>NC_136063.1:710983276-711631491 GCF_964261635.1 Lissotriton helveticus
CTCGAAATGCGTCTGGCTATGGTCTTGGAGGATGTTAAAAGCCTGTTTTCCTGACTGAATGGCGCTGCAGCATTTCATTAAAAAGCGTGCAACTAACTTGTACCTGGTGGCTCTTCTATTGGGGCAACTCTTGTGTTTTGTGGATATATATATATATATATATATTTGGCTCAGTTTCCTCTTACAACGGTAAAAGAATGGCCGCACTCCGTAACTTTTCAGAATTCTTCACAAGTTTATTTGTGGATTCAAACAGAAAACAGGACGTGTTTCGGCATTGCGCCTTTTTCCACTGTTATTGGCACCAAATGTTCAACCTTTAGTTAAATAAAGTTACACATAATTCAAAATGATGTCACATCCTCTAGTAAATCAACATAAGAGAAGGACTACAATTCACACTTGATTTGACAGCGGCCATCTTGGAGTGTATTATATTAATTGTCTACAACTCCTATTTACAATCTTCATGAACAACAGCAAATTATTAGGCCCTGGATGGGCAATGTACCAATTTGAATCCAAGCCTAATTTCATTGAACACCAAATCGTCAATCCACGCTATTCAAATTCATTAGAAAATACATGATTAAACTGAATTCAAATGACAATTAACAGCCACATTACACTATTTACAAATGCTATCTTAGAATGTTCTTTCACACCCAAATTTTTAGGGCAAAAATTATTTTTTCATTGAAAAATTTATTAAATAATCCATGATTGGCTAGTCTACCGTCATCAATTTAAATTCACATTGGACTGCATTTTTTTAAGAATTCAGATGGATTTACTTGATTCAATGGTGTCGTAGTGCAGAAATACGGTGGCATTTGATGGGAATGAGGCCCAGTGAAAGAAACAATTGTATTGTTAGCCTATTGATATAAATGTATGGCCAATTCTTCTTCAGTATTGAGCCCTCGCGGAGTTTTGGTTTGAAGATCAACAATAAATCTCGACTCCAATCTCCGCAATTGTAACTCTCTGTTACCCCCACCCCCGATCTTTCAAGGGGATTTGATCAAGGCAAAAGAACTTTAGGAGATTGCGGTCACTTTTATGCTGTTGGGCAAAGTGTCTCGCAACTGGATAGTTCGGGTCATTGTGTTGAATAGCTCTAGCGTGTTCTAGCACTCTCTTTTTTATCGGATGGATAGAGCTCCCGATGTAATACAATTTACACGGGCACACTAGACAATAAACACAGAATGGACTTGTACATGTTAGAAATGTGTTGATTCGTCTGACTTTTGATGTACCCGGTATCTCATAGTTGGTAACCTTAGAACTCCCTTTACAGGCTTTGAAATGAAATGAAATGAAATGAAATTTAGGTTTTATATAGCGCATGGCTGCCCGTGAGCGTCCCAGCGCTGGGATTGCAGAACTTCTGAGGGTGAAGTCGGAGAGAGAGAGGAAGTTATTGCGGGAAGAGGTGTGTTTTTAGAAGCTTGCGAAATTTCAAGAGATAGGTTTCAGAACGAAGATGAAATGGCAAAGCATTCCATGAGGTGGCCGCTGTAACCGAGAAACGGCGTCCTCCAGTTCGGGCTTTTCTGGTTTTGTGGACTGTGGCCAGATGACCTTGAGCTGAGCGTAGGGGCCTGTTGGGTCTGTATGGGAAGATCATAGCTTTTAGCATTGGGGGCCCTTGATTTTGCAAAGCTTTATGGGTAGAGCAAAGGGCCTTAAATTTGACCCTCTCGCGGATCGGCAGCCAATGTAGTGCCTTAAGGGCGGGTTTGGCTGAGACTCTGCGAGAGGTCCCAGTAAGAATCCTAGCAGCAGCATTCTGTGTTCTTTGAAGAATGTTGATCGTGGATTCTGGGGCAGCTAGAAAGAGAGCATTGCAATAATCTAGTCTTGATAAGACTAGACCTTGAATGAGCAATTTCTGTGAAGGTCCAGGGAGTAGAGGGAGGATCTTTCTGGTGGAACGCAGTAGCCCCACACATGTGCCAGCTGTTTTTTTCGCTTGCGTTTTAAGGGATAAGTCCTGTTCAAGCCAAAAACCCAGACTTTTTAATTCAGTCTTGGGTTGAGGGAGGGGGCCTAAGCATGCTGGCCACATGGCGGATGGAAGAGAAGATATTTTATTTCCCAGCAGCATGAGCTCAGTTTTCGAGCCATTGAGCTTGAGCCTTGAGGAGGACATCCAGGCATGAATTCCCTCTAAACAATCATGAAGGTTTTTAACCTTGTCCTCTTCCAGAGAGAATGATACGATCATTTGGGTGTCGTCAGCGTATGTGACGGCTTTTATCCCAAAAGGGGAGACCACATCTTCCAGGGGGGCCATGTATGTGTTAAAAAGTGTAGGGCTCAAAGAAGAGCCCTGGGGGACCCCACACTGGAGAGGGAAAATGTCGGATCGCACATTCCCTTCGCAGACCTGAAATGTTCTGTCTTTTAGAAACGAAGAGAGCCAGCAAAGGGCTGTGCCCCTTACTCCCAAACTAAAGAGGCGCTTAATGAGAGTTTTGTGGTCCACCGTGTCGAATGCAGCGCTTAGATCCAGGAGGATCAGTAACACTGATCCTCCCGAATCCAAGATGCATCTCGCCTCTTCAACTACCTTCAAAAGGGCTGTCTCCGTCCCTTGACCTGGACGGAAGCCTGTCTGTGTGGGACGAAGGAGATTGTTGGTTTCAAGGAAGGCAGACAATTGCTGGTTGACCACCTTCTCTGCAATCTTACTTAGTCCAGGAAGGAGTGAAATTGGGCGGAGGTTAGTCAAATCTGCAGGGTCCATACCAGGTTTTTTCTGAAGAGCTTTGACAATGGCGTGTTTCCAGTTGGGGGGGACCACTCCTTGGTTAAGCGAGGCATTAATGAGGTTGGTGGCCAAATGCGAGATGTTGGGTCCAACTTGTTTGAGGATGTGGATAGGTGCTGGATCATTAGGAGAGCCACTTTTCAAGTCTGAAAGGACTTTTAAAAAATCGTCGTCAGAAAGTTGGTTGAAACTGTCTAAAGTTGGACCACTGACGGAGGCTGATGGGGCAGTCAGGGGATTATCATCGTTTGAAGGAGGGAGTGACTGTAGAATATTGATGATTTTATTTTGAAAAAAACAAGCTACTTGGTTGCATCTGGCAACTGTGGGTTGTTGGTTTGAGGGGGTATTGGGTATAGTGAGGAGCTCTTTAACTATTTTATAAGTTTCACGAGAAGAATTAGAGGCAGCTTTGATTTTTTTATCAAAGAAGGAGGCTTGGGCTGCTTTTCGTGCCGCTTTATAAGTCCTCATCGCTGATTTGTATTCTTCCTTGATGGTGGGGTCCCATTTTTTCCTCCATTTACGCTCATGGATTTTACAGATTTTCTTGAGGTTCCTGAGTTCCTGTGAGAACCATGGTGATTTAAAGGTGGTACTTTTTTTCTTTAAGTCTATCTTAGGGGCGACTATATCCAAGGTGGAGGTGATCCAATTGGTAAAGTTATCGTTGGCTAACACAGGGTCAGGGTCTGCAGAAGGGGTAGATCGTGTCAACTCCTGTGTCCAGTCTTCAAGAGGTATTCTGGACCATAGTCTGTCCCGTTCTCTTGGAGTTTGCAAGTGGCCGATGATTTTGCTAATTTGCCACGTAAAAGGGATGAGAAAGTGATCAGACCAGGGGAGAGGGAGTGAAGGGCGAGCTTCAATTTTTGTGAGATTGGCAAAGAGAGGGTCCAGGAGGTGACCCTTAGTGTGGGTTGCCTCTGAGTTAATCAGATGAAGATCAAGTGCTTTTAGTTCTGAGATAAGATCCCCAGCGATTTTATTAGTACTGTCCTCAAAATGTAGGTTTAAATCGCCAAGCAGGATAAAATTAGGGGTCAAGGTACAAGATGAGGTGGTGGTATCCAATAGTGAGCTGACAAAGTTACCTGTGGTCCCCGGAGGACGGTATATCAAATGACCTGACAGGGATTTATTGGGAGTTAGTTGAAGTGAGAAATGAGCACTTTCACAGTCCTCAATCCCTCCTTCTTGTAGCCTGCAAGTGAAGGAATTCCTGTAAATAATCGCTAGTCCACCTCCTATGCCTTTTATTCTGTTTTGATGGAGTATGAGGTAATCCTTGGGTAGCATACTCACAATCTCAGCATCTGAATGAGGCGTTAGCCAGGTTTCCGTGAGGAATAGAGTATCTAATTGTAGGTCCTGAATGAGCGTTTTTATCTCTAACGCATGCTTGACAGCCGATCTGCAGTTCAGTAAAGCCAGACTGAGGCTGTTGGTTGTCTGGTTGGTGAGTATCTCAGGAGCATCGTTATGGAAGGTAATTAAAGGGATCGGAGTTGGAAGTGAATTCGCCGCGCAAAATTGTAGGAGGTAGTCCCTTGTGTGTCTAATTCGATGCTCGTACAGAACGGGCGTAGTGGGTGGCCCTGTGCCCGGCCTGGCCCGGACGGGCACAGACGGGCGTGCCTTTGGCGCGCCTTCGGCGCGCCGCCGGCGCGGACGTGCATGTCCGTTATTTTTATTCATGGTAGAGGGGGAGGGAAGAGGGTGGGAGGGGCGGTCAACTGGACCGTCGACCTTCCCTACCCAAGATGGCGGGTCCGTTCGGTGAGGCGATTAAACAGCGCCTGTCCCGAAGATGCTACCTGGCGAAGCAATCTCGCTGCAGGTAAGGGAAAGTCCGAGTCTAAAAACTGCTGTTTAAAATATATACACTATTTAAAATATCTCGGCTCCAACTAGCGGGTGCTCGTGGCGCGACTGCCCAGATGAGCCTGTGCTCCTATTTGTGATCCGATCAGAGTGTTATTATTAATTAATTAACAGAGTGCGCAAGAGAGCGCTGAGAGCCCCGGCTTTCCGCCTCAGGGTAAAGATTTTTCAAGTTCAGCAAAAGTCACGAAAGTGTAAGGACCGCCCTTAAGTATCCGGGGAGGGCGGGAGGGGCAGTCAACTGGACCGTCGACCTTCCCTACCCAAGATGGCGGGTCCGTTCGGTGAGGCGATTAAACAGCGCCTGTCCCGAAGATGCTACCTGGCGAAGCAATCTCGCTGCAGGTAAGGGAAAGTCCGAGTCTAAAAACTGCTGTTTAAAATATATACACTATTTAAAATATCTCGGCTCCAACTAGCGGGTGCTCGTGGCGCGACTGCCCAGATGAGCCTGTGCTCCTAGTTTGCAGTGTAGACATGGGAAAAAACCTGTCAGGTTCCCCAGTCTTGGTGTTCTAGGTACTGTGTCAAAATGACTGTGCACCAGCATATCTTTTAGTGACCTGTTTCTTCTATAAGTGATTATGGGTTGGGTAGATAGCTCCTTTCCGATCACACCATCTGTTTTTAAAATATGCCAGTTTCAAACAAAGGTTCGATGGATCAATTGGGAATCTTCCGAGAAGGTTGTAATAAAGCGGGGGGTATTGTCTTCTTCCTTGCTAACCTTACTCTTTTCTTTAAACAAGCTTCGTCTCGGAACTTGTTGAACCTTGTTATATGCAAGATGCAGAGTTTCATCCGAATACCCTCTTGCTCTAAGTCTCATCATGGATTCTTGTGCTGCATGTTGAAAATCTATTTCTAATGTGCAGTTCCTCTTTAAGCGCAATAACTCCCCTATGGGATACTGCTTTTCAGAGGTTTCGGATGACAACTGCTTGCTTCTAAAGTAGAATTACCAGCAGTCACCTTACGGAAAAGAGATGTACAGATATTACCATCCTGAATGAAAACTTTTAGATCCAAGAAGTCAACCTCTTTGTCACTAATGGTACCACTCAAATGTAAATTGACCTCATTCTTATTCAGATTTTTAATATACAATTCTGCCTCAGTTTTCGGGCCCTTCCAAAAAATAAAGAGGTCGTCAATGTACCTATACCATCCAATAATGGACGACAACCATTGCTGATTCTCATCAGCCCAGGCCACCTGCTTCTCCCACCAGCCCACGAACAAGTTTGCGTAGCTGGGGGCGAAGCAGGTGCCCATCGCTGTCCCCCTCTTTTGCCTGTAATATTGCTTTTGGAACAGAAAGATGTTATTATGTAAGCAAAATTGCAAAAATTAAATCCATATGATGTTGTGCTGTAACAGTCTTAGAGAGCGAGTTTTCAAGAAATATTGCACTGCATCAATACCATGATTATGTGCTATACAGGTCTATAATCCTGTGACATCCAATACAATCATTAACATATCAGGTTCCCAGACTATATCTGAGATAATACGAATGAAGTCTGATGTGTCTCTTATATATGATGACAGAGTTTTGACATGTTCTACCAAAAAGAAGTCCAAATATTGTGATATATGTTCTGTTAAGCTGCCTTTAGATGAAATGATGGGTCTCCCGGGAGGCAGGGTAGCATGTTTATGTATTTTTGGTAGATGATAAAACGTTGGGGTAGTTGGTTGCTGGCATGTCAAAAATTTGAGTTCATTCGTGTCAAGCATCCCTGCTGCTGCCCACTTATCAAGGAGTTCATGATACTTAATGATGCTATGCTGATATTCTTCTTTACTTATTTTGGTGTAACAGTCAGTATCTTTTAGTTGTCTTAGTGCTTCTGTGCAGTAATATTCTCTAGTCATTAGAACGATATTTCCTCCCTTATCGGATGGCTTGCATACAATATTGGGATTAGATTTCAGTCTATTCAATGCTGTTCTTTGAGCTAACAACAGATTCCATTGTTTATTATTGGAATTTGTGGATCCTTTGATTCTCATTTTGTCCAAATCTACTTTAACTGTTTCTTCGAAAACATCTATGGCATCATGCGGCATTGTCGGTACAAACTTTGATGGAGGTTTAAAGTTCATCATAGCTTTAGTTTGTGTTATTCCAAACTGTGCAGCGGTTTCTATTCTGACCGTTGATTGTGGATCAGAGTCTCCCCCTTGGCTTGCCATTAATTCTAATAGATTCAAGTCATCCGTATCAAGATTTGTATTTGCAGAGTCCCTTGCCATTACAGTGTCAATGCTCGTAATGCTCTTCAATTTATGAATTTTTTTCAGTTTTAATTTAGGTGTAAAAAGAAACAGATCGATCCTAGTCTGAGTGTTTTCGAAGTTATTAGTTGGGCAAAATGTCAATCCTTTCTTAAGAACCTGCTCTTCTGTTTTTGAAAGTTTATATGTTGTTAAATTCACAATCGTTAGATCATCTTGGGTACTCATCTCCTGTTGCCTCTTTGGCTTCTGGTTCGGGTAGCCATGCCTTGATTGCCTGATGTTGAAGCCACCTCGTCGCGTCTGTCTTGTCTGTGTACTTGTCTTGTTTCCGGGGGTTTCCTTTTGGCCCCTCTTTATATATATATATCTATATATCTATATATATAGATATATATATATATATGTCACAACAACAAATCTTCGATCACGAAGACACCGCACTCAGTGAGTCCATGATGGCTAAGTGTCATTAAGGCACTTAGTGATCATGGACTCACTGACACTCAGTCATTATTTATTTTTGATGCCACATGCACTTAATTTGGGTGCACTGACCAATCATACTATATGATTGCCAGACATATATGTGACCAGATAACGCCCTATAATTCTGAGGAAGCGTTCAAAATGTCCCGCACAAGTGATTCAAACACTGGGTTCTGGAAACAAAACACAAGGATAAGCTTCATGAGAGCTCTGTGAAATTCACTACAAAGCCCATAATGCATCATAACACGCTGCATGGAAACTTTGTATAAATACTGAAAACAAACAATGGACAAATGTTTGCTAAACCGTGACCAGGGACCGCAAGGTTCGAAACGCGTAGGTGGGAGAAACCTACAGGCAAATACATTTGAAAATAACCATCTTCAAGTAGTGTGCGGTGTCTTCGTGATCGAAGATTTGTTGTTGTGACATACGTTGCGAGGCTGTCCTAACTTCGCCGCCGGCACCAGCTAAAAGTCGCTCCCCCCGCTTGGGACAATTTGCTAAAAAAAAATATATATATATTTGATCAATTGCCCTTCGATACACATAGAGACAACTCGCAGACAAACTTCGAGAGCTGCCTGATTTATTAATGAATTCCACCAACTTGTTTCGGCCAGAGGCCTTTCTCATGGGTCATGAGTGGTGTGGTTCAAACAACACTGTTATATTATACACTAGATAAAGACAAAAGATACAACTTTCACCCTTTTCATCAAAACAAAGAAAAATGTTAGCCATTTTGGAGTGGATCATATGAGTGTGAAATACAACTAATCGTAGATCTGTCAATACAGTTTACCATAATTACAGTACTGTTCCCAATGAAATATTTGAAAACTTAACTAAATGTCAAATAACCTAAACTTATAAAGAACATTGCAGCGACGGCCCAACGAGGAGCTGCCCTATGATGAAGCATGACACTCCGTGGGGTGTGTGAGGGCTCTTGCTCTTGAAGGATCATATCCCCTATCTTGATCCTTCTGGCACTCCTGACCTTCCTTCTACTGGAACTGCACACCTGTTTTGTATAGCTATACTTTAGGGGCAGTGTGTGCTGGACCTTGATCTGCCCTCTGTCCCTCCCTTGTGATTTCTCATGATGAACTGTGTCTGAATCTAATGAAGAGCATGTGAGTAAAATCTCAATGTCATTGACAAGAAGGTTACTAGGATTCTGTTACGTTCCATTACATTCACTTCTTATTTGTTTCTGCTCAAACTATTTCTTCAGTTTGAGTTTTCTTGAAAAGTGGAACAGGTCAATCCTGCTTAGAACATAGTCCAAATTAGAGGACGGGCAGAAGGCTAAACCCAACAATAGCACTTCCATTTCATTTCTACATAAAGCATGCTTTGAAAGATTTACCACATTCATTTGTTGTGTATTCATTGTGTAATCATTGAGCCTTCTTCTTCCCCCTTGTCATGAATCCTACTGAGGTTTTGTTGTCTTTCTTTCTGCTTGTCTTGATTTGTTTGATGTTCTTTTTCCTCTGGCTCTGCTTCTTTGAAAGTTTGTTCCTATTTTGAACTATTTCCTTCCCCTGTTTAGAAGTTGAAGTTTCCTTAAAAAAACTCCTTCACATGAAAAGTTTCTCCATTGTGAGTGATGAATCAGAGACATCAGCATGTTACTTTCCAACACATCACTCTCTGTTGCTGGTTCCAAAATTTGACTGCTGTTGTTGCGGCTTTGAGCTGCTAGACTTTTCACCACGTCTTCCTTACACAAATGGTCATATTTTTTGTTAAAGGTCATAATATTTCCAGCTTGATAATCTTTAAAATCTCTTATGAATTTACGTTGCTTCTTTGATTTAATATCTTCCTCCACTTTATCAAGCCTCTTTTGAATATTAGACATGAATAAGCCAACATAATTTTTGGAATCGTCATTACACAGCTCTGTGCACAATTTCTTCCAAATATCCTCGTTCTGTTCTTTAATGGGTATTTTATCAAAATGCGCTTCATGGTAATCAAGCAATTATTAGAATTATCTGCCCATTCCTGTAGCATATCCAGATCGGATCTTCATAGTTAAGGGAATTGTAAAAATCCTTAGTCCTCTACATCAATATATTTTTGCAATGATTCAACCTCCCACCATTTGGACAACTCCTTTTTATGCATTGTTTCAAGTTTTTCGTATTTGATTTACTTGGATAACATTTCCTGTTTTAAATTTCAAGTTCCAGACTGTTTAGAGGACTCAGCAAATAAAGTTTATTAGCTGCCTCCTTTCTCCTAGCTTCTAAAATGGAAGCCATGTTGCATGTAATTTTAAATGTTCTTGTGAACACTTCTCTGAAATTGCCTTTCTCTGATAGAGGCCTTAAAGCTATTTGTCGTACAGGCTCCAATTGCCAGGTAGTTATTAATAATCCCCTGTGATAAATAATGCCTCAACTTGTATCAGGCTCTCTCATTTAGAGCTTGTTCGACGGGCAACTGCTAGTCCACCAGGGCGGAATGGAGATGTACGTTAGACTGGCAGGCAACTGCCGCCATATTTAGTTTTACTAGTTATGTTCATCATCTGTCAATGCAGACTTATGTCCATCGATGATCTTTCCCTCCTCTGTTGGGGGTTACTCTTTTCTACGTTAACAGCCATGCACCCCTCAAGGTTGGGGTGATGCTGCATTTTCCTCCATATTTAGAGCTATCCACCACCAAGGGCCGACAGTAAAGGTGTTGTAACAGAGGATGGCAATGGTGGATGGCCAAACATATGGTGGGTGATACGTCAAGACACACCTTATGAAGCTCTACTTGTTACCAACTGCTGCTGCCTCCCCTACAAAACAGACCTAACAAACCAAATAATTTACCTCTACACAAAAGACCTATACATTGCTGTATAGTATTCTAAGCCACTACCATAGAAGGCATGGGAGCTCTCAGGTTTCTGAGAATGAGCTGACTATAATGGTGGATGAACCTATAAGGGTTGAGCCTCAGCTGTTTAGAGCACAGGTGATGCCCGCTACAATGAGTCAGCATGGGGAAATGTGGTTTTCTTCATATTTAAAATCTTTTTATTATTCAATGTGCTTTGTTACTCTTAGTAAGTTTCCTATTCGCCTTGATCATCACTTCTGTACTATCCAGTTGATTGGATGGTTTGTCCATTCCACTGCTTACATTCAGGGAAACTTTCCTTTTTTTCAGCATTTTCAGTCATGAGTGTGCATGTTGTTCTTTGCCACTGCCTCATTTGCTGCTCAAACACTGAAATGCATAAGGCCCACTGCCCTCTACCCGATCCCCTCTCTGTGCTCATCCTCTCTCAAACACCACCATGTGTGTTGTTTATCTAGGCTTACCCCACCCTGAACAACCCAAAACCACTCCTACCCCATGACAACTCCATGGGGCAGCACTGTCTCCCTTTGGCATCTATGTTTCATATCCAACACCTACCTGTCACTATATACTTCCCACACCAACGTGGTAATTAAAGTTGTACTGCACATTATGCTTGTAATCTACACCATATATATGCTGCAATTGCTTTATCTGAAAAAAACATACTTGTATAACACAAATGTGATTATTTTTTACTTGTTAAATGCAATGTAGTAAAAAGATTTACCAAGTGGTCTATATAAGCGCACCACTTCAATCACGGTTCAGTATAATGATTTCATTGTGCAGCAATCATATCCCTTTGCTTTAAAATCAATCCTTCAAAAAATATAATTCTTTCTAGAGAGAATAACTCACTCCAGATCATTATTAATGTTTCTCAAGTTAGAATTTAATTCTGGAATATCAATTTCCTTTATAATAATTTGGTATACCAACTGGAGTGGATGGGAAAGAAGAAAAATCCCAGAATGCATTGTACTTTTCCATATTTTTCCATTTTCTAATTCAGGTCCGTAAGGATCAAACACACAAACGGAGATGGGAAAAATGCTTGCAAATAGTCTAACCACTGGTAAATGCTCATTGTAGAATTCTAATACATTTTTTGTTTTACGCACTATGCCACCTCAGAACAGACCCAGCCATATGCGAATCAGCCTTGGTTCAACTCAAATAGGAACAGTCCAGTCTGAGTTGTCATCAGGTCCTCTCTGAAGCATAACAGAGGCAACCTGTGGGGATTTGTTCTTGTTAGAATGTTGTAGGTTGCTAAGTGATGTGGAATGTTATTCATTGAAGTGGTCAGTGAAGAAACTACATGAGTGGAAGCTGCTGAAGGTCCTGTTACTTCTTATGCTACAATAAAGATCTTCAACCAATATCTCTGCGTTGGAACAATCTTTACATTGGCGACGAGGATGGGATGAATCTTGATTCCACGTCCAGATCAATTTGGTGATATGCGGCGGACATATCTATCACACTAAAAATTTCTCCTCCACCCATACCCGTTAACATCTCAGAAATATTGGGCAGAGGTTGTCTATCAACTCAGATATTCTTATTAAGATCGCGTAAATCAACACATAGACGAATTTTATTTCCACCATCCTTAGGCGCGACCACAATGGGTGCGAGCCATTCAGAGCTCTCAATAGGCTCAATGATATTCAATTTCAGCAATTTGTTTAGTTCTTCTTGAAGAGGAGCCCTCATTAGATAAGGCACATTCCTCACTTTGTGGACTACAGGTACTGCATTTTTCTTCAGCACAATTTTGTGGGAAAAACTCACCAATTTCCCTAATTTGTCAGAGAAAACATTGGAAAACCGTTTCATAATATTTACTTCATAATCATCCACCTCAAGTACAGGTAAGGACATAACTGGTTCAAGTGCATTTGGATTAAGCATGATCCCTAAATCCTTTTGGTGGCATCAGCCAAGTAAATTCGAACCTTGTTTTGTCAAATATACACGCCCAAAAACTCTCCTATTTGAAAGACTTATAACCATCCATTTAAGTCCTAAAATATCAATAGTTTTGCCACCATAACCCACGGCCCTGATATCAGGCGTGTTCCAAAGAGTCATGCACCAGATCTTTGGTGCTATGTATCACGTCTTATGCTTTCAAGATGATATGCTAATTGTGAAAAGAATGGAAATCATCACGATGAGGTCTTAATTGAGGTCTTGAACCGGATGGAAAAGAATGGTTTAACTATTAAGAAAGAAAAGTTGCCATTGAAGAAACATTGTGTAAACTATTTAGGGCATGAAATATCAAAGACGGGAATTAGGCCTAAAAAAAGTATTATCACAGCCATCAATGATGTTCCTGTTCCTCTTAACAAAGAGCAATTAAAATCTTTCTTAGGACTTCGAAGTTTATAAAGAATTTCACAGAAGTTGTGGAACCCCTTAGATTATTGATGAAAAATGGTGTTACTTTTCAATGGGATGAATCTTGTAACAATGCATTTTTATCTGTAAAAAAAGGAATTTTACGTGCACCCACACTTGGTCATTTTAATGTCAAAGAGAGAACATATATTACCACTAATGCGAGTGCTGTGTGAATTGGGGCTGTCCTGTCTCAATTTCATGATGGGGTGGAGAGAATAATTGGTTTGGGCTCCAGGAGGCTTCAAGGAGCAGAAGTTTCATATTCCACGGTTGAGAGAGAGGCTCTAGCGTGCTGCTGGGGCATCAAGCATTTTCGTTATTTTGTCTGGGGATTACCTTTCAAAGTACGTACTGATCACAAACCGTTGGTACACTTGTTTAAGGGTGGAAGAGGTTTGGAAGGGAATGTCACCCCCAGAATTTCTAGGTGGATACTATCTGTTCTTGAGTGCAATTTTCAAGTGGAGTATGTGAAGGGGTTGAAGAACGTTGTGGCGGATTGTTTATCTAGGATGCCAGTAGATGCCACTAAAGATGATTTGGAGGAAGTGGTGGATGTGATTAGGTGCAATGAGGAACAAACTTTTGACAAGGAGGAATGGGATGGTAGTATGTCTAATGATGATCTTTTGTTGAAGGTGATGAATTGTGTATCAGAAGGGTGGCCAAAAGAAATTTCGGAGGATGTTTGTTTCAAGAGTTTTTTTCATGTAGAAGATGAGTTGAGTGTCAGTGATGGGAAATTATGGAGAAGAGAAACGTTAGTGACTCCAACTACACTGAGATGTAAAATTATGAATATAGCGCATGAAGGACATCTTGGGAGGAATATGCCTAAGAGGCGTATTCGGCAATCATTTTGGTGGCCAGGAATGGATGGCGATATTGAAGGTCTTGTTAGAGAGTGTCATGGATGTGCCATGAGTGATAAAACTAAGGTTGTGAGACAACCACCACTTGCATGTAGTGAATTTCCCAAACGGCCGTGGGAAAGGTTAACTATTGATTTTTTGGGTCCCATAGCTAGGTTAGGGTCCCGGAACAGGTTTTTGATGGTCTTGGTGGACTATCACTCAAAGTGGTTTGTTGTAGAATCTACCGACTGTATTGAGACTGGAAAGGTTATTGGTTTTATGGAGGGAGTATTCTTGAATGAAGGGATTCGAAAAACGTTGGTATCGGATAATGGGGTCCAATTAGTTTTGAGAAAGATGAAAGAGTTTTTAAGCAGAATGGGAATTGTTCATGAAAAGGTGGCCTTGTTCAGACCTCAGGCGAATGGTTTAGTAGAAAGAATCAACCGCCTGTTGATGGACAACATTCAGCTTTTGTTGGCTAATGGTCTAGTGTGGTCAGAGGAGCTTAAAAAACTGGTGTGGCCTTACAGAGTCACACCACATGCTGTGACTGGAGTGTCCCCATTCGTTTCCTTGAAGGGACGTGAACCGGGTATAAAAGAGGTTCCAGGATGGCTGAAAAATAGAGAATGTGTGTGGGTGGATCGTGCTGCAGTTGAGAGTGATGTTAAAGAGCAACAGAGAGCAGACACGGATCACTACAATTTGAGGAAAGGTGTTAAGGTTCCTAATTTCGTTGTTGGTGATTGGGTTGTTGTGAAGAGGGGAGGAATTGTTACTAAAGGCGAAAGAAAATTTTCTAAACCCTTACAAGTCAAAAGTGCAAAGAAGAACATTCTGATTCTGGCTGATGGATCAGCTTGGAGTTGTGGAAATGTATCTAAGTGTTATGCTCCTCCACCTTAATAGTGCAGCACTTTATTCAAATGAATCCGTGGATAAGTTGCATGTTATTTGTTTTATTTTTATTTGTTTTATATAAGGAGGGAGATATGTGGGGATTTGTTCTTGTAAGAATGTTGTAGGTTGCTAAGTGATGTGGAATGTTATTCATTGAAGTGGTCAGTGAAGATACTACATGAGTGGAAGCTGCTGAAGGTCCTGTTACTTCTTATGCTACAATAAAGATCTTCAACCAATATCTCTGCGTTGGAACAATCTTTACACAACCCAAGACTGGTTTCAGTCTAGTTGGGCATCTTCAAACCAGTGCATCTTGGATCCAGTGGCACATTGAGCACAGGACACATACCTCGGAATACTCTTGTCCCCTTAGGGCGTAATATCAAACACACAGAAAAGGATGGGCAGAATGCTTGCAAATAGTCTAATCACTGCCAATCGTTCGGCGTGGCATTCCAACTCATCATTATTTTGCCCATCATGCCATCTCACATTAGACCCAACCATATGCAAATCACCCTTGTTCCTGCTCCATTAGGAGCAGTCCAGCCTGAACTGCCAAGCAAGGTCCTCTCTGAACCAGTGATATTTGTGTTCTGGTTCAGAGAGCTTGGCAGTTTGGCCTGGATTGTTTCTACTGGAGCAGGGCCAACGCTCGTTTGCATATTGTTGGTACTAATCTGAGGTGGCACAGTGAGATGATGACAGCATTTTCGTTTCAGTTCTAGACTTTGATGACTGTACTCCAAACAACTTCTGTCCTTTCTTTACAACATTTAACCATAAAAGTAATTCATTTTAAGCTATAAATTAGTTTAAAAAAAATGAACATACTGCAACTAAATGAAAAAATAAAAATACTATTTTGCATGTATGTTTATTGTCTCACAATGATGTGTCAATAGATGCCAGTTTCTAGGTAAACCTGGAGAGAGAAATGTTCCGTTTGAAGGATTTGAATGTGACAATGTGGCATTTATCCCAATGTTGCTAAATAAGCAGCATATCAGATCACACAAGGAAATGCTTCCTGTATGTTAAAAATAATAAATAAGGAGAGAAAATATACTCTACTACATAATGTTGCAATTCAATAGACCTGTTAGTGATCAAAGATATAGAAACTGTGTTTGCAATGTAACGATACAGATCTTAACACTTTCAAAATATTGACATCTATTTATTTATTAAATAAATTAAAATAATTTTGCATGTGGCAAAATGAAACATAAGACAGAGCGTGCCCATTATGTTTTCCATGAATTAATAATCATTCTAATGCAACATCCATATTATTAAAGAAGCGGGAGAAATATACAACAGATGGCATTATTTCTGTAGGACTCCATGTTCATCAGAACCATGCAAAAAATAAATATCATTGAGAATTATAGAATAAATAACTACACAATATTGGCACAGTCACAGTCATTTGCACAGGAAATGACATCCTTCTGCACAGGAAAGGACATCAATGGTTTTCGCCCACAACTGTTTTCACTCAATGGAGGCTGCATGTGGACATGCAGTGGACTCGCCACTGGCATGCTGAAGACGCACCAAAGGCAATTTCTTCTCTGCCTGCCTGTGCCCCCGCAGCAGGACTCTTGCTCTTCCTAAATCCTACGCTTTTCCGCCATGACCCTCTGCCCCTTGAACACTGGTCGCATCTCCCAGCACTACTGCTGCACATCACCACCCACCACTAAAGATGCGTTCTCCTGTGCCACCTGCCATTTCACACACTCACTCCCAGACCCACCTCACTCCTCCCACCCCCCTCACACATCCAATATACTCAACAAACACAACCACAAACACCCAACTCCACCACACCCGCCCCTTTCCTGTCTTGCATATTCCTTAACACTTGCTCCCTCACTAACCATACCACTGAAATTTGTGGATTGCAACATGACCACTTACTGCACCTGCTCTTCCTGACCGAAACCTGTCTGCATCCATCGTCTGCCACTGTCATTGCCACAGCAATGCCTCAATACAAGGTCGCAAGAAATGGCAAGACAAACAGATCCGGAGACAGAATCACTATCATTTTCAAAGAATCCATCCAATGCACCAGCACCACGGAAAAGCACCACCAGCAACATGCAACCCAGTACCTTCAAATTCCTCGTCCGTGCTTCTACACCCTGAACAGCATTCTCGTCTACTGACCTCAAAGTCCACATGCTAATTTTGGCTGCACCATCGTAGACTACGTCATCCTCCTGATCCTCAACTCTATTGCCTTCATCCATCCTCCTTTGTGACCTCAACTAACACCTGGGGAATTTCACCGATCCTAACACGACCATCCTCCTCGAGGCTATGTCCAACTTCGATTCCCCAACGAGTGGAAGGACCCACACATGCCACCTGACACCTACTGGACCCCATGTTGACCACCTTCATGAGCCCACTCTGATCACCTGGTCCAACCACAAGTTCATCAACTTCAGCATAGCTATTCCGCACCACCAAAGAAACACCATCACTAAGTCTTCACAACAGGATTGGAACAAGATCTCTAAAGCATACTGGTCTTCCGAACACCGCCACCACCGGCCTCAACACAATAACCGCTCTAATCTGTCTCCAACTTCAACCCCTGAATCACCACCTGTGCAGAAACCCTGACTCCTATCAAAGGTAGCAAAACCACAAGAAAAAGGGCTGTAAGCAAATTGGTACACAGAAGTCCTAAGGCTCTACAAATGCCATTTGAAGGCAGATGAAGACAAAGTAAGAATGATACAGACAAGCATTCACAAATCCACCCTCAGATGCTACCATCAGCCAATCATAGCCACTAAATGCATTGTGCTCCCTGACAGCCTTAAAGCAGCACCAAAATAATCTTTGCCATAGTGAAACACTTCACCTCTCTAGCACCACTTTCCACCAGTATAATCACCTCTCAGAACCACTGCATTCAGCTGTCCCTATTTTTAAGCAACAAGGTCACCATTTCTATGAAAACTTCAAGCCCCAACCAAAACCTTCCACCCTTACAGTCCACCTTTCCCATCTCTATCACTCCAAGAGTGCCCCCTTGACCACCTAGTCCTTTATCACCACTCAAGAAACCGCAACAACCATTAATCCTTACACTCTAGAGCACCCTCGGACCCCTTCCCTTACGTCTTCATCAAATAACTGGACCCCTGCAGTGAAGCCCTGCTATGATCCTGAACAACTTGATCATCACAGCCACCTACCTGGATGCCTAGAATCATGCTACAGTACCCCCTGAAGAAACCCTCAGCAGATCAGAGGACACTAGCCAATTACTGGTCTATCTCCCTGCTACTCTACCCAGCAGAAGTCAAGGAAATGGAAATGAGATTTGATAAAATCCTAGCCCCTCACCTCACTGACAACCACCTTTTCATTACCATTCAATCTGGATTCAGGTACAACCACAGCACAGAGACCACACTCATTGCAACCACGGATGACATCTGGATGATGATGGACAGAGATTTCATCATGGCCCTCATCCTACTGAATCTTTTTACAGCCTTCAACACCATCTCCCACCCATCCTTATTCATTGACTGCATGCAGCTGGCATCCAATGTCCGGCACTTTGCTGCATTTGCTCCTTCCTGTCAGGCTGCACCCAGTTGGTCAGGCTGGTCCCCTTCACCTCAGACAATGTTGTCAACCTCATCTGAGGAGTTCCACAAAGATCCTCACTCAGCCCCACTCTTTTCAGTGCCTTCAGGACCCCACTCGCCAGCATCATCCGCACCCAAGGAATAAATATCAGATTTAATGCTGATGACAATCAGCTCATTCTCTTCCTCTCCAACAAGATGGCAAACACCTGGACTAATTTCTTCACCTGCATGGCTGATGTCGCAAAATAGATGAAAACCAACTGCTTGAAGCTCAAAACAAAAAAGAAGGAAGTAATAATTTTCAGCAAAGACCCCTCAATCTAAGACTCCACTTGATGACATGCCAAACTCGAACCCACATCCCTTCTGGCAATCCATGAAAAGAACCTCTGAATAGTAATCAACAACCAATTCACCATCACAAGCCAAGTGAAAACAGTCTCCATCTGCTACTTCCAACCATTCAAGAAGATCTTCATATAACTCTCCACCAACACTCACAGAACTGTTACCCAGGCCCTAATCAACGGCAAGTTGGACTGTGACAACGTACTCTATGCTGGAATCAACGCTCAACTGACCAGACCATGCAAAATGTAGCTGCCAGGCTCGCCCTCAACCTTCCACCTGCACTCACATCTCCATGGCTCCCAATCAACAAATGACCACTTTTCAAACTGTTCACAGACACATACAAAGTCTTTCAGAACCCCATAAGCTGTAATAAACCTATCAGACTCCTCCGCTCAGCTGGATTACTCGCACACACACCCCTAATCCCCATATAGAGATCTTACAGTCATGCCTTCTGCCTGGTTCCCAAAGCCTGGAATGACCTACCCCTGCACATCAGAGCCTTATTTTATTTATTTATTTGAGTTTTATTTAGTGCTTGTTGGACCCAAGGGTATCAGAGCACTTTACAGGTTATGCACCTACTCCTTAGTTCTTCAATTAAAGAAACAGAGGACCTGGCGCATACAGCTCCTGCTTCGGTGCCAGAATAACCCTCAGATGAATTGTGTGGAATACAGATACACATAACATATAACATAACAGTCATGACCCACAGAGCATTTTGAAAGCAGATGTTTCGATAACTGAAAACTGTCACCACTTATTAAGTCATGTCACTATGTCACTGCTGCAATCTTGTGCAAACAATTCAGGGGAAAATGGGGATTTAACTGATGCCTTTACATCTGTCCTCACTAATTTCCTTAAAGTTCAGGCATGATTTACTCTACTTCCCAAAGAAGTAAGCAGTACTGAATAGCATAAAGCAAGAGATCTATGTTTTGAGAAGCAGTACACAATCTTCAGATACAACTGACAACAATCACCATTTTACAATGACCTAACTACTTGGATGAGTTATGATATAATGCTTCTAGAGGCATTTGCATTCAATCAATGATGGGGAACCGTCCACTGCAGATTTGTCCATTTTCAGTCTCTGTTCAAGGATGCAACAAATCCCCAAATAGTAGCCCAGCAGATGATAGTATGAAATGGGCTATGAAAGAACAGTATTATGATCAATTTTGAAACTTTAACAGCATGTGATGAAAATGTTAACTATGTAGATCACTTATCAATCTCCTGTAGCAATCCAAAGCCTTCATTCCTATAATACAAATGAATACAGGTTAAATTATAAACTAAACACTTAAAACCAATATATAAACATCTGAATATGATACTGATGTCAAACATGGTACACAAGCAGTAAACATTTCAATGTCTTATTATGCATCCATTAGACTGAATAATATCCATCAATATATTTATGATTACCTTAGCCAAACATGTTTTCAATCAATTCTTGTCCAACTTCCTTGCCATTTTCCTCATCACAGTCATCGGTCTGTTCACCCCTAACATCGACCAAGGGCTGTGGATGGTATTCCTCATCTAGGATGAGTAGGGTGTTTCTCCTTAGTGGAGTGTTGTGCAGCATACAGAAGAATACCACAATATTGCAGATTTTGCCCGGAGAGTATACTATCGCTGTCTCAAAATATAAAAACCTGGGTAGTCAATATAATGCACTAATACTAGTGCCCAATCACATACCTACAAGCCAATCTGCCCTTGTTGCGAGCTCTGCCCCTGCTGTGGTACACTGCTGTAGCGAAGGACCATTTAATCATAGGTGGAATGATGGAACCTAGCACAGGCACTGATCATGAATTGCTCTGCAGTCCAAAGTGTTTGCAGTTGATATATTCCTGCATTCGGTCATGAGGTGAAACCAGTGCTACATGAAATCATCAATGGCACCTACCTCTTATAGTATGCCCCCATTAGCATAAACATCTGCCTTATTGTGGTTGAGTGGTGTCACATCCAGAGGGAAGGAGACATAATCTTGCAAGTGAGGACTGTAGAAAGGATTGGTTGCAACCTTACAACAGACTCTGTAACAGTATCTTGTCATGAACCAGTTGCACAGACGTGCAACACTGCCATGATTTTGCCTGTGTCTGATAGCACTTGATATATGAATATCAGCCACAACCACACTGTCTGCTTTCAAGATGTTTTCGAGGGCTAATACTGCTCTGCAGTCCAACGGGTTTTCCATAATGATGTGTCTTTCTTACATGGTGTGTAGATGCAGTCATTATTTATCCTGCGTAGGCCCCTTCATGTTCCTGGGGAGGATCCTGTATAATTCTAAAGTAATACATTTAAAAGCACTTTTAATACTTATATGTCACGAAAAATGCAGCAGGATAGTATAATAAGGTATGTATGTATTTTAAGAGCTATTAATGTGACATGGATCATTTTAGACAACCTACATTTATTTTGATGGAGCGTAAATGTTAAATGACAGTTACCTCTATCAATTTTCACTACTAAAAGATTTTTACAACAAATATTTTTGATGAAAGACATGTTAACTGGCTAAGTCAAAAAACATGAGTTCTCATATTGCATCGTAAAAGCATGCAGAGTGTTTGAAAATGATAATACGACAATGCAAATAAAGAGAGAAATAATGATAATTACACATGAACGTATTTATGTGATATGAGAAACAAAATATAGCTAACATAGAGAGTGTTGGGTTGACAATATTTTCAATATGCATTAAAGTGAAATAAAAATATCTGCATAATAAAGCTCCCGAAATGCTAAAATGCGTATCTAGTAATAATCGATATTATGCAAACCTGCATCTTTCTGTAACGTATAGATGGTAAAGTTTATTTTCAGAGTGACACATTAATAATATGCTTTGAAAAAGATAACGTGCAGATGATGCTATAAAATATTTTTTTAGTAGCACCAAATATTGACATGAAGCCTCTAACAGAGAATAGTAATTGAATTTATCAAGAGATGTCGAATTTGCTTTTATTAATGTATGTTTTACCATAATAATAATATGACAAGGATTCAGCTAATTTTCATGTAGGCCTCGTATACTTTTCTTTCCTGCCCAAGTGCAAAATCCTACGAATGCAGTCACTTTAGTCACTGTCAGAACTTTTCATGAAGTTTCTTTTCTGTATTAATTATCAATGGACTCACTTCTTGTTAGGCAACACTTTTGACAGAAATGTAGCAATATTATTGCAAACCCAGGAAAGGCTAAGGGGAATGGACAAACTGTGAGCAAAGTGAAGTTCCACCTAATTCCGTGGAAGGGAAAGAAATGTAATACAAATTGAACTTCAATCTAATGAATTTTCAAAAGGATTACTTAATCTTCTGGATTTTTTCTGATGATTTGATCACCCTGTGAGTGACTAATGAAAACACTATAGACTGATGAAAAGGATACATTGTGGGTTCAAAAAGTGAACCTTTGGAAGTATCATTGCCCCCTTTGAGGAGGAGTCGGGGCTGGCTGTCATTTCCAATTTCCCTGCCTGCCATGCTGACGGACTGACTCTTGATTTCCCTTAATCCCAAATCCTTGAACTGAACTTTCCTGAACTGCGATTCTGAACCTGCACTTTACTGGCTGGTAAAGTTGAGCAGGAAATAACCTTTCGGCTGAAGGGCTAACTGACTCCTTCTGTGGCGTGCTGTGCTGCAGTTGTGACTTGGCCAGATCTAAATTGAAGACAGATTAAATCTCCCAGCCTTGCTTTGGTTTGTATGATTCAATAACTGAATCTTGAATTGTCTTTGTTTCTCTCTCCCTCTCTCCACAGGCAAGCTGTAAATGTGTATTTCCTGTACTGTATTGTGAGGCTACATGTATTAATAACTTGTTATTAAATCTGATTTGAAATGCAATGTCATGCTCTGTCCATTCAAAAGAGGCTTCAGATAAATGTTTTACATGAGTTATCTTTATCGCTTTTGTCTCATTCGTTTAGTCATTTTTCTTTTCTCAAGGTTTGTGTTTTGACGTTTGAGAAAGTTAATGAAATAGGCATGCGTTTGGCAATTCTTTATTCCAGGTCCTCATAAAGTAATTGCTTCATGTTCTCTAAGTATTGTAATCCCTTTTAGCTCAACAAAAAGATCCATTGGAGGACCAAGAATATGGTAGTCAGGATGATGATTAGAGAGTAAAGTGTTTCTTTGGGAGTTATTGAAATGGGCCTAATGTGAGTAAACGCTGATTGTGATAAAGAGAAAAATGTTATAAGCTTTCCGCTGCAACAATTTTAAAACATTGAAATTAATATTAATGAACATCATTACATTCAGCCACTCCAAACACATTAATTTCACTGAAGATATGTATAAATTAGTGTTTAAAATTATTCTTAACACTCCATATCATGCTATGTGTCACAATAACAATATGTTCGGTAAACATAAATGCCACAGTTAAAATGTATTCTAGGTCCTGTATTTTATAGAGTCATAAATATTTTTAGGATATTTGCTTAACGTAGAATTTATATTAAAAGAATTGCATATTATATCATAACAACACACTACAAATTTCATAATGCATTCTTAGTAGGCTCACCATATTTGTTTTACTCTTGTCCACCATTTTCCTATGGGCATATCATAGCAGACCACGTACTGGATTGCTAAAGTATAATGGATGTTTTAGTGATGCCCTTATATATCTGCATCCATCATTGTTCTAGAACGCAGTGTCCATTGCATTGGTCTCCATCATCTGCTATGGTGCATCCGATATTAGCCACAGACAAAGGTAAATGCCTGCCCAAATGGGAAACAGGAAATATATTAGTAACAGTTGCTTCCATCATCTGCCATGGTGTATCCAACACTAGCATCAGTCAATACTGGTGTTGTAGATGCATTGTGTCATGCAGACAATTCCCTAAAAAATGAAAGACAAAACATGGACAATGACAGTAGCAACCATTAATGATGGATTATCTGTCTGCCACAGCATTGTCAAGATGGACTTTAGGAGATGAAGTGCAAACTCTTGCTTTGCCATCACTTACTTTACAACACCTCCTTCACTGGTGCTGCAACTTTCATCTGCTGGGCAGAAAAAATGAGGGATTCAGCTTCCAGATTCACTCCAGAGAAATTAGAAATCCTCAATAAGGGATCTGTAACCAAATGCCCTCAGGTATATGGTCAGTAAGACAAACAGGTTAATAGGTATATCTAATATGTTTGTAAATTGAGCTATGACTCCATGACATCTTTTAATGCTTTTAATGTTAGAATGTTAGAAATGTATATATTTTTCATCCTCATTTAATATTTCTGAAAGTCTAAATTTAATGTCACATAAAAATGTTTTTAATAATTACTCTAAATGTAGGTGGTAGCTAATCAGAAGTTGAAAGATTAATGTTCACCATTGTGCATGGTCATATTGTGAATTTATATGATTGGTTGTTCCTTCTAAAACATGGATACAGGATTACGGGTGCATTATCGAGTATGGAGATACCATATTCTGTTTTTTCAGGACATCATTGGGTTGTACTCAGATGCCCTTGAGGGTTACAGTACACCAGATTTAGAGGTATCTGCCTCCTTGGGTGAGTTCTCTATGCATTCAGAAGAGGAGAAGTTGCAAAGACTCATTTGTTGTCACTTTAGGTATACTGTGTGGAAGTAATTTCAATGCCCCTGCATAGTAAAGGTTTTAGTTTTTACCTAAAAATTAAAAGAGGCTTATTTAGAGGTTGGCGAACAGGGTTAATATTTACTTACTTGACAATTTATATAGTGCACCTAGACCAGTTGGTAGGGGGGCTATACTTGCAGTACAAGTTAGCAATATTTGAATTACGTCAGGCTAGCAGAAGAATGAGTCAGAAAATAGAGAGAACGTTGTTTTCATCAGAATTAAAACTATGTATGAGTCTACAAAAACAGTCAGAGAATTAGATTAGGAATTTGAGATGGGGTTGGGATTAATCAAAATGTGAGACAATTTGGATTTCACCATGTTCAAAAGCTTGCAGCAAATAATCTATAGGATCATTATGGGAGTCAGTCTAGAAATTGTCTAAAAAGAAGAACCTTGTTTGCAGAGGGCTGAGAGTGGGGTTTGTGTTCCGAGGTTGGGAGATAGCAAGTTCCAGAATCAAATCACAGGGGGTTCACAAAGCGGAATGAAAAATGTGTCAGAGAACCTTGTATCAATTCAAGTCAGATGGGTGATCGAATGCACACCTATATTTCTCTTGTTAATTCATTGTAACTTTAGTTCTATTGTTCGGATAGCGCGTGCTGACTCGGCGCTCGCCTGTCCCCAGTGGAAAGATATGTCAAACAATTGTGGAACACACTTTTCACTCCAGTCCCGGTCGCACAGCAATGTTCTGTAAAAATACTCAATGTCCAATCATGTAATCCATATTTTAAATCAATTTATTTCAAATTATCCAGCATTCTTGTCATAATTATTTCATCAGCCACTTGTAAGTTTATTTGCTTGTACGTTGCTTCAAGTGTTGGAGATATGCCAATCCAGGCCTTTCTCCAACATGTACAGTATAAGCATGTCATCTGAAGCAGTGTACATACACCCAATGCATTTCCGCCTACATTTAGCCCTTCCTCAGGGGTAACTGCCAAAGAAACTTCATCCCACACTCAATCATAAACCAGCGTCAACCGTTTTACAAAGACTTTACCACTCTGATGGTGAAGTCTTTGTAAAACGGTTGACGCTGGTTTATGATTGAGCGTGGGCTGGAGCGAAAAGTGCGTTCCACAGAGTACCTTGTATGCCTTATTCTTGGTGTCATGCTCTTATTTACAGTCAGAGGAACCATTACGTTTCCAAGAGTGGAGGCTCTGCTGGTTGTCCCAGCAAAAACTTTGAGGGACTTCCCAAGTATCACATGGCTGTCGGTCAAAATGTACTTATTTTTCTGTTTGTGAACATCAAGCTTTCCATGGTGACCTGGAACAGGTATAAAGTACTTCATAACATCAATCCAAAACATGATGGATGGCCTGGGTTACTTATACATATGGACAAATGGTCTCTGGGCCTTCAGACAAATCTTCCTGCTGACAGAGAGTGGAAGTTGTGCTACTGTGTTTATGGTGGCTTCCAATACTCTAATTATAGCACGCAAAATTGCAAATATTTGAACAGAATATTGTGTAGCATTGTGCCAGCCTACCCTGTTTAAAAAATGTAATCAAGTATAGTACTTCTAATATGCCCTTTTTTTATGGCCTTCCCATTGTAAGACAATTTCCTTTATTCTATATTCGTTAACATGTAATGAAAGATACATTAAAGTTACTTACCTCTCTTCAGGCATTTAAATAATGAAACAATGCAGATATTACAGTACTATAATATACATTAAACTACAATGAGGGTGTGCAATGCACGTTACGTAGATAGCAGACTGAGGCACATTCTTGACCCATGGACATGATTTATACTTATATAATATGGGTTTTAAAAAAGAGATGCAATCTTTTTTGTTTAATAAAGTATTGTGATTTTGGTTTAAGTCAACTAGAACATTGTATAATTCTTAATGCAATATGTAGCACTTCATTTTTAAACACTCCATTCTGTAGGCCAGCACTCTTGCCACGAAGATCAGGTGAGTCAAAGCCAAGAGGGTGCACGCAGAGATCTCACAGTGCCGTAGCATCCATATTAGAAAATCGTGAGAAGACCTCCCACAGTGGAACCGGCTCATCATATTGCATCAGCTGGAAAGGT
Source organism: Lissotriton helveticus (assembly GCF_964261635.1). Taxonomy (NCBI): domain Eukaryota; kingdom Metazoa; phylum Chordata; class Amphibia; order Caudata; family Salamandridae; genus Lissotriton; species Lissotriton helveticus. The sequence goes on from NC_136063.1 coordinate 711,009,467, forward strand.
CCACACAGCAGAAAAAGAAGGTATGGCGCAGTAAGACCTGACTTGGTGCGGAAACTGCAGTTGAGACAGGTCAGCTGCAAAGTGATGACTGTCATACATGTCCTACTAAAACATTGTTGAATTATGCTGTCTAAGCATAGTGTTTAAATAATAATCCAATTTTGGGGATGCAATATTTACATCATTTTGTTAGTTGTGCCACGTTTCATTTAAAGTAGTTGCCATAATTGTATTCAAACTAATGTGCTTATCAAGCATATTCATACACTGACTATTGTAGTACATTATTACAGTAGTACTACTCAGGTACAAAATGCTGTTAACAAACCTACGGCCTGAGACCCCATCTACATCTCTGCATCTTTTCTGTGCAGAGCTTTAAGCCACGGTAGCAGGATCACCACATACATTGGCATACATTTAAGAAGTAAATGTTGGGAGGGACTAGGGAGGAAATTTAAGGATGGGTTTAGGGAGGGGCATGTTAATGCAAACATGCAAACATAAAATAGTAAGATCATTCGTTGCCTTTCACAGACCACACCTCTAAAATTACTACAGTTCTAAAGGTGTCAAAACAGGCTTCAATGTACTGCAGCCCACTCTTGGAGTAAGTCATGCACCTGACATGGCCGCTCACAGGTACTGCAACACATTTCTATAGAAAACAATAGAGATAGCGCAATAGGATAATAGCCCATAGGAATTAATGTTAAATCAATTACATTATTTCAACATTTAAATTACACACACACTCTTGTGTTAAACAATGTATATGTAATATTTGATTATTTTTTCACTTTAAATATGATTCACAAACAATTTTTAATACTTTAAACAATCACTAAACTTAATTATGCACTGAATTTTTAACATACTTTAGTAATTATTAAACAAAAATAAAAATGTTAGGGAGGGGGAAAGTTTTTTTAAATTATTGTTGAAACGTTAATCTTCATAAATTACATGGATTTATTTAAATAATGTATTATTTAATGCACATTTAATTAAAAAGAAATATTTTAAATGAATTCACATTTATATTGTACATTACAACCTGTGTTCTTTTTACAATTATGCAAGGGCAGTGTTCATAGCCAGCTTGAGGTCATGGGTCGAACAAACATGGACATGCAACAATATAGTGATAAAAAATGAATGAATGTATAAATATTGATAACACAAATACACATAAGCTGCACTATTAGAGTTCATGGAATGCCACCCTCAACTGCAGGGATGGAGGATTATACTCCATAAATCTGCCAGTGGATGACAGACTATAAATACTGTGGATGGAGTAACGTTTCTTTGATGGTCTGTCCATTTGCACCCAAAACACAGTTGTCAGATGTGTAGGTGGTGGACAGAAAGTGGTATTTTGTCCCACAAGCCACCACACTTAAAATGAATCACTGACAAAATATCGACATAGAAAATATCGACCTACAGAAATATCGATGCAGGAATATCGAAGGCAAGAATATCAACATCCTATCTACAACATGGTAAGTACAAAAATATCGAAAATAAAATATCGATGTTAAAAATATCGTAATTAAAATATCGTTTTTTCTGTAAAAAAATGGGTAAAGTAAAATAAAGTAAATAATACTTATAAATAAAATAAACATACTTAAAAATATTTAATAATATTTAAAATTAATAAATAATACATATATAATAATAAAACATTAATTAAACTTATACATAAAACATATAATATATACTTACTTAATAATATGTTTTAATAATTATTTTAATACCTTATACATTTTCAAAAAATAGTATAAATTACAGATACATCTACACACACAAAACAATAACATAAATAAAAAGTAAATAATTATATTTATTAAATTAAAAAAATTAAATATACTTTCAATATTTTTAAAATTAATTATACACTAAATTATCTAAAATAATACAAAAAATATTAAATAGCTAAATAAATAAAACTACTATTCAAAGTCCAAACAAACTACAGTAATGAAAACGTTGGCTAGCGTAGGACTTAAAATTACTAATCCCGCTCCAGAAAATGCAACAGTAGGGAAAGCGTTGGATACCGTAGGGGTAGAAATTACTATTCCAACTCCAGAGAGTGAAACAGTAGGGAAAGCGTTGGATAGCGTAGGGGTAGAAATTACTATTCCAACTCCAAAGAGTGCAACAGTAGGAAAAGCATTGGATAGCGTAGGGGTAAAAATGACTATTCCCACTCCTGTGAGTGCAACAGTAGGGAAAGCGTTGGATAGCGTAGGGGTACAAATGACTATTCCCACTCCAGAGAGTGCAACAGTAGGGAAAGCGTTGGATAGTGTAGGGGTAAAAATTACTATTCCCACTCCAGAGAGTGAAACAGTAGGGAACGCGTTGGATAGTGTAGGGGTAAAAATTACTATTCTCACTCCAGTGAGTGCAACAGTAGGGAAAGCGTTGGATAGCGTAGGGGTAAAAATTACTATTTCCACTGCAGATAGTTCAACAGTAGGGAAAGTGTTGGATAGCGTAGGGGTAAAAATTACTGGTCCCACTCCAGAGAGTGCAACAGTAGGGAAAGCGTTGGATAGTGTAGGGGTAAAAATTACTATTCCCACTCCAGAGAGTGCAACAGTAGGTAACGTGTTGGATAGTGTAGGGGTAAAAATTACTATTCCCACTCCATCCAGAGAGTGCAACAGTAGGGAAAGCGTTGGATAGTGTAGGGGTAAAAATTACTATTCCCACTCCAGAGAGTGCAACAGTAGGTAACGTGTTGGATAGTGTAGGGGTAAAAATTACTATTTCCACTCCAGAGAGTGCAACGGTAGGGAACGTGTTGGATAGCGTAGGGGTGAAAATTACTATTCCCACTCCAGTGAGTGCAACAGTAGGGAAAGCATTGTATAGCGTAGGAGTAAAAATTCCTATTCCCACTCCAGAGACTGCAACAGTAGGGAAAGCGTTGGATAGCGTAGGGGTAAAAATGACTATTCCCGCTCCAGAGAGTTCAACAGTAGAGAACACGTTGGATAGCGTAGGGGTAATCATTACTATTCCCACTCCAGAGAGTGCAACAGTAGGGAAAGCGTTGGATAATGTAGGGGTAAAAATTACTATTCCTACTCCAGAGAGTGCAACAGTAGGGAAAGCGTTGGATAGCGTAGAAGTTAAATATAACATACTTATAATTAATTTTTGTATTTAAACTAATTAATAATTTAATTTTTAAATAACTCTACATCATTCACAAATACCCATTAATAATTATTAAAAACATAATTACAATTGAATAATTAACAATAAATTAACAATAAATACCAATAAATATGAATTAATAAATATTAGTTACCAAATAATAAATATTGAACAATAAATATTTTTTCATAACAGAAACATATTATTAAAAATTGATTAACAATTACAAATATTAAACAATAACATTATTTTTTATACTAACAAATACTTTTAATGAAACATTAAAAAAATAATTTCCAATTAATAAAAATTAATTACCAATTACAAATATTAATTGCCAATTAAAAAAATTTATTCCAATGTAATTCATTAATTACAAATTGTTTTTTATTATTACCAACTATAAAATGTAATTGTCGATTAATAATGAATTAAAAATAAAATAATTATCAATACCAATAAATAAAAATAAATCATTACTTAATTGCAATTAAATTACTTCCCACCCAATTCCCCTATAAACCCACAACCCGGTACAGAACTTAAATGCAAAAATTAATTCAAATTAATGTATAATTCCTAAAAATTAATAATTAATTTAGTATATTTAAATTACTTCCCACCCTATTCCCCTATAAACCCACAACACGCTCCGGTACTAAAACATTAAATTGACTTAAAAATAACATTATTAATATATAAAAATAGTATGCATATAATATATAACAAGTAAAATACTTAAAAAACATATAACATACATATTAAATAAATAACAAAATACATAACAATAATACACATATCGATATTACTAACATCTAGATTAGTAACATCGATATATTTGATATCGATATTACTAACTTCGATATTACTTACATCAATATAAAAAAATTCGATGTTACTTACCTTAGGGTCGATATTCTGTCCAACGATATTCTTGACCTCGATATTCTGTACCTTCGATATTTCCAACTCTATATTTCTGTAGGTCGATATTTAGGAATCGATATTTAGACTGTGCACCCTTAAAATACAGTGGATCATATTTTAGGCCAAAGGACGGATGAACTGGCTTTTGTTTGACTGTTTGTCCACTTCCGGCGAACTCTAATTGATCCCCAGATCCAAGCCTGGCAGCATAGTGGAGTATTTTAAATTCATCTATTAGCCAGCAGCTAGAGCACTATATATCAGACAATCTGCCTCTCGCCATCGTCCCCAACATATAATATTATTTGGCATCAATAATACCCACCAGACTTCGAAACAGTCAGGTGACCTTCGAGTAAATATGTGTTGTCAGAAAGCACTATCCTTGAAGTCCGGATTCTAACGGCACCCAAAACAAACACAAACATGGGAAAAGGGGAATTGGAGAAGAGAGAAAACAGACATGGGATATTGACGCTTTGACTCGTCTCTCTGTGAGGCATTAGCATCTCTGTGTTACAGAAGATTTCTAAAAATAACATAAACTTTTTGTACCTGACCATTACATCACAGAACCGATACTTCTCTATTAAACCTATATACCTTCAGAATGTTTTAGTTTTCAGCCTCTCTATATGGAAGTAGGCTTCTGGTAGTTCTGAAAGACTGTAATAAAAAAAAAATCTCTTTAATCAATGTATACAACTTTAAGCATAAACTCACTCCCTCTGCTATAAAGCGACTGCCTTCTTTTTGCTGTTATGATATATATTCAAGATATCCTCTGGCAAACATTAATATAATGAACATTGATTAGAATGATTTAGTTTACAATAAGCAGCAATCAGTTCCATCCTTAAACGAGTGCTAGCTGCTAGGGAACAGAAGTAGTGGGCGGGTGGGGAATGGACTGAGAACAAAAGAAAATATGACCTACCTGCCGGATGCTGCCTCTCCTCCGTCATTTTCTGTTCCTGACTTCCAGGAGCACACAGGCTCCCAGATTCCCCTAAGCCAGCCGGGTACAGAAATGCTAAGTGCGCATGTCTGTTTGGCCGTCCTAATATGACAGGTCAAACTATCACGCACACTTATGGCGCCCACTACTCGTCCTTCCTGCTCAGTCAGGCAGCCCAGCCCCACTCCGCCCCAGACCGGCTCAACTGAAAAATAAAATGATACCATCTGTTATTCTCATTTTATTTTTCCTTTTTGCACTGCTGAGAGAGCGGTAGGGCTGCACTTCTCCGCCTTAACGAAGGAGTCGCCGCTACCTTAAACATCACCACTTCCTTAAATACATGAGGTGTAAAATGTATATTTCGAGATTTTTTTTTAATTAAAATAAGAATTGTTTCTGTTGCATCAAGTAATAGTATCCAATAATGCTCAAGAAGTAATATACTTCTCCACTCCTTCAAGAGAGTTCAGACTCAGTGCTTTTAAGTATCAAAGTTAACTTCTAAAAACATGACAATATATCCTTAGAGTATCCTTAGAATATTTCTCGGGGTCCGGATTCCATTTGTTTTCCAAACAGGCTTCAAAGAAAATTAAACAGAGTCCAGGGTATCCAGAAGAACTAGAATAAGGTCCTAGTAACAGCCACAAAGTATCTCAATTGTCTAGCAAAGGCGCTGTGAACCCTGTGAAAAATGATATCCAAATGCCTTCAAACGACTACCGCCATTTCCAGACGATTCAAGACTGCATTGGAATCATGGGAAATATATTTTGAGTTCAGACGCCAACACATAGTACTTCCTCCAGAGATGCAAAGTGTTTGCCAAGCATCTCTGACATATTTGAGACCACCCTAGTCTTTTTTCCTTTGAATGCACTCAATGAAAGCATGTTTACAGTATGACGTTTATACGCTGTCCCAATGCTGCCAGGTGTGCTACAGATCACATTATGTGTAACGGGGTGAACAATTAATTCTCCTTGAAGCACCTGTTCTACGGTAATCAGTGAAGTAATGACGAGATAGACTCATCCCTAAAGTATGCAATGGGTGGGTTTTCCGAGTTATGTGGAGTTTATCACACCTGAAACATACACAGTGTGGAAAAGTCTGCAGCATTCATTACATTTCAGCTGGTCAAATATGCAGGAATTTAACAAGGGAAAAGAGAATGGTATTTACTGTGAAACATGGTTTTGGTGCAATACGTAACACACTCTGCATTTTGTTCCCCAGAAGCGTAGAATAGGTGCAATTTATTGCACCTGATAAAGTCCAAATCTCGGGGAGTTTAATTTTATTGAGCGCTATAAATAGCACCTTCCCTTCGGGGAATTTATTATAATCAAAGATTGGAGAAGTGTAAAAGTCTTTCAGTGGAGACTTTTTCCATAGAAATGAAAAATAATTATTTGTATTTGGTACACCACTTACATACTGAAGCAACAAGGTGTTCTGAAGTTCTACATTTTATTTTTAAAAAATGCATAGCAAATATAATGTATTAGATTGAATAGATTTCAGCTATTGTTTCACCTCAGTTGGCAATTGCTGTTTCCCCAGAACAGTTTTTAAGGATCTGGAGGTTGCTAAAGTGGTGACAAAGTGCCTGTATTTCTTCACTAGGTATGGTACTAGAATATCTTGGACTAAATATCGTCTGACAAAAATATTGTGTTCTTAATATTGTTTACAAAAATATCACCCCATTTAAGTTAATACGTGAATATCTACACCCAATTGTGTAATATTTTTGTAAACGATATTTAGGATGTAATATTTATGTCAGTCAATATTTTTGTCAGTGACATTCTGACATACAACCGGTTAAACAACAAATCGTACCCTGATGAGCTGTTCAGTCCATGTTTTATTGAATCAAGACAGTCTATACAGTGACATTCACATTTCTTCAAGAGCTTTGTGATGTCACCACTTCTGTCAGGTAATGCGATTCAGTTACTTCCCAACATATGTGATTTTATGTCAAGACAGAAAGCTAGCATTATGCATGACCTTTTGTTCACCACTTCTGAGCAGCACTTAAAAGCTCCCTTCCGCAGGGGTATGGCAGAAAATTTCTCTTGGACTTATACCAATGTGTAATCATCAGTGGTCCCTGAATACAAACAATAATAACCACATTCAAGCAGATCTCATACAATTGGAAAAATGAAGAAACAAATATGTCAGAATCATATTACCCATGGAAATAATGACCTGGGGCCATATGTACGACCAAGGAATTTGCGACTCACAAATTGCGTCGCCATAGCGACTCGCAATTTGCAAGTCGCAAATTGGTATGTACAACAGTGTCTGTGACTCTGATTGCGATTCCTAATAGGGTCGCAAATTGCATTGTTCATGTATATTCATGTATATAATGGCTGGCCCTCCCAGGTATGGTGGCCTGCTGGGCTCAGCAGACCTCTATGTCTGGGACTGCTTTTTTTTTAATGCAGCCTGTTTTCCTTAATGGAAAACGGGATGCATTTAAAATAAGAAAAAAAATGAAAAATCTTTGTTTAATTTTTTAAGGGCAGGTAGTGGTCCCTGGGACCACTGCCTGCCCTTAAAACATACTTTTAGAGGCAGTCACAAAGGGGAAGGGGTCCCCTGGGGACTCCTTTCAGTTTGCGAGTGGTTTACCACCCTTCTGTGAAGGGTGGTAAACTGCAACTGTTTTACGGCCATAATTGCGGCTGCAAAACAGTCATACGTGGCATTTGAGGTCGCTATTAGGAAGGGAACTCCCCTTCCTAATAGCAAGGTGCAAAACACTATTTTGCGAGTTGCAGATTTTTGCGAGTCGCAAAACAGGATTTGTACATGGCCAAAAATATTTTTGCATGCGCAAACGGGTCCTATTTGCTCATGCAAATATCCATGATACATCTGGCAATGATATTGCTGCCTGTTTGGCATTCATTTTTGCTGAGAGAACATCAGCCGCACCAGTCATGTGGGGATCATTAAAGTAGAAAGGGGTTCCTGCATCAACAGGTGGGAGACGGGGGCCTTGATTTCCCTTGAAAGATAGCTGGCCCTTCACCAGGCCCTAATTGATCTCAATAATGTAGATATTAAAACACTTGAGGGGCAGTATAACACACTCACTTCTTGGATGTAAGCCACTAGGCTTGTACTAAGGGATAGAGCTCATGATATCTGGTCCCAAATAGGGGGTGGTAAACTGGTCCTGGACTGTAAAGCCAATACAAATTAAAAAAGAAGGATGCTTTATACCAATTCTAGTTAAGGTGTAACCTCTGTAGTGATGTTGATCCGACCACATTCATGGAGCTACAGGTAAATGCTGTAGGAGAAAACGGTAAGTAGCCCTGAAAGTTTCTCTTGAAACTACAACCGTTATTAGTCAGAAATGCTAGAGTAGCACTTGCAAGACCGAGTGAGCTGATCTAGGTTTCTGTAGTCACTGAACTTTGGCCTTCCATAAAAGTTTGTGGCTTCAGAAAACTCAAATTTCTGCAACGTCAGAAAACTCAAAATGATGCTGCATGAGCTAGGGTCCCTAGATAGAACCACAGATCCTCAACTCTTCAAATATTGCACTGGCTGCCTGTTGTTATAACTGTTCTTTTCACAACTGCACAGATGTGTCTGGCACATGGAACCTCTCCACCTAAAATGGCAGTTCAGTGCTCTGACCCCCTAGAACGGTCCTCTGATGAGCAATCAACAAACTGAAGAGACTACTGAGAGATACAAAGAAGCACCAAAAGCTGTCAATCTGGCATAAGCTTGCCTTAGAACTTAAAGTGGAACCCAACCGATTGGTTTCTCTGAAGAGCCTGAGCAGCTTTCTGTTTTGAAAGATGCTTTATGCACCCCTACCCCTGGATAGAATTTGAGGCTAATTCTGATAAGCAGATAGTTTTCATTAGATGTTAACCCCTTCCACGCTCATGACGAGCTCAGCTCGTCATGAGGTACGCCTGTCGTACGCTCATGACGAGCTGAGCTCGTCATGTAACGCGGTATTTACAAATCTTTAGCGCACAGCGGTAAAACGCTTAGCGCGGATGGGGTTAAATTAGTTGACACATCTCTCTAAACTTCCTCACATATCCTTGGTGACATGGGAGTAAAGCACACCTACGCGAGATCCTAGGGCCTACCCACCTTCTCTGTTTGTATTCTTAGGCCATTGTTCATGTAGTAGATCTCATGCTAAATTCGGGCTTATAATTTGTAAACTATCTTGAACACCTCACTTTAAAGAACATTTACCCCCAACACAGTTGTTTTATACTGTTAGGTACCACTCCTTGGGCTCTCCCCCATATTCAAGGCTCCGTGGATTTCTAGCCAGGTTCTCGCTTTACGAATACCAATACAGCCATCCATATAAACAGCATTTACTGGTGAGGTAGAACATATTACCAGAGACTGCTTACATCCCTGATTCTGAAGCAATGTCTTCTGCTTTAAAACAAAGCTATCTAAACATTGACAGGTGTTTACCTGCACCATTATCTGAGAAACTTGCAGGTATACCCAGCTGCCAGCCTTGAAATAAACACACCATGCCCAGAAGAATTTGTACTTATGTATAAAGAAAAATCAATGAAATAACCAGCCAAGTTTTACTGATGAAGTGTGAACCGTCAGCTTGTGAACAGGAATAATGAGGCAAGCCCGTCTGCGTCCGTCAGCGCCCGGACCGCGCCCAGCGCCAGAGCGCCTGGACCCCGCATACGCCACAACGCCAGAATCCGATACGACGCCAACACTCTCCACGCTCTCAACATCGACCGAGACCACGGCTGCTTCCAGGCCACCCCGAAACGCACCCACGGAGCCTTCTTCGCCCACACCTGTAACTTCACATGCGACAGAACCACCATAACCCCTAGGAATGGACCCATCCACCTCCGCTGCATACTCCTCAACACCCGCTCCACATGCAAACACGCCGTCGAGCTCTGGGACCTGCTCGACACCACCGCCCCAGACACTGCCTTCCTGACCGAGACCTGGTGGAATGATCCTCGGCACCTGACATCACCATAGCCATCCCCAACGGCTACAAGATCTCCCGCAGAGACCGCATCAACGGGATGGGAGGAGGAATAGCCATCATCCACAAGTCCACACTCCAGGTCCACACCCTCGCAGATGACTCCCTCAACTCCGCCGAACACCTTCACTTCCGGATCCACACCGACCCCAACACCACCCTCAGAGGAACACTCATCTACAGACCTGGACCCAGGTCCCTCTACAGAGACTCCGTCACCGATCTCGCCAGCACTCATGCACTCACCTCTACATCCTCCTCGGGGACCTGAACTTCCTCCTCCAGAACAACAACGACGCCAACTCCGCCGCCCTGATCGACAACCTCGCCAACCTCGGCCTCCGACAACTCGTCACCGAACCCACCCACGCCATCCGCCACACGCTCGACCCCATCTTCTCCACAAGCACCCACATCGCCTTCAACCACACCACCGAACTCCACTGGACTGACCACCGATGCATCCACTTCAACTTCAAGAAACCCACCACGCACCACCGCACCCAACAACTGCCTCGCCGCTGTTGGAGCAAAGTCACCAAGGACCAACTGACCTTCACCCTCACCCAGAACCCGCCCACTGACCCCACCGACACAGACGCCGCCACGCGAAATTTTAGACAGTGGATCGACAACTGTGCCAACACCCTCGCCCCGATCAAGAAACCCTCCATCAACCACCCCAGCAAGAAAGCTTCCTGGTTCACCGAAGAACTCCAGTTCTCCAAACGAACATGCCGGAAGCTGGAGAAGAAATGGCTCCACGACCGCACACCAGACAACCACGCAGCACACAAGGACTCCATCAGCAGACATCACCACCTCATCAGAACAGCCAAGAGATCGTCCTTCAAAGCCAGACTGGACAACAACGCACACGACAGCAGAGAACTTTTCAACATAGTGAAGGAACTCTCCAACCCCAGCGCCAACACCAACGACATCCCGCCCTCACAAGATCTGTGCCACTCACTGGCCACCTTCTTCCATCGCAAGATCACCGACATCCATGACAGCTTCGACTCCTCATCCGCCCGACCACAACAGACCACACCCCGAACACCACCTGCACCAACCAGCTGACCTCCTGGTCCCAAGTCAACGACGAAGAGACACGGAAGGTCATGAACTCCATCCACTCAGGTTCTCTGTCAGACCCCTGCCCACACCACGTGTTCAACAAAGCTGAAGCTACCATCGCACCCCAACTGCGAAAGATCATCAACACCTCCTTTGACACAGCGACATTCCCAGAAAGCTGGAAGCATGCCGAAATCAACGCCCTCCTCAAGAAGCCCAAGGCGGACCCCAAAGATCTCAAGAACTTCCGGCCCATCTCCCTGCTCCCCTTCCTGGCGAAGATCATCGAGAAAATCGTCAACATGCAGCTGACCCGCCACCTCGAGGACCACCACATCCTAGACCCATCCCAGTCCGGATTCAGACGCTACCACAGCACCGAGACTGCCCTTATCGCCGCCACAGACGACATTAGGCGCCAGCTCGAGAACGGCGAAACTTCAGCCCTCATCCTCCTGGACCTGTCAGCCGCATTCGACGCGGTCTGCCACCGCACACTAAGTACAGGCCTCCAAGAAGCTGGAATCCAGAGGAAGGCCCTGAACTGGACCCAGAGAGTCCGCCTCCCGCACTTCTGATCCAAAGCAACCGACATCATATGCGGCGTACTCCAGGGCTCATCCCTCAGCCTGACCCTGTTCATCATCTACATGGCCCCCCTCGCACAAGTGGCCTGCCAGCACGACCTGAATATCATTTCCAACGCCGACGACACCCATCTCATCCTCTCCCTCACCAAGGACCCGCACACCACCAGAACCAACCTCCACGAGGGAATTAAGGCCGTCGCCGAGTGGATGAGGAGCAACTGCCTGAAACTGAACTCGGACAAGACGGAGGTCCTCATCCTAGGCCCCACCCCCTCTGCATGGGACGACTCCTGGTGGCCGACCACACTGGGAGCAGCTCCAACACCCACGGACCACGCACGCAACCTAGGATTCATCCTCGACTCCTCCACCTCCATGTCAAAGCAGGTCAGCAACATCTCCTCCTCCTGCTACAACACCCTTTGCATGCTTCACAGGATCTACAAGTGGATCCTGACCGAAACAAGAAGAACAGTGACCCAAGCCCTCGTCAGCAGCAGGCTGGACTACGGCAACGCACTCTACGCAGGAATCCAAGCCAAACACCTGCGACGACTACAACGCATCTGAAACGCCTCAGCCCGACTGATCCTCAACGTCCCCCGCGCAGCCACATCACCCTTCACCTAAGTGACCTACACTGGCTCCCCGTCAACAAGAGGATCACCTTCAAACTCCTCACCCACGCACACAAAGCACTCCACAACACTGGACCAGCCTACCTTAACGACAGACTAAACTTCTACACCCCCACCCGTCAGCTCCGCCCTTGCCGCCGTCCCGCGTATCCAACGAACGACCTACAGCGGCAGATCCTTCTCCTTCCTCGCTGCCAAAACCTGGAACACCCTCCCCACCCAGCTACGGCAGACCCAAGACCTGATCACCTTCAGAAGGCTCCTCAAGACCTGGCTCTTAGATGTTAACCCCTTCCACCCCCCCCAGCGCCTTGAGACCCTCACGGGTAAGCAGCGCGCTTTACAAGTTCTTTGATTGATTGATTGATTGAATGAGGTGGCTGAAAATCCATGTTGATTGCAGCTTAAAAAATCCACTGAATCCCTTTTCTTAACAATAGCAATGCCCTTCTGTCATCCAAACATGTTTAAAAATGTAATTACACGCCAGATATAAAATGTTCTCAAGTGAAGAATGGGCAACCCAAAAACCCTTGAGGGCTTGGGCAAGATAAATGATAAGGTATAGATGCCTTCAAGGGATTTATTTCACAAATGTTTTTATCTCTTCTTAGAGAGTTTCAACTTGTTAAGGTCAAATGAATGGACACCTTTCTTTTAAGGAACAATTCCTATTCTGAATTTAGCACCATATAAATTTAGTGATGTCTAAATCTATATATATCATTTAGTCTACTACAAAAATGTATTAAGTAAACTTACACATACTGTCAAAGTAATCATGCAAATAATCGAAAAGAAAAAGCTGAGAGGGTGTATATAAGAAAATAGATGATTTTATCTTGGTCAAAATAAATGTTAGGGTACATAGAAAGCAATTACACAGATGTAACAGATAGGTGACAATATTATTCAAGTAACCTCACTGTGACATTAAAAAACACCTTTCTTCAAAGTATAAAAAAAAAAATCATGGAAGAGAAGATAAGTCGACGTTTCGGTCTCTACGTTGTCATACATGAGACCATCTTCAGGACAAATAGTAAATGTTACAGTTGACCCCTTGGTAGAGATTTAGATGGCTTTTATGAATTTCCACCTTGACAATAGAGAGAAAGGACGACTTTTATGTGTCCACAGGTTTATTTTTTCAGGTTTATTTTTGTAGAGTCTCTTTTTTATATCGGGCTATTCCGTGCCTTTAATTGGAAAATAGAAGAAGCAGTTCTAAGGCAAACTTCTTGTATATATATCCGAGTAGCTTCCTAGATCAATTACGAAGCACTGCACGTGACGGTGATTTAGTCTCGGAATAATTTTTTGTACTGTTTTTCTTGCGTGAGTCGCTCCGAGTGTAGCGTGCCATTCAAAGGAATATGCTAATTCCTTTGAATGGTCCAGTCTAACAAACATTGGGGAATTGGTGTGCATTGGGAAAGTGAGATTTACCAATCTAGCTGAGGGCTGACAAACATTGGGAATGGTACATACATTGGTTGGGTGAGACTTCTCTTTTAACTTAAGATTAACAAACATTGGGAAAAGTGAATATATGGAGGGAAGGGATGGGTTTAGATTCAATATTCTATCTCTAGTCTTACAAAGACTACGGAAAATATATACATTGGAGGGCTGTCAAATTCCCTGTTTTAACTCCAGTCTAACAAATGCCTGAAAAAGTGCATGCATCAAGGGAGAAGTGGGTTAGATGTACTATTCTAACTCCAGTTTAACCAACATTGGTGAATTCATACACATTTGGGAGGGACAAATGTAGTATGTTTACTCTTCTAATTCCAATCTAACAAATATTGCGGAGAAATTTACTGTTGTAATTACAGTCTATCAAACAATGTGAACAGTGCATACATGGGGGAGAGGGCAGATTTACTATTTTAACTCCAGTCTAACAAACATTGAGGACATTGTGTTCATTGCTGGTTAAAAATACAACACACAAATACATTTGAAAAATATTTCAAGAATATAAATCCTTAATAAATTAAACATTTAAAATATGAAAATAAATCCCCCAAATATATCAGAATTGCACAAACATATGTTTTTGTTTCATAAATAAATAATTAGAATAAACAGTATACCTTAACCGCCCCAACATAATACACAATCATAAATGAAGACTAATACAATCAATCATAATATAAATAATTTAGGACCTGGTTACGATGGCGGAAGGCCCGCCACCGACAGCGTGTCGTGGCTGGCGCTTAGCCATCGTACTGTGGTTTTCCGCCCGCCAGATTACCATGGCAGGCGGAAACATGGCGGTCGGAAAGACCGACTGCCACGGTTCCGACAGGGGGTCATTTTCCAACCGCATGTTGAAGCAGTCGCATTGGTCAGCATGGCATCGGTGCCTGTCAGGCACCGCTGTCGGGATTAAGATATCCCTTTTCCATCGATCCTTTTGCGGCGGTCAACCCGCCACGAAACGGCAGGCGGAAAACGGATTTGGGGGCCCGTAGTGGGCCCCCTTAATCCCTGGGCCAGGGGAACGAGCACCTATGGTGCCCCCCTACATTTTCCCTCACCATGTGGCAGGCACCGCATGGTGCCTCGTAGTGCAGGGAAATGTAAACAGTGCATTTTTAACATTGTGGCAGGTGCTCCAGCTAGCAGCACCTGCCGCAATGTTAAATATGGTAGATGTGACTGCCACGGTAGGCGAGTGGTCCCACTCCCCGACATGATGGCGGACGGACTGAAGTCCGTCCGCCATTGTAATGACTCCCTAAATGCTTTATTAGCTATTTTTTAAATCAAAACACTAGCCATTAATTACCTAAATATATACATTACATTTTTTAAAAACATTACATTTTAAAATATTAAATAAGTAACAAAAATGAATATACATTTAAAAATAATAATATCCACACAAACCCCAATACACAATACTAACATTATAGTTTACACAAACATATACATAAATATTTTGTAAATATTACTAATATTTAAACATTTACAAAGTATTATAATGACTAAATTAATCAATTAAACATTACCCATCTAATCACTCAAAACACCACAGCTCAAAATTAAAATCATTAAACAAATTAAAATTGACTAAACATGTACACAAATAAATAACAATTAAACACATAATCACTTAACATTATTTATAAATTAGTTTGAAATCTTTTTAACTTAAACTTAAATCAATAATTAGAACACATACCCACCCAAACCCCCAATAAATTCCACAAACCAAAACTAAAATTTATTAAGCAATTTTAAAATGTATTAAACAGGTAAATAAATAAATAAATAAATACCAAATCAAACTTTTAACTAATCAATTGAAATAATAATATATAATGTAAAATCATTACCCATCCAAGCCCCCAATAAAGCCAACAACCTGAAAAAAATATATACATGTCATTTAAAATGTATTAAAAATAAATAATGAAACAAAAACATAATGACAGTATGAGTAAACTGTATTTTAGGCGTTGATATTTTTGTAAAGAAGTTAAAAAAAAGATTTAAGTATCTTTGATTTGGGGGGGGCGGAGCTAGCCGGCGTCCATGTAAGACGTGCGAGCGCGGAGCTCCTTACCGATAACCCGCCAAACTCCTACAAACACATCCTACAACAGCCCTGCCGACGTTCACAACTGTGGCGGACCACCGCACGACACCCCGGTAGGACAGTGGCCCCTTTACCCGGTGGAGAACAGGCGCGGTGCGACTTGGCGCCGAAGCGAACGGGGCAACGACATCCCAGGCCGCGATCCCCGACCTGAACTGAAGAACTGCCCGGGTTACGTCGCAGTGCGTGCGGCGTGGGAGATCGGGCGGTCCCGGCTGCCAGCAGAGACACCTGGTCGGTCGGCACACTCGCGGCCGGAGCTGGCGGCGGCAGTGAGGACTGGCCCCCGTCCGGTGTCGACAACTTGAGGGGGTTCCCACAGTGAGTACGGAGAACACATAGACTGGGAGGAGAGCCCAAAAAAGACTTGCAGCCCTAAAGGCGAGGCGTACTGTTCGCCGCCACCGCGCAGTGAAGAGACATCGGAGGGGCGGTGTGAGGCTTACCCCCAAGCACAGGTCCAAGTCGACCGCCCTCTGGACGGACAAACTGCAAGGGGTACTGCCCAAGGGTGTGACCTGCGAACCGGCCAAAATCTGCAATCCGGTGCGGGCGGCCGCCATCTTGGGCAACGGTCCGGCTGAATACCACCCTAGACGGGGGGGACCTCCGCCGCTTCGCTCACTACTAAGCCTGACCACTGCTCACAAGTTGTGGACCCCACACCCCTGAGCCGGCCGGCTGTGTGTCCACCAGGACTACCATGGGGAAAGGGGACAGAACGCAGCCCAAGCTATCTTTTGACCAGAGGAAGGCGAAGGGGGCCGAGGGGGCAGCACCAATTACCCCTCCACGCCCAACAACGTCCGAGAACTCTCTGTGCTCGGAGATACGGGGCATGCTGGGGAACATGGAAAAGGGCCTGCAGGACAGCATGACGGAGATCAGCACCAAAATTGACGCGCTGACGTACAGGATGGACCGCATGTCCGAGAGGGTGGACAAAAATGCGGAGAGGCTGGACATGGCGGAGAGGCGGCTCACAGAGGCGGAAGAGGCTCAAACAGAGTGGGACAAGGACCGCAGACAGTTTGGCCGGCTGCTCCAGGTAATACAAGATAAGACGGAGGATTTGGAGGCGCGCTCAAGGCGCTCCAATCTACGCATTACGGGAGTAGCAGAATCCACAAGCACCGGTAAAATGGAGCTGTTTGTGGAGAAACTCCTTCGGACCCTGTTGGGGGAAGATGTCTTCTCCCCTATGTTTATTATCGAGAGGGCCCACCGCACTCTGGGGCCGAAACCACAACCGGGCCTCCTGCCACGTCCGATTATTGCGAAGCTATTAAATTACCGGGACAGGGACTTGGCATTGCGTCTGGCCAGAGAAAAGGGAAAGCTGCAGTTCGAGGGCATGGACATCTCCCTATTCCCGGACTTCACGGCGAGAGTACAGGAGGAAAGGAAGCGATTTGCCCCCTACAAGAAGCAGCTGAAAGACCTGGGGCTCGACTACGCCATGCTGTACCCTGCGAGGCTTCGCATCAACAGGCAGGGTCACTCTCACTTCTTCACCGACCCAGCAGAGCTTAAGAAATCCTTAAAGGAATGGGAGAAGGACAACCGCAATGGTCAGAGGAGCCGGCAGGAGGACCTGGAGGCCTCATCCCACTTGGATGATCAGGAGTAACCGGACACTAGAGCGACGCTGCTGAACTGATGGCGCTGTGCGGCGCTCGGACTGACACACAGTCGGTGTGGTCCGTCGAGATATGACTTTGGGGTGAGATCTAACTGATTCTATCGGAATGGTTTGTCTGCGCTGTGGTTTGGGTGGGGGGCCGCTTAACTGGCTGAGGGCAATAACGGGCTAGACCCCTCCACATAAGGGTCTGTCCTTAACAAACTGCGAAGACTGGAGCTGGCAGGGCTCAATGCTACGGGGCGGGGGGCGGGTCGGGAGCGCGCGAGTGGTTACTAGCTCTGGTCTCCCTGCTGAGCCGTTAGCTGGCTAGACTTCTCTGCCCCTGCGCTTTTGGCTTTTGGCTCCTTCGGGGGCTACTTGGGGTTCTGTAGAGTTTCTTGTTGCATAAAGGGGGGGATGGTGGGTGGCGATGAGTCCTGTCTGACCGGGTTGGGGTTGGTCGGCTGTGGGTGGGTGGGAGGCTGTTCTCTGATTCACATGTTGGGACTGTTATGCGGGATGATTATGGGTGGTGCTAGGGGGGGGTATTTGTGTGTTCAGGGTAGTGGAGACGCTCCTGCAAGAAGGTGTATATGGCTCGAGGGGACTCCATGTGTAATGCTGTGTTTCGCTGCTTATCGGGTGCTCTTGGTGTTTGGCCCTGTGATGGGGAAGACTACTCATGCTACCTGTAGACTGATGATGGAACAGTTGAAATTGAAATGTTGAATGCGGCCATGACTGATCGCACGCACACCCCACACACTCTCAAACTGATGACGTGGAATGTACGGGGGCTAAATGATCACCGCAAACTGAGGAAGGTCCTTAGTTACCTGCACCGTCATAAGGTGGACATAGCCCTTCTGCAGGAAACGCATTTGCCCACCCATAGCAGGATGCTACGGACACGAGGGTTGGCGGGACACATAGTGATATCTGGCTTTACGACACACTCTAGAGGGGTACTGACCTGGGTTAGCCCGTCCTCGCAACTGACATTGATCCCGGTGGAGATAGATACTGAGGGGCGGTATGTCCTGGCCAGATGTGTAGGCAAGGGGCTAGACCTCCTGATTGTTAATGTTTACGGCCCTAATTATGACAATTCAGACTTCTATGCAGCTCTGTCCGCACTATGTAGGAAGCACACTCAACCAGGGGTGTTATGGGGGGGGTGATTTGAACTTTGTCTTCGACCCCGAGAAAGACCGTTCCTCAGGACCAGCCCGGAGGCCGGTGGCTTCTGCTGCTTATATGAGAGCCGAATTACTCAAACTTGACTTGGTCGATGTCTGGAGGGAGAGGCACCCCACGCTCGGTGGCTTCACCCACTACTCGGCCTTCCATAATGTCCACACTCGTATAGATTATTGGTTGGCGTCGCCTTCGGTCCAACGAAGTATTGGCAGGTGCAAGGTGCTGCCGCGCACCCTATCTGACCACTCTCCCGTGGTGTTACATCTCACCACGGCCAGGAGAGGTATCCCAGCTTTTACCTGGAGGTTCCCCCCCTTTGCCCTACTAGACGAGGTGTTTTGGGGCGAACTGGCGGAGGATATTGAGGGATTCTTTGCTACAAATCTGGGCTCAGTAGATCACTTTTCTACGATCTGGGAGTCGTTTAAGGTCTTCACTAGAGGCATGGCTATGTCCAAACACTCCAGTACACTGCGCACTATTAGAAGAGAGTTGACCGCGCTGGAGGCCTCACTAGCGGACCTGGAGAATAAACAGCTCAGAGACCCGGGTCCCGACATCGACTCGAGGTTCGCCCCTCTGTTATCAGAATACCAGGAGCTGGCGGATAGGGAGGTCCTCTTTATGGGGAAATATGCTACGGCCCGCGCTTATGGAGAAGGGGACAGGCCAGGCGCCCTTCTGGCCCGCATGGTGCGGAGTTCACGCAAACCCCTAGTCGTAGAAGAACTGACCACCCCGGAAGGTGACGTGGTCACAGATGAGGAGCAAATCCTAGCAACTTTCCGTCGATATTACGCGGACCTCTATCAATCCAGATCCCTGGGCGTGGAGGAAGCCATGGACGACTATCTGGGACATATACATATGCCATTTTTGCGGAAATCCGACAGGGAATTCCTTATGGCCCCCTTTCATGGGGACGAAATACTGGAAGCCTTGGCGGGCATGAGAGCGGGTAGTGCTCCGGGTTCTGATGGGCTCATGGTGGGCTTCTATAAAGCCTATGCTGGGATCCTCCTTCCTCATTTGGTCACTCTCTTTGATGAGATTTGTGAGGATGGGGAAAGGCCCCCCACCATGCGGGAGGCACTGCTAGTCACAATCCCGAAGCCGGGGAAGCCGCTGAATATGTGCAGTTCCTACAGGCCTCTTAGTCTGCTAAATGTGGATGCTAAAATTTACGCGAAAGTGCTGGCCAATCGGCTAGCCCTCCTAGTCCCGGAACTGGTTGCACCTGAACAGTCTGGGTTCGTCCCTTGTAGAAACCTGACGTACAATATACGCACGGTCCTGGGTACGATGCAACATGCGCGGCAGGAGAATGGCGCTCTGGCGATTTTCCTGGATATGGAAAAGGCATTCGACTCAGTCGAATGGCCGTTTCTGGTCCGGGTGCTTCGGAAGCTGGGTCTGGGTGAACCATTTCTGCAAAGGGTTGGCGCACTGTATCACCGACCGTCGGCTAGATTGAAACTGGGGGATAGAGTGTCGGCACCGATACATATCAGCAGGGGGACGCGGCAAGGCTGCCCACTATCGCCGCTGCTTTATGCGCTGGTGGCGGAACCACTTGCTTGTGCCATCAGGGAGTACCACAGTTTGGAGGGGATCAGCTTCCCCTGTTATAAGATAGGCATATCCACGTACGCTGATGACACCTTGCTGTACGTCCGCGACCCAGAGACTAACCTGGCATCCGTCCTCAGAGAGGTGGTCCGCTTCGGCTCCCTCTCAGGCCTGCGTGTGAATTGGGACAAGTCTATCGCGTTCCCCCTCACTCCTGTGACGCAGCCCTTCACTATGGAGTACCCACTAAGGTGGACAACGGACTCGGTACGATACCTGGGCATCCACTTACACACTGACCCGGACATTCTTGTCCGTGATAACTACGGCGTGGCCTTCGCCAAACTGGTGGAGGATGTGGACGCTTGGTGCAGGCTCCCACTGTCCCTACTGGGCAGAATAGCCATTATGAAGATGATTGTTCTACCCCGGTTTCTGTTCTTATTCACGAATCTACCAGTGGTACTCTCGAAGGCCTTCTTTAACCAACTCACGCAGGTACTCATTCGGCTGGCATGGGCTGGCAAACAGCCCAGGATACGGTGGGCGACACTGATTCTCCCTAGCGAACTGGGGGGCCTGGGAGCCCCTGACATGGAACGTTACTATCGTGTGGCGCAGGCTACCCACTTGCACTCGTGGGTTCACGGAGACGCGCGTACACCGCACTTGCTCCTGGAGCGACTGTTCGCAGACCCGCTCCCTCTTCCAGCTACGATAAGCCTTCCATTGGATCAATCGGTCGGGCGCCTTGACTCCCTTAAGGCGACTAACCACGCATGGCATGCACTGGTGCGCGCCCGTGCTTGCGATCGATTATATTCACCCCTGATGCCGATAGAATGGGCGCTATGGTTGGGCCCCCTGAGAGAGAAGGGCGTTGTAGAATCCCTACGCTCTTTGGGTCTGGAGAGAATGGAGGATCTATTCGAAGAGGGCACACTTAAAACTTGGGGTCAGCTAACTATGAAAATTGCGAGCCCCACGCTGCTTCAACGATTTCAGTTTCACAGACTGCGATCGGCTTACCGAGACGAGATGGGCCCGGCTATGGAAGAACCTGAGGAGATCCCGGAGCTGACCTATATTATTAAAACTAAGTCCCCGGCCAAGCTCCTCTCGTCGGTCAACAAGTTAGGCGTTGCACACCAGACACTACCGCCATCTAAAGCCAGAGAGGCATGGCAGGAGGATCTGCAGTCGCCCATAGATGATGCCATGTGGAGATACTGCTGCTCCAGCACCCTTAAGATCTCACTCAATGGTAGGCACAGGCTGGTGCACTTTAAGTTTCTCCAAAGGGTGTACTATACTCCAGAGCGACTACACCGCTATGGCCTACGTCCTTCGGCGGAATGTGAGCGCTGTCGCACCCAAGTTGCCGACTTTTTCCACATGGCGTGGCTCTGCCCTGGTGTGCAAGCGTACTGGAATGAGGTGTTTGCGGAGCTTGACCAGATGCTAGAAGAAACGCTACCCAAGACACCAGCGCTGGCATTGCTGGGCTTTTCTAAGCCACTCACGCCATCACTTCGCCGACTGGCTGATATGGCGTTGTTGATAGCCAGGAGAGTAGTGGCATCCTGCTGGATGCGCGGACCGCTGCCCACTGTGGCCAGATGGAAGAGGGACCTGCGGTTTTGCTGTACCCAAACTGAGCTGTACAGTGAACTGTTGCCTCCTAGGAGTAGGCCGAAAAACTTCTGGGACCTCTATAAGGAATACTTACCGAAGGGGGAGGAAGGTAATTCAGACACGTCTGAGGAGGTGGATCTTCAGGACCAAGTTTCAGAATAATGGGCAGGACAGGCGGGGGTTCCTCTACGAGTAGGAGAGTGAAGAGGTTGCTGGGGGGGGGGTGCTGGGACGTACTTGTGGCTCCCTGCGTGGGAAGGCTTAGAGGGAGGGTCCCTACAGGGTTAGACAATTGGGATATGGGATGAGGTGTAGCGCGGGACATGGTGATCACACGACACGATACATCCACATCAGTCTGACTGGGCATTCCACGGAACACACAAGGGTGGGTGGGTAGAGTTGGGGGTTAGAGTTAGGGTAGGGTTTCTGGGAGTTCTTGGTCTACTATTGACCTCATACGCACGAGACCTTCCCTTCGAGTTGTTATTAATGTGTGATCAGTTGTCGCGCTGCGATGTGTGCTGCCTTTGTGGGGAAGCTAATATCAATACAGCTGGGTTGAGTCCTCTACATATCGCCGCCGGGCCCCCGGGATGCCGGCAAACAAGGCTGTGTAACATCTTTGACTGAGGACTTGTTGTGCCCCGGTGGCCACGAAATGTATGCTTACTAGTGCATTTGTAATGACGCTGATTTTGATGCTAATAAAGGTCTTTAAAAAAAAAAATAAAAAATAAAAAAAATAAATACAAATAATGATACATTCAGTATTTTAAATTAACCTATCACTTACGTCAACTTTCTTCCACAAATACGTGAAATGTGCATTTGAACTCGTTCAATAAAAGATTGTCCAGAAAAAAAAAAAAAAAAAAAAAGTATCTTTGATTTTCTTGTCTGTGATACTTTTGTAGTCACAATATTTTGACCTCAATATTGTGGTCAAATAATATTTCTGACTAAATATTTACGAGAACACCCTTTGTATATGTTGTATATGTTGTTAATGTTGTCTCTTAGCATAGTGAACTACTCTGTATGTAAAAGATAAGTCTGAGCTTCATTCATAACTTTTTATTTATTCTAAGAGTGTGTATCGTAGTACAGGAAATGTAGAAATTGGTCACATCTAACCCTGAAGTACTTACAAGAGCTTGGTGCGAATTAAGCCATTTGTGGGCACTCTAGGTCCGTTCATCTTTTTCCAGGGTTTTAGGAGACTCTTCACATATTAGTTCCTGAACTTAGCTTCTTGAACTGGATTTCTTGGTCCCAGTTAGTAGACATCTGACCAGTATATTACTACTTCATGATCAAGTCTTGCTGTCTTCCTCCTTCTCCATTTGTTTTTTTCTGCTAAGGCTGTACTGCCTTTGACATCAGTCTAAATTACTCTTTTCAGTCACCATTATTCATTTATTTTTTTAAATCATGATTATATTATTTTGAATGAGATACCTTGAACCTTTCTGGAGGTTGTTTTAGGTTATGCTTAGCATTGGGTGCTTGGCCTTGATTAGGTTTTGATCACTTGTCTGTTTTATTGTTTTTCGTACGCTGTTGATTTTGTAATGTACTCACTTTTGATACTGTAACAATTTTACTGTTGTGATTTTTGGTCTTCTAACATTGCAGTATGTCTGTGCTTTATTTTCATTATTTTATAGACAGATCATATTCCATGTTGCATAGACACCCAACGACACCCAGCTGATCCTCTCCCTCACCAGAGACCCCGACACCGCCAGAACCTGCCTACACGAAGGGATGAAAGACGTCGCCGAGTGGATGAAGAACAGCCGCCTGAAACTGAACTCAGACAAGATGGAAGTCCTCATCCTGGGACCATCGCCCTCCGCCTGGGACGACTCCTGGTGGCCCCCGCCTTGGGCACCGCACCCAAGCCAACCGACCATGCCCGCAAACTGGGATTCATCCTGGACTCTTCCCTCTCAATGACCAGACAAGTCAACGCCGTCTCCTCATCGTGCTTCAACACCCTGCGTATGCTCCGAAAGATCTTCCGATGGATCCCGACCGAAACCAGGAAGACGGTCACCCAGGCCCTCATCACCAGCCGACTGGACTACGGAAACACCCTCTACGCCGGAACCACAGCCAAGCTACAGAAAAAACTCCAACGCATCCAGAACGCCTCCGCCCGACTCATCCTGGACATCCCCCGACGCAGCCTTCAGGAGACAACTCAAGACCTGGCTGTTCGAGCAGTAGCAACCCCCCTTCCCCCAAGCGCCTTGAGACCCTCCCGGGTGAGTAGTGCGCTATACAAGTGTTATGATTGATTGATTGATTGATTGAGAGCTCAGATGTATAACTTTGTTTACCACAGTATGAAGCACATATTACTTTTTTATTTTTCTTTAGATATAAACTTGTTTGATTGAGGTGATGTGATGCCACTTCAAGTTCTTATGTGATCACTTTCTCTTACACCTAATATGGTGACCTATGTCCCTGTAGTAGTCCCATTATCTACAAATTTGCTTCATGTCTCACTTCCCGAAACCTGATGGGCCCCTTATGTACAGCTAGGAGACAACAATAGGCCCGGCATGACTGTCATCAGATGAGGATGGAACCATAAACCTGGTGTGGAACTGCTGTTGTAAACGCAGAAACACAGACCATCTGATTCACTTTAAAGACAACCCTCTGATTTTGATTCCTATAGTATATGTACCATAGTGCACCACCAGCTAGGTTGAGATAGGAAAAGGATAAGTGGGGGTTTAATGGCTGAGTCACATATTAATTGATTCTTGAAAATGAGTAGAAAATCAGTAGTAAATATAGTTTTGATATCTCTGGAATGGAATTTACTCCCCATGCCACTTCGGCATGAAACCATCTATAAGAACTTTCGCAAAGGCCTAAAAATGTGGTTATTTAACCAATAGTCTTTTTTTTCCTCTCTCATTCTGCGTGTGTCAGATGGCACCGGGAAACCTTCGGGTAGCTGTGCGCCTTATAAAATTAAATTAATAATAATAATAATCATTGCTTATAGTCTTGGTGTTAGTTTCCTTTCACAAGCATGTACTAAATATTTTCACTTGACTTTTCATCTGAAAATGCAGACACTGCTAATCGTGCTTCCGCCTTTGTTACTGCTTTGCGCGCCCCCTTGGACATTTTGATATGACAGAAGGGGGCTCAGACGCTTGTGTGGCCCCCTCTGTAACACAGATAGTGCTGGCGCACATGTTACGCCAGTGCTATCACCAGAGGATGTTACCTCATTTGCACGGGGGAATGACCCATGCAAATAAGGGAAGGCCTTTTCCTCTGTGCCCACGCCATAATAGAAATTCAACAGTATCAGACTACAGGAGGTATCCCGTATACCCTAAGGAGACTAGGGCAAACATCTGTAACATAAAACAATGTCTCTAAAGGGTATTATTTGGAGGTCAAATACAAATACATGTAGCACAATTAATTGCTGAGAGTTAAATCAAAAAAGGGAGAAAAACAGGGAGACATTTCTTTTATGATATAAATTGTATTTTAGCGAATACACATATTTGACTTATTACGCTTCATATGTACATTCATATGGAATGGTAGCACTGCGTTACAGTGAATGGCATGTAAGCTGATCGATACTGTGCACAAGTGCTCGTGAAGGATTGTGACGGCGTAAGTGACAGGTGAGAAGGTATGTACAGCGATAGTGACGGGCACAACACGAAACAAGCGGAGTTAAAACTTTACATATTTAGGATAACCTAAAAATAAATGGTAGTGAATTCAAAAATAATCAGATGGGGTATCCTTGAAGGGGGCGCCAAGAATTCCGCTGTAGAAGTCGACGGCGTTTCGGCTTGTAGAGGTATTAGCCCATCATCAGGACCTGGTTACAGTTACTTATTTGGCAGTGCTGGGATAGAAGGATACATATATCTATATACGTGTGGTCATTCGGTAGTGGACCAAGAAGAGGACAGATAGGGCAGGATATGAAGAGTTGCTTGAATTAAGCCAAAACAGGGGGAGGAAAGGCGGGGTTCTAGTGGGGGTAGACATACATTCAGCGCCGCAGACAATTACCCCGTGACTAGGCTCAAAGTAGAAAAGTGTGGGAAATAGCGCTTGTTCCCAAGGCGGGTCGATGACTTACATGAGAGGGCGCACTTCCAGAATTCTGGTAGGGGCAGGGTCCAACCTAATAAAGGATAGGACCTGCGCCATTGTGGTCTGGGGGGTGAAGGAAGAGTTTAGTGAAGCAAATCTTACTAGATGGGACGTAAATTGGGGTCCCAAGAATTTTAGCGAGGGATACAGGGCATTGCTTCCGTTGTGAAAGCCCAAGTGCTGCTGGCCGGATCACCTGAAAGGCACAATGAGTACTATGACCAGGGGTCCTAGGTAGGGAGGTGAAGCCCCTGTGGTTGTGTTCTCGTGGGCTGGGGGAGGTAACTAAAGGGACCCACGGGGAAGGAAAAGCCATGTGTGGGTGCAGACGGGCACGTGAACCACTGAGCTGGGCTGGTGACAAAGTAACTACGGGATGTAAGAGGGGGGCAAGCAGATAATTCCCAGTGAAACAGGAGTACTTCGCGGGTAGAGATCATGGCGTGGGGAACCGACGTGACGGTCCTCGCGATAGGGGAAAAGAAACAACAGGTCAAAAGACTCGAAGCCAAGCGGTGTGGAACTTGTCAGGGAAGGTAGCATGCTACCATAACTGCCGTAGCCGCGAAATGCTCATGAGGCGGGGCAATGACGAGCTCTAGCTTGTAAACATGTAGTGTCTGTAGAACGGGGCTGTCCATGTGGTGGGAGGCCGGCAGGAGCGGCACTTGTTGGAATGGACTGCACTTACTTGAGAGTGAGATAAGTCATGTGGCGCACTCTGACTAGGGAACACTAGAGCGCGTGTGGAGATACTAGCCGTTTTCAGGTCTCTGAAGCCTCAAGCCCCAGGAAGTAGTGGTCATATACCCAATCAATCGTTACTTTGGACCGCTCTATCTGTACAACCTCCAGCCTTCTGCCAGGGCTGACGTCTTGTCGCTGAGACCTGAGCCATTAATTAGTTAATTTAGCAAGCATTTGCTCTGTTCAGATGTCCCAGGGAGTCCCACAAGACCTGTGTCTTGGTTTCATTTTGTCTGCAGCACCCGTGCCTAAGGGAATGCAAAAGAAGGGATTCATAACCCCGCCCCCACCCCCTCAAAGCCCAAGGGGATGTGTCGGCTCCAGCAGTTTACACAAAACAACGCCCACATCAGGGGCAAATCGTGAAGAATTATATTTTGGCATAAACCCCCCAAGATTGAGGATGAGAGCAGCAGATTAGAAGACAGAGAGGTAGGGACCCAATGTGGACGAACCAGACAGCCCACGTGGGGCAGTGCTTAATTTGTAAAAATATAAGTTCCAGGACCCTCGTCAGGAGCCCACTGCAGCTTGCATCACCCATTGCCCCTGGAAGCACTCCAAATGGTAGTACCAACACAACCGCTAAGTAATACCCTGCTATAAGTGTGACAATCCGGACTATTCAGGCCCTCAAAGCTATAAGAATAGCGCAGGTGAAAGATATTAGTCATTTGTAATGTATATTTAATTAGTAAACAACTGTTGTGCTTATCTCTAAAGCACACTAACAGCGCTACTATATGATTGCCTGCAATAAATGCTGGTGTTGACAATTAAATGTTGGTGCCAGCACCAGAAACCACCGGTCCGGTTCAAATTAAGCACTGAAACGGGGACAGAGTAAGAACTCGGAGTCGGTTGTGCTCATGAGCCCTTGTGTCATATGTAGATCACAAATTAGAATTTGGACTGGACAGTTCATCACTTCTCTTATTAGCGTACCCCAAATGGAGTGCGATTGGCTTGAATAACAGGCACACAGGTTAGTGAAGCGCCGAGAGGCAATTCATTTTCTTGACCACGCTACGTAAATGCCCAGGTTGATAAATACTGATGGCAGGGTGTAATATCATTTCAAAACAAATAGCAAACAGGTGCGTCAATTATATTCTGATATCCATTTCCATCTGTATGTATTTTACAGTTGAACGAGGTGTTCAGACAGCGCCTGAAAGCAGGAACTCAGTGCTACATAAAACACCTAAATAAAGAGCTTACTGCCCAGCTCAGCTTAGCCAAAAAACAATACAGGAACTTTAAGCAATGTCTCCAATTCAGGAATTGCAGCCTTTTATGGAATGCCTGTGGAGCTGCAAGGCTGGCACTACCCCCCAGAAGCAGCCGCGTTCTCCCATCACACTTCACCGGTGCGATGCCCACCGGCTTTGCAGTGCCGCTATCCCAGAATTGCCCATCTACCAATAGTGACATCAAAGTTGGCACTGGGGGCATTGCTATATGGGCTACAGCCGCAGCCAGCACTATCAACCCCTCTGTAGCGCCTGAAGTGAAACCTGTAGGAAATCAAGTGAGCCGTGCCAGCATGTCGGTGGTATTCTACCACACTTCCAAACTGCAGACTCTCTTCACCTGTGAGTGTTACTTCCAGCAATGTATTCCTTCTTCCTGTCCCCATAACTATGCTCACATATGAGGCTGCTCTGAGGTGCCACCTATGCCACCTGCATTACAATGCTACTGCATCACCAGTGCTCCCCCCTGGGCAAAGCCTACCTAACCATGCTGCCACCTACCTCCAGCTCCCGAGCAGCGACAACAATCGGCAAAGTTCTCCTGCAAGACAAAATGTCTCCTGCAGAGTGCACATGGTCGAGCCCGGTGCAGAGACACCCCTGCCACCCGCAGTAAAGACAT
Organism: Lissotriton helveticus; assembly: GCF_964261635.1. NCBI lineage: Eukaryota > Metazoa > Chordata > Amphibia > Caudata > Salamandridae > Lissotriton > Lissotriton helveticus. The sequence continues at coordinate 711,038,317 of NC_136063.1, forward strand.
GCATAGAGGTACCTCGCAGGTAGCGCCGCTGCACCACTGCACCACATCCAGCTGCTGGGAGTGTCTGCCCCTCATCGCCCGGCTTGCATATACTGGTGGGCTTGCATGGGCCCCTCTCCATGGCCTGGGGCTCACAGAACTCACTTGGTGGCAGAGACCCGTTGTGATGTGGCAGTCACGGGCAGTGGACAGGGTACCTAGGCCAGACACCTCCCTGCTGGGGAGTTATGAATATTAAAAACAGACTCTCTGTCCCCCACGCAGAGCAGAAAACAACTGAGGGGGCAGCTGCAGTGTTCACAACAGTACCTCGGCCGGGTGACGTTAGGATTGGCTGTAGTCGTCAGCGAGTGACTCAGCCCCCGGCGGGTATTTTGAAAATTGCAGCAGGCTATTAGCAATGCACACGGCCCCCGCCGTTGGCGCCGAACATCACGTCACTTCAAATTAATTCTAGAAGGCGCTAACCAATGCGCTTTGGAGGTCGAAGGCCTCTTGATTCGACGAATCAAGGTGATTCCCAAACTCATGTTTTTTGCCGCCCCTTCCCCTTTTGCCGCCCTAGGCGGCCGCCTAGTCTTGCCTAATGGTAGAAACTGCTGATGACTCAAGCGAAATACAAGGGCAGGCAACAGTGAAGATGGGAGAAGCACATGGCGAGCACATGGCTAACTAAAGTGGATGCCACAAACAAAATGGCTTCAGCTTATGCTAACGGTAGTTTCTGCGATTTCCACAGATGGCCGTTTTAGCATTAGTTGAAGACATCCGCCATGAAATATTAGAAGCATGGAAGTTATCCTGCACATCTATCCTCATAAATTCATTACTATCCTGATCTATTGCTATATGGGCATTTACTATTTAAACATTTCGTTTAACTGGCGAGATACAAGTAGAAATATATGGGGAACAGAGCATTGGGTCATTATGAACACACAGATAGCAGGAGAAAATAATGGCTATTATCACAAAACTGACCTGCCCGTATTTTCCAACCTCAAGCAGAAAATAAATTCCCAAACCACCCAATCCAAATCCAAGTTTCAGAGTTCCGATGTAGTAAGGCTAGAGTTCCAATGATATGTTCAGGAGGAGGGCAGAGTAGTATATATCAAAGTGTGCACAAAATATTTTTCTTGCAGAAACAGCAATATTCTGTTATGCAAATATTAAAGCAACTACACATATTGTCACAAAAACAATCTTTGTGTTGGGGGACCAGAGGGACCAAATGGGGCCATGGGAATTAGGACATGGAGCCACAAAGGGCTGCTCCTCCTCAAAAATGGGATGACCAAAGGGGTACATTGCTAAAAAGTACTTGAAGAATAGAAGCCGCTGTACACCCTGCTAGAGGGGAGTTTTCTCCCTGTGTCCGTCTGAGCCTCACAGGCAGGCTCTTATTGTTCATGAACTGTTTACTTCTCCCACGGTGGAGCTGCACAATTTGCAACTCAAGAAAAAAATCACGGCCCAGTTTTAAGGGAAAAAGTTTCTTCTTTCAGGATAGAGCAATCACCTTCAAGGGCAAACACCCTCAACGATCCTGTCCAGTGTCTCAGGCAGTGCACCAAAGGCACAGCACCTGTACCCTAAACTCAAGTCCTGTGTTGCTCTGCTGGCGCACTGCTCTTTTGTCGGGCCACAGATTGTACCCAATGTGCCCAGGCACCTCTTGATCAACCAACAGAGGTGCAGAGTTGCATTCACTTAGGGACCAGGACTCAGAGGCCTGATGCTGGGGTATCTGAAGCAACCCTTGTTTCAAAGGGGGTCACCTCAAGCAAAGCCTCCTTGCCGTCCTTATCGGTCTGTAATCCTCTCAGCTGGGCATCAAAAACTGGATCAACGCAAAGAATTCTCCATCCTGATTTGTGATCCCGACTTTCATCCAAGACAGTGGCAGGGATACACACTACACGTCGTTTTCATGGGCCCAGTGCTTCCGGCCTTCTACCCTCACTGCTGTCCTAGTTGCCAGCAACACCTGTGCTGGTTCCCTTTACCTCGGCTCCAAGCTAGACTGGCGCTGACTCCCCAGGCTGGATCTGATGTTCTGGCCCCTCTGGTAATGGTTGTAGGGCAGCAGATATCTATTGGTGGTCAGAACAAAAGATCTTTAGACAAGGCATACAAATAATCTATCAACAGAGAGGATACTCTATTTCAGAGAACTTTTTTTAGTCTTGGGCACCTCATACATTGGCAGGGCACTAAAGAACCACTTCATCTATCTGAGAGTTAAAAAAAAAACACCCTGGACCTATTAGCGAATATAAAAGGAACTTTTGGTGAACTGACAAGAGTAAAACGTTACACAATTTGATTTGTTTCTCCCAATCCCAAGCAGCCAAGGAAGTCTGTGTTTATTTACTAAATTCTGAGGGAAAAACAAAAACAATACGGACATACTCTGAAACCTTACATTTGTGTAGTCCTATATTATTCATCTGAAGAACCTCTAGAAAGAAAATTTTTAGAACAAGCATTCTTTTGTGCTTTTTGTCTTAACAAGCTTGTGTTTCATAAGTCATATAGTTCACTATTCTACTTATGAACCTTCCACTACTTGTACAAGACTGCAGACACTTCTAAAATTATTTTTCTTTCGTAAAAACACCTACATTTTACGCTTAGGACCTTGCTCTCATGTTATAGGCGCAGCGGGAAAATCTAAAAACTGCTAATTTAACAGGGATCCTTACTACATAATTAACTAACAAAACCTCAACATAGTGGGCACATGAATTCCTCCAGCAGAACCTGTTGTGACAAACAAACTCTTATACAGCAATTTTTTACTTCAAAATGTTTGCTGAGGATCACACGGGATCACAATGTGAACCCTGTGCATTCTACTTTTCACAATCTGGATTATGTAACATCATTTTTAGAGAAAAAACCCTACTCACCAGCTCTAATAAGAGACTAGTGATGCCTTTGCAAAACTGTATATAGCATGAGAATAACATAAACAATAATGGTGTTATCACCTGAGATTTGTAAACAAAACCCCCCGATATATAATTCCCCTTAAAGATCAAATAAGGGAACATCAATCTATTCCACCCATCCTTTTATCCTTATCTAATTCCAATTTTAATTTACAGACAGGATGGGTAGTGACATGGCATTTATTTATTCATTTTATTAATTCTAACAATTTTAAAACAGTATTACTGAATAGACAATTAGACGTGCACTGGTGTGGTGCTTTGTCTCTATTTATTCAAGAACATATTCACAGCATCTTGTGGAATGAATGAGTAAAGCGAGCCCAACCCATTGTCTCATAGCCGTTCCTAGACAGCTTAAACAGGCTGGAGAGAGAGTGAGAAAGAGAGAGAGAGAGAAAGAGAGAGAGAGAGAGAGAGAGAGAGAGAGAGAGCACATAAATTAAGAAAAAGGACAATGTATTACTTAATTTTGCTTACCCTCAATTTGCCCAGGAGCTAGTCTCCTTCCCCCCTTCGACAGTAGGTAACGTAAGCAGGTGACCTCCTGTCGACAATACACCCCCGCCCCCTTTTTGGCAGCAGGGCACAAACAAACTTTTAGGAGGGAAATAGCACATTGAGCTAACTAGAAAACATTAATAACCAACTACCAATTCTTTTAGCAATTGTACTAGTTTAACATGAGGGCGCATTAATGCAAACTGAATTTCATTGCCTCCTTATTTTAGTCCTTGCACAGTAATCTTTAAACTAAAAGCATTGTTTATATATGCATGGCAGAGCTGTTCTCTACACAGGGCCCACATACGCTACTACCTCTCCTTCTCTCTTATGACTTCGTAGAATCTGCCTGGTCTTTTGCCAAAAATAAAAAGCAAAGCTTCTCTCTCTCTCTGCGCTGACATCCCCTCCTTCAAAATCTTTTCCAATGTCGAAGTGCCAGAGCAAGCCTTACCCGTACCCTGCTAGTTTGCTAAATACAGAACTCGACCTCTGACCCTTAAACCTGCTGTGCCTTGTCTGTGCAAGGCTGTTCGCACGTGGCCTTTACAATTCAAAGTAACTCTCAAGAAGCGTGGCTAAAGGGCATTCTTTCTCCGTGCCTGTGTGCTGATAATTTAAAGGCAGGATGCAACTTGTATTCTTTATTATTTATTTCTTGTGCACTGTGCGTACTAGCACCTAAAAAATTGGCTCAAAATTTCAGTTTTCTGAATACCATAGTGCGCCCAGAATTCTTGTGCACAGAGGCTTGCAATGTAATTCACACGTCTGTACAGCTACTCTTTGCATATCTTTTAATAGCCTTTATATTTGACACTGCAGCCATTAGGCAGTACTACATTTTAAGTTTGTTACTAAGAGACAGTAATATTGGCATTGTTAGATAGACTAATATTCACCCTTTTAATTTGGTGCAACAACATATTTTAACCAGTTGGAGATAGAAATCTTAATGTGCCCATTGAAATCTGAATACAAACTTTGCACAGGGTAATTTTCCTACAGTGCTAAATACTATTACATTTTCACAATAGTGTTTTTAAACATTATAGAGATCATGATAAAACAAAATAGATTTTAGTGCAATCACTTTTTAACAATTTTTTTCATGTAGTCCTTTTTTTTCAATAATGATCATTAACCCTTTTGTTGTTTCCACATATAAAATGCTAGCCTTATTCCGTTCATTTTACCTTAAAACGCATTTATTTATAACACTAATCACAGAAGCTTTACAGAAACATAAAAAGTTTGTATAACTTTTTAGAGTGCAGTAATTATTTACCATCAGATCCTCAGATGTGCTTTATTAGGAAAGCAATAAGAAAGAAAGTCCTTACTTTTAATCCTTTCTCTTTTATCCAAAATATCGAAGCTGTATTTCTAACTTTTCAAAATCAGTAGTATTTAATGCACGTTCCGTCATACCATGTTGTACTTACTTAAAACCTAGTTGCCACAGCGTTTATCTGTAGCTTATGAGCCATGTGTTATTTACTCAGCTGTGTTTCACAACCAGGAGGCATTAGCTTCTACGCTCTTTCAGGAGAAAATGGCCTTGCTGTATTCTAACGTCCTCACAGAAACTCCAAAAAGTTGATAAACCATTCATTACCTCCGTTCGTTATGTTATGTTATGTTATGGTATGTTAAAATTTTGTAGAGCGCTCACATCACCCTGGGGCATCGCGGTGCTAACTAGGCAGAAGAAATATTCCTTAAAGGAAGGACGTACAGATGAATCACCCAAGATGTTAAAACAGGTAGGCTTTCAGCTGTTTCCTGAAGACCTGATAGCTAGTGATTTTACATAAAGCCTGCGGGAGTTGATTCCAATACTTTGGTGCTAAAAAAAGAAAAAGATCTGCCTCCTGTTCGGACCAGCCAAATTCGAGGAATCTGTAACAGATCCTGAGCACTGAATCTGAGATTGCTACAAGGGGAATATTTCTGTAATTTTTTCCACAGATACAGAGGGCCTCTTTCATTCAATGCATTGTACGTCAGGCAGCATATCTTTAAAAAAGACCTTTTATTTACTGACAGCCAATTCAGTTCCTTCAGCAAAGGAGCTGACGGTGAACCCGCCGGCTGATTTAAGATCATTCTGGCAGCCGTCTTTTGAACCACCTGAAGTTTGGCCAGTAGTGTCTCTCCAACTTCCGCCAGCAAGGCATTCCCATAGTCCAGGCGGCTCGTTACCATGGCCTGTACTAGAATCCTGTGATGGGGAACGGGTATGTAAGGTAGAATTTTTCTCAACAATCGGAGGCCGTATTAGCACAAACTAGTCGTGGCCGAGACGTGATCTTTCATATTCAAGACCCGGTCAAGCTTTAGACCCAGATTTGTTACTGTTAGTTTGGGTGATGGGGCGAGTCCCAAGTGCATCGGCCACCAGTTGTCTGACCAGACATTTATGGCTTTCCCCATAAGCATCACCTCAGATTTTTCCGGGTTTAACTGGAGACAGTTTGCTGTCATCCAGTTAGAGATGGCAAGCATACCGGTGGCAAGGCGGACTTTGTCGAGTGCTGGGTTCGGACCGATGGTAAATATCAGCTGTGTATCATCCGCGTAAGAGATGATCTTGAAACCCAGCCGCTCGACAATCCTTGCTGATGGAGGCATATATAAGTTAAAAAGAGTTGGGCTTAAACAGGAGCCCTGCGGAACACCCCTGTTGAGATGTCTTTTTTCAGAGGTGTATGGACCCATCATCACCGTTTGGGGTCTGTCAGACAGAAGGTGTTTAAGCCACTCAAGTGCAGCCCCCTTAATACCAGAGGCTGCAAATCTCTCTGCCAGTCTTGAATGCAAGATGGTATCAAATGCTGCGGAGAGATCTAGGAGGATCAGAATGGCTGAATCCCCCGCATCAATAGTCAGTCTGAGAGAGTCGGTCACTGCCAGGATTGCAGTCTCTGTACTAAAGCCTGGTCAAAACCCTGACTGTGAAGGACCCAAAAGGTGATTATCCTCTAGATAGGTACTCAGTTGTCTATTAATGATACCTTCCAGAATTTTGCTCAACAAAGTTAGCAAAGAGATGGGCCGATAGTTAGCAAGAATTAAGGGGTCCGCCATGGGTTTTTTCAAAATAGGGAGCACATATGCCTCCTTCCATGTCACTGGAATGGTACTCATGTGGATTGAAAGATTGAAAATATCTCTAATAATTGGAGCACAGCAGGTTGCTAATAGTGCCATTGTTTTAGGCGGACAGGGATCTGGGGGTGACCCTGATTTGGCCTTGGCCAGACCTTTCATAACCTCCTCTGTCGTAATCATTGTGAAGCTACGGAGAGAGCACTCAATATTCTCATTTTGATTCTCTGATGTGCTGGAAGAAGACACATCATATAGGGCTAAAGAAGGAAAGGTCTCATAAATTTGAGAGATTTTGTTATGAAAGTAGAATGCAAGAGAGTTACATAATTCCTGCGATTCCACCAGATCTTGGTTACACACCTTAGGGGATACAAATCCCCGCACTATCCCAAAGAGTGTTTTTGAGGAGTTGCTAGCATTTTCAATGTGGGAAATGATGAACTGGCGCCTGGCCCCTTTTAAATTAAGATGGTATTTTGCTAGAGCCTGTCTATAAAGTAGCTTATCTTCATTGATCTTATTTGAGCACCACCTTCGTTCCAGACGCCTGAAACTCGCTTTTTCTATTATTTTTTTTTTAAGTTTGAAAGCTTTATTGAAACAAAATTGTCAATACAATAAGGTGACATCAGCGAAATAAAAAGCAAAGGGTTATTCATTGGAGAGATAGAACATAGTCAACTGGCGGCACAACGAAAAAATCAAAGCAATTTGTAAAGATTTTTAGGGGGGGAGAGGAGGTAGGGAGGGGGGTGAAAAACAATGCTAAAACAGTTAAGAATAAAATAGAGATAATCAAGTTAATTGGTGGCAATAAAGTACAGTAAATGCACAAATACTAGAAAAATATGTGGAATAAGAACCTTATCAAATACATAAGTAAAGAAAAGGAACTACATTAGTGAAAGCTAAAAAACATGAAAAACTATATGCAGGAGCACAACTGTTCAAGGAGGCTTGAAATTGTCACAGGAGAGCGGATTGTATGACTTTCGTGCGAGTTGATCTAAATATAGGGTAAGAGGCAACCAATAGAGTTCAACATTGCGAGAAGGTTTGCAGCTGGACGCGAATGCAACATCTAATCTATGAGAGTGACACAGGAGGTTCCACCAACAAGTTATGGAGAGTTTGGTCAAAGACTTCCAATTGGAGGCAATATGTTGGAGTGCAAGAGCTAGCAGAAGGTCAAAAAGACCATGTGAATGTGGGGGAAGGTCAAAAGACTCGGAAAGGCTACCCAAAAACACTAAGGAAGTAGAGAAAGAAATAGAAAGGTTAAAAATATGGGAAATGCTAGATCAGACCTGCATCCAGAAAAGTCGGACTGAAGGACAGAGAAAGAAAAGATGAAAGAGATCAGCGTTGGGAGCATTACAGGTCCAGCAGTTAGAATTAGAAGAGGGAAGAAAACGAGAAAGAGAGAGAGGAGAAAAGTATAATCTGTGATAGAAGAAAAATAAGGATTGAGTGAGGGAGGCAGTACGGGAAGTCTTCAAGGATTTAGCCCAGAGTTTGTCCCAGAGAGAGATCGGCCACGAGCGATCGAAGTCTTTTTCCCAAGAGAGTTCCAATGGTGATTTGGGACGAGCCGGGTCAGGAGCTGAGAAGTATCGATAAATAAGCGAAGCTTTAGGAATAGTACAAAGAATGGGAAGTAAGGAGGAAGGTGGAGTAGGTATTACATTCGAGGATAGAGAGTAGTATCGGTCAAGAACAGTTTCCATAAGGATGTAATATTTGTTGGCAAACGAAGAAGGACAATGAAATTGGGATTGAAATTGAGGAAAGGAACAAGGAGTGGACCCATCAAAAAGATGGTGAACCCAGATGATACCTTTCGATCTCCAGGAAGACCAAGCAATAGGTCTATTACGTATGAGGATGAATGAATTATACCAAATGGGTAATAATAAAAAGGATTCGCGAGAGACCGAAGTCGAGGAAACCAAGGGTCGCAGAAGAGAAACAGTGTGTTTGAATAATGGAGGAATAAGACATGAAGCCTTAGCAGTGAAGCGAATTGCATCTTGAAAAGAGTAAGGAAACAATAAGTCACGTTCAACAGAAAGCCAAAGGGGAGAGAAAGGGTCTATATCGTGTGACAGCCAGCGGGAAGCTTGAAGAAGAGAGAAAGACTTATGATAAAGTCGAAAATCTGGAAAATTAACTCCACCACTAGATTTAGATTTACGAAGGGCTGAGAGAGAAATACGAGCTTTCTTCTGCTTCCAAAGAAACTTAGACAGAACAGAATCAATACGACGGAAGTAGAGAGCTTGGATATGGATTGGAAGCATGGAGAGTAAATAAATCAAGATCGGGGCAATCATCATCTTGATCGAGTCAAGACGACCCCACCAGGAAAGGTATAAAGGGTTCCAAGAAGAAAGCAAAGAGTCAATTCTAGAGAAGACTGCAGACATGTTAAGTTGGATAGAGGATGAGAGAGAATTAGAGAAGAGAACGCCAAGATATTTTATTTTCTTACTATTCCAAGCAAAGCCAGTGGAGGCAAAGAAGTGTGGAAGGCAAAATTTAGTTAAAGGAAGAATCTCCGTCTTGTCCGAATTTATTTTATAACCGGAAACCAGGGAAAATTTCTCAAATTCATCAAGTAAGGAAGGAACAGAGGTAACTGGATCTGAAACAAATAAAAGTATGTCATCTGCATAGGCCGATAATTTAAGCTGATGCGCACCATACGGAAAACCAGAAATGGAGGGATTGTTACGAATAGAGGATATGAAGGGTTCAAGTGCTAAAATAAAAAGAAGGGGGGAGAGAGGGCAGCCCTGACGCACTCCACGTTTAAGTGGAAAGGGTGAGGTAAGTTGACCATTGACGAGAACGGATGCGTTGGGCATAGAGTAAATTAAAGAGATATAGGAAATCAGTTTCGGACCAAAGCCATGCCATTTCAGGGAAGCAATCAAAAAGGACCAATCCACCCGATCAAAGGCTTTTTCAGCATCAACCGAAATAGCTGCAAGGGGAATAGAAAGAGAGGGAGCTTTATTTAGGACATTGAGGAGAAGTCTGGAGTTATCTGAAGTAAGACGACCCTTAACGAAACCACATTGTTCCTTCCCAATGAGATGCGGCATAAGTGGATCAAGACGAAGAGCCAACAACTTTGCAAAAATTTTATAATCCACGTTAACTAAAGATATTGGCCGATAATTCTTACAGAATTTGGGGTCTCGTCCCTCTTTTGGGATAAGACATATGGTAGCATCTTGAAAAGAGCCTTGAGCTAGACCAGCGGAACAAAAAGAGTGAAAAAGAGAGAGAAGTTTAGGTAAGAGAAGATCGGAAAAATGTAAGTAAAATTCAACCGGAAATCCATCAGGTCCTGGAGTCTTACCTTTAGTTAGAGAAGATAGGGCAGTGGATAACTCAGAAAGAGTAAGGTCTGAATCGGCGGTCGAGAAATTAAGATGGGAAGTGTCCGGTTTGGGTAAATTCTCAAAATATGTTTGGAGGAGATCTGGGGTAGGGGGGTTCTCAGGGGAATACAAAGATTCATAAAAGGATTGAAACTGCTCCAAAATTTCCTTATCTGTGTGTAAGAGGACATTAGAGGGGTAGTAGATAGAGTCTATAAGAGTCCGCTCTTTACGTGATTTTAGATAGTTAGCAAGCAATTTGCCAGATTTATTGCGGCCACCATAGTAGCGTGCACTACCTCGAAGGAGGAAAGAAGAGGCTGAATCTGTAGTAAGTTTGTTATATGCAATTTTCGCTTGAAGAAGATCAGGAGACATTTGATTCGGGGAGGATGTATAAAATTGGTGTTCTAACGACTTAATATGTGCAAGAGCAACCTTACGTTTTTGAAGAAACTTTTTCTTTTTCTTTGAAACAAAGTCGATAATAAATCCGCGAGCTGTAGCCTTGAAGGAATCCCAAAGAACATGGGGAGGAGTATCAGGAGCAGAATTAAGTTGGAAGAATTCAGAGGTAAAAGAGCTAAAAGAGGAAGAGAAAAGAGGATCTGTGAGTAGAGAAGAATTAAAGCGCCAGCGAGAGGGTTTAGGAATAGGAGGAAGAAGATCAAAATCAGTGATAACAGGGGCATGATCAGAGATGACAATAGGTTCAATAGAAGAAGATATAAGGGATTGAGATAAAGAGGGAGAAAGAAAGATATAGTCCAGTCGAGAAAAAGAGGCATGGGGAGGAGAGAAAAAAGAAAAATCTACAGTATCCGGGTGGGTAAGCCTCCAGGAATCCACAAGATGAGTCTGTGTAAGAGTATCAAGAAACTGTTTGTGAGGTTTGTGAGGGATGAAACGAACAGAGGATTTACGATCTAAAAAGGGATCAACGATCTGATTACAATCTCCACCTAATAGGAAGGAATCATCTTTATGCTGAATACATTTTGTAGTAATCAGGGGCCAAAAAGAGGAATCAGAACATGTAGGACCATAAACATTGAACAAGGTAATTGGAATGGCATTAAGAAGTAACTTAGCAAGAATCCAACGGCCTTCATCATCCTTTTCCTCTAGAATTACCTTACATTTTAGGCGTTTGTGTATCAAAATTGCAACACCATTCTTTTTATGAGAGGCTGGAGAAAACAAAACAGTGCCAACCCATAATCTTTTTAGTTTCAAAGATTCAATATCTGAGAGATGGGTTTCCTGAATTAGAGCGATATCAGGATTGTAAGAGGAGAGGTGGGAAAGCACTCTCTGCCGCTTAATCGGGTGATTAAATCCTTTCACATTCCATGAAACAACTTTGAAGGTCAAAACACATTAAACTGTTCAAAATTGAAAAGTGCAAAAACATACTGTACAAGTAATAATCCAAACATTAAAAACTTAGAGAAGAAGCCAACCATAAAAAGAATAGAAGGAAGAAGAATGGAAAAGAGGAGAAGAAAAGGAAAAAGGAGAAGGAATAGGAAAAAGGGAAGGAGAGAGAATAAAGGAAAGGGAAAAGGTTCTGCAAAAGGAATAGAAGGAAGAAAAGAGAAAATGCATAGAAGACAGTACAATTCCATAAGGAAGACTGCAAGAAACATACCTGAAGGGGAAGAGACACAAAGGGAGATGGGGAAGTGGTGATGCGTAACAAGACGGGTAGACTAGGAACAGAAGCACCATCGCACCGAAATCTCACAGAGTTACAAAGGAGGACACATGTTGAAGGGGTGAACCAAGACACGTCTGCATGAAGGGAGAGAGAAAACAGTTAATTAGGAGTACATGACAGATCTGGTAATTACCATAAAACCGGACATAAGTATTGCAAGGAAGAAATATCGAAAGGGCAATTGAAAATCTGCTTAAAAAACACAATGGAAACACTAGAAGAAAGAGAAAGTCGAATAAACAACGGGAAACAGTAAAAAGGAACAGAGAGAGGTATAAGACAGAACAATACTACAATTTATATCAGAAGGAAAGTAAAAGAAAAAACATCGTAAGACTATTCCAGGAGGGAACAACAACAGCCAATCAAGAGACATATCAGTATTTATCAGCCACTATGTGACGGCGAAGAATCCATTCCATCGTTGTTGTGGAGAAGGAGGAAATTACGGAGTTCGCCAGGTTCTTGAAAAGAATAAGATTTGTTTTGATGAGTGACTCTGAAGGTACATGGGTGGAACAAGCCATAGCGGGCACCAAGAGAGCGCAGAGAGGGACGCAGAGTCAGGAATTCCTTACGTCTAGAAGCGGTGGCATTAGAAACATCCTGGGAGATATAAACCCGTTGACCTTGCCAGGATAGTTGTCGTTTGGCTCTAGCTGCAGTGAGGATAGACAACAAATCCGTGAATCTCAAAAAAAGGATGATAACACCACGAGGTTTAGTAGAGGTTGACGAATGCGAACCAAGTCTATGCGCCCTTTGAATACTGATGGATGTGGAAGGTGGCATGTCCAATAGTTTTGGAAGGAAAGAGGAAAAGAAATTAACTGGGTCGTCCCCCTCAATAGTTTCCGGCAAACCATAAATACGTAGGTTGTTCCGTCGATTTTGATTTTCCAAATCCTCCGTGTGGCGCTGTAAAGAGAGAACAGTCTTTTCTAAGGATTCAATGCGTTGTGAGTTGGAATGAACCTCAGGAATCTGCTGCTCTATGGAGGAGATGGGAGTATCCATGACCTCCCACTTGTCTTTCAAAAGTTGCATATCTCTGCTCGTGTCTTCAATGAATGGGCGCAACGCACAGATTTCTTCTAGAATTAAATCCATGGAAGACGAGGGAGGAGCATCTGGTGTAGGAGAGTTCTGTTTCAACCTTTTGGGAGTCGACTCAGAAGGTGAAGTTTTTTGTGATGGTGTGTGACCAGAAGAGGAGCGCTGAGAAGAGGAGGTCGCCATCTCGACCAATCCTGAGGAGGCACCTAAGTTCAAGGAACTCACAGGGATGTCAGTAGAGGATGTGAACACAAATTTGGGCTTGCGCAGATTCACCATAGGAGAAAGCAAATCAATAATAGTAATGTTGGTAAAGGAACATGTGGAGAATTGTGCACCGTGAAGAATAAGGAATTCGAGCCCCTGGCAATGGAAGTGGTCTGGTGAGGTTGAGAGAACTATCTAGAATGTACTGCGATAACACGCCACAATTCACAGGATTGCGACTGGTACATGGAAGGCCGACATCACCGTTGCGTGATTACTGTATTCCGTAGTGGCAGGTGAAGTAAATAACATTCCAGAGATACCCTATTGGGAGTTGCGTCGCCTTGTTAGAAAAACGTCCATTGTACACATGAATATCCCGGAAGAGAGCAAGTTAGACGAATACAACAGCGCTAACACGCTGACATATCTATGTGAGAGCCCAAATAGGAGTATACATGTAACATAGGTGACAGTTGAAAGTATGGTCCTTGAAATGGCATATCCTGGAGTAACAGCGCTAGCTATGTCGCAGAAAGAACGTGGTCATGCCTTAAAAACACATACCATATAGAGGAGCGAGTGGCAGTCCTGTGTATCAAAAAATAGACATCAGGGTTGGGCCGAAAATTGAAGACAGCAGAGGGACATTGCAGCAGGCAAGGAATTATGAAGAGCAGAAACCGCGGCTCGCATATCAGCTGCGGTAACCATAAAATGGCGGCTGCATAATAGTCCTTCAGGAGAATGACCTGAGGTGAAAGAAGGGCAGAAATGGACGTCGAAAAGTCCCAAAAGCTCACCTTCAAAGTCCGAGGGCGAAGGACAGATAGTATTGAAGGAAAATGTCGCCAAGAAGCAGAAAGACAGAAGTCCAGTGATGAAACCGCTAGTGCCGAGGTGAATCACAAAATGGCGGTCACCGGCAGCTCGGAGTACAAGTCCGTGGCAAAGTCATTGGAAATGGCATAGAAAAGCCGGAAAGACACACTCTGTGCTCACGGCATGCTCCGGTTCCGGAATCTGGTGTCTGTCAATAGAAACGGTCCCTTTTACATCAGGCAAACCATGCGGAGAAAGTTCGGTGCTGAGGAGCTCCTCGCCTAGCCGTCCATCCTGCGCGGCACCTAAGCCACGCCCCCGCTTTTTCTATTTTTAATTCCACCGTATACCAGGGCGTGGAGGTCTGCCCTTGATTAGGACGGTGAAACTTTTTTTGGAATAACTACATCCAGGGCTACTTCCAGAGCGGGATTAAATGCCTCCAGTTTTAACGCTACATCTTCAGTATTTGTGACCGGGTTCAAAGAGAAAACTTTGTTAAAAGTTTTCAGCCGAGAGCGTATGCCAAGTCCTACACTGTTTAGGAGTCTGTATGACAGGACGGTTGGCCCTCTTCTGGTCGGAATGCTGGATGTTAATCGAGATCAGATAGTGATCCGTCCAGGGGAGAGGGTCTGGAGAGTCACAGCTTAACTGGTCTATGTTGGTAAAGACTGGATCTAATTGGTGACCTGCCCTGTGTGTGGCACCCTCTACCCTTTGAGTAAGTCCCATCAGTTCCAGAGAGGAGTAGAGTTTATTTACCTCCGGGTCTGTTAGATTTTCCCTGTGGAAATTAAAGTCTCCCAGCAAGAGAGAAACGTATTTGTCGCAAGTACATGCAAGGCCAGATATTCCATCAAAAGGTCTGTAAACCTAGCTTTAGGGCCCAGAGGCCGATAGATTAAAGCACCGTACCAACAGTCGGATGCGGTAACTTTAAAAATCCCTAGTTCCAGTCAGTCCTTATTAACCGTTTGGGTCCAATTCACGACTAGGTGTCTGACAGACAGCTTTCTTCGGACAGAAAGCTTTGAACAGCTATTAAAAACTCTCTTTCTAGTGCTGGAAATGAGCACGGCTCATTCTATTTAAAACCTAGGCATTCCAAGCCAGTCAAAATCTATCGTTTTGCAATGTATTAGAAGAGATGCTTTTATTTTAGCAGCAACTAATTACTCAGATAATGTGAATGCATTTTAATATTTAATATAATGTATCCAAGGATAAGGCTGTAACATTTTTTATTGAGTCCTAGTTGTGTAAAGCACACACATTTTTTTCCTTTCTGTGAAGCCTATTTTTTACCCTATTGAGTGTTAATTCTAATTTTGTGTTTAACCACTGGGGCAATATAATAATTGCATGAGCGCACATCTATACTTTGTTACTGCTTTACTTTTAATAGTAGCGTGCAGCTACTTAACATATGTTATATAATTTATTCTTTGAATTTTAAAGTGTAATTCTTCCAATGACATCTGCAGAACACAATGACGACAACAAACCAAATTTAGCTCATTCCAGATTTTTTCAAGAAGGAAGCCACACACTCAGAACACACAACACTGCTTGCTAAGGCAAGCCATTCTTACACAAAAAGCACAGTCGCTACTCAGTCAAACAAGTACTTCACAAGCATCACCACCGGTGTCAGTCCACAAACCACATAGACACACAAAAAAACAATCAACCCACAAATCAACACTTAGGACAAAAACGAAAGGCAGCCCACAGACTGTACTCAAACCAAACCATTTGTAAATACCAATTGTAAAGCATATTTTCAAACGAAAGGACTATAAAAAAAATAGCAGAGAGACAGCACCAAGACAAGTGAACAGCCCAAAGACAATGCCATGTTCAAAAAGACAGGCTCTAGCCCCAGACCTTTTCCAAAATACACCGAATTACCAATGGACCTGGCGGAACACTCAAAAGCGCTCCATATCACCATTTACAAATTTTACTAAGTGCCTAGATCTGGATCCTTTTTGGTGTATTTGTTCCACAGTGTACTATACATTATGAAAGAAATACCATATATATATTTTTTTTTAATTTTTATTTGTAGTTTGAGGAAACAAGAGAACACAAATAGGTTACCAAGGCACCATACAGAGCCCACAAGGGCGCAATAAAGCTTTACAAGGTATCATAAGCATAACGGAACCCAGAAGAATGTCTCAGGAGTCATCGATCAGGACCATGCGTCCAGCTATATGGACGAGCGTTGGAAAGGTCAGGCAGACGCAGTTCCGCATTCCATAACTGCATAGGCTCCGGCCTTGTTAATATGTACCTCAGTAACCCATGAACAAGAAACTCCCCCCCCACACCCCCCCTCCCCCTCTGGCGGCGACTCATTCATACCCACACTCATCCCATCAATAGTATTAAACTTGAAACAAGTGCAGGGACCGTACAGAAGGCGGACATACAGCGGATGGCAGGCCTTTAGAGAGGAATGCGACTAGAGGGCCCCACTGAAACTGGAAGTTTTTAAAATTGTCGAGGAAGATGTCCGCCATTCTCTCCATGCTGAGGAGTTTCCAAAGTCGAGCATGCCACAGTGATATTGCCGGTGCTTCCTTCTTTTTCCACGCAGCAGCCAATGTAATCTTGGCAGCTCCAACACACAGGCACAAGATTTTCTTATCCGCTCGTGTCTGATGTTCAAGACCGGGATCGCGTAGACCCAGTAACACCGAGGTCATAGAGTCCTCAATAGGATATCTAAGAATGTCCCTGATGTGTGAGAGGATTTCCTCCCAATATGGGCGAATTACTGGGCAGTCCCACCAAATATGCTGGAAGTCCCCTAGGAGCCCACATCCCCTCCAACATCTATCGGAGGTATCCGGATAGAAGCGATGAAGCCTGGTAGGGCATAAGTACCACTGCATAAGGGTCTTAAGGTGGGCTTCCCTGAGATGGAGCGAGTGATTGAATGTGGTCAGATCACGCCATAAGGCCGACCACTCACTGTCGGAGATATCTCTCCCTATCATTGCTTCCCAATGCTCCATGTATCGTGGCCTAGGCGATACCGCTGATTTAAGCAAAAGTTGATATAAGAAAGAGATGACGCCTTTCATGGCCGATGTCCGCAGTATAAAGGCCTCGAAGGGCGACGGAGGTCTCGTAGCCGCTTCCAGCACCCCTGGCGACATAGCCCAATGGAGCAATTGTACATAGCGATAGTGGTCTGACCGGGGTACCCCATAATCCCTCATGCAGTTAGCAAATGTAAGTGGATCCCGACCATGAAACAGATGGGTCAAAGCCCTACAGCCACCCTCTCTCCAAACATCAAAGGCTCCCTCCTGAGACGCCGGTGGGAAAGCCGGATTAAAATGCACAGGCGTGAACGGCGATGGGAACGTAGTCCAGCGCTCATCCGTTGCTAGAGTATCCCACACCTTGAGCGTGGTACCCATGGGCGTGCTAATATAGGCGTTCCGGGGCTGATCCTTCTTTGGCTTCCAGGCCAGGTCCCATATCGACCTGCCTGCCACACTCCGGTCCATGTGTAGCCAGTGTTTTTCAGACATTTGCTGCGACCACTCCACCAGGACCCTCAATTGCGCCGCTTTATAATACAGCTGTAAGTCAGGCAGTCCCACTCCACCCTCTGCTTTCGGCCGGCGCAATACTGAAAAAGAAAAACGCGCCCGGCCCCCTTGCCACACAAATCGCAGAATCTGCGTCTTAAGACGCCGAAAGTAGTCGCTGTCTAAAGGTATGGGCAAGGCCTGAAATAAATACAAGAATTTAGGGAGGAGAACCATCTTCACAGCGTGGATCCTACCCAGCCATGACAGGAACTTAGGTTTCCACCTCTACAGCTCCGCTCGAAGTTTCGCCAGCATGGGTGGAAAGTTAGCCGCGAATAGTTTGCCCACAGTCTGAGTCAAATGGACCCCCAGATAGACAATGGAGGTATCGGCCCAAGCCAGAGGCGTCAGCGGACGTAAGCGGTCTATCTCAGAACGCGATAGAGTAAGGTTCAAGATATAAGATTTGCTATAGTTCACCTTGAAACCAGCTACCTCCTCATATCGCCGCAGGGTCTCTGCGATGCAAGGCAAAGAGCCCTCTGGATCCGCTACGGATAAGAGAATATCGTCCGCAAAGAGCATGATTTTATGCTGCTCTCCTGTGAACGGAATGCCCCGAATCCCCTCCTGCTCCCGCACCGCCACAGCCAAAGGTTCAATGCTTAGCGCGAACAGGAGAGGTGACAGAGGGCAGCCCTGTCGAGTGCCTCTAGAGTGCGGGAAAAACGCCGACATGTGACCATTCACAGTTACGCGGGACCGAGGGTTGGAAAAATTAGCCCTCACCATGGTGATAAACCTCTCCGAGGAGCCGAAGGCTACCATCGTATGAAACAAGAAGTCCCAGTCCACACGATCGAACGCCTTTTCGGCATCCAACCCGACCAAGACCGCCGGTATGCGGAACCGGTTAGCTTTTTCTATCAGGTGTACCACCCTGCGTGTATTATCGTGGGTTTGACGCCCCTTGATAAATCCAGACTGGTCAGGCTGAATTATCGCCGGCATCAGATCTTGTAACCGATGTGCTAGGATGGCCGAGTACAGCTTGGCATCGATGTTAAGGAGTGCTATGGGGCGATAAGACGCACAATGGGTAGGGTCCTTCCCCGGCTTCGGCAAAACCGTAATCACCGCCTCCGCCAATGAGCCAGGAGAGGAACCAGACTCCGCCATGGCATTGAAGAGGGATACCAAAAAGTCGCACACGTCAAGGGCGTATGTTTTATAAAAAGCGGCAGTATAGCCGTCCGGCCCGGGGGCCTTGTGTAGTTTTAACTGCTTGATAGCTTCTAGTACCTCGTCCCGGACAATCGGGCCTCCCAACTGCTCGTTCCATTCTGCGGATATTTGGGGAAGGGGTAAGCGCCGCAGATACTCCTTCTGTGCATCTACCTGTAGGCTATCCCCCGTGTAGAGGTCCGCATAAAAGCGTCCGAAGACGGCCGCCTTCGCCTCGTCCCTGTGCTGCTCCTCACCCGTAGCATCCCGAATACCCCCGATGTACTCACGTTCCCGCCTATCCCTCAACTGCCGCGCCAGATGCCTCCCCACCTTGTTCCCACCAGAGTAGGATTGCCTTCCAAGCCTCAACAGCGTCAGTTCGGCCCTATTGTTGTAGTGGGCCCTCAATTTCCCCCGGACCGCGGTCAGGGGACGGAGGGTCACCCTCGAGGGTTTGAGCTTATGCGCCCGCTCGAGGCTCTCCAATTCGGATTCCAGTTCTTCACGGTCCTTACGTCGTAACCTGTTGAGGTTAGCATTGAGACCCAGGCACGTGCCCCTGATAGACGCTTTAAAGGCATCCCATGTATTGGATACCGAGGTGTCGGCTATGGGGTTGAGGTAAAAAAACTCCCTAATGGCCTTCCGCAACGCCTTATTAGAGGCGTCATCCCTCAGCACCGAGGCCGGGAAATACCATTTCCGTTGTCCGCCGCCGGACAACGACCAACGAAGGCTAAGAACCAGCAAACTGTGGTCAGACACCGAAAGTGGAAGAATGGTGGCATCGAGAACATCTCCTCTAAGGGCCTGGCTAATGAAGATGTGATCTAAACGGGAGTAGGAGTGATGTACATGTGAAAAAAAAGTGTAGTCTCGTGTGGTAGGATGGAAAAAGCGCCAGCCATCAACCAACCCCAGCTCCCCCACCAGCTGCTGCGAGGGAGCCGAAAACACCCCCGTGTCAGTTCTACGAGACCCAGAGCTATCTACATCCTTATCCCACACCAGGTTAAAGTCCCCTAGGAGGAACAAGTGGCCTTCAGCAAAGTCACCCACTCTCTGCAACAACTTTTGTAAAAACTGATTTTGGCCCGCATTGGGCAGGTAAGTCACCACAAACGTACTCAGCCGTCCCAGGACCATGCCCTTCGCCATCAGCCAGCGGCCCTCCTTATCACCGCACACGTCAATAGGTTGGAAGTGCAACGCAGCACGGAACATGAGTGCCACCCCCCTATGTTTTGAAGATGCAGAAGCCCTGTATATAAGGGGATAAGCCCTATGTCGGAGGCGCAACTCGTCCTTGCGAGCCAAATGGGTTTCTTGTAGCCCTACGATATCCAACTGGTGGTCATTCAAATACTTCCATACTTTCTGACGCTTCTGCGGCGAATTCAAGCCCTTAACATTCCAGGACCCTATACTAACAGGCATAGTGGAACCATAAGATCAAAGCTTTCAGTAGGCATTCCAGGGACCCCCCCCGCGTAGACGAGCCCACCCAACAATGTTGCCTGGTAAGACGATCCTCCCCTCCTCCCCAATCACCAGCACAATAATCGGCAGCCTCCAAGAACTCTAACAATCCCACTTCTTGTCCCACGCACTCCCCCGACACCCCCCCAACACCACCATACATGCCCCACATCACACATGTCACCGCCATCACACTCCCCTGCACTCCCCCCCCAGGTTCCCCCCCCTCCCCCGCCCTCAGCCCCCCCCCCTTCAAACCGGAAACCAATAGAAAACAGCCCAGAGCACAAGCCCCCCCACTCCAGAACCCCCCCCCACCCTCTCCCCCCCAACAGAAGAACAACAAGAAACCCATCCAGGTACTAAACCTGAGTCGGATAGTCATCAGTCCAACAGACCGTAGTTCGTCAGGCCCCCTCGGACTGATACTGGAGCAAGGGGATCCACCTGGTGACCCCCAGGCCACGGTTCGGGGTGTCTTCTCCAAAAGTACAATCGATCCCCCAGAACCTCAGGGCCAGAGCCCCTCCGACGACAGTCAGCGAAACAGGGGTCAAGCCGCTCCAGAGCTCTCCTGAGAATCAGCCACGGTGGCGGAGGCCACCGAAGCCACCGCAGCTCCCCTCTCCTGCTCACTGGTCGTGCGGTCCGGCCGTCTCCGCTCCGGGGAGGAACCAACTCTATGCCAGGAAGAGGAGCGTCGTCGTCTCCGCGGTGACGAGTTGTGGGTCACCTGAGGCGGCGCGATGTCCTCAAGACCCAGAAGATCCTTCGCCGCTTGCAAGGATCTGATCTGGACCAGTCTATTCTGCCAGCGAAATATGATGCGGAAGGGATGACCCCAGGAGTAGGAGATATTGCGGTCCCGTAGGAAGGCGGTCACAGGTCAGAACTCTCTCCGTTTCTGAAGCGTCGATGCCGCCAGGTCCTGGTATAGCTGCGGACGATGGTCCCTAAATTGCAAGGAGGATATGCTTCTAGCCTTCCGCAAGATACGCTCCTTCACCTGAAAGTCATGCACACAGACGAGGATATCCGGAGGCGGTCCCCCCCTCGCCTGGGCAACCCCACCCTGTGCACTCTGTCCATCCTTATTTCTGTAACATCCTCCTCATCCAGAATCTGCACGAACAAGGCCTGGACGTACCCACGCAGGTCTCCTGCCTCTCCCTCCCACGGTACCGCCTTGACACGAATGTTATTCCTTCGGGAGCGGTTCTCCAGGTCCTCTGCGTGGGACTGCAGATCCAGATTTTGCTCAGTAAGGCGGATGACATCTTGTTGCAATTGATGCACATCGCTCGCCACACTCAAATCGTGGTCTTCCAATGTCGCCACTCTCTCACCGATCCCATCGACATCCCGCCGCACCTCCCGAAGATCGGAGGCTAATTGCGAACGGAGTTCGGAGATATCCTCCTTAATGGAAGCAAAGAGCTCAGTCATGAACGCCTTCGTGGCGGGCGTCTCATCGTCCGATTGTCTCGACGAGCTACTGGCTCCTGGTGAGGCCGGTTGTTGCGAAGACTTGGAGGCACCATCCTTCCCCGGCTTTCCCCTCCGCAATGCGTTAGACATCGTGGGTCCCCCGCTGTTGTACGCGATCAGGCGCCTCCTCCGCACCGGATGCCCAGTTGGGGGGCTCAGTTGGGGGGCGCAAGCAGGGCCCGCGCTGGCAGTCGGCGTAGCTCTCCCCCCCGGGGAATCCTAGCAGGCGTGAGACCACTCCTCCCGTGATAGGCACTTCTTGTAGCTATACAGTAGGTGACCAGGTAGCCCGCAAGCCAGAGAGTGTAGAGGGCGGGGGGGGCTACCTCCTCCGGCCCTAAGTTCACAGGGGGCGCACTGGTATCGCGAAGCCCACCTGACAGCAGCCCAGGCCACAGGATCAAGCAGGGCCCGGCCGCCCGAGATGGCGCAGTCAAAATGGCGGCTCAATACCGCCACTCAGCCTCGCACGTAGAGGTGAGGCAGCCGTGCGGCCAGGCCGTGCGGGCCGCTCAGGTATCTGTGCAGGGGCCCCCCCGCTAACGGAACCAGAATCCCCTATGGGCCTCCGCAGCTTGTCCCAGAGATGTAGGCAGGGTCACGAGGCTCAGCGACCACCCCAGGCAGAGGTCGCGGTAAAGTCCAAATAGGGTTCGCCTCCGCCCGTGCTCCAGGCCGGCTCCTGCCTCGGCGGCCCCCAAGCGTTAGTCCTGAGCCGGCACGCTCAATGGTCTGGATGGGGGGGGGAGCAGCTCACCGTCGTCTTTCCGGCTCTTCCGAACTGCCGCTCCGTCAGCTGCCTCCAGCGGGACCTTGAGCGCTGCTCTCCTTTCCCCTCCGCTCCGGTGGGCCAGCGCCGTCGGGCCTCTCCCTGTGTGCTTATGGGAGACCCCACGGCAAGACGTGTCCTCCGCCCCTCGGCAGGGCCACAGGCCGCAGCAGGAACGCCAACGCGGGTCGCCTCTTCTTCGCGCCTGGCTCCGCCCAGATCGAGACGGGCCCCCCCCAGCACGCAAGACCGGTGCTCCACAGGCCGCAGTCCAACTCCGTGTCGGCGAGCGCCGCAATCCCCGCTCCGCTCCTCCACCAACACCGGACCGCTCCTCCAGGCGTCGGTGACCTCCGCCGTCCGTCTAGCGTCGGACAGCACTGCTTAGACCCAGCTTTCAGGTGCTTTGTTGGGACGGCGTCGGAGAGGCTCAAAGAAGCGTCCTACTCCGGCGCCATCTTGGCCACGCCAGAAATACCATATTTAATGTACACAAACCTATTAGGTGTACTCTAGGGGAGCCAGCTGAGTACTTTCTAAATCCGTATTGGTATCACCAAGACAGCAACACATTCAACGAAGTGTGCTATGAGCAGGCATGCCAAAAATATTACAATGCGATATATTATTATAATCAGAACGTGTTTATCCTGAGAATTATCCAAAAGTAGAGAAAAATGTCCTCATCACCTGCCTTTATTTGCTGCAGCAAACAAACAAACGAACCAGAATCTTGGCCAAGTTAATCCAAAACAAGAGTGTCGCATCTCGACCTTACCAAACAAAAGTCTCCAACTTCCAACTGCCAAGCTCTGAATCGACCTAATGGTCACTGTGAGAAGAACGCCAAGGGGATCTCAGTCGGGGACCAGTCACCACCTGGAGGGTCAAATCAGGAAAATCGGAAAAGCAGTTTGGTCTTCAAAGACAAGGGTCTCATTGTGGAGTGTACATCCTCAGCGAGATTCCAATTCTCTGTAGAGACCACTCTTTTGGGCGACCGCGTCTCCGATGAGCCCTATGTCGGGCGCCAATTTATGGGAGAGAGCCTTTTCAGAATAGATATTGGCACAGAAGCTGTAATATCAAAGAAAATAGATTTATTAACCTCTCATGAGGGAGACTACGTCAATGTAGTACCCTCAGGCCACTGTAGGAGGTAGTTCAAGGATTGCAGAAACGCCAGAAACCGGTCCTCGGAAGCTTGTTTCCGGTCCAGGGAAGGCATGGCTTGGCAGTTCGGGCTGGACTGTTCCCATGAGGCACAGGGTCAGACTGATTTGCATATGGCCATGTCTGAACTGGGGTGGCAGAGTGGGCTAAAGAACGGTGATGGATTAAACCCAGATCTGTTGACTGGGTGTGAGTGTTTGATTGGTTCAGATGCTCCGTCCATGACCACATCCTTTTGTAGCACTTTGTTCGCCATAAGTTGGCAGGGTATGCTCAGACGTGAATCCCTTGCTCACTTTGCCACTGGATTCAAGCAAGCCGGGCTGAAGATAGCTGAAATGCCAGAAACCAGTCCTCGGAAGCTTGTTTCTGGTCCAGGGAAGGCATGGCTTGGCAGTTCGGGCTGGACTGTTCCCATGAGGCACAGGGTCAGACTGATTTGCATATGGCCATGTCTGAACTGGGGTGGCAGAGTGGGCTAAAGAACGGTGATGGATTAAATCCAGACCTGTTTACTGGGTGTGAGTGTTTGATTGGTTCCGATGCTCTGTCCATCACCAACCCCTTTTGTACCACTTTGTTTGCCATAAGTTGGCAGGGTATGCTCAGATGTGAGTCCCTTCCTCACTTTGCCACTGGATTCAAGCAAGCCGGGCTGAAGACGGCTGAAATGCCAGAAACCGGTCCTCAGAAGTTTGTTTTGATTTCCACACTACCACCAGCCTCCCACCACATGGAGAGCCCTGTTCTACAGATGCTACATGTTTACGAGCTAGAGCTCGTCATTGCCCCTCCTCGTGAGCATTTCACGACTACGGCAGTTATGGTAGGACACTACCGAGTTCTACACCGCTTGGCTTCGTGTCTCTTGATCAGCCGTTTTTTTCCCCCTACCACGAGGACCATCACGTCGGTTCCCCACACCATGATCTCTACCCGCAAAGTATTTCTGTTTCGCTGGTAATTATCTGCTTGCCCCCCTTTATATCCAGTAGTTACTTTACCACCAGCCCAGCTCAGTGCTTTACGTGCCAGTCTGCTCCCACATATGACTTTTCCTTCCCCCTTGGACCCCTATAGTTACCTCCCCCAGCCCACGAGGACACAACCCCAAGGGGCTTCACCTCCCTACCTAGGACCCTGGGTCATTGTACTCATTGTGGCTTTCAGGTGACCCGGCCAGCAGCACCTGGGCTTTCACGACTGGAGTAATGCCCTGTATCCCTCGCTGAAATTCTTGGGACCCCAATTTACGTTCCATCCAGGAAGCTAACCTCCACTGTTCTCTATCCTTCCTCTCACCCTCTCCACACAGTTACTTAACTCTTCCTTCCTCTCCCCCGACCACACCGGTGCAGGTCCTATCCTCTATTACGTTGGACACTGCCCCTTCCGGAATTCTGGAGGTGCGCCCTCTCGCGTAAGTCATCGACCCGCCTTGGGAACAAGCGCCATTTCCCACACTTTTCTACTCTGAGCCTAGTCACGCGGTAATTGTCTGAGCCGCCGAATGTATATGTCTACCCCCACCAAAACCCCACCTTTCCTCCACCTGTTTTAGCTCAATTCAAGCAACTCTTCATATCCTTCCCTATCTGTCTCTCTTCTTGGTCCACTATTGAATGACCACACGTATATAAATATATGTCTCCTTCTATCCCCAGCACTATCATATAAGTAACCGTAACCTGGTCCTGATAATGGGCTAATACCTCTACAGGCCGAAATGCCGGCGACTTCTATAGCAGAATTCTCAGCACCCCCTTCAAGGATACCTCATCTGATTAATTTTGTATTCACTACCATTTATTGTTAGGGTATCCTAAGTATGTAAAGTTTTAACTCCACTTGTTTCATGTTGCGCCCATCACTATCACTGTACATACCTTCTCACGTGTCACTTGCGCCGTCACAATCCTTCACAAGCACTTGTGCACAGTATCTGTCGGGTTACATGCCATTCACTGTAACGCAGTGCTACCATTCCATATGCATGTACATATGAAGCTTAATATGTCAAATATGTATATTTACTAAAATACAATTTATGTCATAAAAGAAATGTCTCCCTGGTTTCCTCCCCTTTTTTGATTTAACATATTAGAAATTCAGGCAGAGACAAAGAAGGGGTCAGGAGGTGCACCAACAATGCACCACTTGGTGGCAACACTCTGGAGAGGGGAAAGGGAGTTCTATGGACCCCCAGACATTCCCTTGCAGGTGAATGGAGTCACTCACTGCACTCGGCTGCAAGGGGATATCACTCCCCTGTTAAAAGATCAAGTGGGTTGCCACCTGCACAGTGAAACATGGAGTGGCCGCTCCAAAGTCGCTCTGTTATCACTTGAATGCGCTGCTCCCAGGGCAGTACGACTTCACGGCTGCCCTTGGGGCAATGTATTCAATGTAATAGGGCGCACTTTCCCTGTTTGCGCCTTGCACACCTATTTTGAGATGCGCTGTGGGGCACAAAGGGAAAGTGCCCTTATCCATAATACAGCCCCTGGTGCCTTAACACTCAGGAGGTCTGCAAGTATTGGGCATTTGTCCTACAGTCCAATTTATCCCACGACACTGACATTTATCTTTGTGTTATGGTGAGACTAGAAATGTCATTGTATGATAAGTTGTGGGGAAAAAAAGCACACTATATTTTATTATTTATTAGTTAGACATTTTTATAAGTGCACACTCTGCTCCTTGGTACATCAGAGTGCTTTACTGGAGGAGGTACATTCGAATGCAAGAATGCATGTACATAGCCAGAGTTTCTGATTAATTTCATCCAAAGCACGAAATACAAGCTAAGCACTCTATAGTAGTAGATGAAGCTTAATGCAGAAAAATATTTACATATGTTCAGTGATTCAGTGAAACCCTTGAGCCAATCATTGTGGACGGAAGATTTGCCAAGAACACACTGATTTGTTGTTGTATGTTATATGTGATTAATTGTATGGTTCCGTGAAAGGTAAAGTTATAGTTTTTTCCTTGACAGTTTTCTGTGAGAATTGTTTGTGTGTGCTTACCCCTGTACAGCACCCTGCTGCTTTTTGGCTATGTTAGCAGGAAGTATGCGTTTTCTTCAACACTGCTATACAAAGGACTTCACAGGAGAGGAGAAGGCCCTTAAACAATCTTGGGACATGACAAGCCACAAAGGTCATTGAGAGAAAGGATCATGTGAGAGGGAAAACAATTCTGTGGCATTGATATTCTTGTTGAATGTGTGACAAACATCAGTTGTCTTGCAATATGTCACTGACAGTTCTTGAAGCCTCTCCCCCAAAAAAGTTTGGATCAACATTCAAGAACAAATTAATTCAGCTGGGTGACCACCGGAAATATCAGAGAAATTTGAAAATGCTGGCATGCCCATCGCTCTAGAACTACAAAGAAGCTTGCCAGTTTGAAGAAGAAAGCTGCCGGCACTGGATGCGTCCCATGTACTCAGCAACCACTCATACCTTTGGATGAGGCTATCAAAGGCACTTTGGTTCCAGAGCATGAGTTAGGATTAATTTCCATTGATATATCAGAACTCATGCAAGTTATCATCAGGTTAGTATTTTAAACTTGTTTTACTTGGATCATGTTTTAAACATACATACATAAATTTTTACATTTTAAGACTGCATTGTTAATTTTATCTAGAGGCCTGATTAAGATGGCGGTCGGATGAGCGTCCAACCGCCATCATTTCGGGCAGGTGTCCGACCAACTATATGTCGGTGGTTCCACCGGGCGATTACAATGTGACTGCTATGTAGATGGTATGCCTTTTGCCATTGCGGCATGTGTTGTGGCCCTAGAGGGCAGCAGCACAAGCCACAAATGCAAAAGCATCTTGCAAACATCCATGCACTGTGTGCCAGGCACACAGTGGATTGATGTTTGGAGGGGCACCCCATATGCCCTCCCCCCCCCCCAAGGCCCATAGCAGAGGCCCACGGGGAGGGGGCCCTGCGTGGGGCCCCCAAGGTCTCTTTGCAGCTGCCTTTTTACGGCAGTCGGACCTCCATGAAAAGGCAGTTGGAAAGGGCTTCTGCAGGCACTGCCCCAATTGTAGGGATTACAGTCGAACCAACGCACCTGCAGGCCTACTTCAGCCTATCCTAGGCGTCGGTCAGTCCGCTGCCTGCTGCAGTCTAACTGACCGCATTGTAAGGCTCCACTCATTTCCCTTTATTGGCTCCACCCACATCCACAAGCCTCAACACATCAGAGCCTCCTCCTCACTTCTTGAGTTATGCAAGAAGCTGAAGGCATAGCTCTTCACAAAAGCACCTCAGGCACCTTACACCTACTCAAGTCCCTGGATACCCTCCTGTTTGATTAGTGCGCTATACAAATCAATATACCATAACTTAGTATAACATATAGGAAGACTATGACAACAACTTAAAATTAGAGAATGTGTTTAAATCTCAAAATGCAGCATTAGAAAAGGTCATTTGACGACTTGAGGCAACTTTGCAAACAAAAGAAAATGTGCCCTTTCACATATTAAGTCACTAGAACACCAATTTTATACCTCCTCTCCAAATCAAATGTCTCCTGAACTTCTTAGGTCTAAAATTGCCTTTAACAAACTCACTACAGATTCAGCCTCTTCCTATCTCCTCCGAAGTAGTGCTCGTTATTATGGCGGTCGTAACAAATCAGGTAAACTGCTTGCTAACTATCTAAAGTCGCGAAAAGAACGAACTATTATTGATTCTATTTACTCCCCTTCTAACACTCTTTTACACACGGACAAAGACATTTTGGAACAATTTCAATCTTTCTATGAATCTTTATATTCCCCTGAAAATCCTCCTACTCCAGATCTTCTTCAATCATACTTTGATCGTCTACCTGCGCCTGATACCTCCCAGCTCAACTTTTCTACTCTAGACTCTGATCTTAGTCTTTCTGAATTGTCCATTGCATTGACGTCTCTCACCAAAGGCAAGACCCCCGGCCCCGATGGCTTCCCGGTTGAATTTTATCTCCATTTTTCCGACATTCTTTTGCCTCGTCTTCTCCTTCTTTTTCAGTCTTTTTGTTCCGACGGCCTGGCTCAAGGCTCCTTCCAAGACGCTACTATATGTCTCATCCCTAAAGAAGGACGAGATCCTAAATTTTGTAAAAATTATCGGCCAATATCTTTAGTCAACGTAGATTATAAACTGTTTGCTAAACTTCTTGCTCCTCACCTTGATCCCCTTATGCCACACCTCATAGGGAAGGAACAATGTGGCTTTGTTAAAGGTCGCCTCACCTCGGACAACTCCAGACTACTTCTTAATGTCCTTGGTAAAGCCTCCTCCTTATCTATTCCTCTTGCCGCCATCTCAGTTGATGCTGAAAAGGCATTTGACCGAGTTGATTGGTCCTTTTTGATAGCTTCACTGAAGTGGCATGGTTTTGGTCCGAAATTCATTTCCTATATCTATTCTATGCCCAAAGCATCTGTTTTAGTCAATGGTAAACTTACTTCACCCTTTACACTCAAACGCGGTGTCCGCCAAGGTTGTCCTCTTTCTCCCCTTTTGTTTATCTTAGCTCTTGAACCCTTTCTAACCTCTATTCGCAATAATCCTTCCATTTCTGGCTTTCCGTACGGACCCCACCAACTTAAATTATCTGCATATGCTGATGACATACTTTTATTTATTTCTGATCCTGCTACCTCGGTCCCTTCCTTATTAGTTGAATTTGAGAACTTTTCTTTGGTTTCCGGTTATAAAATAAATTCGGATAAGACAGAGATTCTTCCCTTAACTAAATTTTGCCTTCCACACTTCTTTTCTTCCACTGGTTTCGCTTGGAATAGTAAGAAAATAAAATATCTTGGTGTCCTTTTTTCCAACTCTATTTCATCTTCTGTTCAGCTTAACATGAACGCAGTTATTTCTAGGATAGACGCTCTACTTTCCTCCTGGAATCCCCTTTTCCTTTCCTGGTGGGGTCGTCTGGACTCCATCAAAATGATGGTTGCCCCAATCTTAATTTATTTACTTTCCATGCTCCCTATTCATATTCCGGCTCTTTACTTTCGTCGTATTGATTCTGTCTTGTCCAAGTTCCTCTGGAAACAGAAAAAAGCACGAATATCACTTTCATCCCTTCGTAAACCCAAAATTAATGGTGGAACTAATTTCCCGGATTTCCGGCTTTATCACAAATCCTTTTCCCTCCGTCAAGCATCTCGTTGGTTGTCACAGGACATTTCCCTTTTTTCACCTCTTTGGCTTTCTGTTGAACGTGACCTGCTCCTCCCTTATTCATTTCAGGAAGTTCTTCATTTTAACGCTAAAGCTCCATGTCTTATCCCCCCTTTATTTAGACACACTTCCTCTCTTCCACGACCCTTAGTATCAACTGCCCCTACTTCTCGTGAGTCCTTTCTATTATTACCCATCTGGTATAATCCACTCATCCTCATACGAAACAGACCCATTGCCTGGCCTACATGGAGGTCGAGAGGTATTGTCTGGATCCATCATCTTTTCGATGGCTTATCTCCCCGTTCCTTTCCTCAATTTCAAGCCTTCTTCCATTGTCCTTCCTCCTTCGCAAAGAAATACTTCATTCTTCTGGAAACTGTTCTTGACCGGTACTACTCTCTTGATTCGGACATCTCACCCTCATCACCCTCTTCCCTACTTACACTTCTATCCAACGTTCCTAAGGCCTCTCTTATCTACAGATATTTCTCTGCTCCTGACCCTGATCGCCCCAAATCAAAACTGGAACTCTCTTGGGAACAAGATCTAGACTCCACATGGCCGATTTGTCTTTGGGATAAAATCAGGGCTAATTCTCTGAAAACTTCCCGTAATGCCTCTCTTACTCAATCCCTCTTTTTCTTTCATAGACTCTACCTTTCTCCCCTCTCCCTGTCTCGCTTTCTCTCCTCTTCTAGTGCTACTTGCTGGACCTGCAATGCTCCCAATGCGGATTCCTTTCACCTTTTCTTTCTCTGCCCTTCTGTTCGTCTTTTTTGGACACAGGTGTGGACTCGTATTTCTCATGTCTTTCACCTCTCTATCCCTTTCTCAGCCTCTTTGGTATTTCTGGGGAGTCTTTCAGAATCTCTTGACCTCCCTCCACACTCACGCGGCCTCCTAGACCTCATGTTAGCCCTCGCACTCCAACACATTTCTTCTAATTGGAAGCCTCTACACAAACTCTCTATAATATGTTGGTGGAACTTACTTTGTCAGTCCCATAGGCTCGACGTTGCCTTTGCAGCCTCTTGCAAACCTTCTCGTAATGTTGATTTGTACTGGTTACCCCTTACTCTCCATTTGGATCAATCCGCCAAAAAGAAACCCTCTACGTTCTCCTCTGCCAATTTTAAACCCCCTTGAATATTTGTACTCCTGCTTATAAGTACATTCCTTACTCTTTCACATTTACTGTTTTTATTAACCTCGTGCATATTTTCTCTAATGCCCTTAGGCCATATATTTGCTGTTATTTGTGCATTTACTGTACTTTATTATGGCTGCTGTTTATGATTATTGCAACTTTTCCATTTCTGCTTTATTAATAGGTTTTTGTTTTTTCATCCCCCCTTCCCCCCTCCCCCCCCTCTCTTAAAATTCAAAATGCTTTGTTCCTCATTTGTGCCATCGGCTCTATTATGACTATTTACCTCATATTTCCTCCTCCCCATTTATTTATGCTGTTGTCACCTTACTGTACTGATTATTTACTTTAATAAAGCTTTCAAACAGAAAAAAAGAAAAGAAAGGATAAAGGAAGCAATACATTAAAGAAGGCAGTAACAAATGCAGGCTGGAAGAGGAGCACTGGAGTAAGGAAATAAATAAGTAATAGATGAAAGAAGCAGGAAATAAGAAAAGAATGTGAAAGGAAGAAATGAAGGGATAGAAGGAGAAACACATCAAGTATGTTTCTAAAGCACATATTCACCAGAGGGGGCCTTGACACCAAATTAAAAATGTTGTTATCCAGCTCAATTGCACTAATTTTATCTAAAGATGAAAGACTGAGTGTCCACACCAAGATTTCAATTTATGACCCTGAGATAGAACACAGATTCCTGGAGTGGATATGAACATATGTGCAAGAAGGAAAAAATGTAAAGGGAGAGTGAGGGAGGAGGAGAGGTCTGAAGGCAAAGATAGATACAGTAGAATGTGAAATGAAATGTGGAAAGCAGAGATTGGGATTGCAAGATTGGAGTTGAACGTGATGAGAAGGAAAAGACAAAAGAGGAGAAAGGCAAGAGAAGAAGAGCGGACAGTGGGGAGCATGTGAGATTAGAGTGGTATGGAGATCCCCTGTACTTGGCTGGGAGCGGAGATAGTGCCTATTTTCAAAAAGGGTTCTCCTCTTCTCCCAGCCAACTACAGGCCGATCAGCCTCATAGATGTCCCCCAAAAACTCTTCTCTCGCCTTCTTTTGGACCACCTTCTAGACTGGATGGAGGCCAATGAAATCTTGAGCCCCCTTCAGGCCGGCTTCAGGAAAAACACGTCCACCATGGATCAGATTTTCCGCCTCGTCCTACTGTATTGGAAAACGGTGAGGATCGAGGGGGGAGGCTGTACATGGTGTTCGTGGACCTAAGGTCAGCCTTTGATCTGGTCCCACGCAAGAAACTATGGGAGGTCCTGAAGAAGCTGGGTGTTCCAACCCAATTATTGCAAGCCATAATTAGGCTTCATGATAGTAATTATGCGCAGGTCAGGTGTGGGAGGGATGGAGCGTTGTCATCAAGGTTCCCTGTTCTCAGAGGGGTAAGGCAGGGTTGTGTCTTGGCGCCAACCCTGTTTTGCCTCTTTGTTAACAGTGTCATATTCCATCTTGACAATGTTAGGGACAATGACGCCCCCCTTTTGGCAGGCAGGAGGGTGCCGGCTATCATGTTTGCTGACGACACCCTCCTGCTTTCCAAATCCCCGATGGGGATACAAAGGATTTTAGATGGATTTGGTCTTTTCTGTAGACAACATGGCCTAGAGATCAATACTGAGAAGACCAAGTTCATGATTTTCAATCCATCCCCAAAAACTAGACCCAACCCCACATTGGTTTCAGACAGCCTGGAAAGGGTTACAACCTTTCAGTATTTGGGGGTAACATTACACGAGAACCTATCCTGGGACCCCCAAATAGTAAGATCCCGGTTAAATTTGTCCCAACTTTCAGGCGCAATTTTGAAGGTTGCAAACACCTCAACCATTAAACCTATAAGCCCGGCATTAGAAATGTACAAAACCCAAGCTAAAGTGGCCGCATCCTATGGCAGCGAGCTATGGGGGTACAAAGCAGGGACAGATCTTGCCAGAGTGGAAAATAACTTCCTTAGACGCCTTTTGGCCCTCCCTCGTGGCACACCCCTGCTCCCCTTAAGATTAGACGTGGGTTTACCCTCCATCGCTGAAGAGCTGGAGTCAAAGCCATTAGGATTTTGGCATAGGCTCTGGTCCACCAGCGAGCTCGCACACTATAGGCTTGATCTCACCCATGTAATGGACTTGAACCAGCGCGATAGAATCCCATGGCTGGCTTTTATCAAGAAAGAATGGTATCGCATGAAATTGCCTGAGCTATGGGAGGATCCCGAACAAGGTTGTCAAAGGGTTTCCCGTAAAAAATTGGTCCAAATTTACAAAGAGAAAAGTCTAGCTCTTCTGCTGTCTGCACCTAACAACGGCACTTTAACTGATCGCTTTTTAGACTCCAAAAATTCATACGAATTCGAAGGTTTTATGGATATTATTTTCCCTATTTTAGCGAGAAAATTGTTTATACAGTGGAGGCTAGGCACTCTGCCTATTAAAACCTTCACTTGCAAATGGCTACAGGGGGACGATAAAATTTGTCCAGGCTGCAATACTCATGATGAGGAGGAAATTCACCTTTTGTTTTTCTGCCCAGCATATAACAGACCAAGGAAATATTGGTTGGTGCCCTTATGCAGGAACTTGGGATTCAGGAGTCATCTGTATGCGTACAGAATATTAAAAACTAGTACTCTGCCCCATATAGTTTTTTTAGTTGCTAAATTCATTACGGCTACGTGGCAGATAAGGAAAAAATTACTAAATGCACAAATGCCGATATGAATTGTTTTTCGAATCCTCATTCATGTCTGGAACAACATGGATATCATTTTTATGTAATGTGTTTTTATAATTGTAATGTGTTTTTTAATATGGATGTTTAAAATGTAATATGCACTGTATCTTTTATGGTCTAAAGGACCGAACTAAAGAATTTTTGGATTGGATTGGAAAGATGGAGAGGTGAACAATGAAAAACATTTAATGAGGGGAGGTGGTGATTAAGAGAAAACGCGGATCTAGGGCAGAAAGTGAAGGGAGATTGGAGAGAAGTGAAGGAGTGAGGCGTGAAGGGGAGGAAGAAAATCAGATTCTGAGAGAGAGCAGGCAAAGAGTGCACCTCTGCTTTATGAAATATACAGCCATTAATTATGTAAAATTGAGGGGTGACAGGAGTGTATCATTCTTGGCCTGTCTCATCAATGCACAGCAGTGTTGTCCAAGACACACAATAGCGATTCTTTAACTTTACACTTTGATGGAGAACCACGCTCTCATGCTTCAAACACATCGTTCTATTTCATGATCAGGCTGTAAGTCGCGAAATCCCACTGCCACCTATTTTCAAATGAAGTCAGACATTCAACTCCATACTGAGAGGCGTCCACACACACTTTTTAACCAATAAAGCACAAAATTCAACTGAGTGTGCAGCCTGTGCTATATTAGGATTGTAATTTATGATCAGCGAGTGACAAAAGGACGTCTGTGACAAAAAACAGAAACACACTGATCTATCCACATAAATATAGTTCTGCATCTGCGTGGCACATGTTCTACATTACCCCTCTGTGCTACAGTCAAAATTACAACTAGACAAAACTCTGATCTCTGTCCAACAGGGACATAAGGCTGTAAGTATGCAGCAGGGATTTACGGGACATGGGTCTTTGGAGGTGAAGAGACGGTGTAGGGTGATAGATATCAGCCGGCTTGTGGGGGTGAGGCAGGGGAGGTACAGAGCGCCCAACATAGCCTAGCCCCTCTGATAATACGTTTTGAATCAATGATATTTTTCTCCAAGTCAAAGCTAAGAAATTCCCTGTGTATCCTCTCTCTGGTTGGGGGGGGGGGGAGGGTTGGGAAAGTCTCCTGGTTCAAGTGGCCAAACTGAGAAGGGCTTCACAGTCTCTCATGCGAACTCTTAAAGTATGGACACTCGGGACCCAGTGCAGACTTTTATACAAAGCGAAGATGGGTAGGGGTGCTGTGAGAGTGAGGGCGGGAGCCAAGGGCCACTGTAACAGGAGTGAGCAAGTGTTGTGGAAGGGAGGGGCATGGTGATATGGAGGGGAAGGGACTGTAAGCAGAGGGACACTGAGAGACAGGTGAGAAAGGCACTGTGGAGAGTGGGGCACTGGGATAGTGGGAGAAGGCCATTGTGGAGAGAGGGGCACTGTCGGAGGTAGCGGTGGGGCACAGTCACCGTGGCAGGGATGGGAGACGTTCTTCAAGGTGCTTGTGGTGGCAAAGGTGCCCATTGCAGAAGGGAGAGGATGGATGTGATTGAGACGAGACGGTACTGGGACAGGTAGGAGCAAGGTACTAATACACTGACTGGCAGGAAGAAATCTTTTCACTTTCGGACCACCCTCAGCAGCTTCCCGTGTTTTGTTATTATGCTGCAGGGCCTTGTCTGGGCATCTGAGGCAGGCAGTTACTGGGCAGCTTCCTTGTGTGTGCCGCTCTGCAGGAATTTATCAATGGTGTTCCTCGGCCAACCACTATTCTGTTACCTGCAGGATAACAGTTGTGTGTAAAATAACGCACACACAACTCACCTTGCAGCTTTGGCTACACTTGAAAGCGCAGACCGCTGGCTGGTGCTGCTGAAATTATGCTCCCAGTTCATAGTGTGTGCAGTTTATACTGCGCATGACACAACACACTACCGCCCTTCCCCCACCCTGAAGACCAGGCACTGGTGCTCGCCAAAGCAAGCACACTAGCAGCATGCACCAAATATGAACATGAGGCGTTTTAATGGCCTGTGTACAGTGCTGGCCAGTGCACTGACTGTGTATGGGAGAAAAATTCAATAGACCCAATCAATGCTATTTTCCTGCAGGTCGAAGCTGAGAAATTGCCAGTGTATCCTCTCTCTGGTTAGGGTGAATTGGGAAAGAGTCTTGGTTCGAGTGGCCAAGACTGAGAAGGTCTTAGCCGTCTCACATGTGAACTCTTAAAATATGGATACTGAAGGCCCCGTGCAGGCTTTAATACAAAGCGATGGTGGGGAGGGGTGCTGTGAGAGCGAGGGCAGGAGCCAAGGGGCACTGCAACAGGAGAGAGCACGTGCTGTGGCAGGTAGGGGCATTGTGATACAGAGGGGAAGGGGACTGTAATCAGAGAAGCCCTGAGATATAGGTGAGAAAGGCACTGTGGAGAAAGGGGCACTGTCACAGGTAGTAGTGGGGCAGAGTCACATTGACAGGGATAGGAGGTGTTCTTCAAGGCACTTGTGGCTGCAACTGTGCCCATTGCAGAAGGGATCGGACGGGTGTGATAGGGACAAGATGGTACTGGGACAGGTAGGAGCGAGTGTGAGTATACAAACACTTTCCCAACAACTCTGTGCGTTCTGTGTCGTTGAAGCTCCGGAAGCCGCATGCACCCTGACAGCATCAGCAAATCCTTTGCCTGCGCACGCCACATTACACTGCCCCTCTCGACAGAATGCTTTATTAATCCCTCAGTAACATGCACTGTACCGTTCACAAACTTCCCGCTTATCATGATTTATTTAAAATAAAGCTTTCTCGGTATCAGACAAATCTCAGTGAAATCAGGTTTCACTCTAATGCTTATTGAAATGCCATCATAAGCGTATAATCTAGGTACTAATACACTGACTGGCAGGAAGAAAAGTTTTCACTTTCGGACCACCCTCAGCTCCTTCCCGTATTTTGTTACGCTGCAAGGCCTTGTCTGTGCTTCTGAGGAAGGCAGTTACTGTGCAGTTTGCTGCAGGTGCCGCTGTGCAGGTTTTTATCAATAGTGTCCAACGGCCAAGCACTATTCAGTCACTGTTACCTGTAGGATAACAGTTTTGTGTAAAATAACGCTCACCTAAGCTTGCAGCTTCAGCTACACTGGATAGCGCAGACTGCTGGCTGGCACCGCAATAAATTATGCTCCCAGTTCATGGTGCATGCAGTTTATACTGCGCATGACACAGCACCCCACCCTGAAGACCAGGCACTGGTGCATGCCAAAGCAAGAACACTAGCAGCATGCACCAAATCTGAACGTACGGCTGCACAAGCCTCGCTCCGCTGCTGGGGACATTTAATGGCCTGTGCACAGTGCTGGCTGTGAAAAATTCAATAGACCCAGCCCTTAGAAATAGGTGCCAGTGCTTAGCACCGGAAAGCACCTGCACAAATTAAGCAGTGCCATAGAGTAATGTATAAACATTTGGAAATTACTGTTAGATGTTAATGGCGGTACAACACCCACTGAGACCCCTCGTTAGTCTCCACAAAATGGGCACTTCAAAACACTCCAATTCAGCATTTATTATATGTAGGAAAGATGCAATCCCAGCTTCCCACGGCAACGAGGGCAGTGCTGCGCAGCTGGGTGGACACCTTAGCCATGATTGGTTGGAAAGTAAAGCTCACAGTGCAGACCCTACTATGGTGACACTGAAAGGCTGCTCTAAACGAGAATGCTATAGGCATCTCAACTTTGGAAGATGTAATGGAGGGTGCCACGTTGAAACCAAACTCCACCCTCAAGGGAAAATTGGACCTGCACCGCAGTCAACTCAATCGGTACCTCCAGTTGCACCATGCCCTGACACCATATATACTGGGGCTAGAGGAACTTCATAAATACTACCCCCTTGATGCTAACCTACTCCTACGGGAACTAGAAACATATGAAATCACCCGTCTACCGGTCCATAATACACCACATGCCTGACTTATTTCATACAAGCTGGGTAGACTGTAGGGAGATCACCATTACACGCACAGACACTCGCAGGAATGCACTGTACATGGAAATTTACAACTATGGTACGCCGGAACACTGACACTGCCTCAGGGATTACCTTCCTTGTCTACGAGGGGGGGGGGTGGAGGAAACAAGGAGTCTTGTTGTATGGTTACCTTATTGTTTTGCAATGTGATATTTTTTTAATATCACACAATACAAAAACTAATACAAAATAAATATGTTAGCTATTCTAACAAAAAAGTAGATGCTATAAATGAGATTGGTTGTAAGCAGGAGTGATTAGCTACATAAAGAATTTACCTCTGTTAACATTAGTACAGATAGCCTGGCATCCTTAGTAGAAGAGCCATTAATTTACATCAGGAGATTGCACTTGCCATCACAAATCACAAATCTGGACAATGGTTGGATCAGGTTGCTTCTTCATCTGAAGTGCCTCGTACCATTCAGGCGCTGTCCAGTGATCAGGTCACTCATGGCGAGGAACGTTAGGAGGCTTCTAGCCCTTAAATGTCTGTCTGTCTGTGGGTGAGGTTCAAAGGACAAGGTAGACTAGGAGTCCTCCTACCACAGAGAGAATCACTGCATCTAAAGGCAAAACGAGAAATTGAAATCTTGAATTTGTTGCACAGAAAAAGATAATAAAAATTATGTTTGACACAGTTGTCTCTGATTTTTATCTGGAAAGTCTCTTCATGTTCCCTGTGGATAAATAAGGAAACATTTTGTTTAGTATTCAAAACTTGTTGTCTGTGTCATTATTTAAATTTTTTTGAATACTTACCTTAGAAATAATTTACTGCTATGTATGTATGGCGGCCCCTCACTCTGCAGCATTTTGGCATCTTGACCTGGGTTGTGGTGTGGTGAAACATGGTCATCCCAACTATCATCATCTCGCTGTATTGGGCTGCAATATCGGGGAAATACTTAAGGGTACCAACCCTCTTATGAAGAGACTTAAATCTGGCCTTCAGAAGTTCAAATGTCCACTACTACCTTTGTACGTCTGTGTGTAATGTTATATCTTCTTTCCGTTAGCCTTTACCACATTGAGGTATGGTTTCATAATCCATGGACATATAACATATGTACTGTCACCTACAACAGAGATAATGTTATTTAAATAATATATTTTTCTTTCATTTTCAATTTTATTTAAAAAATTTTGAATCTTACATAATAGGTAGCCATTTCACAAGTCACTTCTTGAAAAATGGTTGTAGAGTCCACGGTACATAAACATGTAGGTGTCATGGGTACTCAATTGGAAATATGCCTCAATGACAGAAATTAGATACCCTGCTTTATATACAATTTGGATGTTTAATGAATGCTGACCTTTGTGACTTCTGTATAGATATTCAGTTGCATTTTATGGACATGGTGGTAAAACATGCATACCATCCACGCATCCTATTACTTTTGGAAAATGAACAGTTCTATAAAAATATAATATGGTTTGCTGCAGTTGTTGAGGGGTTTTGGAAATGCAACATGATTGCTTATTTTAAACAACAAGGCATATAAAAACAATTGTGAAAAAATCTTGAAAGTGAGTTCTGTGAAACCCCTCCTGGTTACAACACACCCTGATAACTGCCTGAGGCCAGAAGGTTAAGGTAACACAGACCTTGAAGACGTGTGGGTATAGGAAAACTTCTTTGTCCCAACCCAACACTGGGCCTAACTCAACCTTAGATACAAAATACCATTACTACTAAGCCTATATTTATTTTAAGTATTCTCAGTTTTTTAAAATAATGTTGATCTAACTAAAAATGATCTCAGGTCGTCATTTTCTCTGATGTGGAGCACAATCCCTCATTTTCCTGCTAAAGCAGACATTGCAGATGTTGTGAAAGAAAGTACTTTCCCTCCTTTTAAATTTGTATCCGATTACCACCTGGTCCGATTTAGTGGTAATTTGCAAGTGCAAAATGCTGTTTTGCAACCATTAGAAAATTGCAAATGCTTTGTACATTCCTTTTTAGGTCTTGCTGGCGTGGACTGTGCACATGCGCAGTCTCACTCGCGAGATTTTATGTTTTTGAGAAGCTTACACAAGCGGGCTTTAAACCCCGCCCATCTTTCCCATTGGCCGGCGTCACCGTTTATGCTAAACGGTGACCGGCCATTGGGAAAGAGCATTCTCTGACGTTCACTTTTCTCTTTTTGAGACAGCCCACTTGGACGGGCTCGTCTGACTTCCTTTTGGCGTAAAAGGTTTCTTATCTTTATGGGTCCAAACATATTGCCAAACAACAACAAACTTAGGGGTCTAAATTAAGGATTCATCCGTAGTCCTCTACTCTTCAAAACCTTGTCAATAGTACAGAGGTATGAATACAATGTGCTAACAAACCAGATCACCAGATGTGAAGAACCAGTAACGTGAGTCCCCCCTGGTGTAGGATTCCCATCAACGGTCTTGTGATGATCAATATTATCATTTGGTAGTCCTAATCGGGTATTGTGTCTCTAGATCATTGAGACCGGCATACCCCGAAAACCAGATAAGGGGTAGCGACCCACAATCACTTGGTACTACCACATGTTGTTGATGTGGTGGGAAGTGCAGTGTAAAAATATAGTAAGTGGTGATTTAAAAAAGGATAGGGAGCTCAACCCAGAAAACTTTAATAATTGTTAGCCCCTTCCTTGCTAAAAACAAGAACAGTGTAATATCGTCATCGCAGTACAAACAAATAGCTGCGAGGAGACCAACATGTTTCAGCCACTAAGGGATAAGTCCTTCGGCTTTCGTCAGGGTCTCTGTTCTATACCAATACTACTGCATCAGTCGTGAATAAGGTGTGAAAAAACTATATGAAAAAAACACACAAGTGAAAAAACCAGCAAAGGATACAATTTTCCTTCAGCTGTTTCAACTCCTCTCTTCGGCACCTGGTTGAATATGTACTATTTAGAGAGGACAAACGTACAGGAAAAACACAATCTATTACCCTGGTCTGTATACAGCATAATAAATTCTTTAACAGCAATGTATATACCAGCTTATTTACTCACCCAGTGTGTCCGGGGAGTGGACCTCACCTCTTCCTGGACCTGGCTCAGGATATGTGAGACCCCGCTCTACAATAACAAAAACCGACTACGTCAGCTACACAAACCGGGCAACCAAACATGCAGCTACTCTGGTAGTGTATATGTCTACGTAATCCAAGGTATTCTGTATATGGAGTCAATTGGCCCCCATCAATAGATTCACAACACACCTACCCTCCACCTCCCTGCAAACTACAGGCTGAAGTAAACAAGGGTTCACATAGTTACAAATATGTAGCATATAGCTAACACAATGGCATGCCCATAACGTCTAGCTGATAATGCAGGTAGTCATACCTGTCCGTCGGTGTCCCGGGCCGTGACTGAGTCAGGGGGAGGCACCGTCCCCAAAGCCCTCTGACTTCTTCACAGTATGGCCGAGGGACACTCAACCAATCAAAACCGGTGAGGGAGGGGCTGGCCAAATCGCAGCCTCCTCATATATCACCCTGTATAGGTATTATAATAATACAGTTGCCGCGTACCTCATTGTTAATGCCCGCCGTTGATTACAGGACAAGATACCACATCTGTCTCGCGCGGTGTTTACACTCGAAATGAGGCCCTGAGCGTGTCCTCTCGCGAGAGCGGGCCGGACTAGAACTACAAGATGACATCACGTCATGGATGTTTGTAGTTCTTGTCAACAACGCGGAAGTAATTCCGGATTGTTGTTTCTGGCGTTGCCCAGAGCGGTGTCACATAGGCCGCCTAAACTCAGGACCGACTGGAAAGTCACTCGGCCTAGATACAGTTAGCTTCCCAACCCTAGGGGTATGCATAAAACTGGATTCTGTGAGGCGCTCGTTCAGCCAATAAAAAAGAACTACACGATGACATCATGTCAGGAATAAGTGTAGTTTTTCATTCTAATTCTGGTTGTGGGCTTCTGAACTGGAACCAGACTCTGCTAGTAGTCACAGGAAAGACGTGAAAAATCCCAACTAGCGTCAAAATTGCAAATACATTAAGGCAAAATGACTGGTTGCTAATTAGACATTATCAGACATAGTGCACCACCGCAACTGGGCACGTTGGAAAAATTAGAGCACGCTCTACAGGGATTTCTAGACTACACATGACTTGTGAGCTAGAATTAGACGGTTAGTATTCGCACGTGACAAACCCTGCTCAGGCATCGGTGCACATCCAGATGGGCAGGTGCACCGTCGCATGTGACAGAAAGCGAAGTACTCGTTAAATACTCAATAGTTCTTGGGCTCAAAATGCTGTAACCAGAAACCAACTCGAACTGTCCCCCAACGGGAATAATACTGTTAAGTATGGGGACAAATCCTCTGATTTACAGTGAAAGTCGCGCAAGGTGCTATTCATAGAGGCACAAATCGAATTGATCAAGACAAAGAGACCCACGGAATGTCATCGTTCAGCCCTTGTTTGTGTGTCCCCAATTTGAACACCCACCTTTGCTCACGAACGAACAGATATCTGGACACGTCACTCACATGTGGAGGAATGTACGGTTTCTCGAGAACATGCCATTTGAAATCTGTTTCGGCATGATTACACGTGAGGAAGTGCTTCGTGAGTTTGGAGACATCTTTCCTGCAACGGAAAGTGCTCTTATGTTCCTGCATCCTCACACGTACCTTCCTCGTGGTCATACCCACGTATCTTTCATTGCACGTGCACGTGATGAGGTAGATCAGGTTGGTGCTGTTGCAGTTCGTAAACTGCCGCAGCTCCCAGGGCTTATCTGTACCAATGTCCACGCTCGTGATTTTCATTGTTAGAGGGCAAATGGAGCAACCTCCGCAAGGATGATGCCCTACTACTGGCGGGAGATCCCATAGGGTACCTAGTTCTCTCCTGGGTGTACTCTTGGGACGTGTATGTACCAGGCGGTCCCTCAGGTTGGTAGAGCGTTTGAAAGCGAACAGAGGAAAGGCGATCTTCTTTGCCACTGTTCAGAATTTTCCAATGTTTTCTGATCACTTTTTGGACCAAGTTCGATTTGGTGTTAAAGGTACTCACTAGAGTGAGACGATCCAATGGTGGTTTCTCTATGCGTGGTTCCAAGAGGGCAGCCCGATGGTTGTTCGCTGCTCGTTTATATGAACGTTGGACCAATTTCTTGGGGTAGTGTCTCTCTCTCAGCTGTTCAGAAAGTTCCTCTGCATGGAGTTTGAAAGTGTCTGAGGTAGAACAGTTCCGATGGATCCGGAGAAACTGTCCAAAGGGCAGATTGTCCCTCAAAGACTTAGGATGTTGACTCTCATACAGGAGCAATGAATTCCTCGCCATTGGTTTTTTGTACAATTCACTCTCCAGGCCCGTCGAGGTGCTGTAAATAGAGAGATCCAGGAACGGGAGTCTGTCTTTACTCATTTCCATCGTGAAACGGAGGTAGTTGTTCTTGCTGTTAAGCCATTCGTGAAATTGTACAGCCGATTCACTAGTCCCTCTCCACACCATCAGGATATCATCAATATACCTTTTCCACCAAACAATGGATGGAAAGAAGGGATTGGTGGGATGTAAAACTGTCGACTGTTCGAATTGGTGGACGTAAAGATTCGCCAGCGAAGGGGCAAAAATACTGCCCATGCTGGTCCCAGAGACTTGATGGTATATCTGGTCCTCGTACATAAAAAAGTTCTCTTTCATGGCTATAGTTGCTAGAGCCATAATAAACGGTACAGGAGTGATGGAGTTCAGTTCCGATTCCCCCAGGATGGACCTGATGGTATCCAGGGTCGCATCCTGGGGTATTGAGGTATACAGAGACTCAACGTCCAGAGAGATCAGATAATCTGTCTCTCGATTAAAGGCAATGTCGGGAATCACTCTCAGGACATCAGCAGTGTCCTTAAGAAACGTGGGCATCTTGCTCACCAAGGGTTTAAGAAAATAATCAGCAAACGCCGAAAGCGGTTCAAGTAAAGAGCCCAGGCCTGAAATAATGGGTCTCCCTGGAGGCGGTCTC
This sequence comes from Lissotriton helveticus, assembly GCF_964261635.1. NCBI lineage: Eukaryota > Metazoa > Chordata > Amphibia > Caudata > Salamandridae > Lissotriton > Lissotriton helveticus. The sequence goes on from NC_136063.1 coordinate 711,081,843, forward strand.
TGTGGCTTATGCACCTTAGGCAAGGTGTAAAAATAAGGCATGATGGGATGCTTAGCCTGCAGGAAAGATGCCTCTGCGGGGGTAATCCAGCCTTCGGCCAAAGCTTCTTCAACCAAGACTTTGATCTCCCTCGTCAATCTCGGAGTCGGGTCAATGGTCAATGGCCGATAGGCATCGCTGTTGCTCAACTGACGGAGACACTCTGCCCTGTAAGTGTCTACATTCTGTACTACAATGGAGCCCCCTTTGTCGGCGGGCTTCACAATTATCGTGTTGTCTTTGGTCAGTGATTTAAGACCTTGTCTCTCTGCAGTGGTGAGATTATTGTACCGTGGTCTGGAACTGTACTGTATGAGGTCTATTTCGTTCTTGACTGCTAGTTCAAAAGTGAGAACTTGAGTAGGTATGGCATGTGAGGGGGGTGAAAAAGTAGATTTATTTCTCAAGCCTGTGTTGGTGTCCACCTCTACCTCTAATTCCTCAGAGTTCTTATTTTTGAAAAAATAATGTAGCCTCAGTTTCCGAAAAAACTGCGCCAATTCCACTTGTAAAACAAATGGATCGCCCTCATCAGTAGTCACAAAGCCTAGGCCCTTGTTCAGCACCGCTTCCTCTGTGTCCTTTAAAGTTCTTGAACTGAGATTAACCACCAAACTCTGTTTGGGTTTGTTTATTGTTCTTGAGCATTCCGTCTCGTTTGGCTCCGAGTTCCTGCGTGAGGGCCTGTTGTATCCTCCCATTGGACCTGAGGTTGTCCCGGTGCCTGTCTTCTTTTGCCCCGTGACCGTCTGGGGCCACGCGCTAAAAAAGGCTGGCTGTTGAAATTTTGGAAACCTGGAAAAGGGCCCATCGGTGGCGCAAAATTGCCTGGATACCCCCAGGGTCCCGGAGGCCACCACGATTGACCGGGCATGTTGTACTGGCCCCTATAATTCTGTGATCTACCACCTCTGCCACGGAAGTTCCCGGCGTTGGAAGGTTGATTACTGGTCTCTGAATCACTCCCTGACTCCGTGCTAGATCCTGAATAATTCGATCCATACACTCTCCCTCTTTTATTAAAATCAGGAGCTTTGTAGTTATCGCTAGTGTAGGGATAAACAGTTTCTAAGTTAAACTTGGCCAGGTCTTTCTTGAATTTCTCAAGTTTGGTCTGGAGTATCGAATCAGCAAATTCTTTGTTGGCTTTGTCTGATTCGTCTTTATTTTTCTTGAAGGTGGCACTGATGGTAGCCTTGATTTTGCCCTCCAACACTTGTATTTCTACTAAAATGGCGTCTGATATCCGTTTGGCTGTGCTGATAATTAGAATTAGCCAATCACGGGTACAGCGCCAAGCGATCATTGACCAGTCCTTTAGGAATGGTTTGTCACTCAGAAATAGTCGTGGAGCATTGGTAACTATAAGCCCGGGAGGTGCGCAACTGGCTCTCATGTACTCTGCCATGATGACCCCATGGGTCTGAGTCCGAGATTGCGACTTCTTTAAGGCCAGCACTTTAGTCCAGTCATCTGTTACATTCACTGTAGGTGTAGGCAGTGTGTCTAAGAGACTTGGCATGTTGTCTAAAATGGAGTGGTACATGGCGTCGTCATATGCCAAACCATGGCGTTCAGCCATTATAGCTGTACAGTGGAGGGGATAGGAGGTGTAAGAAACCTACAGACAGAAGGTCAAAATACTAATCACTTCTTACCATTAGAAATGAAATGATCGCTATTATTCTCGATCAATCTATACAAGCCCGCAGCTGTACGCTGCTCTAAACATGAAAAAATACGAGTTAATGCAGGGCTAGAGGGATGTTTAACGACCAAGCCTAAGTATTATCCCCCAAAGGAATCAACAAACAACAACAAACTTAGGGGTCTAAATTAAGGATTCATCCGTAGTCCTCTACTCTTCAAAACCTTGTCAATAGTACAGAGGTATGAATACAATGTGCTAACAAACCAGATCACCAGATGTGAAGAACCAGTAACGTGAGTCCCCCCTGGTGTAGGATTCCCATCAACGGTCTTGTGATGATCAATATTATCATTTGGTAGTCCTAATCGGGTATTGTGTCTCTAGATCATGGAGACCGGCATACCCCGAAAACCAGATAAGGGGTAGCGACCCACAATCACTTGGTACTACCACATGTTGTTGATGTGGTGGGAAGTGCAGTGTAAAAATATAGTAAGTGGTGATTTAAAAAAGGATAGGGAGCTCAACCCAGAAAACTTTAATAATTGTTAGCCCCTTCCTTGCTAAAAACAAGAACAGTGTAATATCGTCATCGCAGTACAAACAAATAGCTGCGAGGAGACCAACATGTTTCAGCCACTAAGGGATAAGTCCTTCGGCTTTCGTCAGGGTCTCTGTTCTATACCAATACTACTGCATCAGTCGTGAATAAGGTGTGAAAAAACTATATGAAAAAAACACACAAGTGAAAGAACCAGCAAAGGATACAATTTTCCTTCAGCTGTTTCAACTCCTCTCTTCGGCACCTGGTTGAATATGTACTATTTAGAGAGGACAAACGTACAGGAAAAACACAATCTATTACCCTGGTCTGTATACAGCATAATAAATTCTTTAACAGCAATGTATATACCAGCTTATTTACTCACCCAGTGTGTCCGGGGAGTGGACCTCACCTCTTCCTGGACCTGGCTCAGGATATGTGAGACCCCGCTCTACAATAACAAAAACCGACTACGTCAGCTACACAAACCGGGCAACCAAACATGCAGCTACTCTGGTAGTGTATATGTCTACGTAATCCAAGGTATTCTGTATATGGAGTCAATTGGCCCCCATCAATAGATTCACAACACACCTACCCTCCACCTCCCTGCAAACTACAGGCTGAAGTAAACAAGGGTTCACATAGTTACAAATATGTAGCATATAGCTAACACAATGGCATGCCCATAACGTCTAGCTGATAATGCAGGTAGTCATACCTGTCCGTCGGTGTCCCGGGCCGTGACTGAGTCAGGGGGAGGCACCGTCCCCAAAGCCCTCTGACTTCTTCACAGTATGGCCGAGGGACACTCAACCAATCAAAACCGGTGAGGGAGGGGCTGGCCAAATCGCAGCCCCATAAAGATAACAAAACTTTTACTTCAGAAGGAAGGCAGACAAGCCTGTCCAAGTGGGACGGCTCAAAAAGAGAAAAGTCTACGTCATGGCGAGCGCTTGTTTTGTTTTCTTTCCCATGTTAGCAGTTCTTGTTTCATATTCCCGGCCGTCAGACTTCACATTCTAGCTTATTTCTCCTCTTTTCGATGTTCCACGCACCTGAAAGCCACGCCCCTTCTGGTAAAGTGCATTATTTCAAACAACCCTGCGTGTAGGTAAAACAAATAACTAAAACCCAGGCTTTAGAAGGAGCAGCTTCAGCGCAACTCATGACTGTTGGAAGAAACGGCAATTAAAAAGGGCGTTTATTTCTGAGATACGGGGCTGCATAATCTATGGCATCGATTTTGAAGTGAAAAACCAACAGTTGATGGACAGAATGCAGAACAATGTCATACATTCACCCCAGTACAGAGATCTGAGCCTAAATCCATCGTTTTTTTGCACTCCACACCACCCCAGTTCAGACATAGCCATATGCAAATCAGCCTTGACCCTGTGCCTCATGGGAACAGTCCAGCCCGAACTGCCAAGCCATGTCTTTCCTGGACCGGAATCAAGCATCCTAGGACCGGTTTCTGGCTATCAGCCGTCTTCATTCAGGATAGTTTGACTCCAGTGGTGTGGAGAGCATGGGACTCACGTCTGAGCATACCCATCCCACTCGGGGTGACAAATGCAAAACCAACAGTTGATGGACAGAATGCAGAACAATGTCATACATTCACCCCGGTACAGAGATCTGGGCCTAAATCCATCGTTTTTTTGCACTCCACACCACCCCAGTTCAGACATAGCCATATGCAAATCAGCCTTGACCCTGTGCCTCATGGGAACAGTCCAGCCCGAACTGCCAAGCCATGTCTTTCCTGAACGGGAATCAAGCATCCTAGGACCGGTTTCTAGCTATCAGCCGTCTTCAGCCAGGATAGCTTGACTCCAGTGGTGTGGAGAGCATGGGACTCATGTCTGAGCATACCCATCCCACTTGGGGTGACAAATGCAAAACCAACAGTTGATGGACAGAATGCAGAACAATGTCACACATTAAGGGTGTGCCCAGACGTGGGTCCCTTGCTCACTAAGCCACTGGAGTCAAGCTATCCTGGCTGAAGACGGCTGATAGCCAGAAACCGGTCCTAGGATGCTTGATTCCGGTCCAGGAAAGACATGGCTTGGCAGTTCGGTCTGGACTGTTCCAATGAGGCACAGGGTCAAGACTGATTTGCATATGGCCATGTCTCAACTGGGGTGGCTTGGTGAGCAAAATAACGATGGATTAAACCCAGATCTGTGACTGGAGGTGAATGTTTAGCCATTGTGCAACATTCCATCCATCATCTTGTGTGTTTTGCTGTTCACTCTATGTGGGAAGGGTATGCCCAGACACGGGTCCCTTGCTCACTAAGCCACTTGAGTCAAGCTATCCTGGCTGAAGACGGCTGATAGCCAGAAACCGGTCCTAGGATGCATGATTCCGGTCCAGGAAAGACATGGCTTGGCAGTTCGGTCTGGACTGTTCCCATGAGGCACAGGGTCAAGGCTGATTTGCATATGTCCATGTCTGAACTAGGGTGGCTTGGTGAGCAAAATAACGATGGATTAAACCCAAATCTGTTACTGGGGGTGAATGTTTAGCCATTGTGCAACATTCAATCCATCATCTTGTGTGTTTTGCTGTTCATCAATTTTGAAGGGCAGGGCACCCCGGTACCCAGCCACTTCCACCTGGCAGTCTCTATGCGCCCAGGAGCAAACATCGCGCTGTGCAGTCTTGTTCCCTGGGGGTTTCGTTTTTGAAGCCGGACTATAGCATGCAGCGCTCAATGCTCGGTCCAATTCGGGATATCTATGAACTCCCACACTCGCTGCCCCGAAGCAGCATATCTTTCAACTTCAAAGAGACCCCTGGGGCGGATGTGCTGGGGGATGTGGGGAGGAGGAGAGCCGGGACTATTAATAGTGTCAGGTCCTGAGATGTCTCACCGCATGTATGCATCTGTATTTACATGTACTTGTGTGTACACGTGCCTCTGCACATGTAGGTCTAAATGTGTGCGTGTGGTCGTGCCAGTGTCTGTGCCCAAACGTGGGTGTGCTGTGCATCTGAGTGTGCACGTGTGTGTGTGCAGCTGCACTAGTCTATCCATACGTGTGCCTGTGCATGCGTGCTTACGCTGAGCCTCTAAGTCCGAAGTCTAATGCAGATTTCGAGGAGCCCCGTGATGATTACACCCTCCCCCTCTCGCCCAAGCCCCTCCGGAACCCTGTAACTATTAGGCAGCGCCTGGAAGGCGGAGCTGCCAAGCACTCGCCAACACTTCCTCTAATGAGCACGTTTACCCGCCCCGGCCCTGCTGGATTGTGAGAGCACGTGCTGTGAGCAAGCAATACACCACCCCACCCCCACATTAGTCATTTTTGACCCGTTCTTAATTTGTTGGCATTGGAGTTTTTATAGCGTCAACTACACCAAAACCCTCTGCTCTCAGTGTAGGTATACATATGTGCTCACCTCTTATTTAACTTGTTTGTCTCCTCTACACCCCCTCTTTTCTTCCCCGGGTGCATGCATGTGTAGCTCCTTGCAGCCCGTTACTGGAAAGTCAGAGGAAGCTGCTCACTCTCTACTACTCTCTACTCTGTACTACTCTCTCTCTACCACTCTCTACTCTGTACTACTCACACTCTACTTCTCTCTACTACTCTACTACTTACTCTCTACTACTCTACTACTTACTCTCTACTACTCACTCTCTACTCACTACTACTCTACTACTCTCTCTTTACTACACTCTAGTACTCACTCTCTACTACTCTCTCCTACTCTCTCTCTACTCTCTACTCTGTACTACTCAGGCTCTACTTCTCTACTACTTACTCTCTACTACTCTCTCCTACTCTCCTTCTCACTCTCTACTCTACTACTCATTTTCTACTACTCCCTCTCTACTACTCTCTCCTACTCTCTCTCTAACACACTCTACTCTGCACTACTCATTCTCTACTTCTCTCTACTACTCTCTAATACTTACTCTCTACTACTCACTCTATACTACTCACTCACTACTCTCTACTACTCTCTACTACTACTCACTCACTACTCTACTACTCACTCTCTACTACTTTCTACTACTCTCGCTACTACTTCTCCTACACTCTCTCTACTACTCTCTACTCTGTACAACTCACGCTCTACTTCTCTCTACTACTCTCAACTACTCACTCTCTACTACTCTCTTCTACTCTCTCTACTACTCTCAACTTTGTACTACTCACTCTCTACTTCTCTCTACTACTCTACTACTTATTCTCTACTATTCCCTACTACTCACTCTCTACTACTCACTCACTACTCTCTACTACTCACTCTCTACTACTCACTCTCTACTACTCATTCACTACTCTCTACTACTTACTCTATACTACTCTCTACTACTTATTCTCTACTACTCACTCTCTACCACTCACTCACTACTCTCACCTACTCACTCACTACTCTCTACTTCTCATTCTCTACTACTCTTTACTACTCACTCTCTACTACTCACTCTCTACTAACTAACTCTCTACTATTCTCTACTACTCACTCTCTACTACTCACTCACTACTCTCTACTACTCACTCTCTACTACTCACTCTACTACTCTCTCACTCTCTACTACTCTCTACTACTCACTCTCTACTTCTCTCTACTACTTACCCTACTACTCTCTACTACTCACTCTCTACTACTCACTCACTACTCTCTTATTCTCATTCTCTACTACTCACTCACTACTCTACTACTCACTCTACTACTCACTCTCTACTACTCCACTCACTCTCTACTACTCACTACTCTCTACCACTCACTCCCTACTACTCCCTCTACTACTCTCTCTACTACTCACTCTACTACTCACTCTCTACTACTCTCTGCTACTTACTCTCTACTTCTCTCTACTACTTACTCTCTACTTCTCTCTACTACTCACTCTCTAGTACTCACTCACCACTCTCTACAACTTATTCTCTACTACTCACTCTCTACTACTCTCTCTCTATTACTCACTCTCTACTACTCTCTACTACTCACTCTCTACTACACTCTACTACTCACTCTCTACTACTCACTCACTACTCTCTACTACTCATTCTCTCCTACTCACTCACTACTCTCTACTACTCACTCCCTACTACTCTACACTCACTCCACTACTCACTCTCTACTACTCTACTCACTCTCTACCACTCACTCCCTACTACTCACTCTACTACTCTCTATACTACTCACTCTCTACTACTCTCTGCTACTTACTCTCTACTTCTCTCTACTACTCACTCTCTAGTACTCACTCACCACTCTCTACAACTCATTTTCTACTACTCACTCTCTACTACTCTCTGCTACTTACTCTCTACTTCTCTCTACTACTCACTCTCTAGTACTCACTCACCACTCTCTACAACTCATTCTCTACTACTCACTCTCTACTACTCTCTCTCTATTACTCTCTCTCTATTACTCACTCTCTACTACTCTCTACTACTCACTCTCTACTACACTCTACTACTCACTCTCTACTACTCTCTACTACTCACGCTCTACTACTCTACTCTGTGCTACTCACTCTCTACTACTCTCTACTACTCTCTACTACTTACTCTACTACTCACTCTCTACTACTCACTAACTACTCTCTACTACTCACTCTCTACTACTCACTCTCTACTACTCATTCACTACTCTCTACTACTTACTCTCTACTACTCTCTACTACTTATTCTCTACTACTCACTTTCTACTACTCACTCACTACTCTCACCTACTCACTCACTACTCTCTACTTCTCATTCTCTACTACTTTTTACTACTCACTCTCTACTAACTAACTCTCTACTATCCTCTACTACTCACTCTCTACTCCTCACTCACTACTCTCTACTACTCATTCTCTACTACTCACTCACTACTCTCTACTACTCACTCTCTACTACTCACTCTACTACTCTCTCACTCTCTACTACTCTCTACTACTCACTCTCTACTACTCACTCACTACTCTCTTATACTCATTCTCTACTACTCACTCACTACTCTACTACTCACTCTACAACTCATTCTCTACTACTCTCTACTACTCACGCTCTACTACTCTATTCTGTGCTACTCACTCTCTACTTCTCTCTACTACTCTCTACTACTTACTCTACTACTCACTCTCTACTACTCACTAACTACTCTCTACTACTCACTCTCTACTACTCACTCTCTACTACTCATTCACTACTCTCTACTACTTACTCTATACTACTCTCTACTACTCACTCTCTACTACTCTCTCTCTATTACTCACTCTCTACTACTCTCTACTACTCACTCTCTACTACACTCTACTACTCACTCTCTACTACTCTCCTCTTTACTACTCACTCTCTACTTCTCTCTACTACTCTCTACTACTTTCTCTACTACTCACTACTCTCTACTACTCATTCTCTCCTACTCACTCACTACTCTCTACTACTCACTCCCTACTACTCTCTACGACTCACTCGCTACACACTCTCTCCTACTCACTCACTACTCTACTACTCACTCCCTACTACTCTCTACTACTCACTCTCTACGACTCAATCGCTACACACTCTCTACTACTCACTCTACTACTCACTCTCTACTACTCACTCTCTACTACTCACTCTCTACGACTCTCTCTACTACTCACTCTACTACTCTCTCTACACTACTCTCTACTACCCACTCTACTACTCACTCTCTATTCCTCACTCTCTACTACTCTCTACTACTTACTCTCTACGACTTACTCTCTACTACACTCTACTACTCTCTACTACTCAGTCTCTACTACTCTCTACTACTCAGTCTCTATTACTCTCCTCTCTCTGCTTCTCTCTACTACTCACTCTCTCCTACTCTCTACTACTCTCTCTACTACTCTGCTGTGTACTACTCACTCTCTACTACTCTCTCTCTACTACTTACTCTGCACCTATCTCTACCTCTCTCTGCCTCTCTCTCTACTACTCTCTACCTCTCTTTACCCACACTACCCACACACACACACACATATATATATGTGTGTGTGTGTGTGTGTGTGTGTGTGTGTGTGTATATATATATGCATATGCATTTATATATATGTATGATACATGCATACATATATAAACATATATATACATCTGCATATCTATATAAATACAAATATAAATGCATGCATACATATACATATATGCATACATATGCATGTTATGTACATGAAAGTTTGAAAAAAACTAATAAAACCAAAGCTAAAAAGCCACCTAATTACAAACAGAATTGCTTTAACTTAAACGAGGGCGAGACCTATTGCATTTTCAATGCTTGTTAGGAAATCAGGTTGAGGAAATCACAATTTAGTAATCACTATTTGCAATTTCAAAAATGTGATTCTGTAACTCATAGGTTTGCTGTGTTACTTTTGCGAACATACGTTAAATCAACTTTAATACATCTGAAATAAATGTTTTTGCAGTTGCAAAACATTCTGCAAACGATTTGTGATTTGGAAAACATTAGTACATACGACCAAATTGATGAATGGTGACACAAATTAATGTTTGGGAGATGTTTTGGTGAGTCAAACTTGACAAGGCATTGGTGACAATTTCTCTGAAAAGTGTTGTGAATCATTCTGTGCTTGTGACATTGACAATGAAGAACTGGTGTGTATAGGTAGCCTCTTTGGGTTGTAAGATGTGGTATTTAAAAACTTGTTTAAAGATGTGCAGTGAAGTGGCAGATCCTGGGTCATTGGTCCTGATACAGTGCTCTCTGGGTCCACTTGCTTACCAATGGTCTTCTGATGGACACTTTCACCCGACTGAGATGATGGGAGTTAACATTTTATCAATCAGTTTCAATTAACAGTGTAACCCATATGGATAGACAATAAGGTCCAGGAGTCAGTAACTATGGTTCAGATGATTTATTACAATTGAATAATCAAGTTCAGATACACGACTCTTAGCACTATACTATATAGATACAGAATGACAACTGGAAAGCCAAATCTCCTAAAGAAGTTTATGTGAACCAGTATCAAGCAAACAAGGAGGTAAGCCACAGCAATGCAAAAGATTAACAAAAGTATTTGACGTTCAAAGAAGAGTTTCGGTTTTTCTCGTCTAGCCATGCATGAGTCTAAATTACCTAAAGTAAAGTCTAAACTAAGAGCATGATTCTCGAGCCTAAAGAATCTAGAAAGTCAAGAAATTCCATAAAGGAAAATAGAACGAGGCAGGAAAATAAGCATGAAAGTGTCAGCATTTCAGAAGCTTGGTTAAGAGTCATCTTGGGTCAGGGAACTAAGTCTTAGCCTAGACCACACTCATCAAAGAATGAAGGGAAGTGTAGAGGTCTAAACCTCTCAAAGTCCAAAGTAAAGTGCTCTAACCTCAGACCATGTAGACTCCAGTTATTCAGACTGAAATTGTTCTGGTAACACCCCTCTGTTCGCATCCTCCGGGGTCCATTGCCTTTCTCCCTTCTCATGTTGCAGACTGCACGATTCGCAAAGTTTCCCTCACTGGACATGGGAACGACATCATTTTCTCAGACTCAGGTTCGGTGGTAACATTGCTGAATAGACCTTTCAGTTACCGCTCTGGCTCTCCATGTTCCTTGTAAAGGTCTTCTTCTCAGGGTCTCTCTCTCTCTTTATCACTAGTAATGTAATGTATCTATTCTCAAACTAACAACACGTGAGAATACCTGTGAGAAAAGTCATGTTAGCAAAAAAATAGAAAACATTATTTTATGCAGCATAGAAATGTAGACCTAAAATGTCAACTTAGCGTTTAAACAAGAGTGTACATTTAATATGGGTGGGAATGTTAAAATACAGGTAAATATAAAACGTCAGTAAATTAGATTCATGTTACATGTGCATACAGTAAAACATTGATAATCATGTGTAATTAAGGCTAAGAACTACATTCAAAGACAATATATGAATCCTTAGTGCACACATTACATAAACGTATGTCGTTTCTAGAGTAATTAGATTCTACGTATATGTGGATGGTTTCTATTCAATCATCTAAACAGTATATGTCATTTAATGTATTCAGGAGCACATTATGTAAGGCAAATTCGTTTTTATAGTGAGTGCATATCTACTAAGGAAGGATGGTTTATTTATATCTCATTTGATTCAGTTAAAACTCATAGTTTGAGTAAGTTCGTTAATCCTACAGTAAATGCACTTCAGAAATAATGTCAAGTGCAACACTTATTTTAATATATTGTTAGACCACAATAGAAACATGTGGCTAGTAAACGTTCATGTTATGTAATTGTAACATTTAAAGCTGTAGCCAATATTGTGCTGCACCTTCCCCCTTCATTCTCCAAAGCAGGACTCTTATAGTGATGTTTTCCACCGCTTTGCCCCTGAAATGGCCTTACACTTTTTGGGATGCCTTGGAGATCTGCTATGTCACTGCAGATATAAGTCTAGTGTTACACCAGTATGTTTATGTGACAGTTCTTTTCTAAGCAGACTGAGAATGAATCGTCTCAGATTCCTTCTAGGTCACCGAATAGATGCAGTTAACGTGCATGAGGCAACTCTTCAAAGAATTGCCTTAGTGATGTAGGGAATTATGCATCTTTCATTCATAATCTATAAGAATCATGAAACAGGAAGTCCCACTGCAGAGTGGACTTCATTGAACAACAAACAAGACACCTTTTCTAAACAATTTTATAAATAGATAGTAACTGTTGATGTGAGCCCCAACCCTCCAAAGATGATCTACGCTGGTTTTACTGACTGGACAAAAACGAATGCAGGGGTCCATCACAAGATGTCAAGTCAGTGTTGGAAGAGTTTTATGTGCAAAATATTTTTTCAATGTATCTTTAGTCGGATTTCAAAAAACAAAGCATCTGTTTCCTTTTTCTGTAAATCATAGTTCACTCAATGGGAATCACCAGTGACTCACTGGCCAACTTGAAAAATGTAGCTATATGACTTACTCCATATAGAGGTATTTAGTTCTACGCTCAAATTGCATTACAATAAAGTACATTTTACTACAACGTCTGTATTCTTCCTTACGAAAGAACGGCATGGTTAGATTGAGCTTGTGGCATCAAACAGTAACTATGCCTCTCCATTGGGGATCCATAAATTAAAGGTCAAACAGATTGAGAAAACAGATTGGGATTTTTCAGACAAGTAAAGAGTTGTCAGTTTAGTGACATCATTTAGTTTTGAGTGCAAAGTAAAAGCTTGCCTTGTCTTTACAAACATGATCCCAAGTGATATTAATAGTTCCTTATTATGGATAGTGTGATTCTCAAATGATATGAAGGCTGTGAAAATCAAATGAACACAGAATTAAATTCGTTGTCAAACTCATAATATTTATTGTCACATTTAAACTAAATCAAAATTATTTTGCATTTTGTTTATTTTCATTAAGAGTCATCCTTAACATAAACTCGCTTTCGCATTTTCTTTTTTTCATCAAGAGTCATCCTTAGGACACCAAACTCGATTGCACATTATGTCTTTCAGGAGATAGTCCTGAGGATTTTAAAATGATTTTGTGCTATATTTTCACCAGACGTTTCCACTTTATTAGGAACTTAATTTTAATGCAATCAGTGGAACCTTGTGGGCACTGAAATGCTGTTGTTAGACATGTGTGTTGTGACAATATTGATAATAGTGAATAAATGATTGTCCAGAGAATATATGAAAACAAAACTATTACTACTTCCCTCTTCCAATCCACGCCCATGTTCTATATGCGCACCTCCTTTTCGTATATTGCCTTTTGTTATGCTGTCCTTTCAAATAAACACTTATTTTTTCCATGAAAACATTCTATTTTTGTGGAGAAGATAGTCATTTTAACTTTTCTCTAAAATGAAGTTTTGTCAGCCTGTTGTCATCAGGCTAACTTTCACCATAGTTGAAATTCGTCAAATTGATGGATTACCCTACTATCAAACTATCATTACCGAGTAGCCAGCTTTGTGGGACCAGGTGCTGTGTAGTACCTAAAATTCTATGTAGGATCTGCACATTTAGACAACATAAACTAAGGGATTGGTATCCAGACTGATTGCAGACACCCCAAAGGATATGCCAGCTATTAGACCAGCCAGCTCACAGTGCCACCATAATCCCCCTTACCTTAAAAAAATGATAGACAAGTTTCTGGCAACTATCGAACATGACAACCTTCAGGGATCATGGAAACAGTACCTCAATTTTTGCTCAGTCAAACATGCTCACTTAGCCAAGTCAAGTTTCAAGTCAAACCACTTTATTCGATTAATTAAAATCATAAAAGTATGCTATACATATACAAAACGTTTAAAAATATATACATTTTTTTTGAAAATATGTTATACAAAGTAAAAACACAGTACAAAAAAGCATTTAAAAATCGATAACAATCAATTCCATGATTAAACCCAGTGATCAGTATACATAGACATTAAATTAAGAGGATACATTTCTTGTGCAGCTTCCTGTCTAACCCTCCTACTTCTAACAGATGCAACAAGGAAACTGGCAACACAAAACATGATTTCAGGGGTATACAACCTTTACAACGCAACTTTTACCACGACCTACCATTACCACGCATTTTTTACAACGCAGGATCCATTACAACGCATACCATTACCACGCATGTATTTACAACGCAGGTACTTTTACAACGCATACCATTACAACGTAAGTATTGGTAAGTATATTATTTTATTAAAAATATTATTTGGGTTTTTTGGTAAAGGGGTATTTTTTAGGGTTCAGGGTCAGTTTTGGGTTTTTGGGTAAAGGGGTATTTTTAGGGTTCAGGGTCAGTTTTGGGTTTTTGGGTAAAGGGGTATTTTTAGGGTTCAGGGTCAGTTTTGGGTTTTTGGGTAAAGGGGTATTTTTAGGGTTCAGGGTCAGTTTTCAGTTTTTGGGTAAAGGGGTATTTTTAGGGTTTAGGGTCAGTTTTCAGTTTTTGGGTAAAGGGGTATTTTTAGGGTTTAGGGTCAGTTTTCAGTTTTTGGGTAAAGGGGTATTTTTAGGGTTCAGGGTCAGTTTTCAGTTTTTGGGTAAAGGGGTATTTTTAGGGTTCAGGGTCAGTTTTCAGTTTTTGGGTAAAGGGGTATTTTTAGGGTTCAGGGTGGGGTTTTTGGGTAAAAGGGTACAGGGTAAAAATTAAATTAATTAAATTAAATTAAATTAAATTACATTATATTAATTTTAATTAAAATAAATATTTAAAAATATTATATACTTACCAATACTTACGTTGTAATTGTATGCGTTGTAAAGGTATATGCGTTGTAAATACATGCGTGGTAATGGTATGCGTTGTAATGGATCCTGCGTTGTAAAAAATGCGTGGTAATGGTAGGCGTGGTAAAAGTATGCGTTGTAACGTCATACATCCGATTTCAGGGGATTCCAACAGTTGTAAAAACAGTAGAGCAGGTTTACACTGAATAAAATTCATCTTTTTCAGTAATGGAAGAATAAACCTTTTCCTAGCCTCAAGGAACAGAGGACAAAAAATCATAAAATGCAAAGTGTCTTGGGGAGAAAAATCATCACATTTGCACGGAGCAGCATCCTCAAGCCTACTCCAGCCCTGCAAATCCCATAATACCGTATGTTTTTGGTTGAACCGGAATTTTGTCAATAGCCATCTATGAAAAGAGTTGGTCACAATGGACAAATAAGGAGACATCGCTGGTGACAAGGTAACCAGAACATGGCCCCTGACCGATGGTTTACATAATTCTACTGCTTCCCGCTCTGCCTCACTTAGTTTGGCAAAATTCGTTTTTACCCATGCTAAGTCAGCCTTAAATAAAGATTCTGGATTGAAAAAAATCTCAGGGCGCCCCATATACACAGCTAGCGTTTTTATATAGGACAACCACTGGATTTCCTTCATGTTATCTAAATTAACACAGTCCTTTAGAATCTTATGATTTAGGGAAAGGTTCGAATTCAACCAGATTTTAATCCACAGCAGGATAGGGGCTATTTTAATTATATCTGTTATATATCCTATACCCAACTCAAGATGGACAGAGTGGGTGGCTGTGGATTGTGGAAGGCCTAGAAGGGACCGTAAAAATGTATTTTCTTCTGTTTGAATGAGGTCGGGTTTAATAAACCCCCATATTGCTGCCCCATACCTTGCGATTGATATGGTCTTGGCTTTATAAATTGCCAGGATCGCCTCATAGGGTTTCCCCCCCAATCTTTCAGCGAATCCTATCACTGCAGCAGAAGAACTTCTCACTGCATTTACCTTTATTGAGAGCTGTGGGGACCATGATCCCCTATCATCAAAAACTACTCCCAGATAGGTAAATACTTTTACTCTAGTGATTTCTTCACTGCCACAGAAAAAGGTCTTAACTTTATTTTTTGAGGCACCTAACGACATGACATGAGATTTGCCATTATTTACCACCAGATCCAGACTTTTCATAAAATTCCCAAAAGAATCCAAGAATCTTTGTAGGCCCAGCGGAGTCCTTGCTAATAAGACAGCGTCGTCGGCATAGAGGAGCACCGGAATCAGTGTTCCTCCCATGCGCGGGATATCAGGGGTGGCTGTTAACAAATTTACCTCCAACGAATTTATGTACAACGTAAACAGCATGGGGGCCAAGATACATCCCTGGCGCACTCCTCTACCAGACTTAAAACTTGACGTGCATTTCCCCTCATTCGTCATCCTAATTGAGGCATTTAAGTCTTTATGCAACTCGGCCAGAAAATACACAAGGGACCAATCAAGGCCCATCTCCAGGAGCATTGTCCACAGCTTTGACCTATTTACTAGATCAAATGCCTTGGACAAATCCATAAAGGTCAGGAAAATAGAGCCCCTTGCCGCCTTCGTGTATTTAGCTATGATTAGGTGTAAGTTCAGACATTGGTCCTCCGTGCTCCTCCCTGCTATAAAGCCATACTGGGCAACGGACACTATGTTATTATCCGAAGCCCAACCTGTTATCTTTGCCAGGATGACCTTCCCCAAGATTTTGATGGAGGAATCTAGCAAAGATATAGGCCTATAGCATCTGGGGTCACCCCTTTGACCCTTTTTGAACACTGGGATTATTATCGAGCGAGACCATGACTTAGGGAAGCCTACACTCGCCGAGGTATTAAAGACATTAGTCAGGATATTTGCCCAGTACGTAGGGTTTGCCTTGTACATATCTGAGGGAATCCCGTCCGGGCCAGGTGCCTTTCTTCCTGCTGTGCCCTCAATTGCTTTAGCAACTTCAGCTAAGTTAAACCTTACTGGCAAAACAGAAGGTTCAGAGGCTGGGGCCACAAAGATTTCCAGCTCTAGATGACTTCCATAGATTTTTTCAAAGTGGCTCAACCAGTCCTCCTCTGCAATATTTAGTTCTGGGACATTGTTTTGAGTGCCGAAAAACAGGGGGGTGTTGATAATAGACCATAACTTAGCACTATCTTTTAGGGTTGCATTATCCATGAGCTCAGCCCAAGCATCTTGTTTAATTTCGTTTTTCCTTGCCTGGACTGCTCTTGAATACCCTTTCCTTACCTGGGCAACCAGAACTTTATTCCTAGGTTGATCGTGAAGAGCCTTTTTAAGAAGGTTATGGGTTTTAGTACATTTGTGGTCGAACCAGCTCATTAACGGTTTATTATATGCTGCTCGACAATTGGACGTAAGTTCTTTAGCCACTTGGGAGCAGATAACTTCACATGAGCTTATTACATCCTCCCCATTAGCGAGAGGATCTCCACAGATGTTTAATTCCCGGGCAGCTTTAGTGGTAATGTTATAGAAAAAATCCTCTGGCACAATCTTACACCAATTTAACCTCCTCCCCTGATCTTTGGCTTTGACCTCAACTAAAACCTGTGGCGGAACAGTTTTATTTAAGAGAAGAAAACCGTTTACTAACTCAATCACCACAGGATTGTGGTCACTAAAGGTAGAAAGTATAGCATTAAACAAGATTACGTATTTTAAAAGTCCTGAGGAGAGAAATATGTAGTCAATTATTGATTCACAATCCCTACCTATATATGTGGCAACACAGGAACTTTTATAAAAAAACCCTCCTTCAAACAGATCATTATTAGACAGGAGTTTCTCCAGTGCTTTCCCCTTATGATTATGCTCAAAATGCTGCGGGGATGTGAAATCTGGACCATCATTATCAATTAATAGACAATTCTGACTGCATAAATGCACATTAAAATTACCCAACAGGATATATTGGCAAAAAGTGGTTTGCTTTACCTTATAGGTATTTAAAAAACTCTGACAGCCAAACTAAATGTTCATTTGGGGAATCCCCTTGCTGCGAATTATAGCAGTTCACTAAAATTAGTTTGGTATTATTAATCAGACATAATTCCAGAATAAGAAAATTGTGGGAGGCACAATCTACCCTTTTAACTCTCCCCCTTATGTTCACAGAGACCAATAGCACAAGCCCCCCTCTATCTCTCCCTGCTGGCGATCTTAATGCAGGGACAAAATGCGACGTGAAACCATCCACCCAGAAGTCACAGTCCTTATTCCATGTCTCTTGGAGAGCAACAATGTCATATTGTTTAACAAGATTTAACCAATTACTATCATCTCTCTTGGAACGCAGCCCAGCAATGTTCCAACTTATCAGCTTAACCTTTTCCCCCGCGGTGTTGCACACAGTTACAGGGTTACAGTATGTACTTTGAGAAATCAGTGCGGTTTGTTCAGGTACCAAGGGAACCAATTCTAGGGGGGTCTCATCTCTCGGTCCCTCATAAGCCTCTCGTCAGTCGCACATCTCTAAACCAGAGAGTGCATCAAATCTGTTATGTGTGACAATATTAGGCCCATATTTGAAGTAGTTCTCTCCACCGGATCCCTGCAATGAGCCTGGCGTCTGAGCCATGACTGGTGTATATGGACTCAGTCTCGCACTATGTGGGGGGACTCTGGTTAAGTAATTATAGAAGAACCCAAGAGGGCGCACACAAATACTATTATTATCGTACGTCATGGATGCTGCCCTTAGCAAAACTGTAGCCACATGTTGTGGGTGTCTGAAATTTACAATTATACAGTCCCCATTGCACGTCTTTCTGGAGGGGCCGATCCAGTTAGCCCTTCTAGTTGTTATAATTTCAGAAGCAAAATTAATAGGGAAACCACACCTCCTATTTAGCCACGAGACAGTTTTGTTTTTGAGGGAATCATGCGTTTCCTCGGGTGCCTGGGCTGAATGCAGATCATGGTGCGGGACATTTGTCAAAACCACTACATAAGGGGTACACTGCGGGGGAAGGTTTATAGATTTACTTCTCCTAACAGGATTGTTACTAGATGTACCATCAGGCCTTGTTGGTGGTTGTGTGCCTACGCTCACTACTGTAGTAGAGGCCCGGGTAGCTGGGTCAGTCCTAGTTATATGCTGAGAGGATTACTGATGATTATCAGCCCTAACTTCCTGCTCTACCCCACCTGTACCCTTCCCAGTCGGTTTTACAGTATCCACCACAGCTATTTGTTTAGCTATCAGCCCTCCTAGCCTCTTTACTTCGGCAGTAACACTGTCGAGTTTGCGCATTAGGGGTTGTACATACTCTTCTAGTTTTGCTTCAAACTTGGCTTCCAAGGAGCGAAGTAATTGGGAAAAATGGTCTGGGCTTATTGTAATGTTAGCCAAATTACTTTCTTCCAGTACTATAGTAGACTCACCAGTGGTGTGTTTTGCTGACGGAGAGGTATCTACCCTTCTTTTTGTGTGCTCCCCCGCCCTTTACTTTGTTGTTTCCTGCAGGTTCTAACTGGTCTAGTGATAGGCAGAGCCACCCCATTGTCATCACTTGCTGTGTTTAAGACTTCTAGATGAGGCTCAGAGTGAACCTGGGCTACCACCGTGGTGACCACAGCGGGACCCATTTCAGGAATGGGAACCACTGGGGGATCCTCCAAAGGGGTCAGAGAATCTTGAGTAAGGTCAGGTGGACTTCCTCTCCTAGGGAGGCCCTCCTATCATTATTGAATTTATTTACCATCTTCACCAGGTAATTATCAATGGGGCCTACCCCCGAAGTAAATTTCTCAATCGTGGCACTTGGCATAATTTTTCCTATTTCCTAAATTGGATCTACTTGGAGGAAATAAAACAAAGCAAGTGTCCAGAGCTGTACAGTGGAGAAGACCCAGGAAAAATGTTTAAGAATACCAAACACACTACCGTGTGATCACTTTACCAGAATCTCACTGTCCCGAACCTCCAAGGGAGCCAACACAGTTTAGACAGGGTATATGGCCCTGCCCTGTCTCTTCCTGTCTATGACAGTCATAGACTGTCCCGCCCTTGTCCCGGGCTTTGCCCGGGCAGTCCCGCGCGCGACTCGCGGGTCGAGTGGCGCTCCACGCTTTAATCGCGCCTCCGGGCGCTCTGCTGGCGTCAGAGCCGCCGGGGCACCTGGGATTTGTAGTTCCCAGCCCTCGGCGGCAATGTTTCCTTCGCGGCTGTTCTTCTAGCCGTTTCCCTCACGGCGGAGTGGTGTCAGCCCCAAAGAAGTGTGGACAAGGTAAGCCGTTCCCCTCACGGCACTGCTGTCTCCTGGTTCATATGCTCACTTAGTCTCTCAGAGATACACGGAATAAACTATGGGGACGTTTTCAATAAGCATATCTTGAACCAGCGTCATTCTAGTATAAAACTTATTTGCTGCGACAATCAGACAGAAATAGATGTATAAGATTACAAGCACCAACAGAGTAATTAAAAGGTAGAATTCTACCATGGTGCTAAAACAGTCAATATGGGCAGGTATATAGATTCCTGGTAGTAATCGTGCGTGCTCCTAAGATGCAAACCCTATGTAAGTGTACCTAACATGTATGTGGGTGTAAAGCCAAGAATCCTATAGGAAAGAGCCTACCCCATTACCAGATGGGAGAGAATGAAGGACTCTGTCTTGGTCTCGAGTTGGACACCCTGAAAGGAATGTTAGACCACTGCGTATTGTAGCTTCTGCAGGCCGGGACCCCAGCGTCTTGTGTCAGCGTGGAAGCTTCTCCTCTCTCTATCTAATATTAGCATGGGTCTTTTATACCATAAAGATATCTTTGGGGGTCCCTCCATAATCGATATGTTGTGAGTACGATTATGCAAATGAGCCTAGAACAATACCTGGGTTTATGTTAAGTAGTTCTTTGGCCCTAGGATGAAGATAACTACGACTTTTGAGCAGAGTATGCTCATGCTGTTACATGCGTCATATGTAGGGACTTTCCTAAGAATCCTCATACATAATAAATGAGGCTAGTTTCAAGGAAACCAATGAACATTTATTCAGAACATAACTGGGTAAAAGGTCAGTGCTAGAACCGTTATGCAGAGCAAGGTAGGACAATTGTAGGTAAAAGGTTGTGTAGCTACCTAGGCCTAGTATGGGGTACATTGGGGTTCATAACACTGGTTGATATGCCTGTGCTGTTTATTACTGTGCTGGTCTTCCTCACCAATTTCTCATGTGCAGGTTCCTTGTGTAGCTCATGTCTGGTTGTTGTGGCTCTGCCAATTGTGTTATTTCAATGTTTAGAAAGGAGTTTGTAAGCAAGTTGATTGCTTGCCAGATGACTTGTCATTTGCTTATTCTGAATAAACCTAATAAAGCTACACACCGGCTGTGTTTTTCCCAGCACAATACACATTTGTTTTCTGTGTATTGTCCTTAAATGCTATTTGCCTGTTGCTCTTTACTTATCGTCTCTGATCTCAGCCTATGTTTCTAGCCATCCTCTTCGCTCTGTTTCTGTCTTTCTGTATCCACATCCTGAACCCCATGCTTGCCCTCATTTAAGTTACTTGCTCCTTTACTGTGGAATCAGCTTCCCTTAACCGTAAGGTCTGCTTGTGCTTAACTCAACAGCAAGAAGAACATTATGAGTGGAAAAATCAACAGTGAGATGACAATATAAGTGGCATAATGTGTGATACCTGGGAAATAGTTACTATCTTTAATTTTGTTTTATGCTTAAGCAATACAATAGTAGGTCTTCAGCTAATCTTGGTCCGGAGGACTGTGGCTGTAGTTCTGGCCCTGGCACAGTGGTTTAGATCCCCATGTGTGCGAGATGATAGAATAAGAGCCATTTAGAAATAGAAGTTAAAAATGTGATTGCATAAAGTAGACACCCTTCTACCCAAGTGCGTATTACAACTTCAATAGCAGTTTTATCTACCTTTCATTGCCACCCAGCAGCTAATGAAGTCAACATGAGGCCAGTAAGATACTCAGTGCTGCCCAGTCATTTCCATTTAAGTTTATTTCTGAAAATTGTTTTCCTTAAAATCACAGTACAATATAAACAATTCTGTCAACATACAATATATTAGAACCAAATACACAAGTCATTCATTTTTGTAATAGTTAAAAAGTGAAGAAGATCATAACCAATGATCAAAAAATAATTCATTGTTTCATTAAAAACTTGGTCTAAACAACACTTCTGTTTACAGGTAGTTCCGCATAATATATGAAACTAAAGTGCTAGTGCCATTCTGAATAGAACTGCAAACATGAACTTACTAGTACATTATTTAAACCATTACAAATTATCAATAAAATCTTGAGATTCAATTATCTTTGCAATGAACATAACATGGGGCAAATAATACAGCTTAAGAAAGACATTGTCCTTTCAATATCGCCTTTGAAAATATGGGGACATTTAAAAGTTCCATCCCCTCTGCTTCCGAAGCCCTACTGCAAATAGATAATGTCACAGAGTAAAAACTATATGTATAGATGTATCACTTTTCAAGGCCCTTAGGGCTTGCAGATATTGCCTAAATCCAAAACCCCAAATTAAGACATGGTGGGCATAACCATTTCTCTCTGGGCATCACATATGCTGGGCTAAAGAACAATACACATGCCACATTTTCTTGGCATAGGGAGTGGGTCAAAGTGCAACTGCAATTTTCAGGTTTACCATTGCCAATTTTCCATTTTGATTTAAAAGATATGATTTCTAAAATATCATAAGGAAATTTTATATAAAGTGTCTTAGCTATCTTAGGTTTTATTACAGCCAAAACATTTCGAAATACGGTATAGGTTTAACATTCCAAAATTGTGCAGACTCCCCAACCTGGAGCTTTGATGTAATCTGGCTGTGACATGTTCCCAATCGATCAATTTCAATCGCTGCTTCAAAGCCATTGTCAGAGAGCAGGGATCAGTCCAAAAAGATCTTAAGCATAAAGTGGCAAACTAGGTTTCAACATGCCAAAACCATGGAAAGGTGATGGTGTTATCGATATCCAGCAGTTCCTGATACCCTCCCTGTATGGAACTAGCTCCTGTACTGTCCAAATCCTCACCCAATGTAGCAGAGATCTTTGAGCTGCCACATGCTTTACCCTTTTACGGGCGACATCATGGAATATGAGAATAAGTGGAGTAGTTGTGCTTCTTAGATATTGCTGTATGTCGAAGAGTGGCTCTACGTTTTGTAATGTCGATGACATCTTCGTACCTAGCATTATGCCAGGTACTCACATTTAGATACACGTACTAGTCTCTTTTGTCCCAGGCATATATTCCTTCTGAAGGATTTATGGGGTCTAATTGCCATATGTTTGGTCTTAATTATGTTGATCTCTAAGCCCTTCTTTTCGCTATATAGCTTAAAGTTGTCCAATAACAGCTTCAGTCCCATCGGGGTACATGACAACAGAGCAACACCTGCGAATAGGGGGCAGGCACAGGGGCCCCTTCTAGCATTGGGGAGTCATTATTAAATTCTATAAGGACCTTGGTAACATCATTCACATAAAGTGAAAAAAGTTTGGGCGCAGGCTTGTCTAATTCCCCTTCATATCGAGATACGATCAGTGAGTTCACCCTGGGGTCCCCAACGTACTTGGGCGTAATTCTTGTGCTGCAGTATTATTTTTGGGATATGGAGATCTTCAGGGACTCCTAGCGATCTGAGGGATTCCCATAACAAATGCCTTGTAACAAGATCAAATGCCGCCCTCTGGTTGACAAATGCTATATATAGGTTCCTTCCCTCATTTTTATGTACTTTCAGATTACAATGATGAACCTGAACGCTTGGTCTAGTTTACCTAAAGCCTGCTTGATAGGGTGAGAGGACCTTCATGTCCTCCATCCACTCACTAAGCTTGTTTAAAATCTGCCTATCATAAACCTTTTGGAGACTATTCAAGAGACTAATATGTCTATAATTACCAGGATGATGTTGATCGCCTTTTTTGAAAATGGGAATAATCTCTGCTCCTTTCCATCTATCGGGAACCTGGGCTCCCAAAGCTATTGAATTGCTCATTATATCAACTTAAGGAGCCCATTTTGGGAGATTGCAGCATACAATGTCCCCTTGAATTTTATCGGGAGCTGGTCCCTTTCCTGGTTTAATACTCTCTATAGCCAACTTGGTCTCTTCCAAAGAAAAGTATGGGTGTTTTTCCATGTCACTGAATGAGTAGCTACTAGCATAGCTGTGGGTGATTATTATCTTTGTCTAAACTATATAAATAAAGGTTAGAAAAATCTTCATCCCACTCCCTTGGATTTAGAAAATGATCAGTCTGTGTGTGAGAGTCTTTATTTCCGTGCGCCATGATTTTCCAAAATGTTGTGGAATCACCTATCTACGTTGCCTTCGTCGAGTCTGTCCAGTTCATATCGTCCCAGTTTTGCTTTGCAGATGTCAGTGCTCTCTTATATTGCTCTCTGGTCATGCGGACCTCAGGGGGATATTTAGATTTTAAGGTCCTTACTGATGCCTTTTTAGAAGAACGGATGGTTATCACATAATGCAATGTAAACAAACGTCAGGATGCTAGGATATATATTATTAATCTTTCTTAAAGCAGCTGTGTTGCCCAGTATCTCTATCCACTTGATAGATCTATGGTAATTTCCAACATTTGGTGTTATAATGGGGAAAAAAGTAG
This sequence comes from Lissotriton helveticus, assembly GCF_964261635.1. Classification (NCBI taxonomy): domain Eukaryota; kingdom Metazoa; phylum Chordata; class Amphibia; order Caudata; family Salamandridae; genus Lissotriton; species Lissotriton helveticus. The sequence continues at coordinate 711,105,983 of NC_136063.1, forward strand.
GACAACCCAACTCCTCAATCAAAGAACTTGTCACCATTGGGTCCAATGGGAGAGGTTCACTATCGGTTCCAGCATCTATCTTAAAGTCTATCATTTTGTCATTTAACAAGACATTTATCAAGATGTAATCCCATTTTTTACATGGAATTTCCTCTCTTAAATGTGTGAGAGCCTAAATTATCAGACCTAGACCTACCATTGCAGGCCTGCAGGCCATGTGCTACTGTCAAAAGGGCCCTCTGTAAGGCAGCCACAGTACAAGGTATGTGGGAAAATGTATCAGGAAATGGTATAGCCCACACTTTATCCTCCTCCTCTGTTATCACATCGAACCCACGCAGAGGCTTATACGTGATAGTAAAATCTCCTCCTATAATTGACAAATCTGTAGACTTTATGGAGCTTCAGAAATTTTCCAGTAGCACTATGTAGTGGGCTGGTCCCACAGGTTCTGGTGTAGATATGAAGACACCGTAGACCAAATCAGGTACATGAAGAAGATATTTATTAGTTCTTCATTTGCAGATATCATGGTCAAGATAACAGCCCCATCAGGAGCAGCCTGCTAGCTGCTCAGCCCATCCTTAACTGACTCTGTCATGCATCCAACATTCCACCCACACTAAGATTCTAATGAGAACACTCACATTGGGCTGAGCAGCTAGATGCAAGAACATACATACAACATGAGGATACTACACACTAGAGTTGGTGATTCCATATTTCTCTGCCTTTGCCTGATATAGATGTTAAATAAATTCAATGTAGACCCCTTATGTGTTGTAATTCTAAGTCCCAGGAAATAAGAGGAGTCTAATTTTAGGGTATCAATAGGAACATTCAAATATTTTAATACCCAAATAATCAACCCCCCCCCCATATGGTCTACCACTAGGGTAAGGTATAACATTTACATAGTCTTTTTTATACCCTACTCTATAGGGTGGGTGGATTAACCAGGAATTCTGTAACATACTAACGTGAAACTGGTTGACATAATCCTGCCAGGCGGGGTCGGTGAGTTTTTGCCTTAGGCAGGCAATATTGCAAGGCAGTTTATGTACGGACCCAGTGGGAGGTTTATCATCATGTTTAAGAAAGAAAGTAGCATTGATAGGGGCAGAAAACTTACTTAAAAAGCCTTCGTTAAAATCTCGAGACAACTCTCTCGATGCCACAGGAATAGTAGGGCAAGGAATTGATGCTTAGACTTGCGGGTAGTCCATGCATTGGGGCTCTATGGCTTGAAGGAGTTCTCTAATGGAGCTACTAGCAAATTCTAATGCACTTTGGGGTAGAAAATAATTGTTGACCTGTGGAGAATCGACTGGTGCTGAAGTTGGTGATAATAATGCTTTAACCGTATGCCTCTGGTCACAATATAAGGGGGATGACGGTGCAGTTAATTTGAACTCTATAGGAGAGGGATTTGGTGGAGCAGACCGTATCTCAATGGCCCACCGATTCCTGGCCTCTCAAAAAGAGTCTAACACTATCATAACCTCCAGAGTCATTTGAGATCTGTACGGCCTTTTCTATATCTGAGCAAACAAACGACAAACATTGTCGTTCATGACTGATCCAGTGGATGCTTTTGTTTACTAAGGATTCAACATCCTCCCATGTGTTCCATTTTAATTTAGGAATGTTTATCATATACACTAGATTTCCAATATGTTTATATATGCTTTTTTAGGATCTTCACTTTGACTTTGGTGGAAAGTTGGAGTGGCAATTTGCTATATGGGGAGGATCTTGATGACATGCTCTCTCTATAGTTCCCCTGGGTGCAAAACCATAAAAAGGGCATCTGGAGAAAGGTATGGAAGAGTGCCCGGGTGCAACCCGCACATGTCCCTCACTGCGGGGGTATCAAATGCGCTAAATAGCACCTAGTGATCCCGAGGGCCTCCTCCTTCCGCCCCCTTAACAACAAGGATCCTGGGACAGGTTGTCACACAGCAGAGCGTCCCACAACGCGTCCTACCAGTCAAAGCCTGGACCCCCCATCTTGTCTATGTCCTAGAAGATAAGGAGGTTCAGCAGCACCCACCCACATGGCCACACACAGAACAATAATATTTATCCCATGATTCTGTAAAGTCTAAAAGTCTCCCTAGTTTCGTTTTGTTTCAAAAGCTTTATTCGGGTTGTCAATAACAACCATATAAGCATCTTATTAAAGTACAGAACTATTGTTAGCAAACCACGTAAAGCTCTCAGATATTTGCTAAACAGCATGGTTAATTTTATATACGACATAGGCAATTTATAATTCATGTAAAATCGCAAAAAAGTGTCAAATGCTATCAATTTTACATTATGTATAAATTTCGCAATACAATACCATATCCAATCAGTTTATATTTCGTGCAAATTATGCGAAAAGTGCCAAGTGCTATCAATTTTACATTATGTGCAAATTTCGCAATAAAATTTCACATGCAATCAGTTTGCATTTCGTGCAAAATTTTGCAAAAAGTGCACTGTGCCACTGATGCTAAATTAAATATGCAGCTAGTACATGACAACCCAAGTTGATCGCATAAATTATTGAATATAAGTCACATGTAAAGAACCTGTCTTCCGGATCTGCATAAAGTGCTTACGTGCTACGTTGGTTGTTTAAAACGCGACATATAAATATGCATACTCACAAATTGATAGATTTCCTAGCAGCTATACATTTTAAAATATAGGATGCAACATAAAAGCATATGTCTGGACCTTCCAGAAAAAACATTAACTTCATAGCATTTTTAGTGGCTCGTACATTATATTTTAAAAAGATAGGTTTCAGGTAAAACTTCCTTAAAAAAGAATATAATTTGCAAAACATTAAAAAGTGACAGCAAGTTTGGTTAGCTAAATTTCACATGGGCATACAGAATTGGAACTTTTTTTCATGGTCAGGAAAGCCAAAAGATGGTGAGCGATCCCCAACCTTAGGCGTGTCAATACAAAACAGAGGGAGATTCTAGTCACTTCGGTCAAATATGCCTGAAAGCCAATTCTAAGGTTTAATTGCTGATAAAATACAAGGGTGGGTTGTTCCCCAATTGTTCTCCCACGGGCCTCCCTTTTATGTGCTAGGAAGGTTGTTTTTAGGTTTAAAGTATTTTATTCGGTGTAACATAAATGGACAGACATACAAAATGCATGAAGCAGTAAGTCAGTGCGGACAAGGCCGTATGGAAGGTTGTTTTTAACTCATTCTTTGCAATTGAGGCAGCGTACTCGGGCTCCACCTGAATGGTGCAATTAAACAAAAGACTATACCAGTGGTGGATAAAACTTAGCCAGGGAATGTGAAAACAGTGATCCAGCTTCAAACAATCTTTAATAATTAATTGTGTAAATAATGTTTCTTCTTTGGACCAAATACATCACCACAATAGCAGGGGGCGTAGGGCAGCTAGGTCCGAAATATATTTGATTTCCACTTCCTGGTGTACTAGTTCTGTGGAAGCCGATGTTGGCACACTCAGCAAGCGTTTAAGGAAGATATTTTCATCTTGCTGAAGTGACTTTTCGTGGCAGTGGCCCCAGACTCCTGCCCCATATAGTGCGGAAGACACACACCTAGCATTATAGATGGTCACCATATCTTTTACTCGGCAGTCCCCCAATTTTTCAGAGAATCTAAAGATACTATTAGTATTCCTGCCCATTTTAGAACGCACATTTTTATGTTCGCATGTCCATATCCTGTTGCCTGCAAATGTTATACCCAGGTAACAGAACGATTTGACCGATTGCATTTTAGTATTCTCTAGATAAAAAGTCCTGGCTGGTTTGACGTTTTTCCCACGTCATAACAAATGTTTTGGATTTTTTAATTAAAAGTTTTCTCCCATTAATAAACAGTGTAAAATTATTGATGAGGCGCTGGAGGCCAATCGGAGTACGTGACAATAAAAGGGCATCATCTGCATATAATAAAATAGGTACAGCATTTCCGTCTATCAATGGAGCATCCGCAGGTATCTGTCTTAATGTTGCGTCAACTTGATTAATAAATAGTGAAAACAATAGCGGAGCCAGGACGCAACCCTGTTGGATGCCTCTTTTTACGTTAAAAAAAGGGGTGCATTCACCCGTGGGCCCATAGAGTACTCTACTTGATAACCTCTCATAAGCTCTTGATAAAAATATACAATCTCCTTTGGGGCGCCAGAGTCAAATAATGTAGACCACAGAGTTGAGTGGTCCACAAGATCAAAAGCAGTACTCAAGTCGGCGAAACATAAAAACATATTGCCCCCTTTAGCTAATGTATATTTACTAATAAGAAGATCAAGATTGACACACTGTTCCAGGATTCCTAAACCCTTTCTGAACCCATATTGTGCTTGTGAAAGAATGTTATTGTCTGAAGCCCAAGTTTCAAGCCTTTTTAGCAAAATCCTGCTCATAACCTTGTTAGACAAATCCAACAATGATATTGGACGATAATTACATGCTTCCTATTTTGAGCCTTTTTTAAAAAGTGGGATAATTAGTGACTGGCCCCAAGACAACGGAAATTGACCCACTACAGCAGCATTAAAAATCCTAGCTAGAATCGGGACCCATAAATTCATTTGATTTTTGTACAGGTCAATCGGCACCCCTTCGGGCCTGGTGCTTTGCCCCCCTTGCTGTTGACCAGCCCTTTGCGCACCTCTTCAACATTTATTAACAAGGGTAGTGTGGGCCACATAGAATCATTAATTAGCGATAAATCTAAAACATCCCTATCTGGATTAAAAAATATTTGTAAAATGTTCGATCCAAGCGTTGCAATTTACATGCAAAGTTAATTCTGGTACACAGTCATCCTTTTAAAAAAAGGGCAATTTATTGTCTCCCAAAACAATTTGCTATTATTAGTGGCTGCTGCTAGGCTAAGTTAGTCCCATGCCTCAGCTTGAAGTGTTTTTCTTCGAGCCTTAATAGATAACTTACAATTGAGATGTAAACCTTGGATATGTGCTGTATTTCGGGGTTTAGGACAAGGGCCTGTTTCAAACTGTGTAGAGCTTGAGTACAGTTATGGTCGAACCATCCAGCATGCTCCTGTTCTTTTACTCTATGGCTCTTGGTTAGTAGACCTTCTATTATATTTATCTTTAAAAAACTAGAGATCAATAAATTTGAATTAGCCTCATTACCGAGACAATAATCTATTTCCCTTCTACATTTTGTTACCACATCTCTTTGTATCTTTTGCGGGTCAACGCCAGCCTATTTTATCCATATGCCGTTTGGTCATATGGGGGCAATGTTGGAAATACGATCATCATTGTTAGATGATTTATTCCCCCAGCATAGCAGTGATAAAGAAATACTGTTGTGGTCACTTACGGCCTGTTCTGTAATCCATAAGTTTGAATAATCACTGTTACATGAGATCAGTATATGATCGATGTTGGTGGCGGCATTCCTACCAGTAAAGGTTGGGCATTTAATATTTCCCCTGGTCACAGTACAGCTTAATAATTCAAGATCGAATTTTGCTATTAGTGTATTTAAGGCTGTACCATATTCGCAATGGGGGAAATGCATAAAGTCGTCATTATCATCGACGTTATGACCCTTCCTGAATCCGCATATCTTAGTTTGAGCCAGCGGACATGCCTGAATGTTAAAGTCACCGGCCCAAAGGATAATGGCTTCCTTACTAGTGGATGCCAACACCCTTTCAATTTCTTTTTCTAATGTGTAAACTACAGACCCCTGTCTGTTATCAAACATGTTATTATAGTAGTTGACTAAAACCAAGTCTTTGCCCTTATAAAAGTGGAGCCTCATCGCCTGGCTATACATATCTACTGCTGTACAACTTTTGATTTTACATGCGTTCAGTTTATTAGAGACAAGAATCAGGAGGCCACCCTTTGCTCTTCCTGCCACAGAATCAGCAGCATTTAGCCAATGCGAGGTGTAGCCCTCTACAAAGATCGTATCTGTACACCAGGTTTCCTGCAAGCAAATTATGTCATAATCTGAGGTAATAAAATCCCTCCAGAACGGCGTGTCTTGTTTCTTTCTGAGGCCTGCAATATTCCACGTTACAAGAGTGTAGCCTTCGTTTAAATTACCATTTACAAACTTGCATAAGGGGGTACCTGGGGTCTCCATAGAGGATATATCAGTTGTTTCCCCAGTTGCTATTATCGGAATTTCTGTTGCCCCCCCCTGGGGGTATGTCTTTTATTTCTCTTATAGTAGTTATGGCTAATTCTGCATAGGGTTTCCTACAATCTTGTGGCATTAAAGAAAAGGGTGGCTTAACCTGTGATTGGTGGGGAGGGTAGCTACAGCTAATCCATCAGCATCCTTGTACAAAGTCCCTTTTGGGTTATGTTTCCAAGACGTTCCATGGATTATCGCAAGTCAATCGTTGTCCTCTAAGGAGCTTAGGGCTTGAAATCTATTATATGTTGGAACTATGATGCAGGGTGGTGGTATTAGTGATGGTAGCATTTTATTAAAGTTAGGGCTGTGGTTGTGACTGTCATAATTATTGGTTGTCATCAAATGTCTATAGAAATTTCCTAAAGGCAGGAGGGTCGTAATATACTCCCAATGTGACGGAGAAGGGGCGCTCGCAAGGGTATTCTGTGCCCACCCAGGGGCACTGAAATTAATAATTATGCAGTCTCCCTCAAAACTTTGCTTGAGAGGACCGATCCATCCCACCCTTTGAGTTAGCAAAACCTGGTTTACCCCAGCCATTGGAAAGCCACAATTTTAAAAAAAAAATCTTTTTATTGAAGAAAAAAAAGAAAAAGAACAACAATAACAGGTGGCTTGCGTCGCGGAATGAAGGATCAATAATAGACATACAGGGCATATAGACGGAGAATCATCAAGAAAGTCTGCTCACGTGTTACATCTGGTATATGGCCACTCTACAATCAGGATAGACAAAACAAACGTCTACCACCCACCCACCTCCCCAGGAAAACAGTATAAACATTGAATAACAGCCCATAATAGAAGGGAGGGGGAATGGTGCAGCAATAGGAAGGTTACGATGTTACATCCACATACCGAACACAGTGAAATTACGCGTCAATTTGGCTAACTCACGCAAGTGATATCTCCACCAGAACCTGTCTACCCCATAGCACAAATCCGGTACTAAAGACCACCTATATCAGGATTTTGAAGGATTTCAAACATAAAAACTACAAATACTATCTAAACAAACACCCCTCCCCCCACCCTGCACCCCAGCATATGGCTTGCGCCCTATCCCCAACTAGCTGCGTGCCTGTCGCCCCATCTAACTAGGTACTAAAAGTAGTAAAACTTGGAGGAGGACATCTCAGTACGGGCCCCCGGTCCCCCCTCCCCCCGCCAGAACCAAGAATCCCCATAATAAACACAGAACTCAGTGAAAAGCAAATTTAAAAGCTAAACAGGGGAAACAATAACCACCACCCTACCTCCCATAAATACAATGGTAACGAATCCCACTTCAGAAAACCCATGGTGCCAAACCCCAACAGTCAGTCTCATCCTTGACTCTTCCGATCCGTCGTACAAGCCCCTTCCAGACAGGCTTTCGCCTCCGCAGGATAGTCAGAATGTGAAAATAGTTCAATAAAGTTCCGTATGAAGCGAGGCAAAGTTATAAAGTCCCGGAGAATTCGATCGGCATCAACAGTGACCCTCATCGACATAGGCTCCCGACGTCTTTGTCTCTGTGAGGATATTGAAAGCGTCGAAGAGGGGTAGAACACTGAATCATTCCATAGAAAGTTCCAAGCAAGAGTGTCCGGAAGGGGAGCAACAATTAAACCAGACTCGGTAGGCGTTGATGGTGGGCTCGGCAGTCCATAGAGCACGTCGAGTACATTGCCATGAAGCTCCGACACCTCTCGTGGCACAGGGCCCACTGCCGCTACGGGGACTGCCGCGGGTGATATAGGCTGATCAGGATATTGAGACGGTGCAGGGTCTGGTCCCACTTGTCCAAGTCTGTGTACAACCGCAATCATTTTCCGGACAATGAACTCCACATGGGAATGTATGGCCCCGATCGCTGCCAATACAGATCGTATCGATGGTTCAGACTCAGTCCGTCCCACCGAATCCTGTTCCGAGACATCCATGTTCGCGTCCCCCCGAGGCCCGGCCTACCCCGGGGGAATCGGCAAATTTGTGACGGACTGTTACGGAGGGAGACCGAGGACTTACCAAGGTCACGATCCAGGTTCCGGTGCCACAGGCGTAGATCCCAACCCGGCAAACACCGGCGGGGAGCAGACCGGGTCTCCAGGCCCGGGACCCACACCCGCAGCGCACTGTCGTGCCTCGTCAACCCTCCTTCGATTGTAGGCTAGAGCAACAACCGCCGTGAAAATCGGGTTTAAAAATGTTCCCACGTCCAAGGACCGGACCCTGATGATCACCCACGGCCGATGTTATTCAACTGGAACCCAGCTGGGCCAGTACTCGAGTCCCCGGCTTACAAGCTGGTGTAGGACCCAAACTAAAACTCAACGTAACTTCGTCCACAAAGCTGGAAAAAATCCCGGGATCGCACCAAAATATAACGTAGCAGTTCACACACCCGGAGGCAGGGTGGAAATTCAGGATTTGTAGCAGGAGTATCCGGCAGGGGACGGAGGTCGGCGGAGCCGGGAGTCTATGCGGCCATCTTGGTTGCGAGCGTAGCTCCTCCTCTCGGAAAGCCACAATTGTTAGTTAGCCAATGTATAGTTTTATTCTTGAGCATTTCGTGGTTTTCCATCTGGTCTTTTCGTAATTTAGGCACATTAACGAGGACCGCAACATAAGCACCACATTCAGGTGGTAAATTGATAGATGTAGGTGTCTTGTTTGTAGTGGAAAACATTGGATCTAGATAGCCTAGTTTGGTAACATCTTTTGCTCGATGTTTACTAACCCCTGGGGTTAATTTCTCCCTTTGGTTTAAGCCAGGGTTGAGATCAGTGGTTGGCATTGCTCTGGTTAACATAGAGTATTCCTTTGGTTTTTCCCTGGGGCCTAGATTTTCTGTAGATGGTCTCTCCGTAAGGTGATTATTAGTTTTAGGTACAGATGAAGTACTATTACTATTAGTGCCCAATGTGATAACCTTGCTATTTACCTCACCATTTTGCCCTTGATCTGCCGTGTTGTGTCCTTGCATTAATTTTTTCAAGGGTTCCACTCAACTTGTGGACTTCCTTGGCTAAGTTATCTAGCCTATCGTGAAAAGGCCTAAGCAGCTGAATTAGCTTGTCAGAAATGGCTTCTAAGGTTAATGGACCATGGTCAACATCTAAACCTTGTTTATTACTTGTGGTTGATGAACCCCCTCGTGTGATTTTTTTTGTCTTTCTTGGCCTTTGTATTTCCTGAAAGTCAAAAAAGGATCCCTGGACTACACATGCTTTCCTTCACATTCAAGAATACCATATACACCCACCTATTTGGCACAGCAGACTCTCTGTAAATGTATCACTCCAACACAAAAATATGACGTTTACAATCTTATTCTTTTATTTATAGTTGGTTACTGTTATTAAAATTCAGAACTGTACTGAAGGATATTATTTAAAAACATACATTGTACACAAGTAAATGTTCACATTAAATTCATAAAACATCTCAATTTAAAAAGAAAACACAAATAATAAAAGCCTTACAAATTATTCACATCAAAGGTATCAAAACTCCACAAAACATAATAGATCACAACCTATGACCCCTCTTAACCTGTAGGATCAGAGATTCCTACTACCTTGATTAACTGACCCAATAACCTCATATATCTAGACCGAAATTACAGTATCCAAACTTATGGTAAATATGTTATTTCGTAGGGTTTTCATTGGATTCTCTTATTCCAAGCGTCGTCGCGTTTCGGTGTCAATTCATTGATATAGTGACACCTTCTTCAGGACAGCCACAATTTCATGGGGTCACTATTTCTATGTTTCTGTATATGTAAAACAGCAATATATCAAAATTAATAGGGCACTCCTCGCAGTTTATCTCTTTACATCACACGTTACAATTCAGTTTACATCATTGATTTAAGAAGCAGAAACATTTAACTATTTTTGTTTGCCTTATTCAAACTGTCAACATGGGAAGTTTCCCATGTACACAATTTCTATCCCCTCCGTTATTTTTTGGTGTTGGGCTTAACTTCATATGCGCTCAGATCATTTGTTCCCATCATTCACTCTGGTCCCTATATTTACCTTCGTTTCATGAAAAGACTGGTGGATGCTGTTATTTCTCCCCAGAAAGAGGTTCTATTCCATAAAGGATTTCTTCTCCTTTTCTATTCTTCAGGGTATCAGGCTATAATGGCATGTATCGGCCTGTGGGATCAATGGATGATGTTCAAATGATATTTCGTTTTTTTTTATCTTTATCCCGTTTCCTAATTCCAAGATCTTGTGCAATAAGGAGAAATTACCTTTATCTTTTTAAGTCGAAGGGGAATTCAGTGGTGTGGATCAAATTTCTGTATCACCCCTTATCCTCAAGCTCGTCATATATGAGTTTATTTACCTAAAGAGTTGGAGACATTGGATTAATCGATTTTTTGGAATAACTACCTAGTCTCATTCATACTTTACTTTTACTCTAGGTTTACCTTCGTGCGATATTCCACCGCACACTGCCGAATCTCTGTTCACCAGACAATATTTCTTGTTTATCTGTGTTTTTCTTTTCTGTAAGAGTGCCCTGTTGGTAATATTACAGTTTGTCACTCAAAGGTCTCCCTTCTCTAGATTAGGTTTTCAATTATTTTTCATATAGTCATTCTTACCTCTTTCTGGTATTAGGCTTTACTCATCGAGGTATAACTTCAGATTTCTGATTTCCATGAACCGGATATGTTCTGCAAAGTAGTATATACATTTTGCTGAGATTCTTTTTGAATCTTTTTACGTCCTTCCATACATATGATAACTAGACACACTCTATTACAGGTATGTTAAGTAGCTCCCATTTCTTATATCTAAGACGTATAAAATACTTGAGCGGTATATATATATATATATCGGAGGGCGTACCCTCTCTCAGATTAAGTTACGTCTATGTACCCACTGGTCTATTTTAATTCCGCGTGGGAAGCCTTCATTCATAGATTGGACTATGTGATCACAAACACATCTTGAATTCATGACCTACACGGGACGGCAATCGCCACTTTTATTTTCCAGTTCTCCTAAATTTTCTTCCCTTTCCCTTCTCCATAACACTTTGGTCTCCCGGTGAGGTAAATCGATTATTCCCCGCCTTTTTACACTCTTTACTAAAGGGCTGGCTGTGCGGTGGGGGAGTAGCCAGCATGAAAAAGCGAGCCACTTTAAAACTGTGTGTTTACCATACGAAGATTTCCCGCATACCCACTACGGTTTAATGTTGGATTACGTTCCGACGATTAGTGGGGTAACTGAGCTTAATCGATACGCCTGACCCACCCATTGTACCTATCTCTATCTTTGGCTTAGGGCAGGGGGACACTTACCAAGTTTTCTTCCATGCGTGCGTCTACCTCGATACCGCTTTCTAACCCGATTGGACGTTTCCACCCTTTTTATCTTCATAAGGTGCACTTCGGCCGTCCACACAGGTGTTTAATGACGTTTATAGCCACGCATGCGCATATCGCTATTAGGTGTTGTTTTGCGGTATCGCCATCTTGGACTTCCCTTATAACGCTGTTTATTATTTTAAATAATCGATCTCTGCCCATTGGCAAATCTTATCGGGTTATTATGTGTACTATACTTAGCCATAATTACAGTGCTCAATGTCAAATAACGATATGTTATCCTCTTTCGTGAACATAAACCCATTTGTCTTATCTCCGTGTCTATTGCCTGGGGTGAATATCTCCTTACTTTCCTTATTTAAGTTTCCCACATTTTGCTTGCTTGTCTTAGTAGCTATATTTGCCATTATATTATTAAATCGCTACGGTTTCGTCCCCGCATTCTCCTATGCATAGAATCTAGTCAGAAATTAAGTACTCCTGACACTATTTCTTATGTGTATCTGGTCGAGGATACCTCATACATAGAGCCATCATACGTAGGTCAGCACTCTTAGCATAATTCAGATGAGTGTTTCCCAATCCTCTTTAGAGTTTAGGCCTACCTTAATGGTGTTGAACTTGGTTATATACCATTGTTCCTGCATCTTTCGTCTCTTTTTACTGTCCCCCATCCTAGTCAGTTCTCTTATTCTCTCCAGGATGACCCACTTTATCTCTCCAATATCAAGTCCCTTTTCTCTCCAATGATTTACTAGTGGGGCATTTTCTTTATTTGTTCGTATTGCAGATTTATGTTCCCCTATTCTGAGTCTAAGTTCTCTCCCTGTTTCACCGATATAACCAATGCCACAGGGACAAAGAATCAAATAAATCAAATTTTTACTTCTGCAGTTGTTCAGTGTAGTGATTTTGTGTTTCACTGAGTTAAGGACAACTTCCTTCGTTACCATGCATAGATCACAAATGCTACAAGATCCACACTTGTGGTTTCCTATAGCTTTTTCCCCTAACATGTTTCTTTGGTTTTCCAGCTTGACCTCCCTGTAGGTATGGACAAGACTTGAACGGAGATTTTTGTTTTTTCTATAGGCGTACTCTGGACGCGGTATACTGGTCTCTTTCCCATCATTTATTATTTTCCAGTTTCGGTTAATGATGTTTTTTATCTGATTAGCGATACTGGAAAATTGGCTCACCATCACTATTTTATCCATATCCTTTTTTTTGTTACTTTTCTCCTTATCTAGTAGGCAGCCCCTATCATAATATCTGGCTTTTTTTAAGGAGTGGTTGATTAGTTTTTTTGGGTAGCCTCTATCTTGGAATTTTTGTTTCATTACCTCAGCGTGTTTATAGTAATCATTTATTGTTGTACAATTTCTTCTTAACCGAAGAAATTCGCCAAAGGGTATGATATCTTTCTGGCTCTTCGGATGATAGCTGTTGTAATGTAATACCGTATTTCGGTCTGATTCTTTCTTAAATAACTCCACCATTAGTTGATTACCCTCAGCTTTTATACAGATGTCTAGGAAATTCACTTTAGAGTTGCTATAAGATGCAGTAAATTTCAGATTCTCATCACCTAGATTAATCCAGGTTAAGAAGTCTTTCAACTCATCTTCTGTTCCTAGCCAGATGAAGAAAATATCATCAATAAATCTAGTCCAGTTCCTGATATTTTCATAGTATGGACTGACTTCATTATAGATGTGTTTTTCTTCGAACATGCTGACATAGATGCACGCTAGACTCGGTGCGCAAGTAGCGCCCATACTGGTGCCCTTGCGCTGGATACATAGATCTTTTTTAAACAAGAAGATATTATTTAGTAAAACCATAGATACACAATGTAGTATAAAGTCCTTACTGGCTCCTCTTATTTCTGTATTCTCCAGGACTGTCCTTACTACCTCAATTGTATCTCTCTGGGGTATGTTCGTGTAGAGTGACTCTACATTTTGGGTCACCATGATTTCTGTCTCCGCATTAAAATTCATACCTTCTGTTTTCCCTATCATGTCTGATGTGTCTTTGATATAAGATTTCTGAGCTTGTACTATGGGTTTGAGGAATTTATCAGCGTATTGGCTCAGGGGTTCTAATAGCGAGTCAATAGATGCTACAATTGGTCTGAGGGGAGGATCCTCCATGCTCTTATGGACTTTTGGAAGTCCATAAATAGCTGACATTTTCGGGCTGTTATTACTCAGAAATTTAAACTCCTCTTCACTAATCTCTCCATTCGTTTTAGCTGTTTGTAGGAGTGTTTCTACTTCCGACTTAAGTGCTTTGAGTCTTGTTTGAGATACTTTTTCATAGTGCAATTCATTAGATAGGAGGGACATTACTCTTTTGTTGTAATCATCTTTGTCTAAGACCACAACCCCCCCCCTTGTCCGCTGGTTTGATGGTAATTTGGGTGTCACTGGCTAAGGATTCTATGGCTTCCCTCTGACTTTTAGAGATGTTGTGTGGTTGGTGTTGCTTCTTCTCCACTAGATTCCCTATTTCCATTTTCACCACTGATTCAAAGATTTCAATATTTTTGTCCACCATTCCTAAACTAGGTGTGAAGGTTGATTTTGCTCGGAGTCCTGAGTCTGTGGGGGCATCTCTTTCTGGTCTATTTTCGAAAAATCGATGTAATCTAATTTTTCTGAAAAATGACCTAAGGTCTTTCTCTATTTGGAATTTATTAATGCCCGTCGTGGGGACAAAATTAAATCCCATCCCTAATACTTGTTTTTCTATTTCTGTCAACGTTGAGTTTGAGAGATTTATTATCGGGGTTTTTGCTAATTCCAGTAGACCTTGTTCCTTGTTCTTTTGTATTCCTGAGGGGCCTGGGGTTTCTGATAATCCTGGTCCTGATCTCTCATCGTGGGCTTCCTTACGTAGGATCCCCTGCCTCTGTTCCCGTAGCCCCTCCGAGATCTCTGTGGGTGCTGACCTAAAAAATTATCATATTCCCTCTTTGAATGCGCGTATTCCTCATCATCCCTTGGGGGTGCTTCATCTTCCCCACTGCTCTCTGATGTTCCTGAACAGTTCATGTGTCTTGGCCTCCTGGGCTGGAATCTAACTCTAGGTGCCCTTTCCCAACTCTGTTCAGGTTTTTCTGTATAGTACTCTTTATTTAAAAAAGGATAGATTACCTCCTGGCTAAACTTGTTTATATCCTTTCTTAATTTTTGGGTCTTCCTGTTTGTTAGATATTCATAGTACCCATTCATGTCCTGGTTTATTTCATTTATCTTTTTCTTAGCATCCTCCAGGACATTTGTTTCTAAAAGTACTTTCTCTAATTCATCTATTTCTCTTTTCTCTATTAGTATGGTACTCTGGGCAGTTTCGATTATAAGGAGCATCCAATCTCTACTGCATCTGTTCGAGATGAATGTCCATGTCTCCAGAAATTTGGTGTTATTAACAAAGAGCCCAGGTTTGTTGCGCACCTGAAGTCCTATTGGTATGGTCCCTGCTCTTACATATTGTGTCATGAACTCCGCATGGAGTTCGGTACGGATTATCTTTTTCTTTAAGTTCACTAGTTGGTTCCACTTTTCTCCTCCATTAGGAATGACTGTGAATTTGCCACTGTTCTTATTAGAGCCAAGTATTTTATACAACTGCTCTTCACTGAAGCCAAAGGTCTTCAGGGTATCCATATTCAAATTCGGATTTAGGACTTTTAGTTTTTTAATAGGAAAACTCGTGATTCCACACAAACCTATCTCTCCAGCACAGGGCTGTACACTAATGTTTTCACAAGAGAGAAGACCCCACTAAGTTCCAGGGAACAGGTTACTGTAGACACTGAAAGTCAAAAAAGGATCCCTGGACTACACATGATTTCCTTCACATTCAAGAATACCATATACACTCACCTATTTGGCACAGCAGACTCTCTGTAAATGTATCACTCCAACACAAAAATATGACGTTTACAATCTTATTCTTTTATTTATAGTTGGTTACTGTTATTAAAATTCAGAACTGTACTGAAGGATATTATTTAAAAACATACATTGTACACAAGCAAATGTTCACATTAAATTCATAAAACATAAAAAGAAAACAACACAAATAATAAAAGCCTTACAAATTATTCACATTAAAGGTATCAAAACTCCACAAAACATAATAGATCACAACCTATGACCCCTCTTAACCTGTAGGATCAGAGATTCCTACTACCTTGATTAACTGACCCAATAACCTCATATATCTAGACCGAAATCACAGTATCCAAACTTATGGTAAATCTGTTATTTCGTAGGGTTTTCATTAGATTCTCTTATTCCAAGCGTCGACGCTTTTCGGTGTCAATTCATTGATATAGTGACACCTTCTTCAGGACAGCCACAATTTCATGGGGTCACTATTTCTATGTTTCTGTATATGTAAAACAGCAATATATCAAAATTAATAGGGCACTCCTCGCAGTTTATCTCTTTACATCACACGTTACAATTCAGTTTATATCATTGATTTAAGAAGCAGAAACATTTAACTATTTTTGTTTGCCTTATTCAAACTGTCAACATGGGAAGTTTCCCATGTACACAATTTCTATCCCCTCCGTTATATTTTGGTGTTGGGCTTAACTTCATATGCGCTCAGATCATTCGTTCCCATCATTCACTCTGGTCCCTATATTTACCTTTGTTTCATGAAAAGACTGGTGGATGCTGTTATTCCTCCCCAGAAAGAGGTTCTATTCCATAAAGGATTTCTTCTCCTTTTCTATTCTTCAGGGTATCAGGCTATAATGGCATGTATCACCCTGTGGGATCAATGGATGATGTTCAAATGATATTTGGTTTTTTTAAATTTTTATCCTGTTTCCTAATTCCAAGATCTTGT
This sequence comes from Lissotriton helveticus, assembly GCF_964261635.1. NCBI lineage: Eukaryota > Metazoa > Chordata > Amphibia > Caudata > Salamandridae > Lissotriton > Lissotriton helveticus. The sequence goes on from NC_136063.1 coordinate 711,122,373, forward strand.
GCAATAAGGAGAAATTACCTTTATCTTTTTAAGTCGAAGGGGAATTCAGTGGTGTGGATCAAATTTCTGTGTCACCCCTTATCCTCAAGCTCGTCATATATGAGTTTATTTACCTAAAGAGTTGGAGACATTGGATTAATCTATTTTTTTGAATAACTACCTAGTCTCATTCATACTTTACTTTTACTCTAGGTTTACCTTCGTGCGATATTCCACCGCACACTGCCGAATCTCTGTTCACCAGACAATATTTCTTGTTTATCTGTGTTTTTCTTTTCTGTAAGAGTGCCCTGTTGGTAATATTACAGTTTGTCACTCAAAGGTCTCCCTTCTCTAGATTAGGTTTTCAATTATTTTTCATATAGTCATTCTTACCTCTTTCTCGTATTAGGCTTTACTCATCGAGGTATAACTTCAGATTTCTGATTTTCATGAACCGGATATGTTCTGCAAAGTAGTATATACATTTTGCTGAGATTCTTTTTGAATCTTTTTACTTCCTTCCATACATATGATAACTAGACACCCTCTATTACAGGTATGATAAGTAGCTCCCATTTCTTATATCTAAGATGTATAAAATACTTGAGCGGTATATATATATATATCGGAGGGCGTACCCTCTCTCAGATTAAGTTACGTCTATGTACCCACTGGTCTATTTTAATTCCGCGTGGGAAGCCTTCATTCATAGATTGGACTATGTGATCACAAACACATCTTGAATTCATGACCTACACGGGACGGCAATCGCCACTTTTATTTTCCGGTTCTCCTAAATTTTCTTACCTTTCCCTTCTCCATAACGCTTTGGTCTCCCGGTGAGGTAAATAGATTATTCCCCGCCTTTTTACACTCTTTACTAAATACTCAGAATAGGGGAACATAAATCTGCAATACGAACAAATAAAGAGAATGCCCCACTAGTAAATCATTGGAGAGAAAAGGGACATGATATTGGAGAGATAAAGTGGGTCATCCTGGAGAAAATAAGAGAACTGACTAGGATGGGCGACAGTAAAAAGAGACGAAAGATGCAGGAACAATGGTATATAACCAAGTTCAACACCATTAAGGTAGGCCTAAACTCTAAAGAGGATTGGGAAACACTCATCTGAATTATGCTAAGAGTGCTGACCTACGTATGATGTCTCTATGTAGGAGGTCTCCTCGACCAGATACACATAAGAAATAGTCTCAGGAGTACTTAATTTCTGACTAGATTCTATGCATAGGAGAATGCGGGGACGAAACCGTAGCGATTTAATAATATAATGGCAAATATAGCTACTAAGACAAGCAAGCAAAATGTGGGAAACTTAAATAAGGAAAGTAAGGAGATATTCACCCCAGGCAATAGACACGGAGATAAGACAAATGGGTTTATGTTCACGAAAGTGGATAACATATCGTTATTTGACATCGAGCACTGTAATTATGGCTAAGTATAGAACACATAATAACCCAATAAGATTTGCCAATGGGCAGAGATCGATAATTTTAAATAATAAACAGCGTTATAAGGGAAGTCCAAGATGGCGATACCGCAAAACAACACCTAATAGCGATATGCGCATGCGTGGCTATAAACGTCATTAAACACCTGTGTGGACGGCCGAAGTGCACCTTATGAAGATAAAAAGGGCGGAAACGTCCAATCGGGTTAGAAAGCGGTATCGAGGTAGACGCACGCATGGAAGAAAACTTGGTAAGTGTCCCCCTGCCCTAAGCCAGAGATAGAGATAGGTACAATGGGTGGGTCAGGCGTATCGATTAAGCTCAGTTACTCCACTAATCGTCGGAACGTAATCCAACATTAAACCATAGTGGGTATGCGGGAAATCTTCGTATGGTAAACACACAGTTTTAAAGTGGCTCGCTTTTTCATGCTGGCTACTCCCCCACCGCACAGCCAGCTCTTTAGTAAAGAGTGTAAAAAGGCGGGGAATAATCGATTTACCTCACCGGGAGACCAAAGGGTTATGGAGAAAGGAAAAGGAAGAAAATTTAGGAGAACCGGAAAATAAAAGTGGCGATTGCCGTCCCGTGTAGGTCATGAATTCAAGATGTGTTTGTGATCACATAGTCCAATCTATGAATGAAGGCTTCCCACGCGGAATTAAAATAGACCAGTGGGTACATAGACGTAACTTAATCTGAGAGAGGGTACGCCCTCCGATATATATATATATATATACCGCTCAAGTATTTTATACGTCTTACATATAAGAAATGGGAGCTACTTAACATACCTGTAATAGAGTGTGTCTAGTTATCATATGTATGGAAGGATGTAAAAAGATTCAAAAAGAATCTCAGCAAAATGTATATACTACTTTGCAGAACATATCCGGTTCATGAAAATCAGAAATCTGAAGTTATACCTCGATGAGTAAAGCCTAATACCAGAAAGAGGTAAGAATGACTATATGAAAAATAATTGAAAACCTAATCTAGAGAAGGGAGACCTTTGAGTGACAAACTGTAATATTACCAACAGGGCACTCTTACAGAAAAGAAAAACACAGATAAACAAGAAATATTGTCTGGTGAACAGAGATTCGGCAGTGTGCGGTGGAATATCGCACGAAGGTAAACCTAGAGTAAAAGTAAAGTATGAATGAGACTAGGTAGTTATTCAAAAAAATCGATTAATCCAATGTCTCCAACTCTTTAGGTAAATAAACTCATATATGACGAGCTTGAGGATAAGGGGTGATACAGAAATTTGATCCACACCACTGAATTCCCCTTCGACTTAAAAAGATAAAGGTAATTTCTCCTTATTGCACAAGATCTTGGAATTAGGAAACGGGATAAAAATAAAAAAAAACGAAATATCATTTGAACATCATCCATTGTTCCCACATGGTGATACATGCCATTATAGCATGATACCCTGAAGAATAGAAAAGGAGAAGAAATCCTTTATGGAATAGAACCTCTTTCTGGGGAGGAATAACAGCATCCACCAGTCTTTTCATGAAACGAAGGTAAATATAGGGACCAGAGTGAATGATGGGAACAAATGATCTGAGCGCATATGAAGTTAAGCCCAACACCAAAATATAACGGAGGGGATAGAAATTGTGTACATGGGAAACTTCCCATGTTGACAGTTTGAATAAGGCAAACAAAAATAGTTAAATGTTTCTGCTTCTTAAAACAATGATGTAAACTGAATTGTAACGTGTGATGTAAAGAGATAAACTGCGAGGAGTGCCCTATTAATTTTGATATATTGCTGTTTTACATATACAGAAACATAGAAATAGTGACCCCATGAAATTGTGGCTGTCCTGAAGAAGGTGTCACTATATCAATGAATTGACACCGAAACGCGTCGACGCTTGGAAGAAGAGAATCCAATGAAAACCCTACGAAATAACAGATTTACCATACGTTTGGATACTGTGATTTCGGTCTAGATATATGAGGTTATTGGGTCAGTTAATCTAGGTAGTAGGAATCTCTGATCCTACAGGTTAAGAGGGGTCATAGGTTGTGATCTATTATGTTTTGTGGAGTTTTGATGCATTTGATGTGAATAATTTGTAAGGCTGTTATTATTTGTGTTGTTTTCTTTTTAAATTGAGATGTTTTATGAATTTAATGTGAACATTTGCTTGTGTACAATGTATGTTTTTAAATAATATCCTTCAGTACAGTTCTGAATTTTAATAACAGTAACCAACTATAAATAAAAGAATAAGATTGTAAACGTCATATTTTTGTGTTGGAGTGATACATTTACAGAGAGTCTGCTGTGCCAAATAGGTGGGTGTATATGGCATTCTTGAATGTGAAGGAAAGCATGTGTAGTCCAGGGATCCTTTTTTGATTTTCAGTGTCTACAGCACCCTGTTCCCTGGAACTTAGTGGGGTCTTCTCTCTTGTGAAAACTTTGTATTTTCCTGGCCTGTTGTTTTCTTTTTATATCCCTTTGATTTTTTTAAAGGGGGGGGGGAAGAGTGAGGAGAGTTAGCGAGTATAGCCAGTATAGATAGAGTGGGTGTGTTGGAAAAAAAGAGTGGACTTCATTGTTGTTGGTCACACTAACACCTAGCATAGAAATACTCTGTCTGTCTTCACTGGCCAAAATACACTCTTCGCTAACCTGGTCTCTGCACACAAAACTAGACCCTCTGGATAGACGCCTCTCAGTGCGATCAATTTCCTCAGATAAGGCACTAACTGCTTTTACTAGGTAAGAATCTATAGTGGTGCACGTTTTTTCCATCAAGGGTTTTGTAGCTCGTCTTCTGGCCATGTTGTAAATATTTATGAGGGATGGGCAATACTCGATCCTCAATATAGTTACTTAACTTATAGCCCAAGGTGATACAGTCCTAAATCAACGATAATGCAATTTATCAACCTTTCCCCAGCATTGCAATTACGATACCTTTTTAAATGCCCAGTCCAAGTTCAATACAGGGGTTAGAGAGGTGGCCCAGCCAGGCCTCCTCCGGCCTCTGATGGCCTAAGATGGTCCAGCCCTTGTCCCGGGCTTCGCCCTCGCGGGTCCCGCGCTGCGGGTGAGCCTCAGTGCTTATGAGGGCCTTTGGCGCCCTCAGATGATGACCGTCTCCTGCACCGGTAGGGGCTTCTGGGATATGTAGTTTGCTTTTCCCCTCAAGGCGCTGAACTACAATGCGGGCAGGAAAGCTCCAAGGCCGTTCCCCTCATGGCGGAAAGGAGCAGGGATGAAGAGCAACAAGCCGTTCCCCTCACGGCCGCCAGTAAATCAATAGCGCGTCCCGTGCTGCGGGTAAGCCTCAGTGCTTATGAGGGCCTTTGGCGCCCTCAGATAATGACCTTCTCCTGCGCCGATAGGGTCTTCTGGGATATGTAGTTTGCCGTTCCCCTCACGACGCTGAACTACAATGCGGGCAGGAAAGCTCCAAGGCCGTTCCCCTCACGGCGGAAAGGAGCAGGGATGAAGAGCAACAAGCGTTCCCCTCACGGCTGCTGGTAAATCAATCCCTAGTTATATGTAGTCATGCGGATTCGACATTAGTGGCCTATTAGCCCTTCTCTCACTCTGACTACAAAGAGATGCAAATGTTGCCCATAATCTTATGATAGCATGGGATGAGATCACCAACACCAGCATGTCTATGATACCTTGGCGAAAAGCATATTTTGAATTTCGCTACTATTGCAAACCAACACCACAAAAACATTCTAGTCACTGATATGCAAATGTGACATTTAATCTATAATATGTAGTGTGCCTATGCCACCACTACTACATATTTTCAATTTGTGCCTGTAATCAGGACCATATTATGCCCTACGATGCTGGGAGAAAGCTCCCAGGCTAAAAGGCTTGAGCTAAGCATGCAGGCTGCCTTTCCAAGATACATCAATAAATAATTGGAATACCAGTCATTGCTCTGTATTTCAAGCCAACTGCATTTTAAGTGTAGATTCAGCCTCATAAGTAGTTCTGGTTCCTCTTAGGCAGTTGGTTTCGACCCAGATGACAGTTATCCAGCACAAACACAAGGAATGTACACTGTCTCAAGGAACACAGGGTAAAACCATATCCTTCTGCATATAGCGAGGAACCCTACACCAATTGCAGACTTTGAATTTAGATAACATTTCAGCATTACAGTGCAAGGTACCTTTTTGGCATTTTACGTCACTGAGATACTGACACAGTCAACACAGGCATTGCATTAAATATACAACAGTACACTCCCTTCAGCAGTGGGCATTCCAGTTCTCAAGTTATTTGAAAGCCCTTTTTCTGTTTATTGTTTCTCTTTTGGGGGCATCAATAGACATATTTAGCTGGCCCCTCTGTTGTTTTGTATGCCAGAAGGAGGCTTAGTTTTTTCTCTTCAGATTTATCAGCACACTAATTACTTTCCTGTATAGAATGTTGAGAAGAAACGGTTTTGTGAGCAGGAAATCTGCAAAGACACAGTAAATATTTTATTATCTGGAGATGTGTGCTTTCATTTATGTCAGATGGCTCTGTTTGAACCATTGGGAACTCTACAACTTCACAGTTTCATCCAAGTGACTTTCTAACGTGCCACCTTGCTGTAATGTCTCAAGTGTGTTTCTCAGTTCACTGAGCAGTGGTCCACGAAAAACCTCTCTGAGTTGTTAGGCAAGTCCATGTCCTGTCCTTCATGTTCTGTGTGGGGGTCTGTGAAGTGCTGTTGCATTACAGTTGTGAGGGCTACTACATATGGATCTTTATATTGTGAAAGAATCCTTTGAAAGTATTAGTGATGTGGTCTTTCTTCGCCTGATGGAGGAGAGTATTAGTGGAATGCTCGAATTAATATGACATTGGTAATTACCCAGGGCCAGATTCCAGTCCACATTTTTGTCACTGTAACAAGGACCAATCACATGCATTAGTCTTGGTTTGGCCTCTAAGGCGGAAATCCAGCTCAAACTGTTAGGTAAAGCCCTCTCTCCATTGGCACAGACGTAATCACAGACATGTTTCAGTCGTATTGGGCTTCATCATTGCATTTTTCGCTTGATGTAATGTTATATGGTGGATTTCTATAGCGCACGGCTACTCCGAAGAGTGTCCCGGCGCTGGAAGATCCTCAGTCAAGGCGGCAGGGGGCGGTGAGAAAGTTACTGAGTGAAAAGGAGAGTTTTAAGATTTTTTCTAAAAGCCAGGAGATTGTTGGTCACTCTCAGAGAGAGAGGAAGGGCATTCCACATCTGGGGTGCCAGGCGCTTGAAACAGCGACCCCTGCACCGGGCACGCATAATCACCGACGTGACAGCCATGGCCTGAGTGGAAGATCTCAGAAATCTGGAGGGTGTGTAGAAGCTCATCCTTCTCTGAAGATATCTGGCGCCCAGACCATGGAGGGCTTTCAATGCCATGGTGAGCGTTTTGAAAGCAATGTACTTTTTGATCGGGAGCCAGTGCAAGGTTTTAAGAAGATCACTGGCTCTTGCTCTCCTAGTGAGGCCGAAGATGGCTCTAGCCGCTGAATTCTGGACGACCTGCAAGCGGGCTAAGAGGAAGTCAGGAAGGCCCAGGTACAGCACATTAGAGTAGTCAAGGCGCGAGCCTATCAAGGCCTGTATGGTAATTCTTCTATGGTCAAAGGACAACAGAGGGAGGAATTTTCTAACCATTTTTAAAGTGGCAAAACATTTGCCGACCAGGCCAAGAACCTGGGGTTTAAGGGAAAGGCTGTTATCTATTTGGATTCCCAGGTTTTTGGCCACCGTCGAGTCGCTATCAGGGGGAAACATGATGTGTATGACACATTAAAAAGATCCACTTAGGGTCACCCACTGAGAAGAATAGAAATAGGTGGATGAAGTGCTAGAGCAATCTCAGCCGCTCTCAATTACTCTGGGCAACTTCAAGTCCAACATGTCTGTTTGCCGCAATATCACTACAGGAAGGCGCCAACCACATGCAACCCGTTTTGACTCCTCCCCAAAAAGGACTGGTCAGCTTGAGCTGGTAGGCCACCTCTACTCAGTAAGATAACACAAGTAACCCCAGATATCACTTGTGTCAGTGATTGCTATGGTGCCTGATTCTAAGGATACATTAACAGTCTCAGTTAGGATGTGATGAAATAGTGGAAATGGGATAACGGGTACTTGTGTCCACACTCAGTGCTCCCCCAGTATGAGAGAAATGCCCTCTTCTAGGTTTTGTGGTCAACTTTTCCATCAGTTTTCAGCTGTTCATAACATCAACTGTAAAATGAAAACAATGCACAACCCACATGCTCAAAAACACACATGGAGATTTTAATTTCGCTTATTTAGCTCCAATGAGTAACATTAGGTGCAAAAAGTCAGGGAATCGTGGATGTAAAACTAATTTGTGCCATTGAGTTGTTTGTGCCTGCTTTTGATCGCAACCTCTAAATGAAGAAATAGGCTGCAGGAGAAATCTCCCTAATTCTGCCCTGTACCCATAGTTTCTGTTGCCTATTCGTCCCATTCTCCATGACTTATATTTTATGTTAGACTTCATGCCTCACTTCCTTAACTTAGATAATATTTGCCTACGGAATACAATAGAGTGTTGTGGTTGTGTCAGGGTGGTTGGTATTTCAGTGGTCTGTCTTCTGCTTTGCACATGACCCTTAACTTGAGGCACCGGTGTAGGGCACGGCTCCTTCAACCTGGACCATCCCTCAGCCAGCCCCTCTCCTGGCCAGTCTGGCTCTCTTGCATATTCCTGGTGGACCGCAACCTAGGGGGCTGCATCCAGAGCTGGGTGGGCTGCCCAGACGCGCTGATTTTGGTTATCTGTCCTGAAACAACAACACCATTCCTGGGCAGAGTAAAACTTAGCATGAAAATTTACATCCTGTGGCCATGACAAGGGTGGTTTAAAGTTCAGGACAACGAGGAAACTGACTTGTCAGTGATGCTTTATGTGCGTGTTGCTATTTTTATAGGCATTGTTTTTTCAAGGCCTAGTTTTGCAGTGGTACAATGTTTAAGACAGGTACTCATTCTCCTGAGACACAAATGTTTGCTTGATGAATGATACCCATCCAGTGTTTTACTTTGCCGCATAGTTTTCTTGCTGCCACATACTTGATTTGCTTATATAGAGAAATAGTTCTCCCAAATTCCCTCTACAATACTAAAATGTGTAACCCCCCCCCCCAAACAGTATGTAATATCGGTTACTTTTTAACCAATACATTTGCAAATTTCTGCATAGTGGGATTCCTTGCACCCAAACCACTATGTAGAGCGTTGGGACTCACTCACTGAGCTCTCTCAGTGGAATGTGAGAGTTGCATCACAACGTTTACTGGGCATTTTTTGTTTCCCAACCCTGTCGTTTTCTTGTTCATTTTAGTTGTGTTGTTACTTGTTTGATAAAACATGGAGGCGATATCATTTGCTGTTATGTTAACATTCACATATTCGATCAGTTGTCTCGCGTGTTTACTTAACTAGAGAAGAGAGGGTCTGGTTTTTAGTCACAGATTTATCTCATGGCCCATTATACAAATGTCGACAGAGGCAGTGTTCAATATTAAGGAAATCGAAGAAATATAATTAATTATACAGTTTCTCTATTCATGAAAAATATTACAAAGAGAAAAGTGTAGAAGTGTTTCTTTTAAACACTAATACATTTTCCAATCTTTCCCAAAAATAAACATAATTTAAAAAAAAACAGAAATATAGAGGTGGGTGTGAGTGAGTCCAGCTTCTTTGGGTAATTGGAATTTTACTGCCCGAGAGTCCTGATCCCTTCCTACAGTTAGTGGCGTCATTCACTCTCGTCTCTTCACACCACTTTCTTCTGATGTCTCTCGGTTAGACTGAGACACTTGCAATGGCCCACATATTTTTTTGGACTGCTTGTGGTTGTTAGAAGAACGGAAAACATTTTTGAAACCTCTTTTTATTGCCTATGAAATTTTTAGTAGGGATCAAGCGCTTCGCTTGCTGATAAATATGAGATTTTTTTAAATGTGACATGTGCAATGGGAAGATTTTTAATTGCCATACAGGAGTCATTGAAGGATCTGGTTATAAAATTTATAAGGAGTGGGGTTGAAATGTGACGTTACCTATGCTTGGGGACATTCCGGGGCCCTGTCCCCTATGGTGGATGTACAAATGTATACCCAATATAAGCGATCCCTTCCACTCGCTGATGATGAATTAGGTACTACCTACAGTCTGCATGAGATTCTTTGCTTAATTTTATCAGGATTTTATTGTGTTTTATATTGTTTTATTTCTATAGGGTTTGTACAAATCAGATGATTTTAATTGTATGTATGTATTGTAGCTCTTTCTTTTTATGGTTATATATGCCAAATAAAAATATAATAAACGAAACGAGACACTTGTACCCTTTCCCCCTCATATGTATCTGAAATACTCCATCTGCATATCTCACAGCTCCTCTTTTTCCATTCCAGCATCCTCTTTTCACTCTATCCTGTATGTACTTCTTAGTTCTCCTTTACTTCACCACCTCCACACACTGCAGATACTCGCCTGTAGGCACTGCATTTTCTTTAATTTTTCTTCTGACAGTGTTTAGACAGCCGTGTACCTTCTTCGCACCCTTCTGCATGAAATCGCAATTATTTGATACACCTGACCATTGCTATGTGCACTTTGCAGAGAGGCCAAGAAAGAAAAGGGGGGGCCACTCGGCCCCCACGCACACATGGCTGGGCCCGGCCCCCCCCCCTTTCACCAGTGCTGGTTGGCAGCGCGTCCCGCCGGTTGCCCCGGAAGCAGTTTTGCGCTTCCGGGTCAAAGGGGGCGGGATCGCGGCTTAGGGGGGTTTAAGAGCCTGGGGAGCGTGGGAAGCGGCCTCTTTGTGCCCGCGCTCCCCAGGCTCGCTCCTCGCCCCGCTGTGGGGCCTTTAATTTTCCTTTCTTGTTTCCCCTGCAGGTCCTCGCAAGATTTCGCAGCGGATCTGGACGTGCGGTGCGGGTAGAGTCTGAGGGATCCAAAAGTTTCGAGGACAGCGGATCGTCGCCGTGCAGTGCCTTGGTCGAGTGGAGGTGGTGCAGCAACAAGAGGAGCAGGAAACCTGCAGGCGCTGGGCAGTTGCATGGGTTGGCAGGGCGCTGCTCTTAAGGTGAGACGGTGGCGCGTGTGCCGGGTCCGACTTTCAGGAGTGTTGGAAATAGCTCTTTAGCTCCCTGCAGTGAGCACAGGACTTTAGTGTAGGTTGCGGTGACTGCTCCCGCTGCGGAAAGGTGCGCGGCACGTTAGCATGGAGGCAGGCTGCGGGTCTGATGCTGCTATTACCGGCCCGTAAGAAAGCTAAGCAGGGTCAGGCCTGGTTATTGCTTGGATGGGAGACCATCCGGTAATACAATGCTCGAGCGAGACAAGGTGTTGGTTTTATTTGTGCACGTATGGTAATATTAAACTCAATTGAGCTCACAGGCCGGTGAAGCTGTGCTTGAAATATTATTCAACTATAAGGCACCGCCCCATCGCTGTTTCTAATGTGTTTAATGTGTTTTAAAAACCACTTGGATGCAAAAGCTAATGTGAACAACCTCTCATGCTTTACTGAATCCTGAATCTGGCTACGGTTGGTCAGCACCAAAGGCGACAAGGCAACCCACAATTTAGTTTACCTTCGGCATCTAATTAATTGTACAATATGTCAAGCTGTTCTGAAAACATTATGCATTGATTAGACACCGCTCTACTGCAGATTGTAATGTATTGCATACACCTACTCTGCCTCTACCTAACCGCAAAAGTTACAGCAATATTTTATACTGCAATTCTTTAAGACTGGTTATTATAGGCCTGCACTGAAGTTAGTAATGTACCATGAGCATGTCCTGTATGTACCGATTGCTGATAAACTATATAAACAAGAGTTCAAACAATCGATAACGTAACAAGATTCAGGCTTCTCTTGCCCCGGGTTTGCCCACACAGTGTCGCAGCCGTATGTATGTGTTCAGCTTGTTATAACCTGGATGAAACTCCAAGCATCTTAAGGGCGTTAATCAGGCGGCAGATAGGCAGGGCCGGGGAGCAAGCTATTAAACCCTCTAATGAATGTGGACGTAGCTCAGTGGTGGGGGGCATGTTGTGTATATATCAGGTCACAGGTTGATCTCTGGCATCTCCATTAATTTAAACAAACGCGGGAGCTACCGTATTACACGCAGTGGATCGGCAGAATGCCTGTTGCGACCTATTTGCATTTGTAAACGCTGCAGGATGTGAAAACCGAGTAAATCTCTGCTTACCGTCTCAGCCACTACAAGTTTTGTTTTTTAAAAATGAACACACTACACTGGCTTTTGAATTATTGTGTTAGTCTAGCTCAGACTGGGCCTGCTCGCTAGCAAACAGGATGGGAAGCTAATGTATTGCAGTTGGAACAAAATCCGCCGCAATGGGGTTTTTTCTTTTGGAATCACCTTGCTAGAAGACGGGGCTTAGGGGCCTGTAGTACGTCCATTGTTATAACCAAGCACGGACTGTTGGCGTATCAATGCTATCGGTGCATCAGGCTTTGCTCACACAGCCACGTTGTTTTATCTTGTCCCATTTGAGTAAATTTCGCCGCAGGTAACGCTGCTGTTCCTATGGTGGAACGCTCCGTCACCCTCAAGTGAAGTCCGCACTACATAAAAATTATGATGGGATTCTTTTCCACATTTAGGCCTATGCTACCACCTAGTGGTCTAGTGAATCCATGTCGGGCCACCAAGAGAGAGCATGGCCAGTGAGGTCAGGATCGTAGGCATAAGGACACGAACGTATGAGTGACATGCACTCCGTTTCCAAGTGGTTAATTCAAAAAGTAATAGGACAGGGTTTGCGCGGGAGACAAAAGCCTGGTGAGATTCGGGCCAAATCAACTAATTGACAAGAACGTATGAGTGACATGCACTCCGTTTTCCAAGTGGTTAATCCAAAAAGTAATAGGACAGGGTTTGCGCGGGAGACAAAAGCCTTGTGAGATTCGGGCCAAATCACCTCATTTCCCCGCACCGAAGGTGTAATGTAAATATGATGCTCCTGTGAAGCACCCCGAGGCTTTCTGGCCGATTTTGTGCGATATAAATAGGCTTCTTTCATATCTGATATGTAGGTGCTCGAGTGAGACAGTGGTGCCGCCATACAGCTAACCAATCAAGAAGCGCCGGTTGCGCTCTTGCGCGGAGGTGTCCTCATAGCGGCCAAAGTCTTTAGAGAGGAAATGAACAAATGCATGCGGTAATACAGAGGATGGGGAGGTGGTCCGTCTGCATAAACGCCCGACGCTACTGATATTGATCCTCGGGGTCGCGGAAATATCCTGTGATTCTGGGCAAGTCACTTAATCCCTCCGTGCCTGAATGTATAAATGTAAATATGGGCCAAAGGAAGTGTAGGAAAAGGATATGTGAACTTATGGATCTTGGCAACCACGAAACGGTGTATGCCATTAAACCCCCGCGGTCTTAATGGCTAATGAGTTCTAATTTAAGATTTCGCAAAAGGTAGTGAAATTTGTCATAAACAATACCCAACTAGAAGTGAACAACCGCAGGTGCTATCAAGTGCACTACAATAATTGCTGCAGTAGCAATCAATGCTATACATACCTTTTGAAGTTATTTAAAATCCAAAGGTAACCAGATATAGATGAAACGCAGCTGCTGGTGCAATCATAGCACAGTATACAAAACAGCCGCTGGTGTTTTCATGCACAAAACAAATAAACTTGAAAGGTACCTCAGTTCACGAAGTGAACACTGTTTGCTACCTCCAGGGATAATACTCCCACTGTCGCCAATATGTTACAAATACTCCAGGCCCTCACAGGTAGATTCAGGTTGTAGGTTTATTCCAAGGAGAGAAGACAGCTTAACAACCGCTAACAGGTATAGATCAGATCTCCCTTTAAGTAGCAGCAGGTCCTGCTTCAGGGCTTTCCCTTGTGCCCACTATATCAGATGTGGGCATGAGGGTAGTGCAAGCCAATTCCTTCGGGTTGCCTTTCCAGGCCAACAATGCTACAAATTTGTGTCTTGCATTGACACCTTTTTCAAGAGGAAAGCGAATTTCTGTTTTGTCTGCATTGCTTACATTGGGTGTATAGTGGTACTCCTTTTCATTGAGATGCCATGTGGATGGTGAAGAACACCTTAAGCACTGATCTAGCCAGATCAGGTAGCCATTGAGGTCCTTGTGGTAGTGGCGTCATTTGTTTTGGGGGAATTATGTGAGCATAGTGTGAGAAGGTTGCCTGGCATATGCTGTCCATTATGCTAGAGAGCACATTGCATCAGTTTCAAACGACCGTTATTGATGGTAGGTGACAGACAAATTTATTAGAAAGCTATCCTAGTGGTAGCTGTGGAGGGAGTCGTTCAGGCTGGGTCTTGGAGGAATGTAAATCAGCTGGCTTTACCAGTCTACAATCTCAAGAATGAGTAAAGGAAAGGAGGACCACACCAGGCGTATATAACATATATGTGTTTGTTCTAAGCACATCCAGTTAGTCCCTGTATGAGGCTAGAGGCAAATAATTACAGTCAGTAAACGTATTTAACACACAGTAAAGTAACACAATATACGTTGAGCTCTAGGGGTGTACCAAGCTATATACCAAAAAAAGTGGTATGTGAACAGACAGGGCCTAGAGCATGTAGAACTGCTGGGGCCATCAGGAATCACCCAAGGTACTGACACATGGGGACCCAACCGAAAGAAAAGCCTTTGTTATCTCACAAGTTCATCTCTTCTGGAACTCCTGTCGATGACATCAACTGTACTGATAATTACAACAAGCATGGGAACTTCTCCACGCTAATGACCTCTTTATTGGGGTGCTGATATTACGACACAGGGGGGCTATGGCGCTCACGCTAGCCCGCAGGTTTATTCTCAGGCAAGGTTATACTAATAGGCACCCCACGGTAGCATTGAGTTGAATGTGCTACATGTGTCACAAACTGATGCTATGCTGACCACTCACAGCGGCGAGTAATGAGGGAAATGCATCTGGGGTTAATCCCAGCTAAGGCGTAGCAGCGGAGGACGATGAATGCAGACGCATGTAGGGCAGCTTTCGCTAGGAAGCCAGAAACCTTACTTAACAATACAGCACATTGCACGGAATTTCACATTGTGTATTGTCCTAAAGTAAGCATGGATGGGCTATTGCATTCAGGGTTGACTACAGGTCTAGGCTTTCATAAAGCTCATACTACCAGGCACCCTTATGGTAGCCCTAATGTAAATGTTCCGTAGGTGGCACAAGAGGGATGCTATGCGAAACTCTGGCGGTTGCAGGTTGGATGGAAATGCATCCGGGGGCAGACCTTAGTTAAGGCTTAGCGTGCGACAACAACGTAGTACGTGCATGTGTGCTGTATCTTTCACCCGGAAGCCAGAAGCACTAATCATCTGTGTTTGTTTTCATTTTTATGTCTGACCGGACCCATGGTTGATACCTGGGAAGGGCTCCACACCACAGCTGCAAGAGGTGGACAGCCAAGAGGATCGTTACATCTGGATTGGGAGTGTCAAAGAAAAGCATCAAGTGTGATGAGCGGCCATTTCAACGGTGAAAGCGGTGCCGGCGGGTACAGGTGCTACACATGTGTCATAATTGTGGTGTGTAAGGGTCACTCATTTTGGGTTGCCAGGGTCAGGGCAATACACGGCAGGTGTATGCCGTCGCAGTTTGACCAGGAACACAAATCATGGAGGGGGTGTAACATCACCCTCATTGGGAAATGGATACGGCTAGGGGGGCGCCTGGGCGCAAGGCCCCCTTTTCTTCATAAATAACACTGCGAAGGGTTAGGAGGCTCCATGATAAGAAGGTAGGCTTGCACAGGGCTTAGCCTAACAATGACAGTGTGGCATCAACAGAAATTAGCGGGGGAAGTATAAGGCCTGGTGCACCAGGATACAGATGACGGAGGCCAACTTGAACAGGATACCCCCGGTCACAGCAACTACAGGGACCCATAGATGGGGTCTGTCCATCCAGAATGGGGAGTGTGAGGTACTTGATAGGCTCACCTCACTACCCGCAGTCATTATATGACATGCGGGTAGTAACGATTGGGTTGAACTGGGCAAAGGGGGGTCCTGGTGGAAGGGATAATCTCAGTAGTAAGCAGGTTAGCAACAATAAATTCAGACTGCACCATAGGGGGATCAAAGTTGTTTCCTAGGCCGCAGTAGAGGGGCGTGGACTCTATTAGTGCGCTGAATCACTCGGTAAAGAGGATCAACGCTGGGATTGAGAAATTGTGTCAAACATCTCATTTGCAAAGACTAGTTGGCCATGGTGGGAGGGATGGTTCTTCTTGCAGGATGGGGCCCATTTGACAGAGTCAGGGAATGCCCTATTGATAAGGAACAACTAGAGGGGTAGAGGGTTTTATTAGGGAAATATGACCTTTCAGTGTAGGCTGCTGGGGGGGGGGCAGATAGTCGGTCAACTATGCTGGCCTGTGGCGGTAAGGTCATAATCGGTGAGCAGCAATTTTAAGGTCCTTAGGTGGGGGCGGCCCCATTCACGAAAGGGGTCGCCCAGGGGGAGAGGCCATTGGTCTCTCCCAGAACTTCAGGGGCAGGATATCCGCTTGCTTGGGTGCGGGGGAGGGGAGTCAACGCTTTCCTCAGGCTGGTAGCCACCCCACACATACACTATGACGCTAAGGGCGCGAGTGTAAGGGCTCTCCTGTTATGGTTAAATGGAGTTCACGGAGGGCACGAGGGTAAACGGGCCCTTGTCGCGCATGCGCATCTCGGACGTGAGAGCGTAGCTGGGTAAAAGGATCTGGCACCGGTTAGCGACCTTGCCGTAGGACCAGAAATTATTAAATTGCAAATTGATATCAGGATGTTAGATTCGGTTAGGAACCACGCTGTATTAGACATTTGTTAATGTTAGCCCACCATACCTGTCTAAACTGGATGTAAATCTAATGTCTGAATGTTGCATTTAATAATTATGTAAATAATGTTATTTTATTACATTTTTAATTTTGTTTCATATTTTTAATAAATACGGCCGGGGGGTCTCGAGACCCCCTGCCTTCCAAAGAATTCTGTTGTTGATCTGAATGTGTAACTGTAGTATGCACGTTAAAGGGGGGGGGGCAGTCACAGACCATGAGAAAAGGGGGGGCCACTCGGCCCCCACGCACACATGGCTGGGCCCGGCCCCCCCTTTCACCAGTGCTGGTTGGCAGCGCGTCCCGCCGGTTGCCCCGGAAGCAGTTTTGCGCTTCCGGGGCAAAGGGGGCGGGATCGCGGCTTAGGGGGGTTTAAGAGCCTGGGGAGCGCGGGAAGCGGCCTCTTTGTGCCCGCGCTCCCCAGGCTCGCTCCTCGCCCCGCTGTGGGGCCTTTAATTTTCCCAACCCTCCATCCCCTTATAGCAGAATTCTGGTGAGGACACTGGTAGGTATACGGTGTAACGCTAGGCAATGTCAGGAGAATAAAGGTTGTTTCTTCCTTAGTCTCTTTTCCCCGTTTACAGGCAATGTTAATATGTATATGTTTTCTGGGTGTGTTTTGCTGTTGCATTAACTCTTTTTCCTTAGGCCTTTTTTCCATCTTAGATTAGTACTGTCGTATTTATTATGTGGGTCTGGCGGTAAGGTCATAATCGGTGAGCAGCAATTTAAGGTCCTTAGGTGGGGGCGGCCCCATTCACGAAAGGGGTCGCCCAGGGGGAGGGGCCATTGGTCTCTCCCAGAACTTCAGGGGCAGGATATCCGCTTGCTTGGGTGCGGGGGAGGGGAGTCAACGCTTTCCTCAGGCTGGTAGCCACCCCACACATACACTATGACGCTAAGGGCGCGAGTGTAAGGGCCCTCCTGTTATGGTTAAATGGAGTTCACGGAGGGCACGAGGGTAAACGGGCCCTTGTCGTGCATGCGCATCTCGGACGTGAGAGCGTAGCTGGGTAAAAGGATCTGGCACCGGTTAGCGACCTTGCCGTAGGACCAGAAATTATTAAATTGCAAATTGATATCAGGATGTTAGATTCGGTTAGGAACCACGCTGTATTAGACATTTGTTAATGTTAGCCCACCATACCTGTCTAAACTGGATGTAAATCTAATGTCTGAATTTTGCATTTAATAATTATGTAAATAATGTTATTTTATTACATTTTTAATTTTGTTTCATATTTTTAATAAATACGGCCGGGGGGTCTCGAGACCCCCTGCCTTGCAAAGAATTCTGTTGTTGATCTGAATGTGTACCTGTAGTATGCACGTTAAAGGGGGTGGGGGTGGCCGGCAGTCACAGACCATGTTGGATGAGCATGCATTCTGAAACCCTTTATCACCCAATGATGGGCACTGTGAGAACTGTGCACTGCTTTTTCCTTGAACTCCACAGCTCTCAATCGTGGCCTGTTATAAACACCCACCCAAAACCTGAACTCACAGATAAATAGAGGCAACACTTTTCACAGTACGCACTATAGATGAGCAATATTTCGCATAAGAACACACTACATCCTGGAAATAGCGAATACTTGGAGGGAATGCAGAGTAAGTAAACAGAAACGACATTTGTGTTCCCTGGATGACAGGCAGTGCCTGTTTTTCCAGCTGCTTCTTTTTCCCAGAGGTAGGCACAAGGGAAGACCGGAAAAGTTACAGACCAGGCACTTGCCCCGCCTGCTACTCCCCCTACCCCTACCGACGCTATTTCCACCTTCTGTCCTTCCTATAGCAACTAATAAAACCTCTGTTGAAGTGTTGAAGATGCGGCACGGGTATCAACATCTAAATGCATCATGAGGTCAAAGGTTGCGTCATACCACTTCCGCTATCCCAGTCATTTCATTGGATGGGCTTCCATGCTGCTTCTATCTCTAAGACTTTGCAGAATTGGGCAATCGGTCCGCACATTTCATTGGATCCCTGACAAATTCTTAGGTTACTTTTAAAATATTTATTTACAATTGAATTCAACCGGCCAGCGTTCAGATGCACGAAAATAGACTTTTCCTAGAAAGGAAAGACATGAATGATGTTGCAGGCAGTGCTCTGTCACTGAATATCCCAGCTACGCTTAGTCTAATGAGCGACTGCGAGCCCTTACGATGCAACTGGCAGCCAAACAAGCGCAGCGCTCCAAGAAAATATATAAACAACAGACACGCATTAGCAGTAATTGATCTGGCGCAGATTGCACAAAGCCTACAGAAAACAGCAAGGGAAAATCAATATTGTAAGGTAGATGAAAGGTCAAAAGAGAAGTATTCTACCCAAAAAAAGCCCGAAAGAATGTAAAATATAATTGAAAACTAGAAGAAATCAAGCGATATATTGCTTGTAAAATGAAAATAATTATGTGAAACAAGAAGAACTTCTCTTCCAAGAGTTTCTGCCAACATCAAGATGCATATCCAGTTTGCATTGCTCACAGGCTCTTTGCTAAGCATAAGCTCAGCAGTTCCCATTTATAGATTCGTTTTTTGCTGAAACTGATGCTAAAAGTATGTTTCTGTCGGAGTGTTTATACTGATTCCACACAACCAAAGGCTATGCTCCCATTTATTAGGAAAGCCAAATATTTTTCTAAAAATCATCACCACCAGAGTCTGCTGCACCTCAGCACAAAGGAAGCGCCGCTGCTGACAATGTGCACCACTGCCATCGGTACAAGAGGATTACATCTTGATTCTGGGAATGAGGTAGTAGTGGGGGATTGTAAATGGATCCCATGTGCCCTGGATGTACCAAAGCCTAATAAAGGTTAGGGTCACATTTAATATACAGGATTTTTTTTTAAAGAAACTCGAATTAAGTTTCGCAGTCGCTTATCGCATTCTATCAGGACAGCCATTGTAGGGGATAAGGGGACGCGACAAAGCTTGTTCAATTCTAGCATTGTTTTACTCTTTGATGCTGCACATCTACCTGCCTCCCCGAGTCTCTCCTCAGCGTGGCGCTGTTCCCTCTTCCCTTCTCATCATTTCATTGCCCCACCACACATCTTCTGGCCTTGGCTGTTGATTCTCTAGCACACCACTCCTCTTACTCCTTGCTGGTACTCCTCTGGTCCTCAGATCTACCTCACCACAGTCCTTCACTCTATACTCACGGTCTACAACCATCACATTCTTTCACCTCCTTCCTGACTATTCACACCCTCCTACTCCACAGCTAACCTTTGCTACTTTTTGTGCATATCAGGGCCGACTAGTGGCGCCCGGTGCGAGATTAATTTTTGCCGCCCCTACACTACATGGACGTCTCCTCAGATTCTCTCACTACGACCGGGAATAAGTGCCCCTCATCTCTCCAATCATACATTTTTGCTAAACACAGAGCCCAACCCTGAGGTCGGCGCGCCCTCCACTGGTCAACCCCCAGTGCGGCCTCACCAGCCCTAAAGCCGGCCCTGGTGCATATTCTCTGAGGACAGTCACGATTTTCCTCCTCTCTCCTAAAAGCTCCACTACTCAGACTGAGAGTGCTTCCGATCCATCACCGCTCCCCCATTTCTCCATCCCATCCCATTTTGCCTTGTTCCAAATAGGAGCCCTGATATCCCACCCACCTTAGCAGTAGACCACCTCCTTCTCTCTAAAGGAGTGCAGTATTCGTCTTCAACAAAGAAACCTTTATCAATGACAGCTTGGACTCTCACTTGCCCTTAGCCACTTTATAAATGTAACAAAATGCCTGATTCCACCAAATTAACTCTCCTACTCCTGCAGCCTTGCATGCTAAACAATTTACTCAAGACCCATGTGCCAGTCACACAGCTTTCAGAACGTAACCCTTTCTCATAAAAGCTTTGTGTTTCACCTCTCTATCTGACATTGGCACATCCCATACCACATTTGGAATGGTCAGATCATCAGCCTTTAAGTACCCCACTACTCTCAATACAATCCACATCCGTCACCTGCTGGTTAACTAGAGCATCCTTCAGTGTCCTCAGTACGGTTAGTGATGCCCTTCACTCATCAATTCACTCACAGTGCTTAAGAATGTCAACCTTGTGTGTGTTGAGTAACAATATTGACACGTCTCACACTGCTCCCTAAGCAAAACATTTCCTTTGACCACATGGTCTGTAGGAAACCCTGTCACAGCATTCTAACTACCTCTCCACTCTAAACCCGAATTTTAAGGTGCACATTTTCACCTGATTCCATCACTTCTTCCTTTGTCAGGTGTTCTATGCATTCTACCCTCCTCTGGCTTCTCTTGACATACCCATCACAGATTCGTTCATGTCACTTAAAGACCCCCTTCACACCACCTTCAGTGCCTCATACATAATCTGCAAATTAAATGCTCTATTCCTCACTGTCAACACTGAATCACCTCTGCCATACATGCATTGAGAACCACCACGAACATTCTCCTGTGGAATGGCAGACATGCGCTGTACCCCAGGCAACACACCAATGGCCCCCAGTGTTGCCCTTGATGTCCTTACATCTATTGTTGAGATAGCAAAATTATTTGTAATCCTAACACTGCTCCTCTTCCTCCACGGTCTTTCACATCAATTCACAGTCTTTGATTTTACATCCTTATTCTCTTCAAAAATCCAAACCATTATGCATCCCTTGACTCTTTCTTGCTCTCCTCCTTTGCCATCATCCCACTTGCATTAACTCTCTCCACCTTTTATCCTATCCTAAAACTAAAGTCACGCATTTCCTTTCCTCCCATCGGCAACAATGTTGCCTATTTACCCGTATATCATGAAGTCCCTTATCATGCTTAAAATTTACAATCTTACATTGTTCATCGCACTTCAAGAGTGCCATTGCCACACAATGACTTAAAATAGATGAGTTGAGTCGGGGGCGCTCTCCAGCTCCCAGCCTGGCTGCCATCTCTCCTTTATCTACAAGCACTTGACAGGTTGGCCATCAACAGACTTACTCACTACCTTTCAATACAAATTCCATGAAACCCATTCAGATTCTTCTTAACAGAGATTTTTGCTTAGCTCACACAACCGTTCTTTGTTGCCTTTGATACATTTGACCAGAACCTCTTATTATCAACAATGTTGACATTGAACTCTTCTGACCCATCTAATAGAGAATCTTACTCTGTTACGTGGTGGTCCTCTAACATCATATTCATCCACCCATCACCATTTGGCAACCACAAGACCCTCCCATGTGCCTCCCTTCTCTCCTTAGGCCACCTAACTAGAAGTAATCTTTTCATTTGGATTTTCCAACCACCTTTTTGTGAACCGCCACAAATCTTCTCCCACTCCTCTAGACATCAACTGAAAGACCAACCCACCAGATGCATCAACAACCCATTTTGCGATTCCTTAATAGCGAAAAATACCGATTCGCTATTAAGGAATAGCAAAATGGAATGCATCAAGAAATCCCTTAAAAAAATAGCGATTTCTTAGAATTCCTTAATTGCGACTCACAAATTGCGAGTCGCAATTAAGGAATACCTCCCCATTCATTCCTATGGTCCTAGAGGCCCATAGGAATGAATGGGAAGACAATCTCAATTTGCGAATCGCAATTAGCGATTCGCAAATTGAGATTGCGATTTCAAGGGTGCAGGGGTGTCCAAAGGACACCCTGTTGCACCCCTGAAATTGATCTGTGCACATATGTTGCGCACACACATGCCCTTGGGGCATGTGTGTGCGCAACATGAACCTTTGAAAAATGCACTTTTTCAAAGTTTTTGCAAATTACCATGAAGTTGTACTTCATGGTAATTTGCGTGCCCTATTAGCGAATTCGCTATTTTAAAAACTTTCATGCATTGCATTTAAGGAATCTCAATTTGAGATTCCTTAAATGCAAATAATCGCAATTTAGCGATTTCTAAAATTGCGATTTTTGCATCTGGGATGATGCATTCCAAATGCAAAAATACCGGTCGCAAAGGGGCAAATTCTGAGAATCTGCCCCTTTGCGACCTGTTTTTTGCTTGATGCATCTGGGCCCAAGTGAATAACTGCCTCACTACAACTTGGTACAGAGTGATAACACTTTTTAAATGACTATCCTTGCAGATATTGCCATGAATTTCATTAATAATAAAACTAAACATAATCTTGGTTCCTGGGGTCCAGTTGTAACAATTGGAGTAATTTTCCACACTGGCGCCTTGGAACCAGAGTACTATTTGACCATAACTGGATAGCCAACTACCTCTTTTTAACACTTGACTCTCCCTGGATTAGTGCGGCAGAGCAGTCCTAGGTTTATTTGAGGAGGGGATGTGAATTAGACACTCAGAACATAGCTAACACATTAATAACCCTTAGTAACTGAATAACTAAGAAGTACTGTACTATACTGTTCATGCAAGCCCAAACGTACGATGCCATTAAGCACTTCTTAACTGGCCGAATCACTATTTCTGCCTGTCAAGAAATGCCAAATGGCCTATTCCGATGTACAAAGGGCCAAAACCGGTTGCAATTTGCGATTTCTACACGGTAGAAATCACAAATTGCGACCGCGATTTAGGAATTGCAAATAGGGATTACCTATTTGTGATTCCTAAAGAACATGTAAGAAGCATTTCCTAAATGCGAATTGGGCATTTAGGAAATGCAATTACCATCAACTTCAAGTCGATTGTAACCATGTGCAAAATAAAACAAATGCATTAAAAATGCATTTTTTATTGTGACATGAAGCTCACATATGCCTTTAGGGCATATGTGCACTTGCATGTGCACTAGGAAATTCGGGGTGCCTCCAGTGGGGTCTCAGGCCCACCCTTGGCTTTGCATTTCTTAAATTGCGATTTCCTGTTACTAAATTGCAATGTATGAAATGCAAACCATTTCGTATTTAGTCCTTAAACTGGAATGCACTAGCATTTCCTATTTGCCATTCCCTAATAGTGATTCCTAATCTGTAGGAATCGTTTTTAGGGAATCGTATATTTTGTATATATCCTTTTGCATTTCTTAAATAGTGATTCTTATGGAGTCATCACTATTTAAGAAAGGCAAATGGGAACCTTAGTACATCTGGTCAGCAGTGCTTAATTTGAGGTATTGGTGGCTGGTGAAGGTCACCGGCACTTATTTTTTGGGGACTGGCTCTTATTTTTAGGCATCAGACATTTACAGAAAGCAAGAGACTGAAAAACAAACAAAGTGAACAGACAGAGAAAGGCTGAAAAACCTACAAAAACGGAGAAAGTAGGAACCTGTAAGAGTAAGATAAATAACAGGGAGTGTCTGGTAGTCAATTAAAGAGGTAGATTCAAGACTACACAGCCTTGGCATTCTGTGCAGTGACGTGTAATTGTACTCGCAGGTTTCAGAGCAGAGCACTGGGCCCCAGCACTCATTCTATGACAAATAATCAATCAATCAATCAAGGGTTTGTAAAGTGCAGCAACTCACCCGAAGGGTCTCAAGACACTAAGGAGGGAGGAAGGGGGCGCGCAGCTCCTGGAAGTTCATGGTGCTTCGTCGAAGAGCCAGGTCTTGAGGCTCTTTAAGAACTTGGGGAGGGATGGTATCTGTCGGAGGTGGAGAGAGAGGGAGTTCCATGTCTTGGCAACGAGGAGGGAGAAGGCGTGTCCTCCTGTTCTGGTCTTCTTGATGCATGGTGCCGTCACAAGGGAGAGCTGGGTTGAGCAGAGGGATCTTTGGGATGAGTGTAACGAGAGGCGGTCATTCATGTCGGCGGGTCCGGTGTTGTGGAGGGCCTTGTGGGCGTGAGTAAGGAGCTTGAAGGCGATTCTCTTCTCAACAGGGAGCCAGTGTAGTGTCCTTAGGTGTTGGCTGATGTGGCAGTGGTGCAGTAGGTTAAGGACTATCCTGGCGGCAACGCTCTGGACATTCTTGAGTTTGCGGGTGAGGGTTTTGTTTATCCTGGCATAGAGTGCGTTGCCGTAGTCCAGTCTGCTGCTGATGAGGGCGTGGGTGCCGGTTTTCCTGTGTTCGAGGGGAATCCAGTTGAAGGTCTTACGGAGTAGGACAGGGTGTGGAAGCAGGAAGAGATGACAGCATTGATCTGGCAGTCCATTTTCAGTTCGGAGTCCAGGATGATTCCGAGCTTGCGTGTGTGGTCCATGGGGGCGGGAGGGTTCACGAGGGCGGGCGGCCACCAGGTGTCGTTCCAGGCATTAGGGTGTGGGCCCATGATGGGTAGTTCGGTTTTGTCTGTGTTGAGTTGTAGGCTGCTGTTCTTCATCCACCTGGTGACTACTTCCATTCCTTCTTGAAAGTTGTGTTTGGAGATGCTGGGTTCGTTGGATAGGAAGAGGGTGAGTTGGGTGTCATTGGCATACAATATGAAGTTGAGTCCGTGTGATCCACAACCAAGCACACAAATTTGATCAGACTTTTATGGAAGGCTCCGGTGCATGCATCCACAATAATACGCCCTGATCAGTGAGTCATTATTTGTTACGCTACCTGCCTCCTTTTTGAGGCCAAGGAAAGCAGGTAGGTACACATTTACTCATGTAAACAGATTGCGTCCAGCTCCTATGTTGTAAAACCTCCAGTTTCTATACTTTTTATGAAAGCACTCACAGTCCAAATAATCAAAATATTTCTTTACGAATCTGACCTTTAGATGACCCCGTCTTGTGAGAAGGCTTAACGTCGGAAGAGGAAAATTGCACTAGCATTGAAAAAGCTAATTTGGTGTTCCCTTTCCAAAACAAACATCTGGACCCATAACAACTTGTGAATGGAAGGCAAATAGGCAAAACTTTTCTGAATGCAAACAAACAGAAGGTTGCAGTCTTTCAGTCAACGGTGATGATCTTTCCTAAAGAGTGAGGAACAGCCGTTAATTTAAATGTGTCCAACAGTACGGCATTCTGCCCGATTTTTGCATGAAGTGTGTAGTAAG
Organism: Lissotriton helveticus; assembly: GCF_964261635.1. Classification (NCBI taxonomy): domain Eukaryota; kingdom Metazoa; phylum Chordata; class Amphibia; order Caudata; family Salamandridae; genus Lissotriton; species Lissotriton helveticus. The sequence goes on from NC_136063.1 coordinate 711,147,676, forward strand.
AGGATCCGTTTATGGAAAATATTTTGTAACTGGAAAAACGGTACTGTTACAAATATGAAAATCTACCTTTTTCTTAAGTCTACATATGTGTAATCGATACACGACATGGAAAGAGTACACGTGGGGTTAAGGAAAGATACATGGGCTATCCAAAGCACGTACATACCTTGCAAATTTGAAGCATTATTTTACGCGACTCACATGATAGTGTCTTTTAATGCCTTTAAAGGTTCGTTATGTGCAACCTTATTCTATGCACTGCAGAGTTGTCACGTTTAAATCTACTCCTTTTGTATATTGGGCCTTCCTTGCTTAGGGTTACGATTGGCATCGTGCCGGGGCTGTAAAAAGCCCCTCAGGCGCCTGGCTGCCTACGACTGCCCATGATACTAGAGGCAAACACTCCCCCCAGTGGAGGCTTCGTGTAAGTACATACCAGTTGCCTGACAGATAATCCCTGAATTACCCAGATCTCAATCGTCCATTTTGTTCCAAACAGATACCTGCACTCGGCTGACATGCATCTCCTTTGCAGAGTCGAACATGCGGTTTCCTGCACGAACAAGTGACGTTTCATCGCACGCAGTGCTAAATTCTCCCAGTGACTTCCAGACCCCATTTGCTTGAAACGCATTCACCTAAAGAAACGAACTAACGGTATTTCCGGCCTTGTTTATAATTTGCAGTCCTGATTAGAATTATGATGAAGAAGCCTCCATAACGCGATGCAGGAAATCGGTGTGGGGCGTGGACCCCCGGAGTCATGGGGAGTTTTGTTACCGATCTCACACTGGAAATAGAGCTTCCCTCAAAGTCTGACTCTCGCTGTCCAGGGTGCTGATATTCCATTTGCGAAATACTGTTCACGGCATCAGTACACCAGTGCGTCTGTATGAAAGACACCAGCTACATTTTAAAGCTGGCACCTGACACGTATGCAATGCAAAGGGATATCCTGTTAACGTGCAGGCGCCAACGTTTTGTTCACAAGTGCGCGACCTGCGCTGTCCAAAGTCAGCGTGCTGAATACCAAGACTCTGTAGTCTTGAATCCACCATGTGTCTACAATCCACCACCAGACGCTCCCTGCCTCTTAATCTCACTCTTGCAGGCTCTTTTTTCACTTCTCCTGTATCCCCCTGTCAGTTCTTTCCGTCTTTGTCTTCCTCCTTTATTGGCACTTTAGTGTTTTTCTCTCGCTTGCTCTGGATCAGTGTGTTCAGGAAAAATAGGCGCCTGTCCTAAAAAACATGAGTGCTGGTTGGATCCACCTGCAGCCAACGGCTCAAATTTATCACTGCCCAGGCGCGCAACACCCATTGAACTCACCGGGCTTTAGCCCCCCCGTCGTGTGTGGCAGCCCGGGATGAGACAGATCCTGGGCACACACAGAGCCGCACTCAAACGTTTCACAGGTCTTTAAAAGACCATTCGAATGTTAATTAGGAGTTGCAGTTGTTTCACCCCTTCTAAGAGCCCCTGCAGCTCCACTCTGCCTACTGATTAAAGGTTCAGCCCCCCCGAAATTTTTTCTTAGCCCCCCCCGAAATTTGGCTCTAGTTGCGCCTCTGTGACACTGCCTATTATCCTACTGATTAAAGGTTCAGCCCCCCCGAAATTTTTTCTTAGCCCCCCCCGAAATTTGGCTCTAGTTGCGCCTCTGTGACACTGCCTATTATATAATGATGCAAGGCAGAGGTTACGCATGTGTATTCATTTTGAGCAATCTTTCGAATGTATGCCCTGTATGCTGGAGGTCAACTCGAGAATGATGTCACACTAATCATTTATGGGTTACGAAGTAGTATGCTACTTGCTGAAAAAGCGCTTCAACACCCCATCAAGGGTACCAAGCGCTATATAAATGCAAACCTTTTTCACCATTCTATCCCTCCACTATCCTTCTCAATCCAGATAACTGACTAACAGTTCCACCACTCAAATTACTTTCATATTTACACTATACTAATTCACCACTAATCCTTTATGGGTTCCGGAGTAGCGTGCTACTCACCAAAAAAGCACTGCGCCGTCTCGTCAGGGGTAGTAAGCGCTATGTAAATGCAATTATAGCACAATACAATACAATAGATCTCAAAACACATGCAGACATCATCAAACAAAGGTGCAATCCAGAGTCCCTTTTGCTTTTGATTGTTAACAGTGCAGATCTTGGTAAAAAGAACAGTTTTTTTCCTTTAAATTGGATATCCTATTTAACGCTGTAATTGGTAATCAACATTTGACGTTCAGCTATCTATAAGTGCTGTAGCACACGGAGCTTCTGTAATGTGATCTGGGAAGGGCATCCTATTGCTTCTTGGCTTGTATGATTTGCAGTTTCTCCTTAGGTAGATCTCAGACAACATTTTCCGCTGTGTGACCTAGAGTGAGCATGTAAACATAACATGAAGGCTATCTTCATTAGAGTGCAGAGGCTTGTATAAGTGAGAACTGTACATTCTCCCAGTCACCCTCTAGCGACCCAAGAGACTATAGTTTAAACAAATTCTTGGGTCAGGCTGGATTAATGCACAGTGAGCAATGTGGTGAACAGACAACCCTGCTTTCACAGGGCACCCCAGTTAAGAAGCAGGGCAGTGGGAGGTGGATGGTCACTGGTTTATTGGGGTTTGGTGCAGTGATTTCACTTTATTATGATAGCTGGGGAGAAGAGTCTTGAGGGACCCCTAGGCGCTTCGCACTGGTCTCATGCTGAGGGAACACCACACTGATCAAAGGCAGAAGAACATTTTTATTACAGAAAGCAGCTGCCACGGATAGTGTTCTGGTGCACCACAATCTCCTATCTTCCCTTAATACCAGAATTGCCAGACGTATGGCAGGTGAAGTCACCAATGGAGAATTCGACAGGATAACTGGAGCACAACAGCAGATCAGAACACGACAAAAGGAAACAAACACTGGCAAAGCCAATATGTCTTGCCTACGCAAGAGCTAATGACTATGTCAATGTGCATTTAGCCATGGTGTAGACCAACGTGGCTGCTGTTTAGCAGGGCTAAATGTTTGTGGCATAGAGGAGAGTGGCATGGAGTGCTGTAGAATGGAGTGTCATAGCGTCATAGAATGCAGTGGCATAGATTAGAGTGGTGCAGAGCAGACTAGAATGGCCTACAGTGAGGTGGCATAGAGCGCAGTGGTGCACATTAGAGTGGTATAGAGTTCAGTGGTGTAGGGTACGGTGGTGTAGAGTACAGTTGCAAAGAGTACAGTGGTGTAGAGTGATGTAGAGTAGAGTGGTTTAGAGTAGAGTGGCATACAGTGCAGTGTCATAGAGTGTAGTGGCTTAGAGTAGAGTGGTGCAGAGTAAAGTAGAGTGCAGTGGCATAGAGTGGAGTGCTGCAGAGTAGAGTGGTGTAGAGTGCAGTGGCATAGAATGGAGTGATGTAGAGTAGAGTGGCGTAGATTGTAGCAGCATAGAGTGCATTGCCATAAAGTGCAGTAGAGTGCTGTGTCATAGAGTGCAGTGGTGCAGAATAGAGTAACGTAGAGAGCAGAGTTGTAGTATAGTGTGGTGCAGAGTAGAGTGGCATAGAGTACAGTTGTTCAGACTAGCATAGAGTGGCACAGTGTTCTGTGATCTAGAATACAATGGTGGATAGTACATTGGTGTAGATTGTAGTGGAATAGAGTGCAGTGATGTAGAGTAGAGTGTTGCAGAGTAGAGTATAGTAGCGTAGAGGGCAGTGATGCAGAGTAGAATTGCATTGAGTGCAGTGCCTTAGAGTGCACTGGTTTTGAGTAGACTGGTGTAGCGTGCATTGGCGGAAAGTGGAATGGCACAGCATAGAGTGGAGTGTTGTAGAGTGGAGTGGGGCAGAGTGGAGTAGAGTGGGGTAGAGAGCAGTGGCGTAGAGTGGATTGTTTCAGAGTAGAGTGAAGTGGCATAGAGTGGAGTGATGCAGGTTATAGTGCAGTGGCATAGAGTAGACTGGTGGAGAGTGCAGCGGCATAGAGTGCAGTGGTGTAGAGTAGATTAGAGTGGCTTGGAGTGGGCTTGCGTAGAGTGGAGTAGTACAAAGTAGAGTGCCTTGGTTTAGAGTGTATTGGCAGAGTGCAGTTGAATAAAGTGCAGTGTTGCAGAGTAGAGTAGCATGGAGTAGCTTGGAGTAGAGTGGTGCAGAGTAGAGTGACATTGAGTGGACTGGCATAGAATGGAGTGGTACAGAGTACCACTCCATTGGTGTAGAGTTTATTGGTGTAGACCACAGTGATGTTGAGTAGTGCAGAGCAAAGTGGGGTGGCATAGCGTGGAGTGGTATAGAGTAGAGTAGAGTGGAGTGGCGTAAACTGGAATAATATACTACCAGATGAGAGAAAGTGTCCAAAGGATATTTACAGACGTGCGTGGATAAATTCCCTATCCATATATGACAACAACAAAAAATCAGCGGGTCTTGAACAAAAAAGAGAGGTGTTTAGACCAATGTCACAGAGTGCATAAAACAGGGAACAGTAAACATGGAAGGAGTCTCATTTAAGAGGACGGATTCCCATCACCCACCAAAGTGGCATGCTTCATCATTTGGGGATCTCCTTTCGGCTGCACACTAGTGCAACCAAGGAGCTACAACTCCTTGCTAATGTAAAGGAGGAGCTCGCAGATGTTTTCAAATGAAATCCAGAACTAGATCACCTAAGATCAGTGAAGCATGATGCAGTGTAGTGAATGTGTAGTGCAGTGGGGTGATAGGTGAATTAAGATTGACTACCAAGGGAAAAATATATTTATTCAGTATCCTATGGTGTCAAGGGTTAAAAAGTGCAAGAGCGCTCTGAATAAATGTATGAGCGCGCTAGTGGTGAGGTCGACATATTTCAGCCATTCCTGATCTTCTTATGATCATGGCTTTCTTCAGGACCTAGGTGTAACTACTGCACATAAATTGTGATAAAAAATTAACACATGTCGTAAGGAACGATACAAAGAATGCAAGTAGGAGCCGCTGCACTCACTTCGTAGTTACCTAGTTAATCTGTTTTGTAGTCAAATGTATGTAGGTAAACCTCTTGTAGGTGCTCAGGGAGATCACCTCCTGGTCCGTGAGGTGCTACAAAATTCAAAGAACAGAAGCCTTACTGCGAGCAAGGTCAATCACTGAGCACTCTTAGTGCGCCAGAGCGCTTTAAAGTTAATTAATTATTATACTCCAAAATGATATTCAAAAGATTATCTTTTATTCAGAGTAGAATTAGTTCATGTTTTCACTCAAGGTATTTATTTCTTACAATCCATCATATTTCTTCATATGAGTGTATTTCTTTTAACATCAAAGTAACCAAGGGTCCGAATATGAAAACAATTCAGAAGAGCTCCGTAGTGTTATTGTCCCCAATGCATTTCGTGCACAGCACTTCATCAGGGGGAATCTGTTAAATGAATAGTAAAGAAAATATGTGTATCGCTATATAGTAGGAGAACGGAATTATAAAAGCAGGTCTTAAAAGGTAGCCAAACGTGCAACACCCAAAGTGCAGGTTACCAGGGAAAAAGTATGAATAGTGTGAAAAGTCGTACAAAAAATGTGGCACGTAATAGATGGTTAGTGTGTTAAAATAAACTTAAAATGTGCGCGTGAGAGTCAGCCATGAAGTGTAAGAACAGAAAGCACTCTTTGGACGGAGATGGTGAGAGGAGAAAAAATACATGCGATCAAAGTTAAATGATATTCAATGTGCAACAACGTAAAGCTCGCTTTCAATGCAAGAGGTGCATGTAGTAATGAAATATAAGAGACTCCTTAACCACTCAAGCCGAGCGGGCACGTAGATAACGGTTATGCGGTGCTACACCCGATTGTGCCTCAAGATTACAAATCAACTCAAATGGTGGCAAGTAGATAACGGTATAACATTACATCATTTGCCAATAACTAAAATCTTAACCTCGGCGGTGGCACTTACCAACTACATGGAGAGAGAAGTATCGTAATCAAAGGTAATGACCAAGCCATGTAATGGCGAAGTCGGAAGACGCCGTGTGTTATACGCATGCTCTGTTTAAAGCCCCATATGTAAACAAAGAAAAAGGAATGTGTCCATACAAAGATGTAAACATAGAGATAGACATAGAGAGCGGCGTGACTGGATGCGCCCAAAACAAACACTTATCAATAAAGTTGACAGCGTAAAAGTAAACTAGGTGAAATGTAATTAACATATGTTTGAGGACATGATACTGATATAAAACAATAAAGTGATGAGGAAATAAACATCATGAATGTGGGAAATGAACATACAATTGTCATCACGGGTATGTAATGGTCACAAACCGTACTCAGAACACAAGAGGAACAAATATTGAGAAAAGGGAATTCATGGCAAAGTGCAAGGGGCAAGAAGAAAGAAAGAATACGGGAAAGAAGATCTAGAAAGGAAAAATAAAAATAAAAAAGGAGAATAAAAAAATAAAAAGGAAAAAGGAATAGGTAAAGGGAGTATAAGAAGAAAGAATAGGGAGATGACAAACGCCAGCTCTGGTTGGTAGTCATTAGAGAGATCATCATCATGGAAATACAGTAGAGTTATGATCAGGTGATTACAAATGGCAACTAAATTCAAGCCGTTCATTAAGTCCTTTAGGCTGAAGGGCACAGAGACGGTGGATCCAATATAGTTCTCGTTGTAGCAAAAATTTGTTGTTATCCTGGTGTGGAATTTTTTCAACGATTTCTAAAATCAGAAAACAAATTTGGCTGGGGTTATGGGCATTTTGAAAGTAGTGTGCGGCTATACAGGATTTCAAATTTTTTGTACGAATGTTACTGCGATGTTCTGTAAACCTTGTTTTAATTTTTCGTTCAGTTTTTCCCACATAGGGGAGGCCACAAGGACATTTCAGTAAGTACACTACATTGCTGGTGTCACATGTTGCATTAACTTGGAGCTGTATAGGAGTGCCTTGTGTAGGATGGGATACTGTGTTGCCTTTAATTATGCTACTACAGTGACCACAGTTGTGGCATGGTAAAGTTCCTTTGTAAGTCCTAGGATTTGGAACCATATGTTGTTTTAAGAGAGCTTGAATGTTTTGTGAACGCTGGTAAGCGAAAATTGGAGGGTTATCAAAGATGTTTTTGAAGTCCATTTCAGATTGAAGTAGGGACCAGTGTTTGCGAATCGTCTCTTTAATTTGTGGAGAATGTGTAGAGTATTTAGACACAGACTAGACGAGTATCCTGATCGGCTTGTTTATCTTTAGGTTTGAGTAGTTCCTCCCTTGTTTTTAGAGCTACTCTGTCTTCTGCCGTTTGCGTAAGGTGTCGAGGGTAGCCACGATGGTGGAATTTGTTGATGATTTTAGTACTGTTCTCCATGTAAAGTTATCAATCACAAAAGAGGGGCGAGGGTCAGATAAGTTTAGACTCTGCCACCCCAAAACCCCGAAGGCCTTAATTGTACACACAAAAGGGGTGGGTAGAGTAAGTAACATAAAGATACATACAAACACAACAAACAGAGAAGGCCCCAATAGGGCAAATCACTCTATTTAATAAAACTGCCCTCACTCACATACCAAGGTATGTGACATGCTTCATCATTGGGCCTGCTTACAATACGCCCTGGTGTACCCCACACAGGGCGGAGCATAAGGGAGGGGGAAAAAATAATAAATTTCTCTTAACACAACATATAGTCAAAACAACTGAACATAAACAACACTTAACACATAAATTGGTGAAAATCGTGCAAACACCAAGTGATCTCAACCGAAAAGTGCAACAAAAAGGTGCAGTATGAGGAGTGATTAAAACTGATTAAAGGTGTCAACCAGAATGCAACCTTTATTAAACTTTTCTTGACCCCTCTGCCAGGATTAAAAGTAAGTGAAAAAAGGATGGGAAAGCGCCTTTAGGAGATAATTAGGAACCTCAAGGCTTTCCTCCTACCACTGCCAGAGTCAACATGTTTTGACCGCTCGTGATGCGCCTGTAAGGTCACTCCGGTCTTCTTCAGGACCGTCGCATTCGGTGTCACTCAGGGTTCCCCCGTATTTCGGAGAAAAATTACCCCAACAGGGAGGTAGGTCCAATTGATCCGTACCACTCCTGTAATATATGTGGAGAGTGTCCCCTCAAATGCGGGAGAACATTCGCTATAGCAAAGAGAGAGAGTAGAGAGGAGGGGTTAAAAACCCTTGTTAGAATCCACCTGCTCAATCTTTCAATTGTATAGTGTCAACATTGTCTATAGCCTTTAAAATTATGTGTCTTGTGTTGAGTAAAAGACCCCAAATGCATATTATGCATGGACTTCTGTTAAACTCATTAATTGTCCCTATATAGTCAAATAAATACAAGACCCAATCTCTTATATTTGACCATCTCTCTGCATTCGCGTAATCACTCGTACCTCGTACCTAGTTCCACTTAAAATAGCCGCGGGGCCATAATAGTACCACAGTCTCCAGCTGTTGCTATTACAGTCACCCCACTCAGGTTGTTATATATTGGGTGGTTCACTTACCGAGTTTATATCAATTACAAACTCGAACTGGTGTCCGGTGTAGAGGACGCCCAAGAACACAATCTGGAAAATAAGTATTGAGGGAGATATTAACTTAGAAATCTCCACCTCCTCGTATACGTCTGTAGATAGATGTATCACAGCCTGCTCTAGAATATAATCTTGCCTTTGTTGGATGTTGGCTGTCACCTGCGCAACACGCGCTCACCCCCTCGAGCCCCCTCCTTACCGTTCTATAGGCTTGTCCTGGTTCAGTCACCCACGCCCCTTAACACCGCGTACATCATGTGCGCCGTGTTTACCCAAGCACTTAATGTTGTGGACCGGCTCGGGCGTCCCACGTGACCGCGCCAGAAACGTCGTTACGTTCTGCGCTCTCTCATACGTCAGAGAATCTTGGGAAATGTAGTATTTTGCGAATACTGCTTCGCGTCCAGGGTTCAAGACTCCTGTAGCACTATCCAATTTGATTAAAAATTCAAATGTATATCTTTTTGTATTTTGGCATTACATGATTACCCCATATATACCCCAAGTCAAAAATATGACTTAGTAGATGGACTTTAACAGACGATCAGGGCCGCTGTCAAAAAACCACATGGGAAATGTAGTTTATGCTGAGAATGCTGCTTCGTGTCCAAGGTTCAAGACTCCTATGGCGCTATCCCATTTAATTCAAAATTTCAAATGTATATATTTTTATATATTTTTTAGCATAACATAAATTCCCATCTTCTACCCCAAGTCTAGAGAGTGACTTGGTGGATAGATTTCAACGAACGACCAAAACTGCTGCTGGAGGTTCCTACTAGAACTGACCGGTAGACAGGTGACACTCGCTAGTAAACCTGACTGCCCCCAGACAACCTACAGATCAATACATGAATGGTGTGTGATATAAAGGAGCCTCATAACTAAGCTCTCTCCATAGGGATGAAATTATTAAGAACTCGAATGGAGAAAAAATGAAGTTAGACAAGGGAATACCCCCTAAATGATGCTGAATTAAGGCCTCCCTCGCGTTCACTATTGGCTCACCAAAGACCTCTAGGTAGATGCTGGGGTAAGTTGTTGAATAGAACATAAAGGCACTTTGAAATGCTGGGAAGGGCAAAACCCTGAGATGATTTTACATAATAGGGGACTCCATTTAACTCTAGAGACTAACCCTCATTATCAAAGGACTACATTGTATGTTGGAACTACACCGCCTGGTTATTTTGTGGCAACCTACTGTCTGCTCAGTGCCTGCCAGGGGATGTCATCATTCAGTCCTACCAGATGGCTCTTTAAACGATACACCCATCTTTGCTCCCGCCGGAGCAACAGATCCTGATCATCTGCTTGGTATCTACCTAGTTGGATTTTTTCGATGACGGTCCACTCCAAATCGTCTGTACCATGTCCTTTTTCCTGGAAGTGAGCTGTGAGTCGAGTATTGGTCTTACCGCATCTGATAGTTGGTATGAGATCTCTGTTCCCAGGGAGTGCGAAGGCCAAGGTCAATGGTTTTAGAGTTGCGTGTAAGATGACAGACACTGCATGAACCGCACCTAGTGTGACCCATCAGTCTAGGTAAACCAGGAAGTACGTTGGTTTCCCTCACTCCCCCCAGATCCCTGGGTCAGGTATGTACCAGTAAATCCTTCAGGTTTTGACTGCGCCTAAATGAAAAAAGTGGTGTTGGAATGTTCATCCCCCGGTATTCAGGATTTTCCAATTCTGCATGACTAGACGTTTTATATGGTGTGAAGCCGTATTAAAAGTTGACACAAACACTGGCTTGTTCATTTCGGGTCTGACGGTCTTCATGAGTAATGACTCTCGATTGGTATTGAGGGCCCTTTTCTTAGCCTTTTTGATTACTTTCGGTGGGTACCCTCGTTGTTGGAGTTTACTTGTCAAGACCTCTGATTCGACTAAAAAATCCTCTGTTTCCGAACAATTTCGCCGGATCCGGAAGAATTGTCCCACTGGTAAATTCTCCCGCAGGGAGCGGGGATGGAAGCTCCCAAATTCCAGTAAGGAATTCTTATCCGTCGATTTGTGGAAGACCTTAGTCTTTAAGGTGCCGTTGGAGGGTTCGATCACCAGATCCAAAAAGGGTAGATGGGATTTGGTGACAGTGGAGGTAAAATGCAGAAAAGGGTTTTGGGCGTTGAGCCACTCCAAAAAGTGGTCAACTGATGTTCTCTCACCCCTCCAGATCACTAGGACGTCATCAATGTAGCGACGCCATAATCGCAGGTTATTTGCCCATGGTCCACTAGCATCAAGAATTGTCATTTGCTCAAAAGCGCCCACGTATAACCCTGCCAAACTGGGGGCGAAGACACTCCCCATTGAGGTCCCGTGAGTTTGGAGATATAGTGACCCCTCAAATTCGAAGAAGTTCCTGGTTAAGGCAATTTCGGCCAAATGTAAAATGAAGGTCTGTGGTGTTTCATATGGCCACTCTCGTTCAAAAAGTAATGTTTCTAAGACCCTGAGGGTTTCCCGTTGTGGAATGTTTGTATATAGGGCTTCGATGTCCAGCCCTATCAGGAATTCCTTCTCAGGGTTGAACGGTATCTCTTTCAATAGATTTAACACATCTAGTGTGTCCCTTAGGTAGGTGGGTAGCTTTTGGACCATAGGTTTCAAGTAGAAATCACAAAACTCCGAGAGGGGTTCCAGCAGGGACCCCATCCCAGAGACAATGGGTCTCCCAGGAGGGGGTCGCACCGCTTTGTGGATCTTCGGTAGGATGTAAAAGTACGGAGTCCTTGGTAGTTTTTGTACAAGGAACTCCGCTTCTTGCTGTGTGATCCAATCATTCGCCTTAGCCTCCTCTACCATGATGACAATTTCTGTGGTGATCTCCTCCGTGGGGTCTTGTCTCAATTTTTGGTACGTACGTGGGTCTGCCAGGAGGCGCAAACATTCACCGCGATAGGCCTCAATATCCATAATTACGGTGCCCCCGCCCTTGTCTGCAGGCTTCAAAATAATTTCTTTGTTTGACCCCAGAGTCTTCAATGCTTCCTTTTCCCGATTCGAAAGGTTGGAGAAATGACCTGAGTTTGCCAAATTTGTTGATTCCAAATCATGGATCACTGCTGCCTCGAAAGCCGCAATCTGTGGTGGAAGGACTGCCAATTGTGGTGTGAAGGACGACTTAGGACGAAATGGTGTGTCGCCCCTTTGTCTATCAAAAGAGTTTTGATGCTCAAAAAAGACTCTCAATCTTACATTGCGGAAAAAGACAGCTAAATCCTGTCGTAGTTTAAACAGATCAGGATAGTTCGTAGGGACAAAACCCAGACCCTTATTGAGGATCTGCTCCTGAAGGTCAGTCAAAGGGTGAGAAGACAAGTTTACCACTAGTGATTGTCTCTGCTGGTGCTCGGTGTGGTTCCCTGTGCCATACTCCTGGTGATCCGTTGGGTAATCTCCGGGTCCTGATCTGACCAGTTGACTCTCGCTGGTGTCTTCTGCTTGCCACGTCCCCTCCCGCGGCCTCCCCCTAAAAAAGGCCCCTGAAAGTTTTGAAACTGTGCATTTTGGAAATCAGGATTCTGGAACCGTTGATTGCCATACGCTTGATGTTGGTATTGTTCCGCTGGAGGATAACCCATCATAGGCCAATTGAAGGCTTGGTTGGGATATTGTTGGAAGGGTTGTTGGAAAAATTGGGGTCTCGGGCCCCTCCAATTCCCACGACCTCGTCCTGATCTAATTTCTGGTCGAATGGTACCATGACGATATCAGTTTGTAAACCCCTTTCAGTCGTCTGTATTTTGATTAGCAGAGCATCCGCCAGCCGTTTAGCCGTTCGAATGATTAACACGAGCCAGTCTCTGGTGCACTTCCATGACACCAGAGCCCAATCCCGTCTAAATTCCTCGTCGTCCAGAAAAATTAAAGGCTCATTGGTCACAAGTAAGCCCCTGGGGGTGGCATTCACCCGCAAGTATTCAGTGAGGATAGCTCCGTGTAAAATGGTTTTGACTTGGTTTTTCTTAAGCTCCAATAAGGTGTCCCAACCCTCGCCTTGGGCTAACACTGCAGTGACTGTGCTATCACCCAGAAGAGATGGTCCTGCTAGTATGTCGGAAACAATGTCGTCCCCAAAGGAGAGACTGGGGATGAGATCCATGTTGAATGTTTCTCAACAAGGCCAGGTGGTGAAACGAAGAGATCTTACTAATACTTCAAGGTCCATGTAAAGTTCCCTTGTTGAGGCAATCCTTTTAGCACGAAGCAACTGAGAATAAGGAAATTGGCGTTTTAAACTCGGTTGGTGGAAGGATCTGTAATGCAAGTAGTTATTGCGGTCTGTAGTTTGGGTGTAAATTGATGTCTCAAGTTGGTTATTGATGAACTTGATTTGAACATCCAAAAATGAAATTTCTGATTCGCTGATTGTGTAAGTGAATTGTATTCTGTCGTTCACTTGATTCAGATCATTAATAGATTTTAGTAACAGTGTCTCACTCCCTTTCCATATGAGAAAGATATCGTCAATGTAACGATAGTATGCACATAAGAATGGATGCCAATTGTCGTTCTGGAGAATATGTTGTGTTTCAAATAGATACATAAACAAATTTGCGTATGCCGGAGCGGCACAATTGCCCATAGCAACTCCGGATAGTTGTTGGTAATAGTTGTTGTTGTAGGTTCTGAAGTAACTATGTTGTAGCATAAATTGCATCAGTTCCATGATGAAAACCTGTAAATCTTGTGGTTTGTCTGTACGCACTAGAGCTGATTCTAAAGCTTCTAAGCCAAGGTTGTGGGGGATAGAAGTATATAATGAGTTCACATCAATTGTGCATAAAAGTATGCGATGGTCTGCAGGGATGATGATGCTGTTGAGTTTAACCAGAAAATCGGTAGTATCTTGTAGAAAAGTAGACATGCTTTTTACACTCCCCTGTAGATGTTTGTCAATGTACATACCGGTGGGTTCAAAACTACAGACCGCAATAACTACTTGCATTACAGCTCCTTCCACCAACCGAGTTTAAAATGCCATTTACCTTATTCTCAGTTGCTTCGTGCTAAAAGGATTGCCTCAACAAGGGAACTTTACACTGAGAACAGTACTAAAATCATCAACAAATTCCACCATCGTGGCTACCCTCGACACCTTACGCAAACTGCAGAAGACAGAGTAGCTCTAAAACCAAGGGAGGAACTACTCAAACCTGAAGATAAACAAGCCGATCAGGAGACTCGTCTAGTCTTTGTGTCTAAATACTCTACACATTCTCCAAAAATTAAAGAGACAATTCGCAAACACTGGTCCCTACTTCAATCTGAAATGGACTTCAAAAACATCTTTGATAACCCTCCAATTTTCGCTTACCAGCGTTCAAAAAACATTCAAGCTCTCTTAAAACAACATATGGTTCCAAATTCTAGGACTTACAAAGGAACTTTACCATGCCACAACTGTGGTCACTGTAGTAGCATAATTAAAGGCAACACAGTATCCCATCCTACACAAGGCACTCCTATACAGCTCCAAGTTAATGCAGCATGTGACACCAGCAATGTAGTGTACTTACTGAAATGTCCTTGTGGCCTCCCCTACGTGGGAAAAACTGAACGAAAAATTAAAAAAAGGCTTACAGAACATCGCAGTAACATTCGTACCAAAAATGTTAAATCCTGTATAGCCGCACACTACATTCAAAATGCCCATAACCCCAGCCAAATTAGTTTTCTGATTTTAGAAATCGTTGAAAAAATTCCACACCAGGATAACAACAAATTTTTGCTACAACGAAAACTATATTGGATCCACCGTCTCTGTGCCCTTCAGCCTAAAGAACTTAATGAACGGCTTGAATTTAGTTGCCATTTGTAATCACCTGATCATAACTCTACTGTATTTCCATGATGATGATCTCTCTAATGACTACCAACCAGAGCTGGCATTTGTCATCTCCCTATTCTTTCTTCTTATACTCCCTTTACCTATTCCTTTTTCCTTTTTATTTTTTATTCTCCTTTTTTTATTTTTATTTTTCCTTTCTAGATCTTCTTTCCCGTATTCTTTCTTTCTTCTTGCCCCTTGCACTTTGCCATGAATTCCCTTTTCTCATTATTTGTTCCTCTTGTGTTCTGAGTACGGTTTGTGACCATTACATACCCGTGATGACAATTGTATGTTCATTTCCCACATTCATGATGTTTATTTCCTCAGCACTTTATTGTTTTATATCAGTATCGTGTCCTCAAACATATGTTAATTACATTTCACCTAGTTTACTTTTACGCTGTCAACTTTATTGATAAGTGTTTGTTTTGGGCGCATCCAGTCACACCGCTCTCTATGTCTATCTCTATGTTTACCTCTTTGTATGGACACATTCCTTTTTCTATGTTTACATATGGGGCTTTAAACAGAGCATGCGCATAACACACGGCGTCTTCCGACTTCACCATTACATGGCTCGGTCATTACCTTTGATTACGATACTTCTCTCTCCATGTAGGTGGTAAGTGCCACCGCCGAGGTTGAGATTTTAGTTATTGGCAAATGATGTAATGTTATACCGTTATCTACTTGCCACCATTTGAGTTGATTTGTAATCTTGAGGCACAATTGGGTGTAGCACCGCATAACCATTATCTACGTGCCCGCTCGGCTTGAGTGGTTAAAGAGTCTCTTATATTTCATTACTACATGCACCTTTTGCATTGAAAGCGAGCTTTACGTTGTTGCACATTGAATATCATTTAACTTTGATCGCATGTATTTTTTCTCCTCTCACCATCTCCGTCCAAAGAGTGCTTTCTGTTCTTACACTTCATGGCTGAGTCTCACACGCACATTTTAAGTTTACTTTAACACACTAACCATCTATTACGTGCCACATTTTTTGTACGACTTTTCACACTATTCATACTTTTTCCCTGGTAACCTGCACTTTGGGTGTTGCACTTTTGGCTACCTTTTAAGACCTGCTTTTATAATTCCGTTCTCCTACTATATAGCGATACACATATTTTCTTTACTATTCATTTAACAGATTCCCCCTGATGAAGTGCTGTGCACGAAATGCATTGGGGACAATAACACTACGGAGCTCTTGTGAATTTTTTTCATATTCGGACCCTTGGTTACTTTGATGTTAAAATAAATACACTTATATGAAGAAATATGATGGATTGTAAGAAATCAATACCTTGAGTGAAAACATGAACTAATTCTACTGTGAATAAAAGATGATCTTTTGAATACCATTTTGGAGTATAATAATTAATTAACTTTAAAGCGCTCTGGCACACTAAGAGTGCTCAGTGATTGACCTTGCTCGCAGTAAGGCTTCTGTTCTTTCAAGTAAGGAATGATACAACCATATACCTGTATATGGCAATTGATGGCACTAAAGGCATAGGTGTCGCACTCCTGTCATAAAAAGGGGGGAGGGATATTATATATATATATATATATATATATATATATATATATATATATATATATATATATATATATATATATATATATATCCAAGCTCCTAAGTATCCATGGGATTTACCCCATAAAGATAGTAGCACTCGCAGGGGTTAGTTCTGACAAAAAAAAAATTGAAGCCCTATGGCGAAACGCGTCGTTGCTGTGCAGTTCCCGAAATAAAATCATTGTCGGAACTAACCCCTGCGAGTGCTACTATCTTTATGGGGTAAATCCCATGGATACTTAGGAGCTTGGACATTACAACGGGCACACCCCCGTTCTGTGTGCACCCGCTCACGTGTGCATCTGGCTGGTGTTTGGGAGCTGAGGGATATATATATATATATATATATATATATATATATATATATATATATATATATATATATATATATATTCAGGCAAAGTGATCCTTTTGCTCGATGAGCGCTCAACAGCGTGTGCTCTGCCCAGGGTCCGGATCCAGGCCCAGTAATTCAATTTGGCACAACGAATGAGGCGGCACAACCAGGTCGATTTCAAGCTTTTAATTCAGCGTATTTTCACCCCACCAACGCGTTTCAGCCAAACTCGGCTTTGGTCATGGTTGGTAAGTCCTTTTACCATTTTTACATTTATACTGCCCCACATTAACCATTAAGGGGTATTGTGGGATATGTAGTTTTACAAACACTTTACATTTTTAACAAACGAGAAAGAAAGACAAGTTTGCTTAATTGTCATTATTACTCAAATCGTATTTGGTTTTCGATGTTTATCATCAAGGAGAAATGTCATGGAGTTGACTTTTCATTAATATCTGGGTATAGTACCCAAAATATTGAAAACGGAGATTTCAGGGTCTGTTAGAGTCTGTGTTGGGTATTGTACCCTCTTCATAGCTACTACTTGTGATTTGCCAATATGAGAATATGATTCATTGGTTTAGTCCAGATGTACGTAAAGTTCTTCGTCATTATTGATGCCTCTCGGGCTCTTCGTCCGAAGTCTAATGATGAGTCGTGATTCCATTTGGCGTAATTTTCTTACGCGATCTCCCCCTCTTTCCATTGATGGCAGCATTTTGATTCCATAAAAGCTCATTGATCTCCAATCCCCCTTTTGGCATATACTCAAGGGGGGCCCAGGACCTCCCAAAAGTAAAACAGCGCCCGATCCCAGCACTGCTCTATGCGGATGACGCCGTCATCCTGGCGCGAACTCCGCGCGAACTCCAGAGCTCACTAAACAGATACACGACTTACATGAGCAGCTTAGATCTTAAGGTTAACGTAAAAAAAACATTTGTCATGACCACGGGGGGGGGGGGCGAGGCGAAGAAAGGTATAAAAAAGATCTACCTCGACAACCAAAAACTTGAGACTACCACACAATACCCATACCTCGGGATCATGATAGATGACAGGCTGTCTTGGAAACCAGCAGTAGAATCAAGATGCCACTTATTCAAATGATCGATAGCGGCCCTACAGACTTTCTCGCAGAAGCTGGGGAGAAGGGCCCCAGTAGAGCTGTTGAAAATTTACAACGCCAAGTGCCAGGCCATTGCCCTTTATGGAGCAGGGGTGTGGGGTCATACAGATGTTAGAGCTCTACAGACAATTGAAAACACTTTTATAAGATTTCTCCTGGCCACACCAAAAGGTATATCAACCTATGCCTCCCACATGGAACTGGGAATCCCCTATCTTCAGGACCTTCTTAAAATTCAGCCACTGATGCTGTGGAGGCGTATTTGGTCATCCGACACAAACACATTAACGCAGACAATAGTGGCTGACATCATGTCACTTGACTATTCCTCCAGACTGAAGTGGCTTTGCTACATTAGAAACTTCTTCACAGACCTCGGACTTGAGAATTATTATCTTCAACCTGAGACGGTAGTCGGCCTGTCAAAAAAGGAGCTCAAGCAACTAGCCCTACAACATCTGGAATCACTGAGATTAACATCTGATGCCGCAAAGCCTTCAGTCACTCATGCGAACATAGTCCAGACAACATATGGCATCCAACCGTACCTAACTTTGTACCTCAAAACATATGAGAGGATGTTGTTGACTAGGTTCAGACTGGACATTTTTTTCAGACTGGTTGTTTCTCCAATGAACAAAGTCTGGGAAACAAATTTGCCCCCATGTCCCTGTGATGGGAAATCCATACAATCCAACATGCATGTGATCATGTTCTGTAAATTTCACCATCCCCACAGAAAATGTTGGCTTTTCCCCATACTTAGGCGGTGGGGCTTCAGACAGTGCCGACCAGCATTTTACCGACTGCAATTCTTAGAGTCCAAAGAAGTGTGTTACGCAATTTTAAATTTTTTAAAATGTATTATGAATAACAGAAAAAATCTCTAGTACTGTTTTCTATGCAAAAATAACAACCCTGAAATGTAACATTATTACAATACGTCCGCTTACATTCATCGCATATTGCTTTTCATGAAATCTTTTTTTTTTTTTTTTTGACTGTCTTTTATGGTTGTCTTTGTGATAAACCGAATAAAGAGTTGTTATTATTATTATTATTATATACTCAAGTGCTTGGCAGTTGCATAGGACATATTTGCATTTTTTACTGCACGTATGTGCTCTAGGATCCTTTTTTTTAGCATACATGTTGTACTGCCTATGTACTACATCCCGCATCTGCACTCTATCACGTACACTACAAACTTTGATGTGCATGTGATGTGTTGTTCGATTTGCATAGTTTTGCCATTTGGCTCCACAAGCTTTGTCATGCTTTTGCCAATTCTGCATGCTTTGTAGGTTGTGCATGGTTGGAAACCTTTGCATTGTTGAGTTAGCCAATTAGTTTGTTGTTTGGTTTGGAAATGACTTTTAACCATAAGATCTTGTAGGGAGGTATTTTTTCTGTAGGTGATGGTTGGTTTATTTCCCACAATTTCTCCTATGTCAGGGTCACCTGATATAAGATGCCAATACTTCCTCATTTCCCCCGCAATGCAGCCACTTTCCTTATTGTATGTTGTTATAAATCTAGGAGGATCTTTTTCTTGTGTGATTCTTGGTTTTTCAATTAGGGTTTTCTGCCTTTGTTTTTTGATCAGCTCTTTTCTTACATTTGTTCTGAGTGCGCTCTTGATATCCTCTTGATTCAAACCTTTTTCTGCTTTCTTGAATTTTACTTCAGCATCATCTTGTTTGGAACAGTTCCTTTTCATGCGTATGAATTCACCATACGGTATGCTGTTTAGTAGTGGTCTTGGGTGGAAGCTCGTGCCATGTAGCACGCTGTTTGTGGCAGTCTTATGTCGGAACAGAGTTGATTCAATATTTCCATCCGATATATAGATTTTGGTGTCAAGAAAATCAATTTGTTTCTTGCTCGTTGAACAGGTAAATTGTAAACCAATGTCATTGTTGTTTAGAATCGCAAAGTATTTCTTGAATTCTTGATCTGTCCTGTTCCAGATTATGAACAGGTCGTCTATATAACGTACTCACAAAATTATTCGTTCCAAATCTGTCTTATTGCTGTTGTCCCATGCTATTGTCCTCTCCCACCAGCCCATGGTGATATTTGCGTAATTAGGCGAAAATTAGATCCCCATGGCTGTGTCACACTCTTGTTTAAAAAGTTCTTTGTTGAACAGGAAAATATTATTTGTTAAACACATGTTAATCATCTTTAGTAGCATAGTAGTGTGTTCCAATTCTGAGATGTTGCGTTGTTTCAGGAAGTACTGACATGCTCTCAGTCCTATCTCATGTCTTATCGATGTATACAGTGATACCACGTCAATGGTGACTAGTAAGTATCCTGGATTCCATGTTATACCCGTTAGGATTCGTAAAAAGTCACCTGTATCCTTTAGGTATGAGTTCATGCTCTGTGCAATTGGTGCCAGGAATTTATCCACGTATTTGGAGACGTTCTCGTACAGGGAGCTGTAGGATGAAACAATTGGCCTACCAGGCAGATTTATTAAAGTTTTATAGATTTTAGGTAAAAAGTATATACAGGGTGTTATTGGAAAATCCGTTGTTAAAAACTTTCTTTCATCATCACTTAGCAATCCTTTTTCATACCATGATTGTAGATTTTCTTTTAGTTAATTTGTCATCTTCAAGATTGGATTAATTTGAATCCTGGAATAGTTGTGTTCATCCTCTAGTTGCCTCATTGCTTCAATTATATAATCTGTGGTATTCATTATCACAATGTTTCCCCCCTTATCGGCAGGTTTTATTGTAATTTTTTTGAAAATACAAAAATTACAATAAAACCTGCCGATACATTAATAACTTTAATAAATCCGCCTGGTAGGCCAATTGTAGATTAGGAAAATTGGTGCATAGGTCTTTTTTCCATCTCAAATGAAGTTCCTTTATCTACTTGATTGTTATCTTGTTCCAAGCTTTCAGAGTATCAGTCGGTGCGTCCTCTTGCTGTCTCCTGGATGACAGCAAGAGGACGCACCGACGGAAAAAAGACCTATGCACCAATTTTCCTAATCTATGGGTTACGAAAAATGAAGACAGTAAAGCTCTTTTTCACCTAAGAGCAAAAAAGTTTATCTAATAAACGTCAAATAAAGACAAAGAACGGAATAGTTTCTCAAACTACAAACTAAGAATTGTTCAAGCTATAGAACCATGATCCCTACACTGAGAAGATAGACATAAAGAAAAATAATCCTCAACTAATTAACAGCTCACATAAAAAAGCTCAAGTTAAGACAAAGGGCCTAAGAACAAAAGAAATCAAAAGACAAATAAAGAAAAGACTTTGACTGAGTCCTGAGGAAGGCGCAAGCCGAAACGTGCATAACACAATCTGCCGACATCTATCAAATTACCAATTGTTAGATCTTGTTACCCACAGAGATGTATTACAATAAATGTAATCTGAAAATGTTTTAGTACATATATGTAATTTAAGATCTACATTCAAAGATAACCGGTCAAGTTTATGATATAGCAGGAGAAGTATTAAAAAGCAGAACAAATATCTGTCAGATAAAATGTTGACAAAATGTATTTTATCTCTCTGGAACTAATTAATTGAAACATATATCATGTACATATAAAAGAGAGTTTGTTGGAATTTGAATATTTAAGGAAAAAATAAAAAATAAAAATATATTTTTGATACAAGGTTGTCTTGTTGTGAACATATTATGGAATAGGTTTAAGTTAATTTGAAGCATTGTGATTTGTGCCTATATGATGTTTTAATCTACTTTGGCCCAGTGTTTTTTCAAACAATTGTATTTCCCTGTCCTGGTTGTGTAACTAAGATTCAGGGGCCCCGTTCTTTACAACACAAAAAACGAGTGGAACAGAGGACAGAAGGGCACAGAAAACGAAGCGAAAACGAGTGGAACAGAGGGAAGAAAGGCAAAAAAAACAAGTGGAACAGAGGGCAGAAAGGCATAAAAAACGAGTGGAACAGAGGGCAGAAGGGCACAAAAAACGAAGCAAAAATGAGTGGAACAGAGAGCAGAAAGGCACAAAAACGAGTGGAACGTAGGGCAGAAAGGCACAAAAAACAAGTGGAACAGAGGTCAAAAGGGCATAAAAAACAAGGGGAAAACGAGTGGAACAGAGGGCAGAAGGGCACAAAAAACGAAGCAAAAACGAGTGGAACAGAGGGCAGAAAGGCACAAACAACGAGGGAAAAACAAGTGGAACAGAGGGCAGAAAGGCACAAAAAACGAGTGGAACAGAGGGCAAAAGGGCACAAAAAAACGAGGTCTTAATTTTGGACCTATTATTTGAAATGTCTTGAAGCGTCACAAATCCAAAGTAATTCCTTTTGGTGTTGTAGGGAACTCTTAAGTCAGGCCTGTCTTGGGTATTTTGTTCAAACCACAGTATGGGCTCTGATGAAATTAGGCTTAAAGTCAATGAAACTGGGCGTGGGGGGTCTCTTGGAAAAATGCGCGAGTTGCTTTGGGCTCATGGCGATTTTCACTGGCCAGAAGTAGCTCTGACTACACAAAAGGTTGGAGACCCCTGGTGTAAACTTTAAGTGTACAAAAGCAGCACATTATATTGCAATGCAAGCAAATCCAAGTCCTCACATATAAATGGACTTAGTAACCAAACACCTTACCCATATCAAACCGGGAGGGTACTCACCACTCCTGGCAACCGCTCAGGGCGTGAAGCAACGCTCTGTGAAAATAGAAAAAGGAAAACGAAACCCATAGGGAATAGGGATATAGTCTTTAAAAGTAATGGGCACGCTGTGCACCACCACTGTAGATGAAATTAGAATTAAAAATCAAGTGGGTTGTATCTGCATTAAATAAAGGACAGCATCATAGATATATGCCAGCCATTGAAAATAACTGTGCTGTGTAAAGTTAATGCGTAGCCTGCCAGAATGCTACCTAAATAAGCAAGAACAGAGAGAAACTCTGTGCAGCATGAGCTGCCACTATGGATTTCAAATTAAACATTGTTAGGCATTAGAAGATAACGGTAACGAGGCAGGAAACAGCTCTTGTAACAATAGTCGGAGCCACAGCAAAATCAACAGTGTCAGGCATTGATAGATAAAAACAGCAAGGCAGGAAACAGCTATTTTGGTGAAGGTCATAGTTGCGGCAAATGTTAAACATGGAGACAGGCACTTTTACCTAATCCGTCGTTACCCCGGACTGGAACCTGAGAGACACCGGCGGTGACGTCCGTCCGGGGCAGGCGTTTAAATACACCTAAATGAATCAGGAGAATTGCCCCACCAGTAAAGGGATAGATTCCGTCCGCAGAGGAGTAAGACGCGTGCCGCGTTTGGCTGGCTGACGCGTAACGCCGTCATTCATTAGAACTACACTCTGCATCAGACAAACTCGGGAGTTGTAGTTTTACGTGCCCCCAACCTCATTCATACGAACAAATCCAGGGCTTAGTACTCCCGGGAAAGGAGGAGCAGCGTGACGAGCATCGCCGTCAGCTGACACATGATGCCGTCATCTCACAGCTCCTTACTGCCTACTAAAGAGATTGGGAGTTATAGTTTATTAGTACCCAACAGTAACAAACAAACCAGGATTTTTAAAGGAGATGATGTTGTTACAAATCTTGACATCAAAAAGGAGATGTGGAATAACCCTTCATAAAACATAATAATTTTATATTAAGTTGCGCACACCACTGGTATTACAAGTATTCCCTCTTTTTTACCCATCAAAAGGGTCTACCAAACGTTATGGGCATGTACTGGATAGATGGGTAATCCAATGGTACAGTTGTGAGTCTATGAGGGAGTCAACATGGAGTTTAAGCCAGAGGCAAATTAGTTTAAATAAACATCTTTGTGATATTCAACAGCTCCTAGTTAAACAACGCAGAAGGATAAACAGCAAACTGCCTACTAGAAATGCTGTGAATTGTTATGAAGTGGGAATTTATAAAAAATTGGGGGTAGTGAAACTAAATTAAAGTCCAAGGGATTTCATTGTTGAGCCCTTCTATATTGCTGCTTAGCTTGAACACCCAGCGTTGTTCTTTCTCAAATAGAAATGTAGTGACATCCGTGATGTGTCTAGGTATGTATGGCTGTTCAAGAATAGTCCACGTCATATCGTCAGGTCTGTGTTTTTGTTCGAGGAAGTGGCTAGTCAGTTGAGTGGCTTGTTTTTTACACCGAATGGTGCTTTTGTGCTCCATGATCCGTTGTTTAATTTTACGTGTTGTCATACCAACGTATTTCTTGGAGCAAGGGCATTTTATTAAATAAATCACTCGCTCACTGTTACAATTGGTATGCTTGATCTGCCTCCATGGTCTTGGAGTACCAATATCCACCTCTGTAGTGTGTTTAGTCTGTGGGCATGCTGTACATGTCCCACACGGATAGTGTCCCTGCACTGCTGGGATATTCCAAAGTGTGTTAGGTTCTGGTGCAGACATACCCCTTGGTCGTGTATGGACAAGACAATCATGCAGATTTCTACCCCTTTTGAAAGAAAAAAAGTGGTAGAAGTATCTTGTGCTGCCCAACATTCAAAATGTGCCAGTGTCTGTGCACAATCTTTTGAATTTGATTAGATTTGGTGCTAAATGTGTTTACGCAAGTCAGCCTTGTAAGTGGAGGTTTTGGCACTGATGGTTCTATTAGGGCTTCACAGTTATTGTTTGAAGCTCTTTTATAGGATTGTCGTACCAGTCTTTTTGGGTATTTTCTAGCTCGAAGGTTGAGAGAGAGCACACTGGCATGTTTCCTGAAGTCTTCAGTAGTGGAACAATTCCTTCGGAGCTGAAGGAACTGGCCAAATGGTAACCCCTCGCGTAAGGATTTAGGGTGGAAACTGTCATATGTCAGCAGTGAGTTCCTAGCCATAGGCTTTGTTTAAAGTTCAATTTTTAAGCCCCTTGACAATGGAAAAATCCGCAAGTCAAGAAACGGAAAGCTCGTCTTACTCACGTCCATTGTAAAGTTCAGGTAGTAGTTCTGTCCATTGAGCCAAGTATGGAAAGAGTTGAGAGTGGCCAAGTCACCTCTCCATATGACGAATATGTCATCTATATAGCGCTTCCACTCAATGTGGCTCTGAAAGGGATTTTCCTCCACAAGTACACAGTTTTGTTCAAAGAGATGAACATAGAGGTTAGCCAGGCTGGGGGCAAAAACACTCCCCATTGATGTACCAGAGGTTTGGAGGTAGATCTGATCTGCAAATCTGAAAACGTTTTCAGTCATTGCCAGCCTGGCACATTCCATGATAAAAGGAACTGGTGTACTTGGGGTACCTGGTCTTTGGTCAAGGAGTATCCTAACTGCATCTAATGTAGGTCTGGGCAGAAGTTTGCGAAGTAGCGCTACGCAAAGTGCACTTCACACTACGCGAGCTACGCGTAGCACTATGCAGACTGCTTAGTACCCTGTTCGCACTGTGCAAGATGCCTTTTTCAATGATTGCACAGTGCGGACAAGCATCCGGCACTATGCAATCATTGAAAACGGCCTCTTTCACAGTGCGAGCTGTAGTTTTCTGCCGCTCGAGTAGATTTTTACTCGAGCTGCAGATTTCTCAACATGGACTGGTAGTTTCTCATCGCGAGCATACGCGACCACTCGCAATGAGAAACCTGATCTTCACGCGTTGAGAATCTCGCCGGGAGGGTTATTTTCCACGCTTGTGTTTGGCAACTTGATGTTGCTGATCGCGAATGAGGAATAAGTCTCGCCGGAATGTCATTTTGCTTTCTCGCAGTCGCCAACTTGACGTTGAGGACCGCAAGCAAGCAAAAATGACCACTGCACTACGCTACACTATGCATGTGTACACTGTGCTGCATGCAGTTCGCGTAGTGCGAAGTAGCGCAAACTTCGCAAACTACGCGAGCATAGCGTAGTGCTTTGCCCAGGGTTAATCTATTGTTTCCAACTGAGGGATGCAAGTATAAAGGGATTCCACGTCAAAACTGACGAGGAAATCCATCTCACTGTTAAAACCTATCTTAGGCAAGAACGTCCTTAGTGTCTTGAAGGTAAGTGGGCATAGTTTTGACCAGAGATCTCAGGAAATGATCCACAAACGTGGATAGGGGCTCAAAGAATGAACCTATCCCCGAAATAGGGTTGGCCAGGAGGAGGACGCTGGGGCTTGTGTATCTTGGGTAGCACATAGAAATATGTCATCACTGGGTGAGTAGTTACAAGGTAGTTAGCCTCCTGAGTTGACACCCAACCCTCAGTTCTTGCTTGTTCAACTAGCTTAGTGATCTCTCTAGTTAATCTAGCTGTTGGATCTATGGACAGCTCGGGGTAAGACCTGACGTCCATCAGCTGCCTCAGGCATTCGTCCCGTCCCGATAGTCAGTAGTATCCTGAATGACAATTGACACGCCCTTGTCGGCAGGCTTTATTGTGATTGAAGAGTCTCTAGCCAGGGAATCTAGTGCTTATTTCTCTAGCACCGGAAGATTCTGGTAATGATTCTTAGTCATCATGCTGAGGTTTGAAACATCATGAGTAACAGCTTTTTCAAAGGTTAAAACCTGGTCAGGTGCTGCATGACTAGGGGGGCTGAAAGTGGATTGGGGACTCAAACCACTATCCTCAACCTCACTAGAGGGCTGGATGTCATCATCTGTCTGATTTTTAAAGAAGAAGTAGAGTCTTATTTTACGAGAGAATCTTGCTAGCTCACACTGAATGAGAAAGTGATCACCAGTATTAGTTGGAACACCAGTAAACTGGAATATACATGGTCTAGTAGTGCCCTGTCAATACAGACAACACATTTTCAATTGAAAGGACCATCACATTTGCACAAACATACAGTTTAGTGATAAAAGGATACAGCTCACAAACGATAATGAGTGGAAATGTCATTGCTTAGTGTATTGATTTATTTTGATCTTATTAAAATATTTATTTCCTCCACACTTCAGAATTACAAAAAAAATTGCTTTATTTGTGATTTCCAAATTTTGATATATTCTGAAATATCTGCACAGGTAATTTACAGACATTTAAACATTGTGTGCTGGAAAAAAACCTTCCTTTTTGTCACAGAAATCCTCTCACTTTGAAGTCAGAAAAAAACGAATCTCCAAGCACCCTCGGAAGACAGAGCCTTATATTGGACAACTGTCTTTGCATGCACAGCAAATGTGACAAGATAAGAACAAGATTTAAAGGTCTGTTTACAGAATGGGAGCACATTGAAGGATACAGTAAATAGCAATGCTATACAAGAGGGACAAACTTAAGCTGTACAGCCTAAAACAAATAAAGCCAGCAAATAGAAAGCAAGCAAATGTGATTTTCAAACCACAAAGCCAATGGTAAGCAATGGGTGGAATGGATTCCCAAGGTAGCCTTCAAATGTCCCTAAGATCCCTTTAACAAAACGGACAGCTGTGCTGTTTGGTAGGCTTCTACCTAACCACCACCTATCAGTTTAGCTTCTATGTTCTTGATGCTGCTCATGAACAGGAGCTCAAGGGTTTAGCATTGAACACTGTGTATGTATTAGTATATGACACCTGGCTGGGGTGCATTGAGGTGCAGTACATTATTTAGTTGTTTTGAGAGGCAATACAAGAATATGTATATCAATCGGGATTTACATATTTAAATTACACATTTAAATCACATGTCATATACGTCCAATTTTTGGCACAGGGAGATTAAGCAAGTCATTTAAAATTTGGCAGAACAAGAGCCCTGCCAAAAATTGTGGTGCTTCTGCCTGAGCAGCTTGTGGTCCTCCCGCCCCATTTAAATGGAGGGAGAACTGCCTGAATGTGGTTGATGTGGCAGAAACCCTTGACTTGATGGCCCATTTTAAACTGGACAAGTTACAGTAGTGCTCATTCCGCCCCATCTAGGCAGTATCTACTATCACTTTTTTCATTCCTGGGACCTCCATGAGAGGCCAGGGCGTCCACAGAATGAGACTATTGAAATGTTCCTGATAATCAGGAAGAAAACTCACTTTATATCAGAGACATATTTCTCTTTCTTCGCAGTTTAATGGTTTATTGATGCTAAGCAAAACAGAAAGGCGAGCAGGATGCTTTATCACATTGTCCTGCTCTGCCTTCAACAGTAATGAAAGCCATCCATCGCATCAGCAGGGCACTTTAATTACTGAGATACCTTCCATAGAAGGTAGGGATCTCTAAATATGGTAGAGGGCATTTGCCATTAATGTGGAGACCACTGTCTCCCCTGAACAGAGCAGCCGGTACAACAATCTAAACGAACCACAAATGATTTGCTAAAAATATCAAGGGATTATACGAAAGGTCTAAAGTCAGCAGCTCCGTGACGTCACCACATCTTCGACAAAGGCATGCTTTCTTTAAGAAGCTGCACTTCTGGTGGTATTCTAGCACTGCAGAACGGTTGTGTGACACAATCACTCCTGCTTAAACCATGCATGCCTTAACCAAACCTCTCCCCGCCTGCTCAGACAGCTAGAACACTGACTGCCTTAACCACGCATATGCATGGTTAAGACATATGTGTGGTTATGGCAAGTTTGCTCAGCTTGCTGGGAAAAGGCGCGCATACTAAAGTCTGTGCTGTAATAGCCGTTTCCCCTGCAGGTTGTATGATAGAACCACGCTTTCCTTTCTCACGAGTTCCTTAGCAACGCAGGTGGAACAACGAATGCGTCCGAACCACGCATTCCATTTACAATGCAAGTCGTTACAATGACTTACCTTAATGGGGCACTGGACTTTGGAATAGTATAACTTACTATTCCAACTCCAGTCCCCACAAAAGTAGGGAAAACATTGGACTTGAAAGTCCGACGCCACGGGGAAACTGCACTTGTGCTAAAGTCCACAATGTAAAGGCCGTTTCCCCTACAAAACAGCAAACCCTATATACCCCTGGTACTCTGCTTCTGGAAAGCTGTTGGGCCCTCAGAACTCTGCATATGTGGATTCCACGTTTCAAGCTCTGAGAAGGACTCATGTCATGTAAAGAAGCCATGTTAGGCACAGGGCCAATGTCTAAGGAACTCTGTTTTCAGAGTTCCCGGGATTGCATTGTCGGTCCCTGGGCACATGTTGACATCTTGCCAGGATTCTCAACAGTAAGTTATTTTCCTTTGATATTCTTCCACATAAATCAATTAGCTGAAGAATTATTGTTTGCTTTCATTAGTCCATATCCAGCCAACCAGTTGTGGATTGCCCTACTTTGATTTATAAGCTTCACATTTTCTGATATGTACAATCTTTCCTTTGATGCCATTTTACATGCCTTACTAATAATTTCAGTGCTGGGAAGGTAGGGGCGCTGTAAGTGGGACCAGCACAGTGATATAAGGTGGTCAGGAAGGAGATGCATCATTATAGCTCTACAAGTGTTTCTAGTGGGGGCTCGAAGAACATCAACCAACTTCTGCTGTTCAGAAAGTCCTTAAAACCATTTGTGTATGGTCATGCTCTCCTGGAA
Source organism: Lissotriton helveticus (assembly GCF_964261635.1). Classification (NCBI taxonomy): domain Eukaryota; kingdom Metazoa; phylum Chordata; class Amphibia; order Caudata; family Salamandridae; genus Lissotriton; species Lissotriton helveticus. Next base: position 711,176,528 of record NC_136063.1, read on the forward strand.
ACCCCCTATTCATGTCCTTCTGCAAAACATTCACCCCTAATAAGAACTATATTGCCTTTAGTTTAAATCGAGAAAGAGTGGAACCTAGACCTGTGAGATCTTTGACACTTATTAAATCAGAAGTGTGCCGTGAACAATAACCACCTCCCACCTAAGACTACTTTTGTACAACTCTTTATACGAGTGCATTGTGTTCTGCGCCCAGATTCAAAGAGCATTAAACGTTCTGTCCTTTTTAAAAAATGTTTCTTTATTGTGAGTTTTAACAGTTTTTGCCTGGACCTTTCTGAGACAGTACCTCTCTCACCTGCACTTCTCTCTGACCGTACCTCTCACTCCTTGCACCTTTTCTTCCCCATGTCCATATTTCTCCTTATCCACTTCTCTCCCAGCCCACACCTCTCTTTGCCCCGCTTCAACAGACCTTGCACGTCTCCTAGCTCACTTCTTTTTGTCCGCACCTATCTCTGGCCATACCTCTGCTTGCCCATACTTTTCCCCTCCCATATCTGAATGCATATATATTAATTAGGCTACGACATTGGCAAAACTTTGCACAAAATAAGAGCTAGATCAATTGGCTTTGCCAGTGCATTTTCACATTTGTATTCTTACAAAGGGTGTTTGGTTGCATTCCATGCAAAAACAAGGAGATGATGGACGGCGAGCTGAAACTTTTCAGACACTCACCTCCAGTCACAGATCTGGGTTGAATCCACCATCGTTCTTAGCTCACTTCGCCACCTCAGTTCAGACCCAGCCATATGCAAATCAGTCTTGACCCTGTGCCTCATGGGAACAACCCAGCCCGAACTGCCAAGCAAGGTCTTCCCTGAACCGGAAACAGACATCCTGGGACCGGTTTTGGGCTAACACTGCTCATCAGCCAGGCTAGCTAGAATCAAGTGGCAAAGTGAGCAAGGGACCCATGTCTGGGCATACCCTGCAAACTTAGGGCGAACAAAGCAAACACAAGGAGATGATGGACAGAGCACTGAAACGTTTCAGACACTCACCCCCAGTCACAGATCTGGGTTGAATCCATCATTGTTCTTTAGTTCACTTGGCCACCTCATTTTAGACCTGTCCAAATGCAAATCAGTCTTGACACTGTGCCTCATGGGAAAAGTCCAGCCCCAACTTCAGAGCCAGGTATTCCATGAACCAGAATCAAGCATCCTTGGACCAGTTTCCGGGTAACACCCCTCATCAGCCAGGCTAGCTTGAATCCAGTGGCAAAGTGAGCAAGGGACCCACGTCTGGGCATACCCTGCCAACTCAGGGCGAACAAAGCAAACACAAAGAGATGATGGACAGAGCACTGAAACTTTTCAGACACTCACCCCCAGTCACAGATGTGGGTTGAATCCATCATTGTTCTTTAGCTCACTTCGCCACCTTAGTTCAGGCCCAGCCATATGCAAATCAGTCTTGATCCCGTGCCTCATGGGAACAATCCAGCCCGAACTGCCAAGCCAGGTCTTCCCTGAATGGGAAATAAGCATCCAGGGACCGGTTTCAGGGTAACACCCCTCATCAACCAGGCTAGCTTGACTCCAGAGGCAAAGTGAGCAAGGGACCCACGTTTGGGCATACCCTGCCAATTTAGGGCAAACACAGTAAACACAAGGAGATGAAGGACGGAGCGCTGAAACTTTTCACGGTGGCACGTTGTGAGTGTCAGGTATTGTGCTTATTTTTTTTTTTTAAAAGGAAAAATTACGGGATGAGTCAGCCTTGTCACAAATCCAACATATTCATATTTTCCAGGGGACCTCATGTCATGTGTGACACCTTCTGCCAGGCATTCCTTTTAGTCAGCAGTTCATTGCATTTTGTGAGTTGTAACTTTGTCTCTAACGATATTAGTGCGGACAGACACGCATCTTATCATACAAATTGCTTTTTGCTAAAAAGCCAGGCCTGGCATCTGCCACCAATCATCCTGGAAATGGAGCAATGCTTATGAGCTGCGGATAGCTCACAGATGCCTGAACCCAGTGCTTTATTCCATTAGCCATCTTGCCAGCTGAGGAGAGTGGTGAGGCTGAACTTAAGTGAATGAGAGAGACAGCTTGAGAGTAGGAAGGGAGAGAAGGACTGGACAAAAAGAAGAGAGAAGGAGATTGGGGAAAAGAAAATAAGGAATAAATGAAGGGATCCTAAGCTGCCCTCCTGAGGAAGGGGAAGAAGCCATCTTCCTAGCTTTTAATTCCAGAATGCAGCAATTTTAAGGAAGAATTTTCCTAATATATGAGTAAATAGAAGGGAGACAGTGAGTAGCAAAGATTTTGCTTGGTAGTTTGGAAGGATCCACTTTCGGTGACCTTCATGCATTTTTGCTGTCTTGTTCTCATGTTGCTTCCATTGAACTAATTAGGCAAACGCACCTAAAAACAATAGTTTGTAGGGCAAAATGTCAGGACTAGAGACAGTGTCTGGGATGACTTGTCGTGAGGAGGGCTACTGAGTCTCAGTGACGGCTCCTCCACGAAGGCAGAGAGGCATCTTTCCACTACTTTTTAGCAGTGTAAATAAAGGAAACTTGTTGTTATTATCATTTTATGTTTCCCTGCTGTGGCAGCTCTGTGGACAAAACAGGGATGCTCTGCTCTCAGAGCAGGGCAGAAGAGGAGTGGTTTGCTCACTCCAAGTGTGCATGAATGCTTGGCAGGCAATTTTGGTCTGGCCAAACATTCATGCACACTTTGCATGTTCTCCACAGAGGCTGCATTACAGCGTGAGTGGAGAAAATGCCCAGGCCCTGGCTGAGCACTGAACCACTTCGCCCAGACCAATCACAACTCTTCATTGAAGCTTGGTTGGCTATAGGGAGCCTGGTAGCCGGGTGCTTTCTGATTCGCTGTTCCCGACTGAAGAGACGACCGAGGAGAGACAAGGAGGGACACGGCAATCAGGTACGTTTAAAAAATTTTTTTAAATGCCCTCTACTCCGCCCGATCCATGCCGGCCGCAACTGCTAAGTCTTTAAGTAAAATATTTACTGTGATAGATATTTTCAGCTGGTCCAACACTTCATTTATGTGGTATATATGGGGTCAGGTGTGGAGAAGGGCAGTTTGCAGACAGACAAGGAGACAGCCAGATGACAGGTTTCAAGATGACCGTTCTCCCAGGGCATAAAACAACCTTGTATCAGCCCTACAAGGACTGTTCGGGTGATGTACATATAGGAAGGTTACCACGCAAGGGCACCAGTGTCCTCTCAGCACTTGCAACAGGCAAGAGAACAGATTATTCAAACAGAGAAGAAGTGATTTTCAGGAAATTTGATGTGACCCCTGAACAAAAACTTAGGAAACAGTCACATGAGTTCTGAGAGACCTGGGATCACATTCTAGAGAAATCACCTGGAACCTTGATTAGAGGCACCAGTAATGTGACATGCAAAGTGTAAATAAACTTGTCATGACAGAACATATATAGAGTCCTTTTTTCACAACATAATAGCAAGTGAATGTCAAAATTATTGATGTTGGGGAGCTCATGAAGAGAGCTGATTGTTGGGTCACAACTGGGGGGGAGCAAATGGTTATATTTGCATAATTAATACATTTATTTGCAAAATATGATTCACATTATTGAATAGTCGTCTACATATTGAGGGGGAGATTTACCATTTTTTCACAGAGCGCACTGCAGCAGGCACACATGCGCTGTGTGAAAAGGAGAGAGGAGGAGAGCTCCCAATTTCCTAAAATAAGGCACTCTCCTCCTCTGTCGCTGAAATTAGCTGCCGTGCGCCACACACACCATTGCACCATGGTGCAAGGGTGTCTCCGTGAGTCTAGCATAGGTTTTGTACTGGAAGGGAACTCTTCCAGTACAAAATACTATGCTTAAACTAATTTGAAACCTTTTCCTACTTTGTATGTATGCTGTAGAGTGCTGCACACATGTAAAGTCAGAAGAGGAAGGAGAAATGAAAGCATTTCTCCTTCCTTGAGCCTACTTTAAAAGAGTGCAGTTTTCTCACGCTAAACCCTGTTTACTTTGTTTAGTAAATTGTGTTTAGCGTGAGAAACCATGGGTGGTTGCATGGGAATGCCCATCCTCCACCCACAGCACGCCCCCTTGGCTCTAAGTAAGGCAAAGCAGTGCTATGCGCTGCTTTGCTTTACTTTTCCATTATTTACAGCACTAAACAAGTTTAGAACTGGAAAGTAAATCGGGAAAAAAAAACATTGGCCCCGATTTGCGTCACTATTGTGATGCAAAAATGGCGCAAAATCTTAGTAAATCTCCCCCTGACTTTGTAATCTGTTGTCGGTGTCCACATTTAGGGATAATAAGCAGCACCCAAGTTAACAAATTATATAACTTAAATTGGCCGTATTTCTTTTGCCATTTTGAATGTCGAATTTAAACGTTTAGGGCAAAGAGGCCTGCACATTTAATTTCTGCCTGGGTTGCATATTATGTGTTTTCCACTGCAGATGCTGTTTTTCCAGATGCCTTTCATCATAGCTAGTGAATAGTTATTTGTTATGTATTTGACGACTGATGGTGAGGTTCTCATCGGGAGAAGCAGAAGATGCCATTAAGGAGTGCGACTTGTGGGAAGAGCTGACTGTAACCAGCAGTCTGTCCAGCCTAACAATTCAAGGATCTAGTCATGCATGGGCCATTGTTTTGTCATGAGACAGAGGGGAGTTTAGCTGCTTCTAGAATCTGAAGAAAATGATTGGTTCCAGATAGTGAGAATAAGCTGTAATGTTACAAACTAGTGCTTTGTTGAATTATAATAGTGTGTGTTCCTCAGACTAGGTAGAGGAGATGCTTGCTGAATTCGAGCTGGGAAGACCTTTCTTGCCTCTGCTAATCTTTACTTCCTGAATGCAAAAGCTTCATGCATAAGCATTCCTATTCTCTCATCAGTAACCTTCAATTATTTTTCTGACATAGACACCTTCCTTATTTCCCTAAACAAATGCCCTTTTGACCTACTCCTGCTTAATTTTGATTAGAGGTTTTCTTTATGAAACACACTTTTTGTATATTTTGCATTCTTTATGTGGTTCTTGTTCCTGTTGTGTTCTATCTCAAATTAAGATATCAGCTTTTCGACAACTTAAATTTGTAACGACAATGTTTAAGATTTAAATACATGATTATAAATAACGTTAACATGATTAAATGTTCTTAATAAATCTCTTTAAACTCACTCCAATTCTCCTTGTTGTTTGCTGTGGAGTCACATTGGCTTCATTGCATATGGAAATGTAAGTAAAAGACTGCTTGTATACACAAAAGAACTATACACAAAAGAAGCTACCCTGAATTTAAAATGACCTAGGGTTAAAAGGTACTTGGTAGAGTACCTGGCATCTTACAAAAAGTGAAGGACTGTCCTCACACACCCCCAGGTGTCATGCTTCATCATTGGCAGTCCTCGCTCTCTAGAAACTTGGTTTGGTAGAGAGCGGGCCTACACCTGGAGACAGGGAGGCACTTCTAAATTTAAGGGGGTGCCCGTAAAAGTGAGTGATTATTCAAAACCAATGTAATTGCCAAAATGCATTCATTTTAACAGGCAACTGCTTGGTATTAAAAGGAAAGAATGGTGATTAGGAGAATTAGTATCCCATCACCATAATGATTAAAGTCGTCGACATGTTTTTGCCCAACTATGCTTAAGAAAGGATAGCATGGGATACACAACCACGCTCACCTTTTTTACAGTGTGACCATGTGGGTGACATCAGCACTCATCAAGGTGATCTCTTTAACATATGCATAAAAAAGCCGACTGCTTCACTGGGAATCCACACTATCTGCACAGTGGAATGGGATGGATGTACACTGGTGCCACTTACACATTGAAATCTTATCCATTTCACACTGCATGCTGATTATTATCATGAACATCATTGGGTGGACGAAGGCACCAGCCTCAAATTCTTTAGGCTGGGAACTCCGCTGAATAACATCTTGTAATTGTTCTTTTGAATGAGGATTAGTCTCAGACCCGCTTTTCATATTCCTTCATGTTGCACGCTTCTTGTAGTTGTCTTTATGTATCTTCACATGTCTGAGAGCTACTCGATCACTGTATGAACAGTTGTTGACCATAATAATGGACCTCCTGGTTAATAAGATATTCTTAGGCCAGGAACAGGATAATTCTGTTTCACTTTTTTCTCCTGACAGATAGTAAAACCAACTCCAAATAAGTAGGTACCTCTGAAGGTGCACCTTTTGTTATATTTGTGGGGTAGGAAGATTCACTAAACGATTCCTGTCCTGACGGAGCGTCGCACGAAACATGTTGACCAACTAGAGTTGTAACCCAATGAGCAACTCACATCTAGCCTACCAAGGGACTTTATGACCCTACTGGCAGCATCTACCTAGAAAGGTGTTTAATCTGACAGGGCAGGTCGGTTATTAAAAGTAGTTAGGGGCCTCCCTGATCATTTTTAACTCACATTATACCACATGAAAAAACCACCCCACCTAGACTCTACCTTGCACTCACCATATGGCATACCAATAAAAGGTCTCCCCCAAAGTGACCCTTCTGGTGACCCAGTGGGCATTGCTGCGCCGGTACAACGAGGAGCCACAGCCCTGTGATGAAGCATGACATCCCTTTGGGATGTGTGAGGGCAATATGAAACAGTCCTGCTGACTGCCACCTTACATATGATTCTATCTTGGATAAACTGTCAACACTCTAGATATCTTTTTAGGAAGAGAGGCCCTTATTTTTTAATGCGGCAAGCTGCATTAGTCAGAGTGATTTCCCGCTGTTCGAGATTTCATTATGTGTGTGTGCAGTAGTTGGAAAGTGTTGTTTCCAGCTGTTCGTGTGAATGATTACTTTTAATTCCTTAGTGGAGCAGACAAGAGTTGCTTTTTAATTGTGCCGGCTTTAGAGTTTGTAGAAGTTGACGTACGGAAAAATTGTTAAGGAGGGTGATCCATTGTGCAGAATGAGGATTGTATCAAAGGGTACCATGCTAGATAGGTCAGTTGGTGCGAAGTGCCTAGCTGAGATTAACTGTTGCATCAATAAATGTCACAGTGCGATAGGTCCACAAAGAAAATAACTGTGCTGGGATTGGATGCATGTTTCGATCTGCTTACATTTTTGATTCACATTAAACACTTCATATTTGAATTGAGACTGTTCATTTTCATTGCCAAATCATTGTAATCAAGAAATATTTCAGAGCTTTAGAGATTTAATGAAGGGTAATGTGAGAGTTTCTGTCCTTGGGTTTGAGGAAGCTCCACAGGAAGGTAGACCAGGACATTATATGGTGACAAATGTAGGTCTTAACTTGTGTTTGTAGTTTTGTCAACAGCATAAGATCACTGAGAAAGAAGGAGCATTAAGATTTCCACAATATGGCACATTTATTTTGAAAGGTATTGAGAACTTGAGGGTAGCATTGTATGACATGGAACCATCTCCTAGACCAGCACAGTATGAGGCTTGGAAAGCTTGGGAGCAAGTTGCCCATGAAAAGGAGAAAGAGAAATACCAGAGTTGAGCGAAGAAAGGGATGCATAATTACACAGATGCTAAGTGGGATGAAGAACAATCTAGATTGAGGAAATGCATAGTTGAGGGAGCTAGGATGTAACCCGCATTGACGACTGAAAAGCCTAAAAAGAAGAGAAAGAAGGAAATGAAGATGCAGATGTTGCACAGAAGTCTAGCACTGCTAGTGACTCTAGTTATGATCTCTTAGATGCTTTACTGTCCTCACGTCCACCACCTTGTGTTGCTTCTTATACAGAACAAGATGGTGTTACCACTAGAAGTAGTACTGTTGCCACAACCCCTGTTGACTCAAATGTGACACATATTGGAGGATCACCTCCAATTGTTTCTGTTGCAGCTTCATCTACTGAGAAAGCTACAAATATAGTTGCCTCAGTTGTTACTGCCTCGATTGTGTTTGTTCCTGCTACAGTGCCACAAGTCCTATCAGTTCAGACCTTTGCTATTCCTGTTACATCTACCCAAGTAACTCTTGCTATGATTTCTGCAGTCCAAGGAGCAGTAGGTGGAGTGGCCACAAAAGGTTGTTCTTCAAAGTCACTAAATTCACAGATCATGGCTTGAAGCACACCACCAAACACACAATCTGTGAGAGAAACGGAACAAAACTTGTTTTCACAACTCCAATTGCTCGCAGTGGTAGGAAACTATTTGGCAATTAAATTTTGCCCCATGGCTTGAGGAGTCCCCCGGGAATTGAGGGATAGATAAAACTGAGTTATCAGCGATGCAAGTATGAACTGTGCTCTTACATTGAAGATTGAAAATTGAAGGTGGATTTGGAGGAAATTATTAGGGTAAATTTGAACATTCCACATTTGAATCAATACCAAGGACACACGTTAATATATTTGAGTAAACAAATCACTAGTCTTGCAGCTATGGCACAGGAAAAACTATCAGGCTTGTCAGGGAAAAATGACAAATATCTTTCTAGAAATCATCTCTTGCAGAAATGTTTCATAGCACAATTAGGTTTGGAAGCGATTATTACTATGAGATCTTCAGGGATGAAGTTACAGATTGCCGAATTAGTTAAATGCATTCAGAAATGGAGAGAATTTGACAGATTGGAGTGTAAGTGGGAAAACAAACAAAAACAAAAAAGAAGCAACCAGGCAGTGTAGAGGTGAATGGGAAACTGCCTCCAGCACCCTGAGATGGAAATACGACTCAGACCCCTGTGAGAGAATTAATAGGTGGAGGGTATGTCCATGTGCCATAGAATCGAAGTGATCTTGTGGCATTTACAAACAATTTCCCCACATTGGAAGAGAATCCTGTCCAATGGCACACTCAGCTTGACAGTATTGTTGAGTTTTCAAACATTTTGTGGACGGCTTTGAAAACCTTTTTAGACATTGTGATACCAAGTGATTTAGGGACTGAGTGTAAGATAGCTACCCAATGGCCATGTACAGAACCCCCAAGGGATCCATATACACAAGCACCATCCCCTATGGTGATAACAAAATATTATGAGTGAATGGAAAGGTCACTTCAAGGGATATTGATTGTCGTAAGATCAACAGAATGACCCAGAAAGCTAAGACACCAGTGCATGACTATTATGAATGGTTGTTGCAAGTATTTAAACAGCACAGTGGTCAAGAGAACCCTGAAATGGAATCTATGGGAAGTTTTGTGTCTCAGTTGGCTTGTGCCCGGGGATCCATATGCACATACAACAGAATGTTATTTGTTGGCAGACTAAGCTGTTAGATGAGATACTGAAGTATGCCTAGTACTGTAGTGGTGAGTAAGAGTTGAAGCAGAAGTGACTTAAACAGAAGTTTATGCTTGCCCAGACACAATTGTCACAAAAGACATTTCAAATTCAGACATATGTGTGAAATGTTGGTTATCAGAGTGGAGGTCAAGTGGTGCAAGTTAGAAAGGTATTCCACAAAGTAGAGTTTGAGTTGTTCCACTTAATTCAAATTCTGGCATTCTGCGATGTTTGAGTGATCGACTCCCTGTCATTATTGTGGTAAGTTTGGTCACTGGTAGAGTGAGTGTCATCAGAACCTAAATAGAGTTGTCGGTGATGGGCAAATGCAGAATGTGAATCCTGCCCAAATGCATAATGTCCCGGGCCAGCAAATGCAAAACACAAACCAATCACAAGCCTCAATAATGCAAGTGCTACATGCTCTCATGTCTCTGCAGAACATGGGTAATCTCAGGTTTAATGTGAATCAAACTCCAAAAGCATACTATAATTCTTTCCAGAATCATAACCCATTTCAGAGTGTGTGCTTGGTGCAGTCTTGGCTGTTGACCCGAGTGGTCCATTGGTAGGAAGTGAGGTGAATGGCCACCAAGCATAATTTTTAAGTGACACTGGAGCTACCCATTTTACTGGTAGAACATCAGCTGACTTACCCCTCTGAGGATTGAGATCCAAGTTGTAGGTGTTACAAATAAACAGATTACTAGCCTTGCGTCAAAGAGAGTCCCTGCAAAAATAGGTTAATTTTAAGAAGATCACCAATTTCATATATGTTAAATCTTTTTTGCAAGTTAAATTGCACAATTTACTGCACACCAAAGGGTGTCAAGTTCCGAACGCATGATGAGGATGTTAAATTCAAATTCGCCAGACAAGGGACAGCAGTTGGGTTGTACCCTGTGAGAACAGTAGAGGACTTAGCTACCAATTAAAGAGACACTGTGAAACCTGACATGTGGGATTTTTCAGGGAAAGATGTCATGCTTATTAAAGATTTAGAACCTGTCAGATTAATGATTAAATGTAATGCTGAGTATCCAAGAACACCAACATACAATCTCACACCTGAGACAGTGGCTGGCATTACCCCTGTGATTGAGTCAATGAGGCGACAGGGGATTATGAAAGAGATAGTAGGAAGCCCGTGTAACTAACCAATTATGGGCTTGCAGAAGGTGAATTATAAGTATAGAACTGTGCAGGATCTAAGAAAGATTAATAATATTGTTGTTCTGTGTTGTGCCATGGTACCAAATCCGGCTATAATACTATTTGAGATACAGTGAGATGCAAAGTAGTTCACAGTGATCGATTTGTGTCAAGCATTTTCCTTCTGTCCCTTTGCACGAGGAAATCCAATTCCATTTCTTGTTCCAATTCCAAAATAAAGTTTGGACATAGTACTGAGTTTCAGAAGTATTCCAAGAGAGCCCTGTAACTCTGTCTTGTACAGTACATTGACAACCTGTTAATGGCATCAAGTACACAAGAAGCCTTTAAACAAGACACTATTGTCATATTAAATCATTTGACTGAGAATGGATACAAGGTGTTCCTGAGCAAATTGCAGTACTGTCAAAAAGAGGCCCTGTATTTAGGACACCATGTTGAGAAGGGTTCAACGAAGGTATCAAAGAGAGAATTACTGCCATTCTGAAAATGAATCCACCTAAAAAGCAGAGAGAAATCAGGATGTTTCTGGAAATGGTAGGCTACTGTTGACTGTGGGAACCCAAGTTTCCCTTAATGTCCAAACCTTTACTGAGGCTGATGCTGGACAATGGTCAGCCTGACTCTGAAAATCCTCTCCTGTCCCCACTTCCTGAGCAGCCTGTATTAGTATCCTTCTCGCAATCACATACAATGCAGCCATTGTGGAAACCCCTGATGCATTCTGGGCCAGCTTTTGTAGTTTGCACAGTTACCACCTATATTGATTTGGTGGTAATCAGCATGTGCAAATAGACCTTTTTGCTACTAGTCGCTAATTTGACTGCCTTGGACATACAATTTTCAAGTCGCAATTATAGATTATATAATTGCGATTCAAAAACTTGGGGTGCAAAAATTATCGCTTCTCAAAACGGCTGCATTGCAAAAAAAAAAAAACACCAATAAGAATGGCTTTCATTCATCACAAATAGCGATTTTTTCAGTTGCAAAGCCATTTGCTACTGATTAGTGAATCACAAATGCTTTGTGCATCTAGCCCAAGGTCTTTTTGATGGTGGACTCGGCCGTGTCAGTAAGTGCCTCCCTAGAACTGCTGACACAGATGTCATGCCGATTGTGTTTTTTACACAGTTGCAATTGTCCTTAGGGTCTGAGGCACTATGGCAGAGCGGCCATTTTTTAACTTATGTCAATTGTACTTTTGTCACATATATTTTCAAACATTCACCTGTCAGTCTCTAATTTTACACAACATTTATCGGACCTTTTCTTCTGAGACTCCAATCTTTACTTGCTCCTTTTATAGTAGTTCTAGTGTTTGAGAAGTTCTGTTTGGATTATTCCCTTCTCTCCATGACTAGGCTTTACATGTTTTTGTTAAGGGTAGCTGGATGGGAATTGCAATGAGTTGTAACCTGATGAGGACATAATACTTTGCACACTCTTGCTCTCCTACATAATTGGGTGGGGATAGATTTACCAATCCACTAATAAAACAGGTTGAGAGTTCTTTTTCTCTTCTCATAGGGGCTTGAGCCCAGCACGATTTAAGTGAAGATGTGACAGTCTTGATATACATCTCAAAGTTCAAAGCAGAGTCCCACAGGCTTGATCTGTGTCACTGGAAAAAATGTGTCATCAACACTTGAAAGAGACCGCTGATATGAAACCTCATTACAACAAAAATCTATTTTTACCCATCTCCTAAATATCCTTTTTTTCATCATAATTTGCCTTACTGCAAACCCCAGACTTAAGTCTAAAGAGAACTCAACAACTAACTCTAATAACCCTGGCCTCAACGCTGAATTGAATCTTCACTATAGACCGAAACCCTAACATTATCTCTTATACTAGTACAAATAGTGGTAAAAGACAGTTTATTCAGAAACATATGTCCATATCAACATAATTGACATTAAAAAAACATACATTATGGACAATATTTAAAGCATTATTTTCTTAATACATGATTTTATAAAAACAATTCTCACTGCGATATTAAGGGGCAGATTTATTCAACTTTCACGCAGCGAAGCAAGCCGCTTTACTGCGCTATGCTGCGTGAAAAGGAAAGGGTAGGAATGCTCCGAATTTCACATAATACTTCGCATTCCTGTCCTTTCCTTGTGCTGGCGGTCTTTTGGCTGCCTACCGCCAACGCAGGCACCTTTGCACTCTATCACTGATGGGCTCATCAGCAAACCCACCCAAAAGTTCCAAATTTGCATTTAATTGCAAATGTCAAAACTGCAAAATCCTGGAGGGTCTGTAGTATTTGTGGGGAGGTACTGTATGTCAGGAAAAGGCAGGCATAGGCGCCTTCAAGTTTCATATTCAGGCTCAAGAAACCCACAATAAAAGGCAAAGGCAATACAATGTTATTTCTTCTACAGGCATATATTTCACTACAACTCCCATGGTCCATTGTGAACAGCTCGATCAGTCATGAGGGGGAGTGACTATAAATAGAGTACTTGCACATAGGCTGAGGTGTGTAATTCCATTTAACTGTGAAGCCAGTTTTGTTCTGGAATGGAGCTGAAGAAGGAAGGATTCATGGCTTCCGGTTTTGGCAGCAATTTCTATGTTTTCCTGTAAAAGGAATTGTGGATTTTGGTGGCTAAAGGAGGTCTACCTTTTCTGTCATTCTCAAGTTCCCTGTAAAAGTACCAGGGAAGGATTTCTCTGTTTGTTCTTCAATACACAACAGCTGGTGTGTTTTCATTTTCTGAAGCACAAGGAGTGCTTGATTTATTTGAATTAATTTCTTCTTCTTGGAAATCTCATGACCTTTTTCACTCTACAAACTTGTTTAGCTGTAATTCTTATCCTGTTTGGCAAAGCAGGCTGGGCTTCTGACATTATACAGATGAGTGACTATTTGATGTTTTACTTTAAGAATGTTGTGCTGCTGAATCACAGTGTGTTTTGTTTAAATACAAGACTGGTTCTTCTGTTGTTGTAAGGTGAGTTTTTTCCTTGTGCCATTTAAACTTGGGAGATAAATGAACACTTTGCAATTAACATTTTCTTTTGTGATTAACTATTATATACCTGAAGGATTTTTGCGTATTTTATTCCATTGGCTGCATATTTCCCATCACAGAAAAGAAGGGTTTTTCAGAATCTAATGTTTGGCGACATTATTTGGTTTGTTGATGAGAATATTCATCATTGACAAAAATACATGGGATTTACAGTGTGTGCATGGTATGTATGAATTTCTATATAACACATAGCCTGCCTTAAAGGTTTTGAAGGACTTTTTTTATTTACTTGTGATTCGTTTGTATTGCATTTTTGTGCACATATGCAGGGAAGGATATATGAGACTTAGGGGCCCATTAGGATGTCGGGCGGATTGCCCCCCCCCCCCCCAGGCTGGCGGTAGCCACTGCCAGCCTGGCGGGGGCAATCCGCCCGAGATCCTTCCCTGAATTCCCCCCCGCCATATTAGTATGGCGGGGAGACCACGGCGGAAGAAAACAGCGCCCGCCACTTTTCCGCCCCGGTCGCCTTGCGGCCGGGGTGGAAAATGTTGAATATGGTGGCGGTGTCTATGAGACACCGCCAGCCATATTACAATGGCAAGAGAGCATGCCTTTCCGTGGCGGCAATGCCGCCACGGAAAGGCAGGCGGTCTTCACTCTGGGGGCCCCCTGCGGGCCCCCAGAGTGAAGGTGAGTGGGGGGGTGCACACAGGGGGGGTACCTGTGGTACCCCCCTTTATTCTCATTTCCAAAGCGGCAGGCACCGCGCGGTGCCTGCCGCTTTGGAAATGAAAATGCTGTGATGTATTGCCAGCATTGTGGCAGGCGGTGCAGAGAGCACCGCCCGCCACAATGCTGAGAATACAGGATGTGCCCGCCACTGTGGCGGGCACATCCTAATGGCACCCCCGGGACCCCCGCCCTTCAGGCGGGCGGTCCCGTTTTCCGATAGGGTGGCGGGCGGGCAAAGCACGCCCGCCATCCTAATGGACCCCTAAATGCGGTGCCTCAGGAAAAACATTGATTCCATATGCCAGCACCCCATATGATAGGTTTTTTTCTTAGTAAAAAAAAATATATGTTATCTTCTAATAGCAGTGAGAGAGGAGACCTTAATTGTCTTTATTTTTTCTTTACTGGTCTCGTTCCTTGCAGTTCCTTTACCCGCTACCCTTTCCCTCACTCAATCACTCCAAGCTGCCGTGCCTTTATGGTATGCGGAATTGGGGGTATTGAGGGGTTGAACCAATCTTAGCATCGTTCTGATCCCGATAAACACGTACCCATACATGCCAGAACTGATCAGAATTACCCACCCATGTATATAGCTCCTCTTGATCAGTGCACGTTCAGATATGGCATCCATGGATGAAGTGTTGCAGATGTTAGCTATCAATCAACAGAAGTTAGTGGCTTCAAGAGGAGAAACTGCTGCCTTGAGAAACCAAATTGAAAAAACAGAATAAAAATCCCTTTGATAGAGCAACGGGTTCTCCTCAGATACAAGTGACAGTACCACCTCCCATTCCGTTGGCCACTCCCAAAAGGAATGCTGGGGATCCTAATTAGGTTCAAGGGTTTCTGACTCAGATTTTGCTGCACTTCTCTTGCAAGCCTTCTTCCTTTCCTACCAATCATTCCCGGGTGGCTTTCGACATTTCTTACTTGATAGAAGAGGCAGCTACTTGGGCAGTTCCATTAGTGAGGTCTAATGATCCTGTTTTACCTGATTGGAATTAATTCAGAAAATAATTTGAGAGAGTCTTTGATAGATGCACCTCTACGTTTAGAGCAGACAAAGAATTACTGGAGTTGCAAGGAGGAAAAAAGGATATGGTCACATATTTGACTATGTTCAATCAGTCAGTCAGTCAAATATCTTTATTCGGTTTATATGCAAACCATAAAAGCATTCTACAAAAAACAGGTTATGTCAACAGATGTAAATCCCTAATACATAAAACACGTCCGAAGCTCATAAATACCTATAAAAACGATGATTAAAATTAATACAAACAATTTCATTTTTGACACAATGATTAAAATATACAAGATAAAATATTAGGTTATTTTCCTCAGGGCTCTTACAGCTGCAGATAAAAAATTAGCAACGTTGAAAGTTTCCCAGACATCTGTAAACATTTGCAGATAGAGAAGGGCTGGTCTCACGTGCATAAAGCCTTTGTTAATTAAAATTGGAAAAATAAAACGTTTCCTAATGACAGTAAGGTGTTCACAGAAAAAAAAGAAGTGTATGATATCTTGTCCCGAAAAATTATCGCAGGTGCAGGGGCCAAGATCATCTACCTTCTTCCAACCTTTCTGTTCACCAAGAAGGAAATGAAATTGATTAAGTCTAAAACTAGTCAATAAGAAACGATGGTTGTTATTTGTGACATAGCCTAAATATGGTTCCATGGATAGTGTTGTCTTACATAGTTGGTGAGCCCTTACTGTCACCTTTGCCAGTTCTCTCTCCTCTCTATCCATGGTGGCTATGCGCTAGTATGTTTCCTTGGACCATTTTATGTCACCCTTCACTAAAGCTTCTGGAGACTGGTATAATTCTGGTCGGCCCAGCTTAATTGATAGCTTCTGGATGTATTTGAGCCAGGGTATACACAGCCCACGATCGAGTGACATACAGTCTTTCAGAATGTCATGGTTAAGCACCAAGTCGGGATTTAACCAGGTAGCTATTCATTTCTGTAGGGGAGCCACAGCAATTGCATCTTCAACAAAGCCAATTCCACATTCCTGATGGACAATGTAATTGGCTGTTGTTTTGGGGACAGTTAGAAGGTTCTTTAAGAACCTATCTTAAACAGTCTGAATAGTCTTCGTGTTTTTTATGCCCCACAAGTCGCCCCCATACATGGCTAGTGATAAGCACTTGGCTCTGTATATTTGAATAAGGGCCATCATTGGCCTGGCTCCTAGCTTCTTGGCGAAGCCCAACACAGCCGATGTTGCTCTTGTCAATACAAATTTTTTCGCTGTGGTTTGTGTTACCCAGGATCCTTGGTCGTCGAATAATACACCCAAATATGGGAACGACGAAACCCTAGTTAGTATGTGTCCCTCACAGTGAAGAGTTTTGACCTTTAGGGATTTCTGTCCAATGGCCATTATATGTGATTTTGAGAAATTTACACTTAAATCTAATGACTTCATAAAGGCCGAGAAGGAATCTAACAATGACTGGAGTCCCACTGCAGTTCTCGCTAAGAGGGCGGCATCATCCGCGTATAAAAGTGCGGGAATCAAGCATTTCCCTGCACAGGGAATATCTTTACAGGAGGCAATTAAGGTGGTATCTAGATCGTGGATATATAATGTAAAGAGCAGGGGCGCCAGAATGCACCCCTGCCTAACTCCATTTGAAATGGGTATACCTTCCGTGCAATTACCCTGCTGATCATACCTCACCGTTGCAGATAAGTCCCTGTGCAGGTCCGCTAAGAAATAGACGATGTTCTTGTCTACTCCAAGGGTTAGGAGCATGGACCACAGCTTTGACCTGTTTACTCGGTCAAAGGCCGAGGACAGGTCCATGAAGGCCACAAATAGTGTTCCTTTCTTAGCCACAGTGTATTTACCTATCAATAATTTGAGATTTAGGCATTGATCTATGGTGCCCATCCCTTTTCTGAAGCCATACTGGGCCACAGAAAGCATTCCCGTTTCCTCAAGCCATCCAGTCAGTTGGCCAAGGACCACCCTGCCAAGAACTTTTACAGAAGAATCAATTAGAGATATCGGGCGATAACAGCTCGGGTCACCTCTATTCCCTTTCTTATATATAGGTATGATGACAGATCTTGCCCATGTAAGAGGCAGGCCCAAATGACAAGCATTGACAAAGACATTATATAATATCTTTGTCCAGGTCTTTACATCAGCTTTAAAAAGGTCTGCCGGGACTCCATTGGGTCCCGGAGCCTTATTACTCGTCATTTGCATTATGGCATGCGTTACCTCTAACTCTGTGAATGACAGTGAATATTTTTCTATATTTAAAACTGGACCTGCCGGCATCCCTTTCCCATCATAAACATGTTTAAAATGACTATACCAGTCTTTTTCCTGGATACCACAGTCAAGCACACTGTTGCTTTCATCCCAGAAAAAAGGCTTATTAACCACAGTCCAAAATTTGGCACTATTTTTAATTACATCAGTAGATAAAAGCTCATTCCATGCCTCCTCCATGATATCATTTTTACGCTTTTTTTGTGCCTTTTTGTATGTGTTCCTAAGGGCAGCTACTTCCACTTTATCAGGAGGATTGGATTTCAACGCTACCATCAACTTCCGGTGAGCTATTGAACAGTTATGGTCAAACCATTTCTCCCCACTCCTAGGTTGCCCTTTAACTACTTTTTTGAGATCACTGTCTATCTGGGTGCAGATTCTACTGTAGGTCACCAAGACCTCCTCACCGACAATACCATCTGTTAGACAGCTAGCCATATCTTGCACCACCTTTGCCATCAAGTTGCCCTTAAAGTCCTTGGGCACCACCCGACACCATTTCAAGCGTCGAGCTTGATCGGTAGGTCTTATATCAAGGATTCCAGCGGACAAGTTAGTTGTGACTTTTTTCTTTAGGTCATCTATCAGAGACAGCCTTACAGGGTTATGGTCGCCAAAAGAAGACCAAGAAACATTATATTGGCTAACCCTGTTTGCCACATTTAGGCTGACGAAAATATAATCAATAGTTGACCCAGAGCCTTTTCCTTTGAAAGTTGGAACGTCCCCCGTAAACTGGGTAGGGTAAATCAAATCGTTTCCTGCCACCAAATCTTCTAAGTACTATCCCTGCGGGGAGTGCTCAAAACGAATATTATCTTGCTTGGCTGGACCTAAACTGTCCCATACAAAACAATTACCATTGCAACAATGAACATTAAAATCTCCTAGCACTATAACCGAATAATAGTTTGTGTTATTGACATTATACATTTCTAAAAAATCATATAGACTGACTAAATGCTCATTAAAAATGGTCTTATCAAAGGAGTTGTAAAAGTTGACAATAAGCCAGGTCCCGTTGGTTTTAGTTAGAATTTCCACTGCTAGGCAATATGGTGTACCTGTCTCCACTTTAGTGTAAGTCCCCTCAAGTTTTAATGAAATAAGGGTTTGGAGTCCAACCTACGCCATCCTCTTAGGGGAAGCACCTGCTGGCGACCAGAAGGCCGCATACCCGTCCAAAAGGAAGGTCTTTTTTGTGTCCCAAGTTTTTTGGAGCCCAATAATATCACAATCAGTAAGACAATCCCTCCACTTTGCGTCATTTGCTTTACTATTTAACCCGGCAGTGATCCAGCTAAGGAACCTGGTTCCCGGGCAAGAGACCTGAGCTACCAGCATACCATCAGTGCAGCCACCTTGAACGTCCCCCAAAGTGTTCATAATATTGAGATTACCACCCCCACATGTGTTCGCTAAGTTTCCATCTATTCCACGCTCCTCCCCCACCGCCAGTGGATAAACTTCTGCATCAGGCAAGAAGTGGTCCCGGCCAAGTTCGAGTCAATCATTGGAGTCTAGATCACTCATGGGTTGATAGCGATTGAAAGTAGCAACCCCACGGCCTGTACACCCATCAGTACTATTGCCTCTGCCCCTAAATGAGTCATTAGCGGGCTGCTGGGTTAAATGTCTGTAAAAATATCCGAGTGATCGAAGTGTGATGCCCTGATCATTATGGGGCAGGGAGGTAGCTCATAACAAGGCATTATTAGCAAGATGTGAATTTCTAAAATTAATAATGACACAATCACCACTAATATTCTTACAAGATCTTCCTATCCATGAGACTCTTCTGGTGGTTAAGATCTGGTGTGATAGTGCCACTGGAAACCCACACTCTCTATTAAGCCATGATACAGTTTTGTTCTTATGGGATTCGTGGGATTCTAGCTTGTTAGAGTGGCCAGTCTCTATTACAGGAGGGACATTAGTCAGGACTGCCACAAAAGGGGCACATTCTGGAGGTAAATCTGGTTGTGAACTAACCCGGTGTCTAATCTTCGTTTCTACTGGCCCTATCTTATTCCCTGGGCATGTTACTGGCGATGGAATTTTCTGCACAGTTTCCAGGGCTGCAGAGGCTATTGGTTCTACTATACGAGATCCCCCATTAGAAGGCATTTAGATCTCATTATTAACCCTAGGACCATTATCAGCAGTTATATCACTTTCAGTTATGTCAGTGCGGGGTCCCAGGAGACTGCCTAATCTCACAATTTCCGCAGACATCAGGTCAAGTTTAGCCATTAAAGGTTTAACTAGCTGAGTGATTTTTGCATCTATAATGCCAATCAGGCAATCTAATTGCTCTGTGTCTATTTTGACTGTGGTGTTATTAGCTGCTAACTTATTTACACTTCCAGCTCTAGTGAGCGGCGAGTCTGCTCTTTTGTTGTTTCGGCCCCCCCCTCGTTTAGTTTGTGTGGTCTTGCGAGATCTCAATACTCTCTGTGTTCTCGGTGCCGGGGAGCACTGAGCTGGGGAATAATGAGGCACACCCAAAATGTCTTGACTCTGCGTTGGTTCTATAAATGGCAGGGCTGGATCTTCCATATTTACTCAATCGGGTTGGTCAACATCGCAGCTATCACCCTGAGCAGATGCAAACAATACAGTGGGCGATATGGGCAATGAAAGAGTAGAAGTCCCCCGGCCTAACGATTTACGTCGATCGCTATTGATTTTGTTCACAACTTTTACCAGATAATTATCTAGTGTCGCTGAAACTGGGGGTGTTTTACCTGCTTTGGCTTTCGACATTATTGGTGCTTACAATTAAGTCTAACAAGATCAGTTATAAGTGTGAAAACGTTACTAAGACCACAGTGCGATAATTAAAGGCTTTTTTCAACTCCTTATCCTACGACCCTATAATACAAATGATTCAAACACACAGCCTCTAAGTGAATAAAAAGTCTCACTTTGTCTGGAGTGCCGAAGCTCAGCTACAATGTCCAAGAACCAAAGTCCGAGGCCCAGCCCAGCCTCGACCTGCCACGTCCGGCTCGTTCCGCGCGTGTCGCGCGCTGCGGCAGACGGAAGTAAATGTATCTCCCGGTGTACGTGGGGGCGGGTCTCCTCGCAGCTGCGAGCACTCACGGACTCCTGGTCACTTGAGTCCCATGCGGCGAGCAGCTTGGAAAATTCGTCCCCCTCAGCAGTGGCAGGCAAAGCTCCCTCGCCTTAGAGCCCCTCCGGGGGCAGCAGCAGCTCCGGTGCTGGGAAGGCTAGGATGACACAACAGGCGCTGCGGGACCCGCGCTAGCGGGTCCGGTAAGGAGTAATAAAGCCCCGGTGTGCGTGGGGGCGGGTCTCCTCGCAGCTGCGAGCACGCACGGACTCCTGGTCACTTGAGTCCCGTGCGGTGAGCAGCTTGGAAAATTCGTCCCTCTCAGCAGTGGCAGCAAAGCTCCCTCGCCTTAGAGCCCCTCCGGGGGCAGCAGCAGCTCCGGTGCTGGGAAGGCTAGGATGGCACAACAGGCGCTGCGGGACTATGTTCAATCATTTGGTTGCAGAAACAGCGTGACCAGAGGGAAACCATATCTCTGTATTATCATGGCTTGAGTGAAGAGCTCAAAGACGTCTTGGCTCAAATAGAACCTCAGCCACTGAATTGTATATTGAGATTTGATCACTGAATGGCTGACAGGGTATCAGACAAGAGGAAGGGGAAAGGTAATACAATGTTATTTCCTTCATAGGCATTTGTTCACGAGTAGAGCCGAAGAAGTGAGGTTTTATGGCTGCCGGTTTTGGCAGCATTTCGATGTTTTCCTGTAAAAGGAACTGTGGATTATGGTGGCTAAAAGAGGTCTGCCTTTTCTGTTGTTTTCAAGTTTTCTATTAAAGTACCAGGGAAGGATTTCTCTGTTTGTTCTTAGGTACACACCAGCTGGTGTGTTTTAATTTTATGAAGCACAAGTAGTGCTTAATGTATTTGAATTCAATTCTTCTTAGTGGAAGTCTTGTGACCTTTTGCACTCTACAAGCCTGTTGTGAGCTATCATTTTTATCCTGTTTGGCAAAGCATGCTGGGCTTCTGCCATTATACAGATAAGTGACTATTTGATATTTTACTTTAAGAATGTTGTGTTGCTGAATCACAGAGTGTTTTTTTTTACTTCTTGTTTTTTTCCTATGCTCCCAAAATACAAGACTGGTTCTTCTATTTTTGTAAGGAGAGTCTTTTCCTTCTGACATTTAAACTTGGGAGATAAATGAACACATTGCAATTAACATTTTCTTTTGTGAGTAACTATCATTTACCTAAAGGATTTTTGCTTTTTGCTGGCTTTGGTCCACTGTCTGCATATTTCCCATCACAGTAAATAAAGGATTTTATTAATCTAATGTTTGGTGACATTATTTGGTTAGTTGAGAATATTCATCATTGACAAACATAATAAGATTCACAGTGTGTGCATGGTATGTAAGAATTTCTATGTAGCACATATCCTGCCTTACACTTGTACCACAAAGGTTTTGAATGAGCATTTTTGAATTTACTTGTGATTCGTTTGTATTGCAGCATTTTTGTGCATATCATCAAGGAAGGATACATGAGACTAAATGTGGGGCATAAAGAAAGTCATTGATTTCATATGGCAGCACCCCATATGATAGCTATTTTTCATAGCAAAGCTACATATATAAGTTATCTTCTAATTGCAGTGAGAGTGGAGACCTTAATTGTCTTTATCTTTTCTTTACAGGTCTCCTTCCTTGCAGTTCCTTTCCCCACTACCCTTTCCCTCACTCAATCACTCCAAGCTTCTGTGCCTTTATGGTAGGTGGAATTGGGGGTATTGACTGGTGGACCCAATCTGAGCATCGTTCTGATCCTGAGGAGCTAGTATGCATACATAGTCGGAACTTGACACTATAATCGTGTAATTTCTCCCACAGCAAATTTTGATTGACATTGTCAAATGATTCTCAGAAAGCTACCAAAGAAGCAAAGAGGTTGTCCTCAGTGCTGGACTTTTGCACAATATGATGCACAGCAATAATCTGATGATTTATATCCAGGCCTGGCATAGTTTGCTTACCAGTGATTACGTTTCCATCTTGAACCCAGTGCTAGAGTGCTTCAAGCACAAGCCTTGCAAATATTTTACATAATGACTAATTAAATAAGTTGATAAGCTCTGATATCCTTGGAATTTCCCTTTTTTTTAAATCAGTGGGCTGAAAAATAATTCCCCTCCAAGTAGTTGAAGTTTTCATCTGTTTTTGCCACATATATAAGAGCAAATACAAAATTCAAGGCCATAAAAATTAGGAACATTTGAATATGAAATTGGGCCATCTAGTGGAATGCAACTAGTATTCATTGCTATTGTATAGCAGATTTTTTACTGTGATCCTTGAGAGGACTTAAAAATCCTGCATGAAAATCGACTTTGACCTAAAACTTCCGATTAGCTACTCATCTATTCCTTTCAAACGACACTGTCCTTCCTTTCCATTCTCTGCGTACCTCCTCTCTCCAAGCAAGGCCTATTTGAAGCCACATGTATGTTTTGCCTTAATCCCTATTATTGTATCTGTGCAAGTTACGTACATCTCATTTGCAAGATGCCAAATAGGGGCACAGACTACAGGCCCCAGAAGCCCTACTGTGAAGAGGCAAGGGTAGGGTAGGAGTGAAACAGCGCCAGTTGGGTGCTTGAAAAGCCCGCTTCTCCCCCATTATGTGGGACACTTTGCCAGCGAGATGCCGCACGGGGGCAGAGACTACAGGCTCCAGATGCCCTTCTGTGAGGCCGCGGGGGGAGTGCCGGTCGGGAACTTGGAAAACCTCCTTTTCCCCCACGGCACAGAGGCACAGAACACTTTGCCAGTGAATGCACCACACAAGATGCAGATAATACAGGCCATAGAAGCCCAACTGTGAGGAAGCAGGGGGAGTGAAACAGTGGCGCTGCAGTGCTTGAAAAGCCCGCATACCCCCCGCAGCTCAGGATACTTTGCTGTGGTGAGCCACCCGGCTGCTACGATACAATGTTTGCATGCACCTCCCTGGGCCGGGCGCAGACTAGGAAGTATTTAATAAATTGTGACATCAGCGCACGTAGCTGAAGGACCGGACCGAGTATCTGTGTGAACGTTTCTTGTGTGTGCTCTGCTGCTAGGCCCAGGCCGGGCCCCTATTCCCGCACCTCACTGAGGACGCCATAGTGAGAGCATTTCACGGCTCATCCCGTCTCCAGGGCTTGGGGTGTCACATTGACGACGAGGGTGGGATCAGACTCCGCGAGCAACCACGTGACTGACGTATGAGCTGGCCTTTTAAGCAAGCGAGCAGCTGAAGCACGGTGAGCAACGCGGGTATTACACTGAAAGAGCAGGAGTGGGGTGTGAACCGAGGCGACAATGCCAGACTCACCCGACAGAACGGCGGGGGCAGCTGGAAGAAAGTCGAGCTGAGTGGCCGGAAAACTATTTTGTTGCTACCCGAGAGACGGACGACACGGTGAAGAGGTCGTTGATGTTATTAATGGGTGGCGATGAATTGTATGAGCTGTTCCAGGACCTGCCTGATAAATGAGACAGTCGAGACAACAAAGCAGTGCAGGCCTTAAACCGGTACTTTGATCCACAAGTAAACCCGGATTATGAAAATTTCAAGCTGTGCCAGGCCAAGCAGCGGGGGAAGAATCGATCGAGATGTACTATGCAAGGCTAAGGAAACTGGTCAGCACCTGTAGTGGGGTCGATCGAGCCTTCGAGACGAGGGCCCAACTGATCGCAGGGTGCAAGTCTCCGGAACTGCGCAAGCTGATCCTCCGCCAACCGGGGATCACTTTGGAAGAAATACTGATCCTGGGAAGGTCCCATGAACTGGCGGACGCACGCGCAGGTGAAATGGAAATGGCGCTTGCGAGAAAGTCAGGTGGGAGTCAGACAGTGTTTCCAACTCCGATCAAGGAAGAGAGGGTCGAGGCGCTGAAGAAGGCGTATGGCCGAGGGGCCAGAAATGAGGCCAAGACGGAGGAGAGGCGACGGAGGCGCGAGTGCAGAAACTGCAGAATGGGGACACATGCTCCAAGAGTATGCCTATTTCAAACAGACAAGGGAACCCGATGAGTAACCAAGGACCCTGGGTATCAATTATTTTAAAGAACAATGGCCCTTAGGTAGAGAGTACAAGGAACACATGACATATAGACCTTAATGGGTACTATAAACATTCGGTGTCCAGACGGACAGGGAATTTTTAATGTGCAATATAATCAAAAAATAGCATCCATAAGGAGAGACACAAAATAAAACGGGATGCAATCCTGCACCGATTTAGGGGAAAAGAGTAAACAAACATAAAACATAAAACATGAAGGGTTTCAGGCAACAATAGAGCTCTGGTAGCTTGAACTAAACATAGAATCAAGAAAGCTAACGAACACAGTTACCACATTTTTCATTCAGATCGCAAAACAGTGGCACTGTTTCAATTGTCTGTTTATAGTACCATTAGGGTCTATATGTCATTTGTTCCAACAGTATGCCTAGCACAAGGGAGGCAGTGCCTGAACTTTAACAAATATGGACATTTCGCTAAGGTATGCCAGAGTTGTAAATCACAGGGCAGCAGCAGACCTCCGGAGTCGAGGCCCACCAAGTCAGCCAAGAAGCTGCAGGAAGAAGGAGAGGAGGACAGAAGGGGGCAGCAGTCGTCAACGACGGAGGATGAGGGAGACAATGTGTTTGTAATTTTACACATGCGAGGAGTTAACACCACTAAGAGACCACCCCCTACCTGCTAAGTATGGATCGGGGAATCCTGCATAAGGGCGCTGATCGACACAGGCACATCACTCCAGCCATCGAAGAGATTGTGACTAATTTGAATGGGGCACAGTGGTTTTCGAAAGTAGACTTGAACTCGGGGTACCATCAACTGATGTTGGCGGAAGAAGGCAGGTACATCACAACGTTCTCTACCTATGTGGGACTGCACCGCTTCAAGAGACTGAGCTTTGGGGTGACCTCGGCGGCTGAGTGTTCCAAGAGGCCGTGAGAGAAGCGCTGTCCGATTTAGTAGGAGTTATCAATGTGAGCGACGACATCCTGATCTTCTCGAAGTCGCTGGAGAAGCATCATGTGCGGCTAAGGGCCACTCTGAGGCGGCTGGTGGAACAAGGCCTGACACTGCATCAAGCTAAGTGCGAATTCTATGCCACAGAAGTTGAATTCTTTGGATACCGGTTCTCAGCTAAAGGACTACAGGTGGATCCGTCCAAGGTAGAAGCCATTAGAACGGCTGCCATCCCTCAGACACCATCAGAAGTGAGAAGTTTCCTGGGAATGGCCAACTACTGTGGCTGGTTCATTCCGCGACTAGCTACCATCTCAAAACCTTTGTGGCAACTAACAACAAAAAAGACACTCCCTGGCAGTGGACAGACAAGGAGGTTCACAGATTGTAATACCTGCTATTCTCCTTGAGCGCACGATCGAGTTTGCGCACCAGGGACACCAGGGAATCGAGAAGACCAAGGCCCGTCCGAGGATAAAGGTTTGGTTCCTGGGTGTGGATCGGATGGTAGAAGACAAGGTCCGGCAATGCCATGCATGTCTCATCACGGGTGCTGGTCCTTCGGAAGCTCCTATTGTCACCGAAGGGCCCAACTTGGCACCATGGGAACGAGTGAGCTTGGATTTTAGAAGTTTCCCCAACAGCCGGCAAATGGCAGTATTGGTGGACAGCCATTCAAAATTCCCGATAGTGGAGTTGGTGTCCTCAACAGCGTTTGAATGCTTACAGCCTGCACTGGAGAAGACGTTTGCCTTGCTGGGGCTGCCGGTGGAGATCCATACAGATAATGTACCACCGTTCCAAGGGCAAGAATTTCAGGAATTCCTCGGACAACATGGCATCTGACACCGTAAAATAACACCACTGTGGCCGCAGGCCAATGGGGATGTGGAAAGGTTTATGCAGACACTGAACAAGGCACTACGGATCGGGGTAGCCCAGGGTGTTAATTTGGAAAACTGTCTATATCAGTTCCTGAGGGCCTACCGCCAAACTCCTCATTGAACCATGAAATGTGCTCCTCATGACCTCCTACTAAAGAGAGCGGTGATGGATGGAATACCCAGCAGTGAATCTTGGACATTGGCGGTCATAGATGTGGAACGATCCCAAGCCCACCGCAAGCACAACAATGACAGGGCCAGTCAGAAAAGAGGGGCTCAACCGGCTGACATTCAGTTCGGAGATTATGTGGTGGGGAAAGATCGACACTCGGGATCCAAGTTCCGCACACCTTTTGAGCCTGACACCTGGAGAGTGGTGAAGGTGCGAGGGACTCTAGTAGTAGCTGAGAAAGGGCACCAACGTATAACCCGCAACGTCTCTTGGGTCAAGAGAGTTCCCAGGCCAGGGGAGACGGCGACAGAACCAGAAGTGTAAATGTGGAGAGAGGAGGACGCAGAAGTGCCGGGGGGTGGAAGCCAGGCAACGGGAGAGACCCCGGAAACATCTTACGCGAGGGCCGAGCCCAGTGATGTGGTGCCCCAAGGCAACAACTCTCAGGAGGAGGCCGAATGCAGAGAAGGGAGGAGCCAACACCATCGCTATGATTTCCGCAACAACCCAGTGCTGGACACCAGGCTGCGGGACTTTGTGCGGTAAGGCTCGTCAGAGCGAGAGTTGTTGAATGGAGTGCCGGACGACCGACACAGAGGTGGCTACCTCAACTTGTGACCGGACTGGCCGTATTTGCTGTATGACTTTTTTGTGTCAAATTGCCAGGTTGGATGGGATGTGGTGAGCCACCCGGCCGCTACCATACAATGTCTGCATGCACCTCCCTAGGCTGGGCGTGGACCAGTGAGTATTTAATAAACGGTGACGTCAGTGCACGTGGCTGACGGCACGGACCGAGTATCTGTGTGAACGTTCCTTGTGTGTGCTCTGGTGCTAGGCCCATGCCGGGCCCCTATACCTGCACCTCACTAAAGGCGCCATAGTGAGGGCATATCATGGCTCACCCCGTCTCCAGGGCTTGGGGTGTCACATTTGCCAGCGAGAAGCCACATTGTGGCAGAGAATAAGTTCAAGTTCAAGTTCAAGTTCAGGCATTTATAAAGCGCACTACTCACCCAGAGGGTCTCAAGGCGCTAGAGGGAGGGGTTCATTGTTTGTCGAATATCCATGTTTTCAGTTCTTTTCTGAAGGAGGTGTGATTCTGAGTAAGGCGGAGGTGGGTGGGGAGTGAGTTCCAGGTCTTGGCAGCCAGGAAGGAGAGGGATCTGCCACCCATGGTGGTTTTTCGGATGAGCGGGACTGCGGCGAGGGCTTGATTGGATGATCTTAGTTGGGTGGGATGGTAGAAGGACAGTCGGGAGTTGAGGCATTCGGGTCCTAGATTATAAAGGGCCTTGTGTGCGTGGGTAAGAAGGCGGAAAGTAATTCTTTTGTTGAC
The DNA here is from genome assembly GCF_964261635.1 of Lissotriton helveticus. Classification (NCBI taxonomy): domain Eukaryota; kingdom Metazoa; phylum Chordata; class Amphibia; order Caudata; family Salamandridae; genus Lissotriton; species Lissotriton helveticus. The sequence goes on from NC_136063.1 coordinate 711,204,434, forward strand.
GGGAAGCCAGTGGAGGTTTTTTAAGTGACCGGTGATGTGCTCTTGGCGCGGGATGTCTAATATGAGTCTCGCTGATGCGTTTTGGATGCTCTGGAGCTTTTTCTGCAATTTTGTTGTGATTCCGGCGTAGAGTGTGTTGCCATAGTCCAGTCGGCTCGTGACCAGTGCATGGGTGACAGTTTTTCTCGTTTCGAGGGGGATCCAGCGGAAGATCTTTTTTTGAGAATGCGAAGGACGTTAAAGCAGGAGGATGATACGGCGTTGACTTGTCTGGACATTGAGAGAGAGGAGTCTAGAATGAAGCCAAGGTTACGTGCATGGTCTGTGGGTGAGGGGGCTGATCCCAAAGCGGAAGGCCACCAGGAGTCGTCCCAAGCTGAGGGGAAGGATCCTAGGATGAGCACCTCCGTTTTGTCTGAGTTGAGTTTTAAGCGGCTCTGTTTCATCCATTCGGCTACTTCTTTCATACCTTCGTGAAGGTTGTTTTTGGCGGTGTTGGGGTCTTTGGTGAGGGAAAGGATTAGCTGGGTGTCATCGGCGTAGGAGATGATGTTGAGGTTGTGTTGACGTGCGATGGAGGCGAGGGGACTCATGTAGACGTTGAAGAGGGTGGGACTGAGTGAGGAGCCTTGAGGTACGCCGCAGATGACTTCGGTGGGCTCTGAGTAGAAAGGGGGGAGTCGGACTCTCTGGGTTCTCCCGGCTAGGAATGAGATGATCCAGTCCAAGGCTTTACCTTGAATGCCGATGTTGTTGAGGCGTTGTATGAGGGTGTTATGACAGACAGTGTCGAAGGCGGCGGAGAGGTCGAGTAGGATGAGGGCCACTGTTTCACCGTTGTCCAGGAGTGCTCGGATGTCGTCGGTCGCCGCAATGAGGGCGGTTTCGGTGCTGTGTTTGGCTCGAAAGCCGTTCTGTGAGGGATCCAGGGAGTTGTTGGATTCAAGGAAGGCTGCGAGTTGGCTATTGACGGCTTTCTCGATGACTTTGGCCGGGAAAGGGAGGAGGGAAATGGGTCGGTAGTTTTTCAGTTCTGAGGGGTCTGCTGTTGGTTTTTTCAGAAGGGCGCTGAGCTCGGCGTGTTTCCATATTTCTGGAAAGGTGGCGGAGTTGAAGGAGCAGTTGATGACGTCGCGGAGATGGGGGGCGATGATGGAGTCAGCTTTGTTGAAGATGTAGTGGGGACATGGGTCAGAAGGTGAGCCAGAGTGGATTGAGTTCATGAGGCGAATGGTGTCTTCAGTGGTGACTGGATTCCAAGAGTTAAGGTGGTTAGTTGGAAGGGTGGGATCTGAAGGGGGTGGGATGAGTTGTTCATTGGGAGTATTCTTGAAGCTGTTGTGGATGTCGGCAATTTTGTTGTAGAAGAAGGAGGATAGCGCATCGCAGAGGTCTTGGGAGTTAGTGATGTCGTTGGATGCTGCGGGAGGGTTGGTGAATTCTTTGACGATATTGAAGAGTTCCTTGCTGTTATGAGAATTGTTGTCGAGACGGTCCTTAAATGCTGATTTCTTGGCGGATTGAATTAGTTGGTGGTGTTTGCGGGTGGCTGTCTTGAGGGAGGTCATGTTGTCTGAGGTTGGTTCTTTTCTCCAATTCTTCTCCAGGGTGCGGCATGTCTTCTTGGATTTTTTAAGGTCATCATTGAACCAGGGAGCCTTCTTGCTGGATGATTTCAACTGGTGTTTTTTCAGGGGTGCTAGTTCGTCTGCACTGTGGGTAATCCACTGCCTGAGGTTGGTGGCCGCTTGGTCTGGGTCCGTTGCAGGGGTGGGAGTATTTAGGCTGAGTGATGTGAGGAGTTGGTCGGTGGTGATTTTGTTCCATTTTCTTCGGGGAATGGGTTGTGGACGGTTGTGGGTCAGGGTTGTTTTGTAGCTGAAGTGAACACAGCTGTGATCCGTCCAGTGGAGAGCTGTAGTGAGATCGAAGGAGAGTGTTTGCTGGAGGTGAAAATAGGGTCGAGCGTGTGTCCGGCTGTGTGAGTGGGGGTGTTAACAAGTTGTTTGAGTCCGAGATTGGCCATGTTGTCCAGGAGGGTGGTGGTGTTGTTGTCGAGAATGTTGTCAAGGTGGTAGTTGAGGTCTCCTAGAAGAATGTAGTTCTCTGAGGCGAGGGCGTGCGGGGTGATGAAGTCAGTGATGATGTCGCTGAATTGAGATCGGGAGCCTGGGGGTCTGTAAATGAGGGTTCCTCTAAGTGTGGTCCTGGGGTCGGTGTGGATCTGAAAGTGGAGGTGTTCGGCGGATGCAAGATTGTCGTCAGAGCAGGTTGTAATTTTGATGGTGTTTCTATGGACGATGGCGATGCCTCCTCCAGTTTGATCGGTGCGGTCTTTCCGAATGATCTTGTAAGAGTCCGGTATGGCTATGGCGATGTCAGGGGCAGAGGATGCATTCATCCATGTTTCAGTGAGGAAAGCGATGTCAGGTGACGCGGTGTCCATTAGGTCCCAGAGTTTGGTTGCATGTCTGTGGACCGAGCGGGTGTTCAGTAGGATGCATTTCAAGTCGTTGGGTTCGGAGCTGAGTGTGGAGGAAGTGTGTTTGGTGAGGGTCCTGAAGCAGTTGAACTTACAGGAGAGGCAAGAGAATGGGCCGTGGGTACGTCCTGGGGTTGCAGCGCAGCAAAGTGGGGTGCGTCCGGGGTTGAGGGCGAGGAGAGTAGCGGCATCATAAGTTACTCTGGGGGGTTGGGAGCGGCATAGAGCAGGGGGACGGGCGCTGGGTGCGGTCCAGGCGCGGACAGGCGTAGACGGGCTTACCTTTGGCGCACCTTCGGCGCGACCGCAGCGCGTGGCCGCTGCGCGTTGGGACATCTGACATAAATGGAGAGTGGAGGGGGGCGGAGCGTGGGAGGGGCAGCTGTGAGGCGGGATCTAGGAGGAGCCACGGGCTGCCGAGGGTAATCAGAACCGAAACTGAGACACAGCCGGAGTGGGCAACACGCTAGAAAATACAGTGAAATGCCCCTACACAATCGTCTTTTCCCTCACCAACTAGCAGCAATGTGCAGCAGGAAAACAACACTGAGCAAGCAGGCAGATATGACCAAGCGCCGAATGCAGCAATAAGTAAATAAACTGCAAAACCATACCAAGCGCTGAGTGCGCTCCAACAGCAGGCAGGCAGGCAGGCAGGCGCGAAAACAGTCCGCAGTGGGTGCAGCGTCTGGGGGAGGCAGAGGGCGAAGGGAGCGACCGCACAGGACAGTGTCCACTCGGTCACAGCTGGTGGGAGGCCGTGATGCGTTAGCTGTGCTTGTGGGTGGGATGGGCAGCTGGGAGGCGGGATCTAAGAGGAGCCACGGGCTGCCGAGGGTAATCAGAACCGAAACTGAGACACAGCCGGAGTGGGCAACACGCTAGAAAATACAGTGAAATGCCCCTACACAATCGTCTTTTCCCTCACCAACTAGCAGCAATGTGCAGCAGCAAAACAACACTGAGCAAGCAGGCAGATATGACCAAGCGCCGAATGCAGCAATAAGTAAATAAACTGCAAAACGATACCAAGCGCTGAGTGCGCTCCAACAGTAGGCAGGCAGGCAGGCAGGCGCGAAAACAGTCCGCAGTGGGTGCAGCGTCTGGGGGAGGCAGAGGGCGAAGGGAGCGACCGCACAGGACAGTGTCCACTCGGTCACAGCTGGTGGGAGGCCGTGATGCGTTAATATAGGCCCTCGAACCCTACAGTGAGGTGATGGGCAGTGAAATATCACTGGTCAGATGCTTGAAAAGCATGCTTCTCTCCCACGGTGTGGGACACTTTGCCAGCGAGATGCATCACGGAGACAGAGACAACAGGCCCCCCAAGCTCTAAGGTTGAGGAGGTAGGGAGACTGAAAGAGCGCCGGTCAGTTGCTTGACATTCCCACTTCTCCCCTCCAGTGTGGGACGCACCTGGGCATATGCCCGGGTGAAGACCGGGTCAATAGCTGGTCTGTCTACAGCTGTCAGATCCCAGCAGAGGCTAGGCTTGGCCACGCCCCTTGGCACTGTACAAAAGGTACTGTCAATTTTTTCTTTCAAATCTCCATTTCACTGAAGTCTGAACTAGTTGTTTATTATAGCTAATTCACCCACTCTCAAGAGGAAGTGACTTGGATCCTTTCTGGTTAAGATAAGGTGCTGCTAACCCTTGGTGGCCAAGTTGCCATGAGCTGTTTTTTCTCTTTTTGACCATACAAGAGCACAGAGCACCCACTCCCATAACAACTGAATGCTATTTTATGATCATTCTAACTTTAGTTTTTTAATTAGCCTAATCTGGCAGGCGCATGAGACTAAATACTTCTTTGCCTTTTGACCACTGTTATTAGTGACATTAATGTATGCAAAATAGTGGCTGAATTGCCTTTTCTTTTGGTTGTTCGCATTGTGTTTTGGATCCTTTTGATTATCCTTGTCTGCTTCTCCTGGCCATTATGGGAAAGCGTAAAGACACTGACCCCCGTGCAAGGAGCTGCTAAGGACAGCAAGGGGACAAAGAAATCTAACAACTGTACCCTTAATGAGATAGATCTATTGACTGAAGTAGGTGAATCTATCACAGGTACTAAAAGTCCACAAAACGAGTCCCGTGGGGTCCAGATGAGAACCCGAAGCATGCTTCACAAACACTTCCTCCTAATCTGTTTAAAATGAAAGCTGTCAGGATATCAACAAGCAGGGCTTCTTCTTCTGTTCCAGGTCCCTCTGTGCTCACCCACACTGACAATTTAGGCAGCCCTGTTCTCTCGTGAACCCCCACTTCAGCCAGTCATACTTTGTAACAGTAGATTCCTGCAAATCCCAGAAACAGTAGAAACTCCACTTGTTTTGGAGACTTCTGCTGAGGTGGCAAGTTGTTGTATATATATTATGTTGGTTTATGTATTGCATCTCTATGATCCTATGTCTCTACATACTTTCTCTGTTCTAGAGTTAGCATGTTCACTCTGTACATTCTATGTTCTGCTGTGGGTCAGTTTGAAGACTGGTCAGCAGGCGTTGGGTTGTACTCTGCTGTGTTCCTGATTAAATCTCCTGTTTAGGCTTGTGAGTTCTGGAGTTATTATCTACTACATTTTTGGCGACGATGGCCTGCTGTCCAGCAACTCTAAGAGCAGCCTTATCGGATTCACGCTGATTTTAATGCGTGTTTTGTTACAGCGGAGTTACCCAACAATAACGAACCCAGCAATCTCATTCCTTGTATCTAAAGTAAGGAGTGAAGCATCGGCGGGTGTTCCGGTCGAATTGGGACCTTCAGAATTTAAATTGGAAAGGAAAGTGCATCGCAACCGCTAACCTGTGAGTAGAGAGCACGCGCTCCTTGGCTACACTGTGGAGTTCTTTCTTCTTGCTTAAGGATCCATTTCTGAGCCCGGATGTTGAATTGTGTTAGGTGGAAGTGACGTTTTACGTTGTTTACAACGTGCGTTTCTAGCCTCGTTTTCATCCGGCGGCCATTTTATTGTCTAGTTAAACACAGTCCGATTCGCCTCATCGTTTATTATCGGACTTTCAACAATTTTTCTCGTTGTTGAACATCTTTATCGGAGCGCGGCGCATGAGGTAATCTTCTACTATCATTTTTTTTTTTGCTTGACAAATTTTACCTTCAAAGTGTTGTATCTCACTGGATTCACTACAGAACAAGAAGATACTTGTTTTTGTTTTGTCTCCCTGAAAAAAATAAATTCTTATAAAGCATAATCAAAATATGGCACAACAGATTAATGTTACTCTTCCACCTCCATTTTTAAGTGAGCCTGGGAATCCTCCTATTCCCTGGGAGGGTTGGTTCATTATATTTGATAATTATTTGGACGCCCTTGATGGCTAGGAATTCTCTGCTAAGAGGAAAAAGGCAATCCTTTTAAGTACTTTGGGCAAAGAGGGACAAAGAATTTTTAGATTTTTACTGATTGCTTTGCAAGCTAATGGCCAAGCTATGCCTGATGAGTATAAGGAAGCGATTTCAAGGCTTGAAGTTAGATTTGCGAAAGAGGAGAATCTTGTCATGAATTGCTATAAATTCTATACTCAGAAACAAAAGTCGGAAGAGTCAATTGATGATTTCATTGCACGTTTGAGAGAACTTTCCAGTAAATGCAAATTTGGGGCTATGAGTGACAAACTGATTCGCGACCAGTTGATTGTGCAATGCAATAATCGCAAGATTCAAGAGAGATTGTGGGCAGCGAAAAACCCTACATTGAAAGCAGCAATAGATCTTGCTAAAGTGATTGAAGAATCTGAAAAATTTATAAAAGTAATTGAAAATTCAAAGAATAAGAGCTTGGAACAGGAAATTTCTGAGGTTTCTGAAAAGCACTGTGACTGTGATGTTGAGCGTAGCGATCACTCAGTGGCTGTAGTTAAAAACAAATTTAGTACCAATGTTAAGACAAACTTCTCCACTAATAAGTTTTGCACAAGGTGTGGAAGCAACTCGCATACGTCAGAAGCAAGATTTTGTTTTGCGGCTAATAAGGAATGTCTCAAGTGTGGTCGCCTTGGTCACTTCTCAAAAATGTGCAAGACAAAGAATAAACAAAAGGTTGCTGTGGTGGAGGATTACACAGAAAATTATCTGTCTGTTAGAAACAAACTTTTAGTTGTTAATGATACTGATGTTGGCAATGTTGATGATAAAAGATAGAATAGACCTAAAGCTGTTTTTGAAATAGATGGGCGTGAAGTTTCCCTCATGGTGGACACTGGCTCACGCTATACAATTATTCCTCAGTTCACTTTAAAGGTGTTGTGGGATAACAAGTCTTTACTAAAGAGCAACATTTCTCCTAAGGGGTTCCAAGGAGAGACCATAAATATTGTGGGGTACTTTGAGTCAGACATACTCTTTAAAAATAGATCTACTTATGGTAAGGTTTATGTGTCATTTGATGGTCCTCCGATTTTGGGGTGGGTCCATCAATATGATTTATACATCACCATTAATCCTAGAGCTCCGGACCAGGTCATGGTGCTAGAGGATGACTCTATTGAGTCTATTCTGAATGAATTTTGTTCTGTGTTCAAAAATGAACTGGGTGAATTGAAGGGTTATTCTCACCTAATTAAAGTAAAAGACAATTGTTTACCGGTCCAGCATAAACTGAGAAGGATTCCCTTAGCTATTAGGCATGAAGTGAAAACTTTGCTAGAGGAGATGTTACAGAGTGGAGTCATAGAACCGGTGGAAGGATCTTCATGGGTTTCTCCGGTTGTGATTTCTAAATAATCTGATGGAAAATTGAGATTCTGCGTTGATCTCAGGTCTTTGAACAACTGTGTCATCGCTGACACGTTTCCCTTACCTAACATAGGTGAATTGGTTTCCACTCTTGAAGGTGCTAGATTTTTCTCGAAGCCGGACCTCAAGAGTGCGTACCATCAAATAAGGTTACATGACACTTGCAAACATTTCACTGCTTTTATTACCACCGAAGGGATTTTTCAATTTACACGTCTTCCTTTTGGTCTAATTTCAGCGGCCAGTGTGTTCCAACGCATGGTTTCAGAAATTTTTAAAGGGTTAAAAAAGGTGGTATATTTTCAAGATGATATTCTTGTCTTTGGTAACTTTGTTTCTGACCATAATCATGCGGTAAGAGAGGTTCTATGTAGAATTTGGGTTGCAGGTCTTACGCTACGTAAGGAAAAATGTGCATTCCTTGTGGAACAGATTGAGTACTTGGGTCATGAGATCTCAGCCTCTGGAATTAAGCCTAAGAAGGACCTCTTATTAGCTATACGTTCAGCCCCACGTCCCATGGATAAGGACCAACTTAGGTTATTCATGGAGCTAATAGAGTATACTTTAAATTTGTCAAACATTCCTCAGAGAAAACTACTTGTTTAGGGGCTCTTCTCAAGAAAGCTGTAAGTTCGTCTGGTGCTCTGAACAGGATTCTACTTTCAATCAAATAAAAAATGATATTTGTGAGGCCAATGTTCTGGCACCCTTTGATACCAAACGTACCTCTATACTCATGGTTGATGCAAGTGCAACTTGTTTGGGTGCAGTCCTCCTACAAAAATATGGTTCAGAGGAACGTCCCATTGCCTTTGCTTCAAGAACACTGTCTGTGTCTGAACAGAATTACAGTGTGATAGAGAAAGAGGCATTGGCAGCTGTGTGGGGTGCACACTATTTTCGCACTTACCTATGGGGGATTAATTTTATTCTCAAGACAGATCACAAGCCTTTAATTCGTATTCTATCTCTAGGTGGTGTGATCAGGGGTTCACCTAGTTTGGCTAGATTATCAGCGAAGCTGCAGGATTCTCATTTTGAGACACAGCATGTCCAAGGTTGGCGGAATTTTCAAGCCGATTGATTTTCCAGACTTGCTATCAATATTGAGGAGGAGGTTTCACAGATTGATTTCATGGATGAAAGTGTAGCTTGGTTCAAGATGTTGATTGGTGAGGGTTCCTTTTCGCAAGATGAATGGCTTAAAGCCATGCAAAATGATCATGTTTTGAAGGAGGTTATAGGCATGATTAAACAAGGTTCTAGGAGAGAGAGTTGCCTTCAGGTTGCTGTTCGTCCTTATATTAAGGTCTTGGATGAACTTTCTACTTGTAGTGACAATATGTTGTTGCGTAATGACAAGATTGTTCCTCCTTCAGGTCTTAGGAACAAGCTTATATCTATTGCCCATGAGGGAAATCTAGGTCAAACGTTAACACAACAAAGATTGAAAGCAACCTTTTGGTGGCCGGGGATGGATTCTTAGGTTTCTCTTTGGGTTGAATGTCATCAGACATGCAAGGAAGGTGAAAAAAGGTTGAAAGTTGCTGTTGGTTCAACCATGGGTAAGATTTCTTCTCCTGATATTCCGTTGCATACTATTTGCTTGGATTTTATTGGGCCAATGGAGGAACTTAATTTGCATCAACGGTTTGCCATAGTGTGTGTTGATGTTTACAGCAAATGGTTGGTTGTTGAGTTTGTAAAGGAAATCACTACAGACACTACCATCAAATTTCTCAAGTTCCTTTTCCAAGGGGAAGGTTATCCTAGTGTCATTGTTACGGATAATGGTACACAGTTGGTTTCACACAGTATGCGTTCCTTTCTTTCACATTGCGGTGTGTCTCATCATCGCACCTCTCTTTACAACCCACAGGGTAATGGCCTTTGTGAGAGGATTAGTAGACTTGTAAAAGGCACTATCCAATCGGCATTGTCTAAAGGGGGAAATGTTTTGGATCTTGTTCAAGAAATGATTTCTGCCTATCGCACTACTGTTAATTGTGGAAGGAGCAAATCTCCTTTTGAGGTAATGCGTGGCAGGGTTCCTGGCACAAAGTTGGTTCCCTTTTGGGTGAAAGATCTTTTTACTAAAAATTTCTCTGGGGATACTGAAGTTTTTTGCTTAAAAGCAATTTCTAAGATTTCAAAGGGGGATTTTGTGAAGCTTAAACCAGGTAGAGTCTCCAAGGGTTTAACCAAGTTTAGAGGTCCTTTCTGAGTTAAAGAAGTGTTTCCTCATTATGTTGTTCTTTCTAATGGAGAAAAATGGAACATGAGGAGGGTTTCTGGCAACTATCGAACATGACTACCCTAACCCCTCAGGGATCATGGAAACAGTACAGTAGTTTTCCCTCAGTCAATTGTGCTTATGTTGTCCCAGAGAAATACACAGAATAAACGGTGAGGACGTTTTCAATAAGTATTTATTGAACCAGCATCATTCTAGTACAAAGTATGTGTGCTGCAACAACCATTAGACACAAACAGATATATATGGTTATGAACACCAATAGAGTAAAGAAAAGGTACAATTCTACCATCGTGATATAACAATGAATATATGCAGGCACATATATATATATAACAGTAATAATGCATACTCCAATGATGCAAACCCTAACTAGGTGTACCTAAATGTACCTAGCTTGTATGTAGGTTGATGTGGGAGAGAGAAAGACCTAGTCTTGGTCTCAAGATGGACACGGGCAGCGATGTCAGACCACTGGACTGGAGAGTCTGCGTGCAGGGACCTCAGGGTCTCGCGTCAGTGTGTCAGCATGGAAGTCTTTCTCCTCTAGTTTGTCCAGCAAAGATGTAGTGCTTATAAATCTAAAAGGTACCCTCAGGGGTTCTACCTAAAAGTTCACTGTGGGCATGTCGGGCAAGGATGACATCAGAGGTGACCCTTACAAGGAGTTATTATGCAGAAGATGGTAATCCTGCTGTGATACTGAGAATCTTCATGTATAATACATGAGGCTAGTTTTTAAAGAAAACCACAGAACAGTCATGTAGCATCTAACTAGATAAAAAGTCAGCGCCAAAACCCGTTATGTAGAACAGTGGTAGGACAGATGTAGGCAAAAGGTTATGTAACTACGTAGGCCTATATTGGGGTACATTGGGGTTCATAACACCAGAGAATTATCTAAGGCAGCTCACATCATGTAATACTTTGGGAGGATATGAGAAAACCTGAGGAAGGCAAGATAGAGGCTCTGCTCCGCACACTATGAGGCTTGAGTCCTTTGGGGAACCTAGTTCTGTGCGGAACCCTGGTAAGTACTAGACATATAATTCTGACAACAACGACATGAGGACTGGGTTGCCTGCGAGTAATAATGGGCGCCACCACAACAATAGTCACAAGATAGTGCAATACGTCGAACACCGGGGTTTGTCACCAGTGCCAGGCCCGGACTGGCTGTTGCGGGCACCGGGCAATTCCCCGGTGCGCCACAAGGGTGTGGGCTGGTTTTGGGCCCTGGGGGCCGTTTTGGTTACAGGGTCGTTTTTGCAGAATAGCTGCAAAATCGACCCTGTAACAAAATCGGCCGAAAACCGGCCCTGGCAAAGAGCCTTGGTCGCACCCCCAGGGGGCCGGCCGAGCACTTTGCCAGGGCCGGTTTTGGTTCTCAGTCCGGCCCTGACCAGTGCCCCATATTTAGATGGTCAATGTACCAAACTCCTTTCCCATTCAAGGAATAAGGGTGTGAACTCAGAAAAATAACAAGGTTACACATTGGCTACGACATGCAGGGGGCTGTAGATCAATCATCATGGAAGACATCCTCAGCACCAAAAGACATAACTGCAAGCAATTGTAATTTTGACTGTATTGAATAAACCTTTGCAGACAGGAGATTAGTAGATAGGCTGGGGGCACATTAGATGCCGGGATCAGACCCCCAAAAGATTCAATTATCTACTTTAAATATCAATAGTTAGTAGATCGCCAGGCTACTGTACTACAAAACCCACATTCCCATTAACTCACTATTGGGGGAACTTGATTGACTGTGCAGAACAAGCATTCCCTCTTTATTTATTCACTGTGCTGGATTAGAGTCCTTCTGCAGTACCCTCTAGGCATTATATGAGTGGATGTTCAACACCAGTGCAATAATGGATTCAAGCTTGAACACCATTTTCCTTAATGCTCAGGGAATCACTGATCAACACAATGCCCAGGAAATTGTTACTTTTACGTCAAACACAGCTCCTCCCATAGAACCCTGTTCAGTTAAAGCAACACCTATATCTGAAGTGCCTGTTAAGGTAATAGCTGTTTCCTGGAATGTGCCAGGTCTAGAGTCTAACACTCATTTACCACATTGGAATGACTTCATAGAGAAGTTTGACATCAGCATGTTCCAGGAAGCATGGAGCACCGATACAGTGTTTAGGGCTTGGTACATAAACTACTCTATTCCAGCTAAGTCAGATCTCTGTAGGCAACCATTTGGAGGGCTATTATTATGGATTAGAGCCTCACTTAATTATACAACCCAGAGATTAGCTATTGATTCGCCTGGTATTTTTGGAATTCAACTAAGGACCCATAAGGACCTCAGTTTTGATATTTTCAACATATACGCAAGAGGGGTCAAGGGAGATAAAATATCTAAAACGCTGCAAATGTTTAAGAACTATTGGGAAAAGAGGAAATATCACACCTCAATCTGGCAGGGGATTTTAACACTACATTTGAACCCCTAGATAGGGATGATATTAAGCTACCTAGAGAAGAAGATGAGATATGGGCTGTTCCTAACTGGACTTAGCCTCTGTTAAAAAGTGGACACATGCAGCCCTGCAAATGATGGCCCTCACTCTAAAACTTGGGCTTATGGCAACCAATGGAAGAACTAAGTCAGATAAAAGAGGGACATTCACTTATAATAAACCTAATTGTGCGAGCCATAACGATTATGTTCTGGTTGATCTTATACTGCAGCATAATGTGGAGGGCATGGTAGTCAGGGAAAGAAGTGAGAATGATCATAACCTTCCATGCCTTAGTATGCTGTCAGTTTGCAAAAGACTGCCCTCTGATCCTCTTCCGCGCCAAACAACTTTGGACGTTGATTAAAAAACAAACAATGCGGCAGACCACGGTCCAGCACTTCTATTCCAAAGTAGATACATTTTTTTTTCCGTGCACACCGGTCCGGAGCTTGACGCACTTTCGCTCCACTGAGGATCAGACAAAATGTGAAAATAGGGAAGGTGCACCAAAGAGGAAGTCAGAGAGAACTGTAAGTATAATCAGAGTATCCTTTATTCCATAAGATAGTTTCTTAAAATTTGCACCACAGCCAACGCGTTTCGTTCCTTTGAATTTCGTCAGGGCTCTGTATTAAACGTGGTTAAATCATACAGCGAATCCCAGCAAGTATGCAAAAAAGCGTTGAATATAAATATCCATTTCCCCTCCTCCAGGGGTATAAGCATAGGGGTAACAATTTCCCCAATATGTAGATTGCAATGTTGTGTGCCAAACTGATAGCCCACCGTCCTGTATGACGCGGACATGATCTGATAGTTGGTCATTCAAAAAATGAACGAAACATGTTGGCTGTGGTGCAAATTTTAAGAAACTATCTTATGGAATAAAGGATACTCTGAATATACTCACAGTTCTCTCTGACTTCATCTTTGGTGCACCGTCCCTATTTTCACAACTTTGGACGTTGAGTCCACAAACGACAAATGCTGTCTTAAATGGCGCCAATTAGCTGTGCAGCATGATGATTCATCCCTCATTAGACTTGATTTATAAGGTGCTACATCTAGTCTAGATGCCATACTGCCAGAGGATGACAACATAAAGGAAGCATCATGTATACATTTATGTTTCTTTGAGCACATCACGTTATAATTTTTAGCTCCTTTTTCACACTCTAAAAGGAGCTCTCATAACCCCATTAAATGGTTTAATAAGGAGTGCAGACAGACCAGAAAACAACTAACCCTGGATATAAGATCAAAGAACCGGGGCTAAATAAGTGCTTTAACGAAGGCATACAAGCAAGTCTATCATAAAGCAAAAGGGGACTGGGATAAAAAGAGATGGAGGGGCCTTAAAATATCATGTCCGAACAGAGATTTAAGAAAATTTGTTCCTGGTCACATGGGGGAGGGTTAATGCGTCTCTACACAAAAACCACTAACCATATATCGCCTTTTGATTGGTTTAATCATTTTAAAGCTTTGTATACCAATGAAACACACATCCCTGAACATGATGTCCAGCATTTAGTTGAAGTCCAGGGGCAAGATGACCTGGTATTCAATGTAAGTGATATAAAAACTGCCTTAAATGCCATTGTTCACTGCAAGGCCCCAAGGCTAGATGGAATGCAAGGGGACATCTTTAGCCACAAAAAAAGATAACTGGTATAAATACATTTCGGCACTGTCCAACGCAATCCCAGGAGGAGCGCCAATCTCTGGCTTCTGGAAAGGAGCTGAGGAGGTACCTATCCATAAGAAGGGAGACAGAAACCTACCTGTAAACTACAGAACAATCAATGTAATTGACTCCATCTAGAAGGTATTTTGTTGCTTGATACTGGTGAAAATTGAGGACTGGATTGATGAAAAAGAAATAGTTACTCCCATACAAGCTGGAGTTAGGAAAAAAACAGTACTATTGACCAGGTTTTCTGATTCTTGCTTTTGTACTGGAAAACTGTGTTAATCTCAGCGGTCACTATACGTGCCCTTCATCGACTTGAAGTCAGCTTTTGATTTGGTACCTCATCAGAAGTTAAGGCATATACTGCCAGATATGGGGATTCCCCTTAACATCTCTCCTATTGTCACCCGGTCCCATGAGGCCAATTTCTCCAGAATATGATGGGGCAAGTAGGGACAGCTCACAGATCAAATTCTTGTTAAAAAAGACATCCAGCAAGGATGTGTGTTAGCCCTACTATGTTGTCCATATACCTGAACTATGTAGTACACTTTCTTTCCTTCCATCCCACCGACTAAGGTAAAAATACCTACCCTAGTCTTTGCTGATGACACTTTATTAGTATCTCAAACCCTGGCTGGCTACAACACCTACTACATGGTTTTCAGGAATTTTGCTCTTTACGTGGCCTGGAGGGTAATACAGCAAAGACTAAATATTAGACCAACAACCAACATAAAACTTACAGAGGGAGGCTCACACTGGGGGGAGTTAAATTAGAAAGAATGGATGCTTCTGATTACTTAGGAATCAAGCAACATGTTAATATCTCATGGAAGCTGCATGTTGTTAAAAGGTCCCTGAAACACAGACAGATTGTGGGAGCTATTTTGAAAGAGCATTGTGTATCGTATAGCAAACCAGTAGCTCTTTCATTGCAGACTTATGAGTTGATGGCCATGAGCACCGCTCTGTGTGGAGCAGAACTCTGGGGATTCCACAATCTAATAGATATGACCAGATCAGAGCACATGCTCTTGAGAAATTTAGTTCTCCTGCCATCTACTAAACCAACATATCCCTTAAAACTTGACATGGGAAGAAAATTGATCCAAGACTGGGCTAGCTAGATTAACACCAGTTCTATTCGGAAGGAAAATAAGTATTGCACCTGAATTCGCTCCTTATACTGCAGCCTTGGAAGAAGTAGTCAAATAGGCTATATTTCACAAGATATCTTGGCATAATATCATTAAGAAGCTGTTACACTCTTTGGGCTTGCTAGAGGCATGGGATTCCATTAAACCAGAGCCGGTTCCCTCTAAAGAGCAATTGAAAAAATGATACTGGCTATGGACAGTGCAGAATGACGTCTTAAACACCAGCAGAGGTACGCTGTCAAGGGAATTTGTTGATTTTAATGCCATTTTTGTCTTTGAACACTATTTGAACACCATCACAGAACCAATTGACAGGACACTATATATACACAATTCAGGGTTGGATCTTTGCCTCTCAAAGTATTTACAGCCAAATGGTCAGTAACATCTACAAGATTTCTGTTATGCCCAGCCTGTAAAGCTACTAACGAACCTGTAGCCCACATTTTATTTGCCTGTGTAGCCTACTCTCGCCCACGATCCACTTGGATCAAGTCAGTCTGCAGACAAATAGGCACACATAATTATGTGGCAGTCTTGAGAATATTGAGATTTGATTCTAGACCTCTTTATGGTTGTTCCCTTGACACATTTCTGGGTAGGATGTGGATTAAAAGGAGGAAAGCCACACTAACTCAACTGTAAAGACAACAGACTACTGTTTTTATCTGACGTGTTCAATTGGAATTTTAGTCATTTTACCCCCTCTTAAACTTAATTTTGCTTTTGTTTTGAACAAATAGTGGTTGCAATTTTCTTAATATGGTTTTCAGTATTTCTTCTAGGTATTAAAAAGCATACTGGTATTGCATAGGGGCTTCCAATCTTTGTATTCCGCACTTTGTTGCAGAGCTTGCACGTAGCACTTTACTATATCCTCAAGGAGGCATTAATATGCCCAATAGATAATGAATTGCGTGTTTGCTCAGATTATTTCTTTTTTCTATCATTAGAATCTGCTTCATTGGCAGTACTTCAGAGCGGAAGAATGCTAGTTTCAAACATGACTCCTAGTATTGGGATATGAATTAATAAGTATAACAACACTGCACAGCGGTTTTTCACCCTTGCACTTCGCACTTTCTTTTCTTTAGAGTCTGCCCATAGCACTTTACAATATTTACAAGGATATACTGTTATAATCAATAGATAATGACAGAAGTGTTCTACTTTGAATGCTTAGTCGGTTGTACTTTCTAAATTTGTCCTCTTGACATTACACAGAATGGAGGTTAGAACTGAATCAATATCTAAATAAGATACCATGTACTGCATCCTGGACGATTAAATTGTATTCTTGAAAAGTGGACTTTGTAATGATGACTGAACTCTTCTTATATGATATTATAACATAAAGCTTTACGTTGGTTTTATTTTAACTTATGCAAAATGTCATCTAATTGTATTGTATACGTACCACGTTTATGGCTCATGTTGCCGAAACAAAGTTATTTCTGATTGTGGTAATATCACACCTAATATTTTCAAAGTCATACCCCAGTGATCTAACTATACTTAATCTAATGTAGCTAGTCTTTTAAAACTGCAAACCAATGCATGATTCAGATTCCTCCCCTTGCCCCCTCATTCCAGATCAAAGCTAACTTATATCAATTTAATCTATCATGTAGGAGCTGGTGTAAATGCATGCCATAGTTTCCTTAAGAGAGTAAGTCTTATGCCAATAACCAACAATAAACAACCAAACAGCATTACTAACCCTGGGTTCTGGGCTTGCTACCTTGCTACAGTACCTTGCTTGGGAAAGTAAGTGCTTTATATAATACCAATACAACATATAACCCCCACTAATAGTGATCACATAATACTCAGTAGTTGGACAGTGGATTCTAGTTCATACAGGCTGCATAATATTTCCCTTTTACTGCTTGACACTCTTACGTTCGCATAAGACAAAACTGCTACAGGCCGTGTTCTTCAACCAGTACAGCAAACGTACCACCCATCACCAACTGAACAGGCAATTAATAACTGAAAAGATCTGCCGGATGCCGCTGACAAATTCAAGATTTTAAGTGAGTCCATCACTGCAGGTCCTAACTAGCTACGTACCACAACCGCTTCTTGACATCTCACAATGATATTCAGATATGCGATGATATTAACAAAGTCCATCCCAGTAGATCTCGCCACCAATTCTCCCTTTATCTCACGCCTGCTCAGGACCATTAACTTTAAACAAAACATCTCAGAATGAACAACCCAGTGCAGTTACAAGCTCAGTGGGCTATGAACAAAAGCAATACCACAAAGGGACCTGCAGAGCTGTTCAAAGCTTCCAGCCTACTGAAAACTATAAACCATGCTCCTGTCAACATTAGAGCAAAAGTGCACATTAAAAATTACAATGGTTGAAAGCTTGCCATTGATTTTAATAGCCACAACATTTTCAGTGGCTAACTTGATCAAACTACATTAACAATTCAGTAACTTGTTTATCACAATGGCAAGTCCACCAATTGGTCTGCTTGTCATTGCATGAGTAGCTTCTTTAGTAATGATCACAAAAGCGGGCAGGATTAAAAGGCCTGGTTAACCTAAGTTCATGCAACATAAGAGTAGATAAGCCACCAGATATAGATGGGAATAGCTTCAACCACCTTTCATACCCACAAATATTCACAAAGTTAACCAACTCCTGATATATTTGGGGGAACCTGAATGTTTGTGTGGAAAGACAATATACTGTCCACCCACTAGGTTTTTAGAGAAGCGCTTGTTTATTGTTATTTTGGTTAATGTAAAAAAACACTAGTCTCACTTGTAATATGATACTGACATACATGACTGACCCTTGTGTGCAAGAGCCCGAAAGGAGGCTTTTTTCACATTATTTTCATCAGCTGCCTTCCAAGCTTTCGTCCTCTCTTAAGGGAAAATTTCAGATGCATTTTTTCATTTTTATTGTCCTCGCAGCAGTGTCAATGAACAGTCCACAATTGCAAATATGTAATTTGGTGGAATAGCGCTCAGCAATAAACTGACTTATTTCAGTTCCTCCTCAGCCACCACAATTATATATCTAATATGAGGACAAAACAGGTAAACCTCAATGCCGTTACTGCCTTTTAAAAATCCCTCTGGACTTCATCCCACCTGAAACAACCAGTACGGAGGAAAGATTTACTGCGTCAATAACGTTTTGTCACCAATGACACCATTGGAAGGAGTTAGCTAAATCGTCAATGAAGAAGATTGATTTAACTATAATATATAGGACCTTTGTTAAAGAAAATCTGCACACATGACAAAGTCTGAAAGGGTTTATATACAAAAGTAAAATGAATAGTCTGTGAGTCACAGATTCGGTCAGAGGATCCCCTACAACAGAAAAATAAGGCACACCAAGCACAGGCATAGCACAAATACATAAATATCCACGAACAGACTTTCACTGGGAATCACATTACATCATGTAACAAAGGTAGGACACAGGTGCTGGAGTTTGAGGTGACGAGGAAGTGAGATGATGACCTTCAAATGTAACAATTATGTAACCCTTTTTCAGTTCAGAAAGCTCATTAAATCTGTCTCATTTCCAGAGCTAAGATGTGAAAGAGAAGAGTAAATCATCAAAGACTGGCACTTTTTTTTTTTAGCAAAGTCCGCATGAGCAGGGAAACATGGCATAATCAGAATGGTCTACATAGGGAGAGAGGTACTAACCTCTTATAGTCCTCCACTTGCATGCTGGGTGCTGGTGGTAGACGCGGCATTGGGCATATAGAGGTTTATTACGCTTCTCAAAATTCAAATGTTGAGACATTTTAGACACAGTTTTGGAGTTCTAGTGGGATAGTGTAATAGTACCCACTCAAGGAAAACCTTTTTGTTTTTTATATGATCTTCCATTATTTCATTATATTCAGTGAACACTACCTGAAGAACCCCATTGACCTCTTTTGGGCATTGACTAAGCCAGAAACATGTCAACCTTTCTACAGTGTGTAAACACTATACTGCAATTTACATTCTACTCACTCTGGACACTAGCAAAACTATATGGTCCACCAGTAGGTGGCTATAGATCACACATTTCTATCCCCTCTGCTCATTAAGATTATATCCACACCAAAGACAACATTTCGTCGCTCTAACTGAAGTCATCAAGAACTCCCCTGTCTTCCAGGGTTGTAGCCCTCATTAGTAACCACCAATGCCAAAGTGACAGGGATCCCTGTGATGAAGCATGGCACCCCTGGTTAGGTGAGGGCTTATTGCCTAACAATATAAATATCCTTTGAGCATCTTTCATATGCAGATTTGTGAGATACTATTAGAGGTTAATACCTCATTGTAGTTATGTGATTTATTTGGGACAGTGTACCTGGAATCTCTTTCCTCTCCAGTCTCCTTGTTTTAATTAGTAGACAAGAAACTTGGTGACAATGGTTAAAGTTAACAGCAATGCAAATATGCCCTTTTTCTCCATATTCCCTCCTTTTTATACTATTGATTTATGCAGCGCAAGACATTTCAATGTACAGCAACCTGTTCACTCCCTGATTCATGTCATTTTTGTAAACTTCAATAAAAACATAATCGATTTCCAATCTTCATAATCATTATCTTACGTTTCAATGGGTAGGTAGGGGTGGTGCCATTGAACGTAGTAAAGTATGAGATAGGTGAAGTAGAAACCTGTATAAGAATGTAAACTAGCAAAACGACAGTGAAACTTTTTGACAAACTTGGAAATATTCATAAGTCCTGCAAACATACTGCTGGTCGTACTTTCACAAACAGTCCATGGGAAAAACCAGCAAGGTGAAGTGAAGAAGGTTAATGCTTTTGACTGGGGCAAGGGTAAAAACTGAGGGCCTCATTTACAAGGCCATTGCGATGCCGGTGCGTCACTTTTTTTGACACAACGGCCGAGCCTGCCCATATTCACAAGGCCACGTAAACTCACCCTGCATGATTTTTCATGGCCTGCCTTGTAAATATGAGCCCCTTTATCATATTACTCTGCATGAAGGGGCGATCCATGGGTGTTGATGGGGTTTACCTGTGTAACAACCAGTGAAGCTGACACATTCCCAGATTTACAAAGTTTTGTAAAGCTGGGAATGCATAAGAATCCTACGCCTCCCCAGCGGAGGCATCGCAGTGGTGAAATGAGGGGAAATACTTTTATTTCTCCTAGTTTTTTCCTCTTTCTATGTGTCCTGCTGCAGCACGCATAGAAAGAGGAAATTGCAATCAATTATTGTTTTTGTGCAGGAAGGTGTCCCATCCTAATCCACAACGCAGGCACGCTTGCAACATAGCGCAAGTGTGCCTGTGCTGGTGCATGACTGCTAATTGTGCGTCAGAGCAGGGGAAAGCACACGGATGCATAGTATTGTTGTTAATATGATGCATCCTTGTGCTTTTACAATGACGCAGCTCAGTGCAGCAAAATGCCTCACAGCACCATGCCATTTTTTTTTTATAAATGAGCCCGAGTACTGACGTCACTTTCGGAGATCAAACTCCCATGTGCATGTAGTTTGTGGTGTTTTTTTTAATCAAAGGGGAATAGGACCAGGGGCACTTCCCATTCGAATTAGTGGGCAGGTCGCCTATACCCAGTATGAATAGAGGTTATATTCTGATTTACTACTACAGGAATTGCAGGAATGTGATGTCACCGTAGATGGAGCATTGTCCAGACCTGGCCAGCAGGCTCACTGCATTTGACTTCATCCCACTGCACAACCCCCTCCAGACACCACTACATGGTGAGCACACCAGACAGGCTTACAGCAAAGATGGCTGCCCAGACCAACAGGTAAATCAGGTAAATGGGCATCTTCCTGCACAGGCCAAAGTCTTGGGCTGCAGGAGGGATTGTATTGTTATGTGATCTGTTCAATCCAGCTGCATTAACATGAGCAGCACCTCTAGGTATTGAAGCAGACTTTGGTAGGGAATATCGAAGGCAGAATATTGAAGGGGCACAACATCAAGATCAGAATAACAAGGGACAAAATATTGACAGGTAAGTACACAGAGGTATGGATTACTAATGTTAACTCCACATCTATGAGTTTTTAAGATATATATGTATATGTGGATTTAGGTATTGAAAATCTATCCAAAATGTACATTTCTGTATTTGTCCATTGATAGCTTGGTTACGATATTGTGACCCTTTGATTTTCTGACAGCTGA
Source organism: Lissotriton helveticus (assembly GCF_964261635.1). Taxonomy (NCBI): domain Eukaryota; kingdom Metazoa; phylum Chordata; class Amphibia; order Caudata; family Salamandridae; genus Lissotriton; species Lissotriton helveticus. The sequence continues at coordinate 711,225,439 of NC_136063.1, forward strand.
GGCAGTAGGTGGCTGTGTAGCAGGTGCAAGGCATTCTCAGTTGGTAGAGACAGCTGCAGGGGTAACTTGGCTGACAGATCGAAGTCTTTTGATTCGGTGGTCCTCTTGCAGTGTGGTGCTTGTATACAGGTAGGCATCCCTTGGCACTTTACAGCAGTGTTCACGAAAGCAGGATCTCTCAAGTACATCACCAGCATGGATGAAGTGCAGACTTCTGCTGATGAATCTTTAGATGAACCTAATCATTGTGCTAGAGACCAGGGGACGCCTGGGTTGGGCAGGTGGCCAGTGCATCTTGTACCCAAGAACAGAAACAGCTGAGACAGAGAATCAGTTGCTTGCAACATCATTCAGCTCCAGATCTAGCAAAGCTGCGGACATCAGAAGGATTGAAGAGTCTACCATAGATCGTACGATCAATATATCAATAGGAGAATTTGCTTAGGAATTGCTCCTATTGAATAGCGTGCCAAGGGTAGAGTATTAGGCCAGTTAAGCCCTGTTTCTCTGTAATTATTAACTATCTTGTTTTTTGGGTTGCAATTGGATCTTTCTACTTTCCCAGAAGACTGAGGGGCAGATTTACCATTTAATCTCACAGCGCAGTGCAGCAGCCGCAAATGCTGCACTGCGTGAACAAGAGAGAGGAGGAGAGCGCCATATTTAAAGACATATGGCACACTCCTCCCCTTTTACTAGCGCCGGAGCTGAAATCAGCAGCCGTGCGACACTGAGACACCTTTGTGCCATGCTGCAAGGGTGTCTCCGTGAGTCTAGCAAAGGTTTTGTACTGGTAGGGTACCCTTCCAGTACAAAATACTATGCATAGACTTACTTTAACCCTTTTCCGTCTTTGTCTGTGTGTTGTAAAGTGCAGCACAAGTACAAAGTCAGAAAAGAAAGGAGAAATGAAAGCATTTCTCCTTCCTCACACAGACTTCAAAAGGGCGTGGTTTTCTGATGTTAAGCCCTTTCTACTTTATTTAGTAAATAGGGTTTAGCATCAGAAACCTTTAGCATGGAGAGGGTCCGAAACACCGAGGGTCTGGCGCCCCGGGTTTTGGTCTTAAGAACCACTATTGCATCCTGAGGGGTGTCCGGGTGCATCCCTAATTGCAGCTAGTCTGCATAGAGGGATTCTAGTTTTGGGGCCAGCACATCCCGAAACAATGAGTAGAGTTCTGCTGGAAGGCCATTGGGACCCGGGGTTTTGGCTGTTGCTATTTCATTGATGACAAACCGTATTTCATTGCTCTTGATCAGGCTTCCCAAACCCTCCCTCACCTCCCGGGGAAACTCCATCAGCGGCAGTCTGTTCAGAAAAGCCTTCTGGGTCTCAGGTATGAACGGTTGCAGGCATTCATAAAGCAATTCATAGTATTCTCGAAAGGCGGCGTTAATGGCTCCCAGTGAGAAAAATGACTTGCCAGTGCCCGTTCTGATATGTGTTATGGGGGATCCCATAGATACAGGCCTGCCAAGTCAGGCTAAGAGTCTACCTGGCCAGCCTTCTTCCTCGTGCGCTCATACAATGTAGGACTTATAGTCGTGGCACCGCAGGCACTATAAAGTGGCATTGTATTACTCCCTGGCCTCCCGGAGTCTGTCCTGAGACGACACGTCTGCGCCCAAGGCATTATCTAGCTCATGTAGTCTGTTGTCAAGGGTTTGAAGTTCCCTGTTCAGTTTTTTTCATACTCCAATCGATTGGCCCAGGCAATAACGGCAAGTTACCACCTTAAACGTCTCCTATTCTACCAGGCCCGAGCATACTGAGCCCTGGTTCGGCTCAAAGCATTCTGTGATGACACCCCCAAAGAATCGCAAAAGCAAGTATCTTCTAGGGCCAGGATTCTAAGCCACCATGTCGGGATCAGTGTTCGCTTCCCTATTGGCTGAAAGCCCAGTAGCAGGAGAATATGATCCAAGAGAGTGCACTCCAGATATTCAGTGTTCGTTACATGTTGGAGCAGACATATTTCTCTATCCTCATGTGAAACTGGCATATAGGGGAGTAATTTGAGTTGTGTCTGGTATCCCCATGCTGTGTCCTCCAAACATCTGCTAAGTCCCAGTGATCCAACCAGCCATTGAGGCCTGCTGCCATCTTAATGGTGTGTGTATCCCGTGAAAGGAGGGTGGAGCAGTCCAGTGTGACGTTGGCCACATAGTTGATGTCGCCACCCAACAGGAGATCATCTGCCGCTACGGAAGCAAGGGAGCCTGGGAGAACATTAAGAAAGGCCACCTGATTTTGCTTTGGGGCATAAATACTTCCCAGAATTTCTCTCCCCTGCCGCCTGCCTTTAAGGAGGAAATAGCGCCCCTTTTTATCTATGGGCATGTGCAGGGGTTCAAAACACTAGCCCTACTCAAGTGTACTCTCCAGGTACCCAGCCCGGCGTGTGTTCAGGCCCTAAGGCATCTGTAGAATTCTTCCCTGGGAGAGAGTGTCAAGGCTGCTTTCATGCAGAATCTCCATCACGGTCTCCCCTGCTGACCCCACTATTTTCCCCTGAGGCTTCCCTCACAGCTTCTCTCTTGGCCTGCATCTTGCCAGTGAGCCTGTGGAGATTCTTGTCAGATGAGGTAATCTCCTGATGATGGAGTCACCACGAGCAGTACAGCACCATCCAGGTGAGAGGACTCCCACCCTGAGAGTAAGGAGTTACATTTAGTTGGAGTGGGAGAATCCAAGTCTAACCTTTGTGTCCTCGCAAACTCAGCCACTGTCTGCAGGGCAGCAGTCCGTTCCTGTTCTGTCTGTGATGGGACGGTCTCTATAGTGACCTGCCACAGTAAGTTCCACAAGCGCATCTCTTCACAATGTAGCTGGGAACTCTGGGCTTAGAGCAACAATCCTGCTTTGTAGGCATCCAGCCTCTCCCATGCTGCGCCAGGATCTTTGGGGAAGTGTACGGTGCCATCCAGTATAATGCAGAGTTTTACAGGAAACATCAGGGATTACTGTAGTCCTTCGTCCTGGAGGGCCTTCTTGACTTCCAGAAAGGTGGCCCTTTTGACCTGCATGGTGCCGGTGAAGTCTGGGAACACAACACATTGTTATTAGCCACGGTGAAAGGGCCTGCTGTCCGTGCCTTCTGCAGGATTTGGTCCCTGTCTCTGTAGTGGAGCAACCTAGCCACCACCGGGAGGGGAGGGTAGCCTGGTGCCAGCGGGCATGCTGGTACTCTGTGTGCAAGCTCAAGGGTGAAGAAGGGAGACAGGCCATTTGGTGCGATCTCCATCTGCAGCCAATGTTCGAGGTAGGTCACCTTGTTCTCCCCTTTCGCACCTTCAGGGAGTCCCACCACTCTGATATAGTTTCGTCTGTTGAGCCCCTCTGCATTTTCTGCTCTGTGCTCTAGTACCTGCACTCTATCCATCAACCCCCTATCTGGTGTGAGAGTTTTTGGCTCTCTGGTCTTAGCTCCCCTATCGAGGTCTCCACCTCCTTTACTCCGTCTGCTAATTTGTTGCGGTTGGCTTGCAGCAGGCCCAGGTTCATGGACACTAGGCCAATATCTTGTTGAAGAGTCACTTTGGTGTCTGCAATGGCTGCAAGTATTCGCTGTAGTTGGGCATGGATTGAGTCCGTCGGAGGCGCACTGTCTATGAAATCCACAAGCTGGGACTGGGAGTGTTCCTCCTGTTCCCTATCAGGATTACACTGATGGGCCCAGCCGGGATAGGTTGGGTGGTCAGTTCCGGGGTCGTCTGGGGGATACCATCATGTGGAGACAGATCCAGGAAGGGTCAGTGCCGCGGAAAGGGCCACCAGTGTGAGCCAGCCCTAATGTCTGGGACTGTTGAAAGCGTGGAGCTTGCAGGAGTTGTAGTCTCTAGGGGAGGTTGAGGATCCTGTGTAATTCATCCACTGCCTGAGTGTCAACACTCACAGCATCGTAGCCAAGGGTGACACAATGTCCTCAACTGCCAGAAGCGTTCGCAGTCAAGCCAGTTGCACTCCATAGAATAGGGGAATGAGCACTCTGAAGCCTCACTCGCGTGGTGCTCAGCAGTCTTTCAATAGCATGCAGAAGGTACACAGAAGGTACACAGGCTCCTGAGGAGGAGGGTAGGCGCCTACGGAGTTGCCTTTGCTTCAGGGCAGATTCTATAATCCTTGGCCGCTTCAAGGAGCTAGCACAGCAGTCTATTGTGGTGTGATGCATGCCAAGTAACCCGCACTGCAGTTGGTCTCAGAGTGGGCCCCCTCAGTGTTCTCTGGCTGCACTTCCTCCATCTGTCTCCAGGCACGCCGTGCCAAGTGCAGGAGATCACCAAGAGTACAGCCATCCACCCTGGAGGGGTGGGGTGGTAATCTAAAGTATTGGCCAGTCCAAGCACTGACCAGCCTTGCCCCTGCTCACTTCCACCAAACCCTAGGCGGGCCCTACCACTCCGTGGAGGCAAAACTCACAGCCCCTGTCCAACACCAGTCAGAACAGGCCACATGCGCTGGTTCCGGAGCACTGCCAAACCCTGCACATGCCCTACACAGTGGGCCAGGTATCCTGCTAGGTTTCCCCACTGCTCAGTACACCTTCAGGGGGAGGGTTCCAGATCCGCTCTCTTCCCCCTGCTCTGACGCCGCTATGGGGTCTCCCCACACCAGGGCTCCCCGCTCAGCACACTGCAGACCAGTCAGTGTCACTCCCGGGTGCCCCTACTCTTCACAGGCGCTCTGATCTCTGGGCTGTCAATCCAGTAGCCCGTGCAACCCCACACTCAGCGACTACCGCCCTGTCACAGCTGGGTCCCAAGCAGTCGTGTCTGACATGTCTCACGTGCAGGCCACAATCTCACCGCCTCTCCACCTCCATTCCTCCTCTAGACCCTGATCTGGACCCTGAATGCTTGCGTTAGCAGCCGAGGACAGTGGCCGCGCTCTCAATTGGCTCCCCCCAGTCGCCAGTAATTGCAGCGCTGCTCACTTTCTTACTCACGGCTTTCCAGTGCCCACTTGCAGGCAGATATGGACTGCGGGCTTCTCAGTCATGCCAACCGCTCCTGTCGGCCATGGCACGGTTTGAAGCCCTGGGCGCCAACATGCACAGCAAGGCCTCCTGCACGATGCCGGCCAGGGTGACCGCAATCCTGGAAGAAATGGGGTCTTCAATGGACACGTATCAGACCTGGTATTTTATTTGATGTTCCTTCTGGCAATCAGGCCAAGGGGCTTGGACAAGCCTGATGGTGCAGGATAAATGTAGGGTCTGCGTGGAGCAACCAGCACATGTCTGCCATCTTTGGTTCAGCAGCCACGCCCCATACCCATAATTGGCTTATAGAATGGCACAAAACTACTACAAATGATAACAAGCTGCAATTTCCCCTTTGCCCCTGCTAACCTGTGCATTTTTACTGAGCTGCGCACGACGGTAGTCTCACACTTGCAGCCCGCACTTTACCTAAGATTGATGAAGAGATGTTTATAATAAGATCTATGCTTTTACTAAATTGCATGGCATTCGATATACTTTTAGCTAACCGCTTCGCTGCGGTCAGAATTCCCCTGCCCTGCAGGAGAATTCCACACGTGCGCAGTTCAGACGGCCCCCGACGTCCTCCGCCCACGCCCACCGTGACGTCAGAAGGCCGGGGGCTGTCCAATTCACCGAAGCGGCTAAAGAGGGAGGTGTTTGTCGTGTAGGGAGAAGTTGGTGTTATACTGACATTCCTGATAATAGTGAGAAACAATGTCAATGAGATTCACCCAATGAGAGAACCTGCAATTTGGAAAAAAGATAGATTCATGGTTAGCTAAGATTGGTAAAGGTATACTAATAAAAATAGCTGTTATACTAATAGTAATTATCGTGGTTTTAATGAGTGTTGTTCCAATATTTAAGCTTATAGTAGCAAGGAGAGCCAGAAGTTGTTTTCCGTTGATATTTAGGTCTTTCTTGGCAGAGGGACTCTATGTCAGTCTGTTATTCCGATTTATTTATATATTTATAATGATGCTAACTATTTTTATGTATTGCTTTTTGTGATTATATTATTTTTTAATAAACCCACAAGGTTATTAACTTTAGAATCCGATCCACACCTAATGTCCCTTTATTTCTTAATTTTTTAAATTGTTATATACTCAGATGACATTTCAGTTTTCAGTACTAGTCTTTATACAGTCAATATCCATAATCAGACTTAGCATTACATACATTTCATGGCACATTAGCACCGACTGACCTGATTGGTGATTTGAATTCCAGGCTTTTCTCCACCCAAACCCCCAATAGAGTCCTCCACCAATCCTTCTGGCACCCGGGGATACCGTGTGGAATATGGTCTATCTGCGCTCTCCCGCTTCCAATCAAATGCAAGCACCTCCCAGCAACCACGCCTCAGATCTGTTTAAGAAAATCTGCACACAACAATTAAAGCCTGGACAAGAAAAGAAAAACGAATTTTCAGCGAATCACAGATTTGGTCATACGGTGTGCCCCCATGCAACCAGAAAATAAGCAGGTGAACCAGGCAAATGCAAGGCACAAATATATATTTTCACTTTCATAGAATTTCAGAAGGATTAAAATGACATTGTAACGCGCAAAGGGAGTATGCAGGTGCTGGAGTCCGAGATCATTAAATAAGGGAGAAGATGACTTTCAAATGTAACAAAAATGTAACCATTTATTTAGCTGAGCAATATAATCAACACTTTCTCATCTTGAGAGCCAACATTTGAAAGAAAGTTTCAAATCATCATAGCTGGACACTTTTGTTGACCACCGTAAGCATAAGCAAGAAAACTTGGTGACAGCTCATGGCAATATTCTCTGTCCCTCCATGCCAATCTTTTCTCTGATTTTGATGCTACTGTAGAGTATGTGTACATGCTGGTACCTCACGGTCTATGCACTTCCTAACTGAGCGTTCCACTGTTTTATTTGGTTTGTATACTTTTTGTTGGAATCACGAGTATTTGAGTTCCTAAGTTGAACTTAGGTACACAGATACCTCCATTTATGATTGTAAACCAATGCTTTCTAATCACAAGCATGTATTTAAGCTCACAAGTTTGGTATAACACTAAGGGGCCCTTTAGGATGGCGGGCCGTTGGCCGCCGCCAGGCCGGCGGTAGCCACCACCGGCCTGGCGGGGGCGATCCGCCCGCCATCTGTGCCAGAATGACCACCCGCCATATTAGTATGGCTGGGGGGTCCGCGGCAGATGGAAAGACCGTCCGCCGCATTTCCGCCCCGGTCAACTTGCGACCGGGCGGAAAAGGGTTCTGTATGGTGGCGGTGTCTATCAGACACCGCCAGCCATATTAGGATGGGCATTTTGCAGTGCCTTTCCGTGGTGGCAATGCCCGTTGCGGGTCCCCAAGGACTCTGAGGGGGTGGGGGGTGCACATGGGGGGTACATATGGTACCCCCCAGCAGTTCCATGGACAACATGGCAGGCACCGCGCGGTGCCTGCCATGTTGTGCATGGAAGTGCACAACATGCCTTCCTGAGATTGTTGCGGGCGGTGCTGAGTGCACCGCCCACCACAATGGTAGGAATGCTGGATGCACCCGCCACTGTGGTGGGCGCATCCTAATGCCACCAACGGGACCCCCGCCCTTATGGCGGGCGGTCCCTTTTTGCGATGGGATGGCTGGCGGACAAAGTCCGGCCGTCATCCTAATGGGGGCCTATCTTTTTTTATTCTTTTTTTTTTTAATCCTCATCTGCCCGACACACGTCCCTTAGATGCGAAGAAAACAACCCGACCAGCTCACTGCCATTGGGAGCAATACCCTAGAAATTGAGTCGCTACACACCTTGGCAGAACTTTTTATGAGTTGGTGGGTACACCATGCATCTTATTGACGATCTCAAGGCAACTTCATGCCAGTAAATCCAGTATGCAAATATCGGAATCGGGGCAGACCACTATACTGAACCATTGAGTAGATGGGCTTAATCATCGGATCTTTGGGGGAAAAAATAAATAAAAAATAAACCCCAAAAAGACAGAGAAAACTTCACTTCCACTCTGTCAAAAATTTCCAAAATGTGAGGTTCTGGGCTCTACATGTTCTTTTCAAGTCTACCTTGGAAGTTTCATAAAGTGAGGTTAGCCATGCGGATGAGTGGGAGATGTAGTATCCACCCAGTGCATGCATATCTGCCGTCTTGCCAGCAGGATGGCATAAAATATGAAGGACCGCGCTACCCCAGTGAAGTTCTGGTCCAAACCAAAAATAACAAGTGGTAAAGTAAAGGAAATGTTGGTCTTAATAATTGAATCCAAAGTTGCTTTGATCTCCATCCAATAAGTCGATATATGGGGGCAGTCCCAAAACATATGTATATCGGAGGCTGCTAACAGTTGGCATTTGTTACAGCATTTCCCCTCTTGATATTTGGATAAATGTAAAGGGGAGAGATATGCCCGGTGTAAAGTAAACACATGGTTTCGTCTAAGCCAGGCGGGTTTAACCAATTTATACAAAAGGGAGAAAGATTCAGCCCACCAATCCTCGTCTAGTGCCACAATTTCTTTACCCCATAGTTCCGTTGGGAGATTAAAGTCCGCATCTATCTCTTCCAATATGGACCAATACCATAGAGCCACCTCCTTCCCTCCTATCTGTTTTTCGACTAATTGTTGTTCTAGAGGACTAATTCTCCCGGTATTGGGGTCTTTCCTGATTAATTCTCTGGCCCAGCTACTAATTTGTGCGTATTTAAATCTTGATAGTGTCGGCCCTATTTTCTCCCTGAGATCTTCCCACCCTATCAAGATGCCTCCATATAGCAATTCACCCCATCTAAAAAGCCCAGCTGTAATTAGGGGGGTTGCCAGAGAGTCTTGCAAGCACAATGGAAGCCCAGGAGAGTCCCAAATCTGAGCGTGGTTAGAGTAGTACGCCAACCCCACTCTACGTTTAATTTGTACCCATGACTTCAGTTGTGTTAATAGAGTCTTCAGCCTCACCTTCTTGAAAAACTTTCGATCTCCAAATTTAAATAAAAACCCATCTAATGGGAGGTTTGCCCCTACCAGCATTGCCTTAAATAATTTCCCATTTGAAGTGAGATCTGGTGACTTCAAGAGCATTCTTGAGTGGGAAAGCTGGAATGCCCAAGAGTAGTACTGCAAGTCTGGTAGGGCCAATCCACCTTTTTCCCTCCTCCTCCTCAATTTTATCCAAGACAACCTCGTGGCTTTATAGCCCCAAATGAAAGAATTTATTTCTTGTTGGCACTTAAGAAGTTGCTTGGAATCAAATGCAAGGGGAATTGTGTTAAAAATAAAGGTCAGTTTCGGAAGGATAGACATCTTTACAATGTTAACTTTCCCGAAAATTGATAATCTAAGCCCCACCCATGATCTCAAAAGGGCCCTACACTCTCTGGCGACCAGATCTAGGTTAGCTTTAGCTAAGACTTCAATATCTTGCGTTATTTTTACTCCAAGGTAACGGATTGAGCAGATTGAGGGCGTCACCCCAACACCCGGATTGGCGATATTCCACGTCATAAGCTCAGTCTTATCGGCATTGATATCGTATCCCGAGATAGTTCCGAATTCCTTGGCCTTTTCAACCACTATGGGAAAGGCGTTTGCTGGATCACTAGTGTAAATAACAATATCATCAGCATACAGCCCAATTTTCCTTTCCCACCCGCCGAATTTAAATGAAGAAATTCTTGGGTCATCCCTAAAGGATTGTGCAAGTGGCTCAATGTATATGCTAAAAAGTAAAGGGGACAGGGGGCACCCCTGTCTTGTTCCCCTAGTAATCTGAAAGGGCTGAGTACATACCCCGTTGACCATAATGCTTGCACTGGGATTTGCATATAGGAGTCCAATTGATCTCCGAAAATTTGGACCAAATGCAAATTTCTTCATGGTCTCGGCTAAGTATGCCCAGTTTACTCGGTCAAACGCTTTAGTAGCGTCAAGGGTCATAATGGCCATAGGAAGAGAAAACGCAGAAGCTATGTCCACTGCCCCAATTAAGTCATACGTAAGATCCGAGAGTTGTCTACCCTTTATGAATCCTTTCTGGTCTGTGTGAATTATTGAGCCAACCTCACGTCCTAACCGATTCGCCAACACAGCTGCAAAGAGCTTATAATCGCTGTTTAGAAGCGAGATTGGCCTATAGGAGCCACACTTAGCTGGATTTTTCCCGGGTTTCGGGATCAGAACAATAATCGCCTCGCCCCATGATTTAGGAGGGGTCACACCATTTACTAAGATGTCGTTAAAAAGTTTTGTCAACACAGAGACTATTTCGGGAGCTAGTACGCGTAACAGTTCACCAGGGAGACCATCAGGGCCTGCTGCCTTACCCCTCTTCACATTTTTAATGCTTTCCCTCACTTCTTCCTCTGAAATAGGCCTTTCAAGACGGTCTCTTTGTTCAGAGCTAAGAGTGGGAAGAGTAATCTTCTCCAACCATCTAGATGTTAATATCGGGTCCTCCAAGATCTCCTCTTTATATATTTGCTGGAAAAACTCCAGGAATGCTTCTCCAATATCACTAATGGAAGATCTTTCAAATGTCTCCCCCTCTAAAATGATATGCTTTATGTGTTTTTTAGCCTGATCAGTTTTAATTTTCCATGCGAGGACCTTACCAGCGGACTCACCGTACTCAAAGTTGGAAAGCTTACTTGCTTCCCATCTCAGTGCAACCCTCTCTTGAAGAGTATTCTCTAGTTTCTCTTTTAGATCTTTACGCTGCTCCTGCTCTGTAATAGATCCATTTCCGGAACCAATACGTTGGTCCAGGGATGAAATCTCCTTTTCAATATCGGCGATCTTTGCCCTATATATTCTCCCTCGATAAGAGGCCCTGTTAGTTATATAACCTCTCAAGTAAGCTTTATAAGCCTCCCATACTATATTTAACTGGGTAGAGTTTATATTGGTATCCATGAAAAATTTTGTTTCTTGGATGAGAAGGTCAGTTTCTTCATCCTCTAAGAGAATCGTGCGGTCAAATGACCATAGAGTCTGAGAGGGTTGCTGAGCCGTTTGTAAGGAGAAAAATATAGCGGAGTGATCTGATAAGTGTGAGGGCAGGTATGTTAAGTCCTTTAGGGGATCTCTTAATGAGTAACTAAAAAGAGCGTAGTCGATTCTCGACTTATGGTTATATTTGTGATTATGGTATGATACACCAAGTGCTTCGCCTGCTCTCTCCCTCCATGGGTCCGCCAATCCGAGCGTTGACATTACAACCCCCAATACCTGCCTGGATTTCTTATAAGTTAGTGCTCTAGAGTTGGGAGATTTATCCAATTTTGGGTTAAGAACCAAATTAAAGTCTCCCATCCAGATTATTGGACCTTGAGTTGTTAGGAGGTGGCTCTGAATTTTGTTCAGATATGAGGGGTCATCCTGATTAGGACCGTAATAGCCAACTAAATTATATGGTCTGCCCTCTAGACTAACTTTGGTGTATAGCCACCTTCCACTAAAGTCTTCCTCATGGGCAAGAATCTGGGCTCTTATTTGCTTTTTGAAAATAATTAATATACCACGAATATTCGCATTATGGTTGGTACAAATAAAACAATCTACCCATCTGATTTTACTCAACATTTCCCTCGCTTCGTGTTGGAGAAGATGAGTTTCCTGAATGACGATGACCTGCGCTGGAGAGTCTCTCAAATATTGCAATATTCTATACCTCCTACTCTTAACACGCAGGCCATTGACATTCCAGGACAAAAATTTTATTCCCATCAGCTGATGTCCATACCCCTACCCCAACTCATTAGTTAAGTATAGAGATTACATCTCCCAATGCGAAATGAACAAAACAGAAATGTGTTTGGTATAATTTGTAAGTGTGGAACGGTGAATGATCGATGAGGATATTTTACAGTTTTACCCCTTCCCAACCCCCTCCCCTCCCTGGAAAACCCCCCCTTAGTTATTCTGGCCGTTGGTGCCAGATTTGTCTCTCTAAGGAGTTCCCCCTTGCCCAGCTCTGTTACATATATATAAAATATGTTCCGGCATACCTAAGTAAGTACTTTAGGGAGAAACCGTCATAATTATAGAGAGTACAAAAACTAGAAGGTGGGTAATTGTCACAAAAGTTTCCAGTCCGGGTTAGTGCTCTAAAAATTTTTCCATTATTTATTTGTTTGTGTATATATATATAGCTGAGGAGATCGTGACATTGAACTGCTAAGCCGGAAAATTTGAAACATCGCATTTTGTTTTATTTTTTCGTTTTGGGAACACCTACGCTGACGATTCTGCAAAATGCACAGTGGATTGTGCTACCATTTCTCCCCCCAAGCAACACCATCCCGAGGTCCCACCACACGGGATCCTGGGATTTGTAGTCCTCCCTCACTCACGGGACGCTACACAGGTGCGTTGAAACTACAGAGGGTGGGGCGGACTCACAACAGCGGGTCCTTAAGCGGCAGAACTTACCAGCGAAATGTATCTCATCTGTGGAGGCTTTGGGCGCTGACGACGGCAAACATCGGCCAGAAATGCATCCGCCATCACTCTTCAATAAACGGCCTCCAACTGTTCCCCTTGGGTCTCTGCTCTTCTTTTCGGGGAGGAGCTCTTGTGATATATATATATATATATATATATATATATATATATTTTTTTTTTTTTTATATATATTTTTTTTTATTCCTCTTTTTTCCCCTTTTCCATCCCCTTATATATATATATTTTTTTTTCCCTTCCCCAACCCTATTTTCCTCTTTTTCCTTTTTTTCCCGTTTCCTTCCTGCCTTCTTTTTTTTTTTTTTTTAAATATATATATTTTTTTAAATATATAATAAACACCCTCTGTGAAAGTCCCACATCCCCCGATCTCCCTTCTTTATATGTTCATTCTATTTCCCCCCACTTTTTTTTTCCTTTTTCCCCCTTTTCCTATCTTTTTTTCCCCCATGTCTTTATCTCTGTATCTACTATTTAGTCTGAGAGCTCTCCTTAGATGTTTCCCTGTTGCTGATGGCTAATAGATGTCAGAAGTTCATCTGCCTCCAGTGGGGAATGGATGTTATGCATTTTATTATTGTACATAACCCTCAGGAAGGCAGGAAACCTCATCTGGACAGTAGCTCCCAGAGCCCTAAACTTTTCCATTTTTTGTCCTAACTCCCATTGTCTATCAAGGGTAGTTTTCGACAGATCTGACCTACCAACATAGGAGAAGTCTGGAGCTTTTAGAGCTGTAGATTTAAGTGCTAAATTCAAAATCTTCTCCTTAACGGAATAGGTTAAGAAGTTGACTAGGATCTTCCTTGGTTTAAGTCTCCCCTGTTTTAAACGGAACGGATCCCTGTGAGCTCGTTGAATGTCTTTTTCCAGATCTTCAACCGATTCCTCCAGATTCAGAGACTCTTTAAGCAAGGAAGCAACACATTTTTTCATTTCACCTCCATCTTTTTCTTCTTTTCCTTCTGGAACTTTCAAAATTCTGATATTGTTCCTCCGTGAGTAGTTCTCCAAAGATTCTACTCTCTCTTTAGTTGCATTTCCATCGCGCCTTAAGTAGTTTATCTTCTCGTTTGCAGAATCTAGTTTGGCTTTTAACTCACCCACTGCACTTTCGAGGGTTTCAGTCCTCTCCGAGAGAAGATCTACTCTTTTATCCAGTGCATCGAACGCCGCTTTTATCTCTTGCTGATTGCGCTTAGATTCTGCGAACCCACTTTTGATCTCATTTAGTAAGACTTCCAATGAAATCCTCTCTTGTGTCTCTGGAGTCTCACCCACCTTAGCATGAGGAGCTAAGAGCCCGATCTCCTCCGAGATATTATGAACAGGAACCTCTGAGTCTGTGTCCAAAACTTCTAAAGGTGCAACCCCTTGGGTGTTTTCTATGCCACTCATCTTTCTAACCTCCTCTTGAGGTCTGCAGGAGATTTCTAGGACCTGAGGCAACACCTTAAAGTATGATCTAAGTGAGGGAGTAAGCCTCACCGCACTACTTTTAGTGTCTTTGGGTTTAGGTTTAGCGCCTAGTTTTAAGCCTTTTAAACCAGACAACCGAGGAGTTGTAGCCGCGGTGACTGTATTGACAGGGTTGGCGGTATAGTCACCGGAAAAAACAAAAATAGAAGGGCCCTGAGTAGTCTCACTAGAGTCGCAGTCTAAATCTTTCGCTCCCTCCTTTGCGATACCAGGATCAAGGCCCACTACAGTGAAGGTGTCGATAAGGGTATTATCTTCAACAGTATCTGTTGCTAAGGTCTGTGTCTCACCACCCCCAAACACTAAATTCTTAGCTCCTTTAACACCCTTAACAACCCCAACCCCAGACCCCTGCCCAGACACCTTACTTGATGGTAGTGTTGGTGTTGCTTGAACAGGCTCCTCTTCTGATGCTGCCTGAGTCCTGGGTTTAGGTTTAAGACGACGAGTCCTCTGATTTTTCTTTCTATCCACGTTGGAAACACCACCTGATTGTGATCCTTTAGTTGTGGCAGGGCACTTTTGAGAGGAATGAAGGGCGCTAAGATCCCCAAAAACACCGCGGGCTGCCGCTCTGCGGCTCCTTCGCAGCTCCACGGCTGCCTCTGCCCACCGGGAAAGAGAGGCAGGAGGCGGAACCCTGAAGCCGCACATCCGCGCATCCGCACCTCCACACAACCACAGGGTAGGTGATCTCACTCGAAACTGAAACTGAGATCACGGAATCTGCGCGGACCTCCGTGGACCTCTGAGGCAGACCCACAGCTCTCCAGCTCTCCAGAGACAGCTGACGTAACAGCCGACAGCTGACAGCCGACAGCCGACAAGCAGATCAGATCAGCAGCACAGTTAGCTGAGCGGGCGGAGCCGCTTCTACCTCTCCCTGCAGCGCCCTGCTCAGAGCGGCTCCTGTCACGGGGCTCAACGCCTGGAAGTGAAAGGAGGTAACGACTGAATGCCCACACTATAAATCCGGAACAAAAAGTCACGGCATCTCCCAATTTTGATAGAGGTACGCCGATATCAGACGATTGCTGGGCTTTCAGGAGCTCCGTGAGAGAGACGCGACCCGCCCTAACCGGCGGCCGCCATGTTTTCCCCCCTAATGGGGGCCTATCTTAGAGCAAATTTACACCGAAGGTCGGGTTGTTGGGGTTCATCTGCAGGGGTGCCTGCCAGAGGAGTTTATCACGCCTAAGTTGTGTGCATGTATGTGGTATTTATGTAGCACAAACCTAACCAAAAGGCATCAAAGAGCTGTACAGGGTCAAAGACAAAGTCAATGAGTGATAGAAGGTATAGCTGGTTTCTACACTGTTTCTACTGCAGCATGATGTAGCTTTTTATTTTTTTAAAAAGGTGACGTCTCCAAATCTTTTCTAAATTGGAACTGGGGTTAAGCAGTTCTGTTCAATACAGAGATATGGTTCTAGGTACAAAGTACTTCTATGCATGCATGTATTTGTCTTTTCTAATTTATGACTTTTTCAAAACATTAGAGTGACAAAGCAGCTCATGATGTCTCAAGGCCGCACCTAATGATATGTTTGAATAAACTAGTCACCTCTATGCTTCTCACGTGTGATAGTTCCTTACAAGTAATCCTACATCGAAACTTCTAAACAATTATTAGGAGTAAATCAAGCCAGTAACATAGATAATATTCAATATATAGTCTATATGGATTAATACTAGCGGGCATGGCCACTATTGTTTTTTATCTGGAGGTTACTTGATATTTTTCAATACGTTTTCTCTTTGAGTTATACACTAGGCTGATGTCATCAGGGTCAAGGTCATATGGCATCACTTCTTAGGATTTAAGATCAAAGGTTATTTAAGGTCACTTCCTGTGCTGTCCTTGAAGTCAAAGGATGTGATATCACTTCTGCTACCCATGGCATTTTGGTGAATCAACCTCCATGATCTGGAGCATACAAAACGTAATTCTGCGGTCGAAAAAGGTGAAAAGGAACTCCCTGCTCCAGAAAAACTCAGTTAGGCAGATTAGCAGTGGCAAGGCTCATGCGGGAGACGGAAGTATTGGCTTAATTAAATGGGATGGGGCCCTATGTTGGTGCACACATTCATGGCTATGACAGTGTGAGTGGACGGTCTGCCACTTCTGGTTACATACATTAACTGCTCAGGGCAGTGACTGCGTATTGCTGGACTAATACAAAGAAGGGCAGTCACAGGTGGAACACACCTGTCTGTGTGACTTTATTAAAATGTCTATGGTGACAAATATAAAGGACAGCTGATTACAAGTTTGTTCCGGATTTAGGTGCAAGAAAAAAGAAAGGATCCACTGATTATAGATGTCAGCCTTGTTTCTTGTCAGCTTCAGTTTGTTTTTTGAACAAGCATGGTCTGTTCAGTCCACTTTGCCCTAACATGTTCTATTCGTAAAGACTTACACTTTGTTACTGTTGAGCATACAGATAATGGATAGTTCGTAAAATGAGTAGCACCATTTTGCCCCCTTGCCTAGTTAAATTCCTGTGATGCCGTATTTATCACTCACTTCTTAACAACGCCTCCTTCAAGAGCATCAGTCAGCACTAATGGAAATCTTATGTGCTCAGCACAATGCAAGGATTTTTAGTGTTCCAGGCAAAATCGCATTTTACACAAATAAACATATTGGGGGACTTTTGTTGTAATGGGATGCCACAAGTGGTGGTATCTTAAGACTGCTGTCTTACCTCGCTTTGGGAAGTGCTAGTAAAGGTAAATATGAGTAATAAAAACAAAGATTGCCTTTTTGTGTGGGACTTCATATCACACTTCTTATGCCATGTCTAAGGGCTGTAAATAACTGGAGTTAAATGTATCCAACTTAACAGCACTCAATTTACCAACTCCGGAAGGATGGGTCAGGCTTGCCTGGGATCGAACTCATGACCAGCAGATAACCATCTACTGGACTGGATACAGCCACCTTGCTGGTTGTTTACCCGGATGGAGGCTATGCTCCTATGGACACCTATGTGAGCAGTTCAGCCATACGCTGCCATTCTCACGTACCACTCTTTCTCAGAAAGTCTGCAACTATAAGGCTCTAATTATGCAAGCAGACCAAATGGGCCTTTGCAACAAATGTTCTACTCCTGTGATTCGAAGTGACAAACACATTCCCCATCACACAATCAGGTCAATACTATATAATGATTTTTGCACCAAGGATATGAGATTGCTAACCAATGCTATATCTTTGCTCTTTTTAAATAGGTAATGCAGTTTTAACATGGAAACAGCACGGCCAATTTATAACGTGTTTAAAGGGAAGCAAATCGACTTACCTCTGTTAGGCTGCATCAGTTACAATAACCGCTGCAAAGTGATTGTGCAGCGAACTGGCGGGCTGATGTGCAAAAGGATTTTGCGTTCGCAAACCCTGCGATTTGGAATTTCACAGCCTTTGCAATCACACAATGATTTGTCTCATATATTTATATGCATTTGTAATTCGGGAAAGTTAGCGGTAACTCACTCACCAGAGTGAAGCTGTCCCCGTTGGACAGTTTCCCCATTGGCTATGGAATTGGGTGGTCTCAGGGTGAGGCCGCAATGCCCCGCCGCGTCTCCCTCACCAGTGGCGGCCAGTGTGCTTGACAAGCGGTGGGGTGGGCGGGCGCTTTGGGGGTAGTGTAAGGATGTATAAGGATCGCAAGTGAAAAAAATGCCGTCCCGATCACACTGTTCTGCTCCTCTTCACTGCATGAAGGCACTGGCTACCAGAATGACCTGTGGCCAATCCTGAAGTTTCCCTCATGCATGAGAACAGCTTCAGGATTGGCCCGAGTGCCCTTGATTTGCACTCCAGGACAGACTGTGAGTCTGTGCCTGCGCTCTCCAACCAAACTGCATTGCTGGTTTGGAGAGACGGTTTGGCCGGGCTGAGATGGCTGGACAAACTGTCATGCACAGTGATGGATGCACAGTGATGGGTGTGCACTATCACTGATGGAGCAAGGTGGAGAAACACATTTGTGTGTACCCCTTGTAAAATCACACTTCCATAATCATAACTTGATCTAATTGAGTGATGTGTGAAATTAACCAACCTAGAATAAAAAATTGCACCTACACAGACATACGTGGGAACTAATTTTGCTTATGTTGCAATCATAATGAACTAATTATGTGATTCTGTCATGTCCTAAACTAATAAGCAGCTTTGAAATAATGAAATGCGGCATAAATGTGCTTTTTGTTTACGTATTTTGTGGCAAAACGTGAAGACAGGGGAGCATATTACGCCTAAATGTTGCTTATTTCGCTAGGTAACTATTAATAGGGAAAACCTTAGGAAGGGGGGAGGTAAACAGAAGGGTTAGCTTTCCAAAATTAAAATTCGTTTGTGTTTGTTTCTATGATAGTTCCCATTCTGGCCTGTGAGGCCTAGTGAAAATATGGCTGTTTTATAAAACTACGAATAGGAGATGAACTAGGCCTGCGCTGCCAAAGTCCGAGTTCGAATGCGAGCTGCTTGTGCCTGAAGTGAATGTAGTTCAAGGACGATGTGGCCTGGAAGTCCAGATGGCTGCCAAAAAGGATGAGCACAATGGTTCTGAACGTGAGAAGATCTCATGAAGTTGCTAATTTAGAACGTGACTAGGCCGGACGTTGCCTAAAATAAAGAACCTTTTCAAATTTAGCTGACGGAAGAAAAATGAATATTGTAATGATGAGGTGATGCTCATCCACCCCAAAATGTCCAATCAGAACTTGAATTTAGGCTGAAAGTTACTCTTTTAGATAGATGGAGCTAGTGAAAAAGGTATAACAAGTGCTGGTTTTACTGAGGAAAAAACTTCTTTTCGATTTCCTCCTGAGATGCTGCCCGTATGCTGATTTACCTGGGATGTAAGACTCTGAATAATTTTCTATTTTTTCTTGAATGAGAGATACACTTTAGTTGAGGGTTTTAGTTAGGGAAGTTAGGAGAAAAAAATGAATTTTGGGAACTATCTGTCTTTTGCTAATCCTTGCATTTCTGAAATCTAAATAAAATGTCTATTTCTGAATTTTCTAAAATAAATGAAAATAACTGTTTGAGATAAAACTCTTATTCCCTTAAATGTCGTTTTTGAATAAAGAAATAAATAAAGTGAATACACTTTTTAGACATGCTAAATTTGCTTTTAATACAAATTAGATAAATGGAGAATTAAGCTGGTCTTGAGTTTTCCTATGCCTAATTTTTTACTAGCAGATTCGTCGACCACAGTGGTGGCGTGTCTAAACAAATGTTTTGTTAATAAAAACCATGGTAAACTCATTTAAACTGCAGGTGTAAATAGTATAAATATTTAGTCTTGGTTTAGACCATGGGTACTCATAGTACGGCCCGCGGGCCGCCAGCGGCCCGGCAAGCCTTCACTGGCGGCCCGCGGACCTTGCCTTGCATTTCCTACGAGTAAAGAGAGAAGATGGTCGCAGGAGCATACTGTAATGAAGTCACTTGTTCCCCGGCTGGAATGTCCAGCGTGGAACCTTGGTCCCTCTATGTTCCTCCCCTTTGTATTCTCTACTTGACAGTTGAGATCCTTTGGCTGTTGGATGAGGTTGTATTAAATACCTCCTACTCAACTACATCTTGTGTGTCCTCTTACTTTGTTACACTGGCGACGCTTAGCTGGATGAAGAAAAAGGATCAAGATAAGAGGATACAACCTCAATGACAACAAGGAAAAGGATAAAAAAAAAACAAAAAAAAAACGGGAAAACTCACTGTTTAACCTGAGTTCTGTTACTGCTGAATATTCAGGTGTCAGGTTCGAGGTGACATCGGGCGGCAGAACGAGGAGGTGAATTAATGGCGAAATGATTATAGCGCTGTTTCTGAGAAGAGAAGGTAGGCCCGTGTGTCTTCCCTTCGTGTAACGTGACGTAATAGAGAAAAGGAAGAAAGGTGCCCCCTCGCCTAAAGAAAAGGGTCCGAATGTTTCGTGGCGGCCATCTTGGATGAGTGTGGAACTCGGAAAAAAAAAAGAAGCTCATCTGAATGTAAAAAGAAACCTGAGCGTTTTCTGTCGGCCATTTTGAGTCAGGATCAAACTCCCAGGCTGGAAACAAGCTCTAATTGCTAAAGAAAAAGGCGAGTACGGCGCGGGACGAGTGTGTGGACATCGGAAAGCGGCTGTTTTGAGGGAAAAGGATCGTTTTGTGGAATTTAATTTTGAATCCTGTGGTGAACTTGGAACAGTGGAAGACGGATGGAAAATGGAATTCAAGGGAGTCTAGTTACTTGAAACTCACCAGGCGTGTCTGGTAAAGGACTGCTTTCACACGGTGACAGGCACACCTTTTATTTATGTTATATTTAATTTAAATTAATTCTACCTCACCAGTAGTAAGGACATCAACGGTGACAGGCACACCTAGGGTATACTCTTTAGGAATTAGTATTCTTACAGCAATTCAAATTGAAATATATGCATTTTTTTTATAAATTAATTGCATGTTTGGTGGGAAGTTATTACTGTAAAGAATATGTATACTTAGGAAGTTTTTTTTTTTTTGGAAACTGTAACGAATATTGCTCTAGGTGATTGATTTAAATTTAAAAGATCTAATTTGTGTATAGCTGTTATGCAGAATGTTACTTCTCCACTGTTTTTTTATCAGAGCCTGGAGAACCTTTAGTTAAATGGAAAAAATGGAAAAAGTTTTTTGAGAACTATGCTAGAGTCTGTGGTGCTAACTTGAGTGGGGAAAGAAAACATGCATTATTAATGCATTGTTTAGGCGGAGAAGGACAGGAGGTGTTAGAAAATTTACCTTTACTTACACAAGCTGACCAGAGAGGTTTGAATGAGTATGAAATTTGTGTAAGGCAATTGGATTTACACTACTTGCCTAAGGTAAGCACAATTATGGAGAGGTACTATTTTGGCCTGCGTGAACAAGGGAAGGAGGAAAGTGTAGAAGAATTCATAACTTCATTACGGAAATTGGCGTCAAGTTGTAAATTTGATGGGTTGGTGGAAGAAAGAGTTAGAGATCAATTTGTTTTGAGGTGCGGAAGTGATAAGATCAGGGAGGAGCTCTGGCTTAAGGATGAACCACCTTTAGATGAAGTTATTAGTATCGCAAAGAGGGTTGAGCACATGTTAAAATGTGTTGGAGAGCTGAGCAAAGTCGGTAAAGAAGAATCTACCAGTAGTAAGGTTCAGGAAGTAGAGTGTCAGGTGGTACAGAAAGATGTTAAGAAGAAAATTGAGGAACCTGTGCGTGGGAATAGTACCGAGGTGGATAGCAGTGCTGTTAAGTTACAGTCTGCTAAGAAGTTTTCTACACCTTTTCAAGGCAATTGTTATAGGTGTGGAAGATTTGGACACATGGCTAATGCAAAGGAGTGTCCAGCAAATAGGTTCAGTTGCAATGTGTGTGGCAAAAGGGTCACCTTGGGAAGAATTGCAGATTAAGAAACAAGAGAGATTATGGGACAGAGACTAAGTTGGTTAGTTTTCAAATAAGTGAAAATGATGTGGAGCATCCTACAGATTGGGTTTTAGTGGGGGATGTAAGTGTCGAGATGAAGTTTGATTCATGTTCCCACATCACTTTTGTTGCAAAGGATGTTTACATAAAAAAATTTAAAGGGAGAAAGTTTCTTATGAAACCAGATATTAATCCCAGAGGTTACAATGAATTGCCCATCAAGTTGTTGGGTTACTTTGAAGATTGTATTGAGTTTAAAGGAAGAGTTACTGACGCAAAAATCTATGTGACTGCACGTGGTGACAGTTTGTTAAGCTGGTCACATCAGGCACGTTTAGGTGTCATTCTTAACCCTAATGCACATCCTTCTGTACAAGTTCAATCAGTCGAAGGGGATGAAAACAAATTTGTAAAAGAATTTGGTGATTTGTTTTCTGACAAGTTGGGCTGTTTGAAAGGTTATAATCACCATATAAAGTTGAAACTTGGTGCTACCCCTGTTGCTGCAAGGGTCAGACGTATTCCAGTTTGTGTGCAAGAAGCCGTAAAGAAGGAGATTAAAAAATAGTTGACCACAGGTGTAATTCAAGCTATTGAAGCGACAGAGTGGCTCGCCCCTATTGTAGTAGCTCGTAAACCCAATAATGAGATTCGTTTATGTGTGGACCTTCGTGCACTGAATAAAGAGGTGATAATTGATAAATATCCTCTTCCAAATATAGAGGAATTAGTTTCAACACTTGATGGTGCTTGCTATTTCACCACCTTGGACATGGCTTCAGCTTATCACCAGGTTCCTTTGAGTGAGGAGTTTCAGGAGTTAACATCTTTCATTACTCCTATGGGGGCATTTAAGTTTCTAAGAATGCCATTTGGTCTGGTGTCTGCGGCATCAGTGTTTCAAAGGATTATGGAAGATTTGTTCAAAGGGATACCAGGGGTTAGATGTTACCAAGATGATGTGTTGATTTGTGGAAAGGATGTATTTGAACATGATGGGAGGGTTCATACTGTATTAAAAAGAATGTTGGATGCGGGTCTGACTTTACGCAGAAGCAAATGTAAATTTGGTGTCACAGAACTTGATTACCTAGGCCATCACATTTCAAGACTTGGTATTAGTCCTAAGAGAGAGTTAGTTGACACAATTGAAATGTTAGAAGAACCTGCCTCTAAAGAAGAAGTCTCCTCCTTTTTGGGAATGGCGGAGTTCTATAATAAGTTTGTGAGGAATTTTGCCGATAAGACTGTACATTTGAGGAAGCTGATGTGTAAAAATGTGGAGTTTGTGTGGTCAAAAGAATGCAGTGTGGAGTTCAAACAAGTGAAGTCTGATCTTAGGAATGCACCTAACTTACAGGCATATGTACCTGGGGATCCCACTTTCATTGTGACTGACGCGAGCAAAAAAGGTCTGGGTTCTCTGTTAATTCAGGTAAGGAAGGGTCGTGAAGAGTTGATTGCGTGTGCTTCTAGGTGCTTGAAAGGGGCTGAACTAAGTTATTCGGTCATCGAAAAAGAAGCCTTGGCGATATTCTGGTCAGTAAACAAATTCAGGAAGTTTGTGTGGGGTTCATCTTTTACAGTATGATCTGATCACAAACCCCTAAAGGAAATATTTGAAAGAAAAGGTTTGGATTCCATTTCCTCAAGGATAAGGAGGTGGGTAATCTCCTTGCAGGAGTATGATTTTAAGTTTGAGTACATTCCTGGAAAGTGTAACGTCTCGGCGGATTGTTTGTCTAGATTGGTGAGTGTTGTAGGTGAGGTTAGTGGTCAGGATGTTGGTGAGCAAGTAGATTTTGATTCCGAATTAAGTGTTTGTGATGTTACTCTGGGAGCTGTGAAGGAAGATGAATGGAAGGATGAGTTGGCAAAGAATGATGAAATGTTGGGTGTTATCAGCCTTTTGCATCAGAATAAGTCATCTTCCCTTAACAAACCATGGTCTTTGGTGGCAAATGAATTGGCTGTTGTTGATGGTTTACTAATGAGAGGAACCAGATCGATTCCGCCTTTGAATCTTAGGAAGGTTATTGTGGACATGGCCCATGAAGGACATATGGGAATTTCTAAGACAAAAGAACGCATCCGTCAGAATTTTTGGTGGCCGGGTTTGGACATAATGGTGGAACGTGTTGTACGGGAGTGTACTCCTTGTCAGATCAGTGACAAAGTGCTCAAAACAAGAAGCCCACCCATGGTTTGTAGAAGATTGCCTAGATCTCCCTGGGATGAGTTGGCAATAGATATTGTGGGTCCTTTGCATGGTGAAAGACAGACTCCCTACATGTTGGTTTTGTTAGATCTATATTCGCGGTGGGTGGAGGTAAGTTTGGTAAGGGAGGTCACAAGTCAGTCCGTGATTTCCTTTCTCGATTCTGTGTTCAAAAGGGAGAGTTTTCCCAACTCTATTCTTTCAGACAATGGTCCTCAGTTTTGTTCAGGTGTTATGGAGGACTATCTTGTCAAGTGTGGTGTTGTTCATAAGAAAATTTCATTATATCACCCTGAGGCGAATGGTGCTTTGGAGAGACTCAACAGGACTCTTAAGGAGTGTATTCAGTTGGCAAAGGTTAATTGTTTGGATTGGAGGAGGGAGTTACAGAGCCGGATAACCGCTTATAGGTTCACCCCGCATTCATCCACAGGTAAAAATCCCTTTGAACTTTTCAAGGGGAGAGCTCCCAACACTTGTTTGTGTCCTGCATGGATGATGACTGACAAAGGTGTTAAAAACAATGAAGTTGCGGCTTGGAGAGATAAAGAATTATCTTTGCAATTGAGAAGGAAAGTGTATGTTGACAAAAAAAAGTCTGCAAAGGTTATGAATTTTAAAGTTGGGGAGAAAGTTAAGATAAAAGCACCTGTTGGATGTCAAAATTGGTCGAAGTACTCTGCTCCTAGAACCATTGTGAAACTTTTCAAATATGCTGTTAAGACAGAGGATGGTCGTATATGGAATCACAGTCGTCTCTCTCACTTTGCAGGATGTGATTCTTCTTTTTCTGACAGGTCCCCTTCTGGAGGTCTCTCTTCTGTTCCTGTTAAGGAGTCTGCTGGTTCTCACAGGAGTGTGAGATTTCGCAGGTGGCCTTTGCACTTGCGTGATTATGTTTAATTGTTCTCAGCCATGTTGTTACTTATTTAAATGTCAAGAGGAAGAAGTGTAATGAAGTCACTTGTTCCCCGGCTGGAATGTCCAGCGTGGAACCTTGGTCCCTCTATGTTCCTCCCCTCTGTATTCTCTACTTGACAGTTGAGATCCTTTGGCTGTTGGATGAGGTTGTATTAAATACCTCCTACTCAACTACATCTTGTGTGTCCTCTTACTTTGTTACACATACGTAGTGATTACGTTTTAAATGCGTATTCACTAAGTATGCTCCTGCGGCCATCTTCTCTGTTTACTGCTGGCCTCTGATTTTGCCCGCCTCTGATGTCATGCACAGCACCGGCGGGAAGCACAGGCCCTTTAAAAGTCAGCTGTATGCGCTTTCACAGGCAGCTGACTTTTAAAGGGCCGTTTTGGCGACGTTCTCTCCCTGCCCGCAGCCTCTTCTCTTCAGCCTGCAGCCTTTTCTTGCCCCGGAGCCTCTTCACTGCCTCAGGACGAACTCCCCTCTCCACCGGAGCCTCTTCACTTCGTGATTATGTAAGTGAGCCCATACTGCTACACAAAAGCCAGCCGTTTTCATCTTTCGTTCAGAGAACAGAACTGGTAATTCTTCCGATACATTTCTGTTTGTGCTGCAGTTTCTATTATCGGTACCTGTACAGGCAATACACACTTTTTATTTACCTTTAGCACATCTTTGATAAGACTTTAGCATCCGTGTATTTATGTGGTCCAGGAAGTACCCTGTATCTATATACATAGCATCTGTTTCTTTTATCATTATTTTAGTGAGCCGCACAGCCTTGTCTGGGGAATACACCACTGCAGGAGATATGCCCTGCCTCTTTTGTCATGCGGGTTGTTATCTGACTGGTGATGCTGCTGTGTGCATGTGTCAGCAAGTGCTGCTACATGCTCCAGCTGCATGGTGAGGCAGGAGCTGCAGGCCAAGCGCCCTCTGCACCTAAGAAAATGGGTATTTTCTAGGTCAGGGTTGGCGTTTGTCAGCATGCTTACAAAATGGTTTACAAGGGTGAAGGAAAACGAGGAGAGAGCGATATATAGGGGAAATGACACCCAAAAATTATTATCCTTAAAAAAAAGTACAATAACCCCAAAACCGCACTATTGTTTTGCACCTTATAACTGTGCAAACCTAGAGTTTGGACATTAGAGCTCTTTACAACAGAGGCAGATTACGTTACAATTTTTGTTTTGTTTTTATGCATAGAGAGATTAAGTGATTTATTCATAATTATAGGATGCTGAGGGAAGGCTGGGATTCAAACCTGGGGGCACATTTACTAAATGTGAAAGGTACAGCGCTGGACAGAGCATGATGAACTGCATGATCAACCGTACTGTTTTCCTCCCTACTCCAAGCCTCTGACTTCAGTTTTGCCCCCCCACGATAAACAATCCTGCCAAGCCTGCACCACCAACGGAAGCATCCCTTCTCTCCTATGGTCCCCATGTCCGCCGGCACAGTTGTCTTGTCCTTGTCCGGCCCTGTGGCAGCCCATGGAGACTTTACCCACTGTGAATGGAACAGATCATGTGTAATGCCACCTTCTACCCTTGGCACATGTCTCACCTTGAAAGCTACCTCTTGTCAAACAACCAATCAGGAAGATGCGCAGCAGCTTGGGCATCTGCTGATCCCTAGCGGACTGTCTATTGGCCACATGTACTACTGCCATATTTCCACTCTGAAACAAAACCTTCTTGTGTGCCCGCTCCTGCCCTCAGAGAATCACTGCTACCCCTAGGGGTCAGAATTCAAGGGAAACCACGCTCCTTCCCCCTGCTTCCACGCCACAAACCACTCTTCCGCACACCATGTCTTGCCAATACAACCCAACACCTAACCCTAGCATTGTCTAGTAATGTTTTGAAACGGTAGTGATTTTCCCCCCTCTAGCCCCGCCCCCACTGACCTCGCCCCCCACACGCCCCGCCCCCACCAGTGAGGCCCTCGGCCACAAACCACACTGTAAATTTGGCCCCCGAGAGAAAGTTTGTGAGTACCCATGGTTTAGACACTCCGCTATGATACAGCAGCTCTCCTTTGAATCTCACCGATCCATGAAGTAGGATGAAAGTGTTCTGTGAGTGACTCGCAGTGTTATGGGCCCCACTGATGAGTAAATGTATGATTTTGTACTTCAGGGAAAGGTGACATGGTTTTAGAAATTATTTCCAGAGTAGCGCTGCATCACCACCACGGCTGAACTGGGAACGCAAACCAGCCCTGGCAATTAACTCGGCCCGCCTGGGGGTGGGGAATTGGGGAATTGGGTAGAGAGGTGCTGGTGGAAACCCTGCTGCTTCTACACTGCTGCTTCTTTTGTTACAAGGGGCCAATATTGCAATTCTGCTGCAAAACCGGCCCCCAAAAACAAAAGCTTCCCCCACCAGTCCAAATTTGGCACCACCCTTCTGGCCCACCAGGAAAATGCCTGGTGCCCGCTACAGCCAGTCCGGGCCTGACTACCTCTCCTCTCAGTGCCTGTCACTCCCAGTACCCGCCCCCAAGTCTCGGCAGTCGGCAGGAAAGGATAAATAAAACGAGAGTTAACTATTGTTTCATTTTTCCTTTCCTGACATTTTTGTGGAGGGGAGCGACGCTCCTCCGCCATAGCAGAGCAGCTGCCGCTGCCCCCACACCCGTATCTTTCAAAATGGGAAACATTTTTTGAGCAGCACCCTCTTGTATATGGAACATGGACTACCTGTGTTTCTTGTTTGAGAATACAAACACAGGGATAGTGGTTTGCTGTTCCTTGAAGCCAATCACGGGGCTGGCAAATATAGTGACCTGCCTAATTAATAATCTTCAACCAACCTACGGCTGGAAATATTGTGATACGAACTATTAGTATGCAGATGGCATTTCAAAATTAAAGACAGCTTACAAAGAGTTGTTGCGTTTTTTGCACTCAGTATTTATGAGCTGTCTGTTAGAATATCGAATGAACCCTTAAGTGATGTCTTTTACTTTTAAATGTGAGGGACATTGAATAATGACATGCTTTATGTTACAATAGCGTAAGTTTAGTTAATTCCTTTATTGCCCGGATACCGAAGTCTTTAAGTAGTATGAACTGGATAAAGCTCGATGTTTAGATTCCCCACAGCACATGGGGCAAAAGCAGTGGCGAGAGAGAGCACTTGGACACGCTTTGCTCAATCTGACCCATTTGTATGTAGATCCTATTTTCCTCTAAACACTTTCTTGCAGTCTACAATGAAAGCGCCACAAGGGGGCACTGGAGGCGTGTCTAAATTATTATTCCACCACAGAGCACATCTATTTTAGGAGCGAGAAAGTTCCCTTCAGCATCTTCAGTGCTATGTGGTTATAAAGCTAAATAAAACGACCCGGGGAAACATCTGTTGTAATGTGCAGAAGAAAATAAATAAAAGCATTGTCATTATTATCTGTAGCACTCACAGACATCCCAGAACCAAGCCGAAAGCTGCAGTGTGTGTGTGTAAAACTGCAGTGCGTGTGTATGTATGAAATTAAGAGATAGAGAGTGTGTGTGTGGGTGAGTGTGTGTATGTGGGTAGGTGTGTGTGTGTGTGTGTGCGTGTCCATCTCCTCACCTACAACTTCTGCAACTAATATGCACCACTGTGCTCTGTCATCCTCCCTTCCTAGTTGGGGTTATTTATTAAGCAGCCGCGGTCGGTAGGGGAGTACGGGGGGGGGGGGGGGGGGGGAGACGTGGGGAGGGTGAGGGGCAGGGTGGGGGTTAGTAATCTATGGATAATGGACGTTTACAGGTAAGTAAACATATAAATAAATCAAACGAATTTCGTTGCGTGCACTGCCTTGCATTTAGGGATGCAGTGCACACAACGAAATTCGTTTGATTTATTTATATGTTTACTTACCTGTAAACGTCCATTATCCATAGATTACTAACCCCCACCCTGCCCCTCACCCTCCCCACGTCACCGCCCTGGCAGGTACTCCCCTACCGACCGCGGCTGCTCCTAAATATGGGCCTTAATATTATTAAGGCCCATATTTAGGAGGCCTTGCACTGTCTGATGTCATGCAAGAACAACACAAAGGCGTCAGTAATATTTACAAAGCCAGGGACGGCCTGATTCGCGTGGCTTTATAAAGAAATGCAACCTAAGGCGGCTGCTTGCACTGCGTTACGTTACATTTCAACATGAGTGGAGCACGGGCGTCCCCATGCATCCGCCCATCGATTTTGGCGCATTCCCATATTTACAATGACTTGTAAACCTGGGAATGTGTCAAGATGCTGTGTCTTCTCATGTGAGATGTAACGAGGAGAAATACCTTTATTTCCTCTTTCCATGTCCATTGCATTCTGCAGCACATAAAAAGAAGAAAATGTCTTTGAAGAATGTGTGTGTGCAGACAGGTGTCTCTTCCTGCACAAAACCAATCCTGTCTGTAACGCAACCACCCTTGCACTATTGTGCAAGGATGCCTGCATTGGCGCTAGGCAGCACACAGTGCCAGCCGCGGGCCGTGGAGGGAGTTACGGTGGGGCAGGGAGGCTGGGAGGGGGAGGGGCAGGGTGGAGAGGGCTAAAAACCGGCATATGGATAATTACAGGTAACTAAACAATTTAAATAATAAAACAAATTTTGTAGCGCGCACTGATAATTACAGGTAAGTAAACAATTTAAGTAATAAAACGAATTTCGTAGCGCGCACTGCATCGCAAAATGCGATACAGTGCGCGCTACGAAATTCATTTTATTATTTAAATTGTTTACTTACCTGTAATTATCCATATGCCGGTTTTTAGCCCTCTCCACCCTGCCCCTCCCCCTCCCCGCCTCCCTGCCCCACCGTAACTCCCTCCACGGCCCGCGGCTGCACAGTGCGCCAGCACAGGGACAGAGCAGAAATGCTCCATATCTTTGTAAATAAATGTGTAACATTTCTGCTGAATCCTTTTCACACAACCCAGCACAGGAACTTTGCTTGCTGCCCTGTTTTGCATGAAAGGTTAGTAAATATGCCCCTAAGATTTTACGCGCAGCTCAAAGTGACACAACACTTTACATCGATTTACTCACCATGATAAAAGCCTGCAGACGCAGCTCAACATTGTGCAGTGCCACACAAGCACACACAACTCTTAGTAAATAACACCCATAATGGGGAGTGGGGTATAAATGCCTCTAGAACCTGAAAATAGTATATTGAAGCAGAAAACGTAGTGTACTGGTGATGTATTACATTGCACATAAACCTAAGCTCAGCTTTCCATTGATTCACATCATAAATCACAGATTGCATATGGGGTTTACAGGATCCAGCGGTGGCATATGGCTTTACAGCAGAAACCATTTGTAACTGGTCAGCTGGACTTTGCACCAGGGCTTGAAAAAAAGAATGGGTCTGACACCATTCTTGTGGATTTTTAATGTTGACAACATTGCTGATTGTGCAAAAGTACTGGAAAAACATGTTGCAGGTATATTTAGATGTTTCATGGACTGAAATAAATAATTCATGAGGACAATATTATTACTGTGAATTTGGGACAACAATTACTGGTTTGACATCATTCCAATGGAGCTGATTTTTGCAAAGACTGCTACTTGTACACTAGCAATAGCCAAGAAAAACACAAAGGGAGTAAAATACCCCCTTATTGCATTATAATGATATTTCAAGACAGTGAATTATGGGACCACGTGTCTCAACGCAGCTGAAGGGCAAACCCCTGCTAGAAAATCCTGAAACTCGGAGCTGATGTTTATGTGCGGAAGGGGTACTTTATTTCTTATAACGTGGTGCCCTCAGCTCTGCTTACTTACTCTCCACTTATTACATGACC
Organism: Lissotriton helveticus; assembly: GCF_964261635.1. Lineage (NCBI taxonomy): Eukaryota > Metazoa > Chordata > Amphibia > Caudata > Salamandridae > Lissotriton > Lissotriton helveticus. The sequence goes on from NC_136063.1 coordinate 711,255,771, forward strand.
GTTTACTAATTAATACCCTACTGGTGTGGGGTTTTGTAAATACACGCTCTGCGCTCGAGGCCTACCGATGGTGCACTAAATAAGTAGAAGCCTTTCATGGTTCCTTGTGAACGGATTGAGCTGCCAGAGAAGGGAAGATTACTTGACAGAAAAGTCTAACCCGAGTGCACTAGGTAATGCGATACTGCAGCACAGTAGTGATGTCATGTTCGCATTACAAATGAGTAGTGCTCTCCCATTACACCGTATATGTGGATTGGGGGGCTTTATTCATTACCTTGTAGTATCTTTATTGCACCAGTAAGGCCCACAAAATAGGTGGAAAAACACAGCAGCAGAAATGGGCTGCTGAAATCAGCTGCTTACACGCAACCACAGAATATGAGATAACAGTATTTTTTTTTTTTATTACAAAGCGTCCTGATGGTCCATGGTCGCGGATACCGCTATATCAAACTTCCAAAATAAAAGTGAACTTAAATAAATGACAGTGGCCTCATTTTTACAAGTACTGAAAAGTTATCGTCGGCCCAGGAGGGAGTGGGACTCGAACATGGGTCAGCTGGTCCGGCGGCGAGGCCGGGCCTTGAGGCTGAAGGTTTCCCTCGTGCCTGGGCGATGCTTCCCACCCGGGCCGCAGAACAGCTCGGGCTCGCAGCTGCTGGGGTGGCTGACCCAGATAGCAGGGTAGGCTCGGGATAAGTGCGCTGCCAGGACTATATAGCTCCGTTGCCTGGCAACCTGAGGAGACAGGAACGGGCGCGAGCTATTGAGCACGCAGCTGAGGAACAAGTAAGATGAAAACCCCAAGGTCCCCGGCGTTCCGGTGCCGGATGGCTGCGACGCAGACATTGTTGTGCATCCTTTCTCTTTACTCTCCATAGATGTAGCCTTGCCCGGCATACTACTAACCCTTTCACTGCTGTGGTGCTTTCACACTGCGCTGCTGGAACTTAAAAAAAAATGGCAGTAGCTTCTTCACACAGACATATCCCTTTGGCAGGGACAGACAGGCCCTTCATCACACCTGGCACTTCCCCAGTGGACTAAGATCATTGGGGGCCGGGTTTGAAAGGCCAAGGCCGCCCCTGGAACCTCTGTCTCTTTCACAAGTTCCCTAAAGTTAATAGCAGCAAGCACAGGGAGGCTTTGGGGGAGAAAGAAAGAGAGGTAGGGGGAGGAAGGGAGCACGAAAGGATGAGAGAGGTAGAAGAGAGAGAGAGACAGGGAGAGAGGAGAGAAAGAGAGAGGGAAAGAGAGGGAGAGAGATAGGCATCGAGAAGAGAGAGAAAGAGGAGATAGCCGGAGGAGATGAAGGGAGTAGGATTGGTTTGAACATTTTTTCCAGGGCTGCTTTGCTTCCCCACCCCGGGCCTGCTCTTTGTGCACCCATACAAACTATATGATTTTGTTTGACACATTTAGGGCTATGTATTGGTGAAAACTCAGCTTCAGTATTTCATTGAAGTCTGAAGATATTATGCAAACTGTGGAGCTATTTTCGCCTGCACACTTCCATTAGCCCCAAAAGACCAACTGAAACAATTTCGGAGGAGATAGTACATCAGGGAAATGTTTTTAAAATGCATCTCCCCTTGGCAGAATGTGGATTCCAGCCAGTACAGAACACTTATTTCAGGAAGGACCTCAAGATCTGGCTCTTTGACTGATCTGGAGCTGCCCCACCCCACCCTAGCGCCTTGAGACCCTCACGGGTGAGTAGTGCGTTTTATAAACTCCCGATTGATTGATTAATTGATTATTTGGTGAGCTGTGGCCTACAGGTGTTATTGGCTCTGCTGGTTCCACAGAAGCCTCATGAGAGGTGGGGTAGGTAGTTTCCTCATTGTGCACTGGGAGAGGGCTATCCCTGATTTTGCACCTATGATGTGCTTCCGAGGTCTGCAGTACACCCTCACTTAGCAGCTAGTGGGGAACCTGGCTCACCTCTGAAGTGCTCATCAGCCACCCGAAGTACACCAAGGCATTTTCCACTTTTTACGAATGCAACAACTGTGCTACTGGCACCGTTGGCTGCCGCTGTGGTGCTAGTGGGAGGCCTGTATCCTTCCCTAGTGCTGCAGGGTAGAGGGACTCGCTCACTGCTTAATTTGAGCCGTGGTTCCTGGTGGTCTGCAACTGCACTTAATTGTCAGCACTGGCACTTATGACAGTCTGCCACATGGTGGCACTGCTTGTCTAATTTAGAGATAAACACAACATTTGCTTATTAATTTAAAATACATTACAACGATTAATACCTGGCAACCAAGCCACTCTTATAGCTTTAGGGACCTGGAATAGTCTTAATTGTCATACTTGTAAGAGTGTGATGGGTAGTAGCTGTGTTGGCACTGTCATTGGCAATGCTGGCGGGGCAATGGGTGGTGTAAGCTGCAGTGAACTCCTGAATAGGGCCCACGCATCTACTTTCAAACAAATTAAGCACTGGCTCACTCACCCAAGACTGTTCATTTTACATCTTCAGCCCCCTGATCCTATTGTCCTGAGGAAGAACATAGGGTACCCACAGCAGGCACTTGTCAGCAGGGTTGGACTGGCACAGAAAAGTAAGTGTCCCACACCATCACTATTCGGGAGGACTGCATCGTCAGGACTCTGTACTTGATGCTTTGCTCTCCCTTTGTGAAATGACTTTCTTCCTGATTTCTAGTTTCATTTAGTCATTCTTTGCAGGTGTCTCACAAATCTTATTCTGCTTCTCTGTGGTAACCAGACTCACCATCAGAAAACTTCGCATTCAGACGTTATGTTATCTAATGTTATTTTATGTTATGTTATGTTATGTTATGTTATGTTATGGAGAGGTGTAAAGCACACCATCACCACACACCTGGCTCTGAGCAGTTTTGGATCTGGGAGCAAACATGGCAGCATGAGGCAGACACAGTGCTGACATGGTTACCCTGCTCCCATACTGGATGGCGGATGTTGGTTTTGCAGGATACCCAACACATTAAGGCAAGATTCCTTGTCGGGGCCCGGTTATAATTCCAGCCGCTGGAAGTAGTGGAAGGGAATGGACTTACCAAAGTAGGCAGAGAAGTGAACGCCAGCCTGAACGTGCCAGTCCATGCTCCACGCTTACCGCGCAGATTGCTAAACTGTCTGGCCATCTATGCCGGAGAGATTCCAGCAACTCTACAGCGGTGTATGGATCATCTCGTTGCGCAGCCCCATGCCATAGCTGCCCATACCTCCCTGACACTGAGGGGGCCTCGACTCTTTCTGCTCTTTCTGCACTTTCTAGAGTCTTTGTCTGTAGTTTCCACTCAGATGGCGGGGGCCCGAGGTGCCTGGGCACTTGCTCTGCTGGTGGAGGGTTGGAGGAGCCCTGCAGTGATCCCGATGGACTTTGGAGGCTTGTACGTTGGAAGCCTTGGGAGGCATGGTGACAGATACCAAGGTCAAAAAGGTATTGAGGGGGCAAAGCTCTTGCTAACAGATCGGCTATGCTTCAGGATGACATTATGGTGCCCAACCTGGAGCCCAAAAAGCCCAAGGAGACCAAAGGGCCCACAAACACTGAGAACTCAAGTCTGCAATTATCCTTTCTTCTGGGGCGGTTGGGGAATCCGGGTGCTGTACAGGCAGTTATTGGTAAAAATGCTTGGGCTGGATGCATAGGAGCAGAGTCGAAGATGCCATTTCAGATAGGCCCCCAAATGGGAGTTCATTTTGCATCTGTCCTCGTGGATCCCAATCGTCTATGAGCCCTTGAAGCCGCCATTTCTTTTTCAGATTTTTCTGAGAATGGCTACTTCGGCAGTTTGGACAAGGACACTGATCATGGTGCAAGCAGGTGGTGAGGACTTTACCCTCACAAATATTGCCATCTATTAAATCATAGAGGATCAGGGAAAATTAGGAAATCATAAGTAACTTTGGATTTGCAGGCATATCTGGTGGAATCGCTTTGAATTATGAGGAGAAATTACTCTGAGAACTGACTCCTACAAATGCAATTAAAGTGGCCGATCAGTTGGGGAGCCCTTTTGCATAGTCCAGTCAATAGTGATTATGTTTGTTGTGCTGCATCACCGCTCCTCACCCTCCGCCTGGGACGACTCCTGGTGGCCTCCCGCCCTGGGCACCGCACCCAAACCGACAGACCATGCACGAAACCTGGGCTTCATCCTGGACTCCTCCCTCTCCATGACCAGGCAAGTCAACAGCGTCTCCTCGGCGTGCTTCAACATCCTACGCATGCTACGGAAGATCTTCTGGTGGATCCCCACAGAGACCAGGAAGACCGTCACCCAGGCCCTCGTCACCAGCCGACTGGACTACGGCAACGCCCTCTACGCCGGGACCACCGCCAAGCTCCAGAAGAGACTCCAGCGGATCCAAAACGCCTCAGCCAGACTCATCCTCGACATCCCACGATCCAGCCACATCTCCGGACACCTGAGAGACCTTCACTGGCTCCCCATCAACAAGAGAATCACCTTCCGCCTCCTCACCCACGCACACAAAGCCCTACACGACCAAGGCCCGAGCTACCTCAACAGCCGAGTCAACTTCTACGCTCCCAAACGCCACCTCCGATCAGCCAACCACGCCCTCGCCGCCGTCCCCCGCATCCGAAGAGCGACTACAGGAGGAAGGTCCTTCTCCTACCTGGCCGCCAAGACCTGGAACTCCCTCCCGTCCGACCTGCGCCTGACCCAAGACCACCTCTCCTTCAGGAAGAAGCTGAAGACCTGGCTGTTCGAGCAGTAGCGGCACCCCCCCCCCCCCCAAGCGCCTTGAGACCCTACGGGTATGTAGCGCGCTTTACAAGTGTCACTGATTGATTGATTGATTGATTGCTGCACAGTCTTCAGATTCTCTGCCTGCCTCTAAAACTGACTCATTAGGACAAACTTTGTCTCACTTCAGTGCCAATGGTACAGGCCTGGGGTCGGAGAATACTTCTCCCTCTCTTTCATCAATGTATAATCTGCATCGGTTTCATAAGGAGGAGTATTTGAAGGACTCAATGGCACTAAAAACTTTCCATCCCAAAACGAAAGTAGTGATGTAGAAAATGTTAAAAAATATGAATTTATTATATGGCCGCCTGAATAATCTAGAATCACAAATTGCTGCCTCAATGAATCAGTCCAAGCCACGACAAGCCAGGTTGCTCAACATGATGAAAAATCAGGGACGTTTCTTGGAAGATAGAAGATATTGAAAATCATATGCGGTGGAACAACCTACGGTAATGGGAATCCCCGGAGGGCAATGAGGACAACAATCCTTGTGTCTACATAATCCATTTGTTTAAACAATTGTTTACTCAGCTCAGTGACTCGGACATTGACTGCCAGATCCAGCTTGCAACCAGGTTTCCCTTTCATAAGCCGCTTAAGGGTATGGCAGCTCAGTACCCTTGTGTCATATTAATTCATGTGAGGAATTTCATTTTGTCATGTCCAACTTCTGTCATGATACTGTTGAACACAGATGGCGATTACGAGATACAATTGTGTCTTTTCAGAAACTCGGCACCACTGTTTCATTTTTAGAACCAGCTAATTTAAAGATATGTCACAAGGACAGGACAACTTACTGCCAGGATCCTGAAAAAGCTAATGATTTGTTGAAACAATGAGGAGGGGGGTCTGATTTTAATTCTTCTTTTTGTTTTCCACGCTTGGGGTGGTTTGGAATGGTACTTGAAAGTTGTTTTTCATCTTTTTGGTTTCCAGGCTTGGGATGGTGATGAATGGTATGTGAGAGTTGTATTTTTCTATGGTGTGTGTGGGCTACTCGCTGGACTGGCCTCTTCTTAGTTTTTCTCTGTTTCTGTTGGCTCTTATTATATTATGATACCTTATCCTCAAAGGGGATTGAGTATGGAGTATTCTTTGACTCACCTTTGGAGGCGAGGGGGGCGCCCTGCTGTGTTAGACCTGCCACAACTGCCAATATGTTTTGTGGATTCTGAGGGCTTGCGGATTTGGTGATGTCTTACATGAAATCCATATAAGTTCTGCTTTCTGGTGGGAGAGCCAGACAGGAATGGCAGAGGAGGGGCAGAGGGTCTCGGGTGGTTAGGTTGGGTGTGACTTTGAGTTTGGGGATGGGGTGGGGTATTGTTTGGGCACAACAAGTTGTCTCCCGGTTTCTAATCACTCAAGGGGGGTCTCAGGGGTATAATGGAAGAAAAGAAAAGCAGATAGCTTTCATTATGGGGGATTTGCTGTTCATGCATGGGAGAACTATGTTTTTGATGGGTAGTATATTTGGCACACATAACCAGGAGATTCATATGCTTAGCTGGAACATCAATGGCATGTGCTAAGCCACAATGGTCAAATATATTAAGGAAGAACTTCTTACTTTAAACCCACATATTCTTTGTGCTTTCATATTCGCGCAACAGCTGGGATTGATGCTCCAAAGCGGGTGGTCGCTTTTCTGGCTAAGAGTAAGGAGTGGGTCACACATCATGTTAAACTGAATAAGTCTGGGCAGTGGCTGATTACCAATATTGCTAATGGTAACCTACTCTTCACAATGTGCACTAAATAGGGCCCAAATTACAATGTCCCTGCCTCATTTAACTTTCTCCTAGCAGAGCTTGGCTTATGGCAAGAACCAATTATTATGTGTGGGGACTTTAACGTGACTATCCTCTAGTAGAAGGAGTCACAAGCAACACCTGATATGAGCCAAAGGTGTATATTGAAGTCCAGAGTTGAACTCAAACAAATCCTTGAGACTCAAGCATTGAGGCATGTTTGGCAAGTTTGTCATGGGGCAGAATGTGGTTTTGCGTACTGTTCTATTCCACACAGTAAATCTTCTTGAATAGACATGTTTCTGGCTGGCCATAACATCTAACCTGCCTTGACCTTTTAAAACAATCCAAGTGTATTGTCAGACCATAATTCCTTCTACTTGTATGTTAAGTTCAAGTAAGCTGATTGATACAGTACCGCCTTAGCGGTGGATCTTTGAAAAGAAGTAGTTAATGCATTCGACCTATAGTAGTTTTATTGGTTCGTGTCCACAGGAATTTATTCCTATTCATAGGTTACACTATGCGCAAGGACTGATCAGATCATTCCATTGAGGGGCATCTGCGGGATAAACTACTTCAGCTGTATTGCCTTATTCAAAGATCTCAAATTGGTTATGCTGGTGTATCTGGAACTTTTGATCAGCTGACTGCATTGCAATTGAAAAAAAGGATCTGGGTCCAAGTAAGCTTGAAATATCAGTCAAAATGCCTGGTGTACTTTGATAATAGCAAGGAGATAGAGCGCCTATTGGCATTCCAAATAAAGGACAAGTGTAGTAAGAATCGTATCCATGGTATTATGGATGTAACAGGGAGTATAGTATGTGGCCGAACCGAAATTCTGGCCACATTTAATCATTTCCATGGTGCATTGTATTCTAATGATTGTATGGCTACTTAGGGCATTGTAGATAATTACCTGCAGGCAAGCTGCTTTAACAAACTTACAACAAAGAATCAATCTTGACGCTCCGTTTACTCGATTAGAGCTAGAAAGAGCAATTTCACAATTAGCCTCAGGAAAGGCTGCTGGCCCAACTACATTCCAGATGATTTTTATAAGAAATTCCAGGAAATAATTGCTCATTTTCTTTTAGAATGTGTCAATTATACAACCATCACAGATTCAGTGCCATGTTCCTGGGGAGAAAACTTTATTGCTGTGTTTGTAAAGAACGGTAGGATCCACTCAATTGAAGGTCATATCCACAGATCTCCTTAATAAAGTGTGATTCTAAAATCTAAACATGGATTCTTTCGAACCACGTGGCAGCTATAATAACTTGCTTAGTTGATCCCATGCAACATGGTTTTGTCCCTTCAAGGGACATTACGTCCCACAATAATCTGGGAATTTCTCCTCTCTGGGTTGGCATGTGTACAGCAGCGAACCACCGGAATGATCCTGTTGGCTGCCGAAAAGATATTCAATAGGGTCTCCTGACGTTATATGTGGGCAGTCATGGCATAGATGGGTATTGGGTATGGCTTTCCTGCTTAGTGCAAGGCACTTTATTCCCTTTAACTGCCAGGGTAGTCTGTATGGGTGGTATTTCGAACATTATTCATAGTAATCGAGGTACGAGACAGGAATGTTCTCTTTCCCCGCTTTTATTTAGATCCATTCATATATATTAACATCATCCTCTACAAAGTCTCTTTCGACATTGAAAATGCATTACTCTCATTTGGGCTTGTTTCGGGATACAAATTAAACGTGGGTAAGATGGAAATTGTATCTAATGTCGGTTTGTCAAGTTTAGATGCTCAATATGTAATCATCCGTCGAGTATCTTGGGGTTCATTTATCAATGTACATGGAAACTATTTTTTCTTGGAATTGAGATGCCTCATGTTGAGACTCTCCCCATTTTCAAAAGATGGGATCGCCTATATTTGGGCTTATTAGGCCGATGCAACGTCATCAAAATGGCTGTATTACCTCAGTGCCTTGACTTATTCAGGTCTATCCTGCTGTACCTGAGTAAGGGTGTTATGCAAAAGGTCAAAAACAGCTGGCAGAAATTCATTTGGGAATACAAAAAACCTTGGTGTGCTATGCAGTATCTCCATTTTCCACGTAATGATGGGGGAATGGCTCTGCTCTTACTGTGTCTATTACATGTAAGCATTTATATTAAGACTGTCTGCAGTTATTGGGCCCTATGTCTGGGACCTTGCAGGATTATTCCCTGAGTATCAGGTTTTTCCACAGATAACTCTACCGCAATACTTTTTATTTCAAGCATATACGCTTTAAAACTCTTCAGGTAGACCCTAAGGTTTGGCAAGCTATTTGCTCTATTTGGAATATTACGAGGTTCCATCAATATCCAGCTCTTGGGTATAATCCAAACTTTCCGTTAACTATCCACGAGGGTTATGCCAGTTTCTGGCAGGGTCTGCAATGCTCGAATTCGGGCCAATTTGTTAGGAAGACTAATTTACTATTTTAACACCAATTCCTTGTGGAATTTGGGATCCCTAAAGCAGTTTTTCGGAATCTGCTATTCTTCGTCTTTCCCCTAATGGTATTTGTCTGACTGATAATGACATTTTGCAAAATGTTATTAATATTCCGAGCTGTGGAAACCAACTAATTAGTAGCATTTGGTCGAGACCTCAGAAGAGGAATGAATGAATGTGTGTGAGCTGATAGTGAAATCGTTCACTGGGCACTCTCAAAAAGTTTGTAGTGTTCCCATCAGAGTTCCATCCTGTACCGCCCTACATCATTTGGGAATATAACCAATAGCACAAAGGGAGTGACCCAATGCACGATTTGGCACGATTGTGCCCCGTTTATCTTTTATATCCCAATGTATTTAATTACTTGGTAGGTATCAGGAGGTATCTAATAAGCAGTGCTAAATCGTGTAATAAACAAAATATATCAGAAAGGGGTGGTGTCGCTAAAAAGGGGTAAAGGAAGGAAAAAAGTTTAATGGAAACCTTCCATTCCCGCTATTAAAAACAGTGAAAGAGGTAGTGTCAACAAATAACTACCTTGACAGTTGTAATGGTCATGGTCGACATGTTTCTGCAGTTTTACCTTGGGCCCATTGGTCACCTACTGCTTCATCAGGACCTTCAATACTACTGCTTAATTACGTGCATAAACAAAAGGGGGAGTGAAAAATAAATATCACCTTCAGTTCTCCTGGTTGGAAGACCCCCGGATTTCACAATGTGACACACACACCAATATGTAAAGAAAGAAGAGAAAGAGCTCATTAGCTAATTTCTCACATACAGCAAAGGTCATACAAAGTACCTCACACTGGCTGCTAATTAATTATAACAATCACAAATCTTGTTCCCTCAAAAGCGAGTCACAAGAGAGCAGAGTTACCTGTGGTGAAATACACTCACCCAATGTTCTGGAGAATGTCGCCCCACCTCACCCGGCATTAGCGCAGGTATGACGGAGCCCCGCTCTGTATAAACAAACATAAGCAAACAAGGGGAGGGGTTAGGGGAAGTACAATTAGGCTGGGATAAGCCACTAGATCCTTTAATTCTTATTCCCAAGCAAAAAGTATCTTAACGTGAGCCACACAGGTTGACTGTTGATGTTATTGCTTGGTATGTTTATGAAACGTGGTCCCAAGCTCGTATGCATCAAGAGGCATGCACTAATTCAATATTCGAGCCGAACTCTATGGCACATTGTTGTTAAAATGGGCAGTCTAAAGATGCGAGCGAAAAGCACGTTTAGACTACGCACTAGCACGCGTTTGTCGGCAAAAACCTCTGGGGGACCGTAAAGTGGAATCACTGTCTATTTGTCAAGTTACTCACCTATCCGTCGGTACTCCAGACGTCCATCTGGGCTGTCTGTGGGAGGTATCGACGGGACAGGTCAGCCTGCTTTTACATGTTCCGGTGTCTCTCGAGAAGGCAGGCGCGGCGCTCTGACGTCGCTGCGCCGCGCATAGACTCATGGGTAATGTAGTTTACGTGCTTCCGACCCGACCGGCAACAAGATTAATACTAGGTTCGTATAATCCTACTGGGGTCTCTCGTCCTACATATTAAAAACAGTTTATTATCGGCTACGAATATTGAAGGATCCATAGCCCCTCGAGAGTGGTAAATAAGGCGCCTTTATGTCATCGCGCCGCGCCAATTGCTTCTGGTCAATGTAGTGTTTTAGGTATTCCATCTTCCGGATCACTTATATTAATACTGGTCCTGTCTCATTCAGTACAGATAGAAATAGTCCATTGTTGTCAATTCCATTTGGTCTAAATCACTAAGGACACCGACCTGTCTTTTATTAAATCCATGACTCATAAAGGGGATGTAATGTTACCCACTAGGAAAAGGAATGTCGACTCCATGTGACATTATAGCGACATCCAAGGAATGTCTTCATTCAGTCCTTGTTTGTCCGTCTGGAGTTTGTACACCCATTTCTGTTCACGCCGAAATAAAAAGCTTTTAATATCAGTGATATGGGTGGGTATCATAGGCTGCTCTAACACAGTCCAATGCAGATCAGTGGGAGTGTGCTTTGCCTCTAGGAAATGGTTTGTGAGTCTTGTTGATTGTCTAGAGCACCTGATCGAACTCTTATGTTCTGTAATGCGTGTCTTAACCTTTCGGGTTGTCATACCCACATATCTTTTTTTGCACGGGCAGGTGATTAAGTACACTAGGTTGGAGCTATTACAATTAGTAAATCTCCGTTGTTCCCAAGGACGACCAGTACCAATGTCAATTGTCTGTGATTTGGTAGTATTAGGACACGCTGCACAATTGCCACAGGGATGGTGACCCGTGGCTGCTGGCATGTCCCACAGAGTGCCCAATGCTCGTGATAGTTCACCTTTAGGACGGGTATGGACTAACTTGTCTTTCAGGTTCTGTCCTCTTTTAAAAGCGAATAGTGGAGCTTGTATGGAGTCAGTTCCAGTATTCAGAATGCTCCAATGTTTCTTCACTATTCTTTGAATTTGGTTGGACTGCGTAGTGAATGTACTCACAAAGGTGACCCGATCTTGTTGAGGTTTAGGCGGCATAATCTCCAATAGCCCTTCACGGTTATTATTGGAGGCTCTCTTTTTTGATCTGCGAACTAGATGTTTCGGGTACTCTTTTATGTAAGAGATCCTTTTCCAGACCTCCTGCATGGTGTTCGAACCGGTTTCTGGTAGAACAATTTCTTTGAATGCGCAGAAATTGCCCATAGGGCAAGTTGTCGCGGAGAGACTTAGGGTGACAACTATGGTAATTCAATAGCGAATTCCGTGCCATCGTCTTGCGGAATAATTCAGACGCCAAACCTGTCGACGTAGATGTTATAAGGAGATCAAGGAATGCCAGCTGTGATCTGCTCTGTTCCATTGTGAACCGCAGGAAACGATTCCTTTCGTTCAGCCACTCGTGAAATTTACTGAGTTCAGCTTCGCTGTCCCTCCAAATCACTAGGATATCATCTATATATCGCTTCCACAGACGTACATTGTCTGTGAAAGGATTGGTGTTGGAAAAGATGTGATCTTCCTCAAATCTATGGACATATAGATTTGCTAGGGACGGAGCAAAAATGCTGCTCATACTTGTCCCGCTCACTTGAAGGTAGAGGGAATCTTCGTACTGAAAAAAGTTCTCAGTCATAGCTATATTGGCCAAAGTCATTATTAATCTTACTGGGGTGATTGAATCCAGGTCTCTCTCTGTTAGAAGCGCCTCCACTACTTCTAATGTTTCTAGCTGTGGAATCGAGGTGTATAAACTCTCCACATCAAATGATACCAAGATGTCCGTTCTACTATCGTATTCAATATCAGGAAGGAGTCTCAATACATCTTTGGTATCTTTGAGGTAGGTAGGCATTTCGCTCACCATTGCTTCCAAAAAAACATCAACAAAAGTTGATAACGGCTCTAATAGAGAGCCGATCCCTGAGATGATAGGGGGACCTGGAGGCGGACGTTGGGGTTTATGTATTTTCGGTAAATGATAGAAATAGGGAACTCTGGGATTCACTGTGCATAGATATTGCCCTTCTTTTGCTGTTATCGAACCCTCACTAAGGGCTTCCTCCACAATCTGACTAATTTGTCTAGTCAGTCTATCAGTGGGGTCTGAGGTTAGTCTTTGATATGCCCTAGTGTCATTTAGTTGGCGAAGGCACTCTCGCCGATAGGCATCAGAGTCAAGTAACACAATCGCCCCGCCTTTATCCGCCGGTTTAATAACCACGGATTGATTATTCGCCAAATTGGTAATTGCATCTTGTTCCCTTCGCGAGAGATTGTGGAAAGGTATGTGCTCTTCGCGAAAAAGTTCTTTTAAATCATGATCCACGGCTTCTTCAAAAGTAAGTACTTTTGCTGGGAGTCCTATTGTGGTGGGATTAAAAGTTGAAGGTCTTTTAAGACCGGTGTTAACAACTCTTGTAATAATCTCACCAGGAGCTTGTTGCTTGTGGGCAAATAGGTAGTGGAGTCTGATTTTCCTATAGAACTTACCCATTTCAATCTGGGTGACGAATGGGTCACTCCTGTTAGTGGAGACGAAGCCCAGGCCTTTATTTAGAACTTGTTCTTCCATCTCAGTCAATTGGTGGGAACTGAGGTTAATCACAATGTTGGACCGGTCGACGTCTCCGCTTGATCCTGCTCGATGACTTTCCCACTCCTCAAACCCATCGTTTGGGGGGGTAGGTTCCAGCGTACTTGGCCTTGTTGTGCCGTCCGTTGGCGGCCTCGTGCCCTCCGGCCAGGCCCTAAAAAAGGCTGCTGATTGTAAGCTTGAAAGGATTGGTGTGGATCATAAAGTCCCATCATGGGGGGGGGTAAGTGGGAGGTCCCCAGGGAGATGGTTGCCACCAGGGAGGGGCGCCGGGTGGTGGCCAAACTGTTGGCCATAGCCTCTCCAATTCCTCCTAGTGTTACCTCTACCTCTCTGTTTCATGGGAGTACCTCCTTGATTGGATGCATCGGAATCGCTCGAGCCATTCTCCGAGCTAGAGGTACCGTAGTTTGATCCTCCTTTTTGAGTGTTTTTATTGTATACTGGTGGAGAATAGTCATCACTCGTATATGGATAGATCCTTGCCAGGCTAAAGTTTGCTAGATCTTTTTTGAACTTCTCTAATTTGGTGAACAAGGTGGAGTCCCGAAACTCCTTACTGGTCTTGTTCCCTTCATCTTGTTTCTTTGAGAACACTTTACTTGAAGATATCGTCGTCTTAATCTGACCTTCTAAGGTTTGAATCTCCACGAGAATCTTGTCAGCTTTTTTTTAGCCGTCTTGATGATCAACACCAACCAGTCGCGTGTACACCTCCACGCTATAAGGTACCAATCTCTTAAGAAGTCCTTGTCATCCAGGAATAAACGTGGTGCGTTATTTACTATGAGCCCCGTGGGGGCGCAATTACGGCGCAAATACTCTGCCATTATGGTTCCGTGCACACATACCCTAGCCTGATTCTTTTTTAACACCAGGACTTTAGTCCACCCTTCATCCGTATTAACCTGTGCCGCAGGTAAGAGATCCAGAATGCTTGGATTCTCTGATAATATGTTTTGTACCTCATCCTCATCGAAAGCTAAACCTAAATTGGTAGCCATTGTCTTAGACAAAAAGGAATGATTAGTGACGTAATATCTCAACCACTGGCGTGCCTCAACTCTAACCGAACCTGCCTATGTTGTAAATTAAATGTATCTAATAGTCATGAAAAAATCATGTACGAGTGTAAGAAATTAAAGAAAAAATGAGAAAAACCCACAGCCGAGCAGCTGCTCTAATAACAATACTAACACAAGGGGGTCAGAGGGAAAGTTTAATGACTACAATGCTACATCCCTAAAGACTATTGAAAACCAACTAATTAGTAGCATTTGGTCGAGACCTCAGAAGAGGAATGAATGAATGTGTGTGAGCTGATAGCGAAATCGTTCACTGGGCACTCTCAAAAAGTTTGTAGTGTTCCCATCAGAGTTCCATCCTGTACCGCCCTACATCATTTGGGAATATGACCAATAGCACAAAGGGAGTGACCCAATGCACGATTTGGCACGATTGTGCCCCGTTTATCTTTTATATCCCAATGTATTTAATTACTTGGTAGGTATCAGGAGGTATCTAATAAGCAGTGCTAAATCGTGTAATAAACAAAATATATCAGAAAGGGGTGGTTTCGCTAAAAAGGGGTAAAGGAAGGAAAAAAGTTTAATGGAAACCTTCCATTCCCGCTATTAAAAACAGTGAAAGAGGTAGTGTCAACAAATAACTACCTTAACAGTTGTAATGGTCATGGTCGACATGTTTCTGCAGTTTTACCTTGGGCCCATTGGTCACCTACTGCTTCATCAGGACCTTCAATACTACTGCTTAATTACGTGCATAAACAAAAGGGGGAGTGAAAAATAAATATCACCTTCAGTTCTCCTGGTTGGAAGACCCCCGGATTTCACAATGTGACACACACACCAATATGTAAAGAAAGAAGAGAAAGAGCTCATTAGCTAATTTCTCACATACAGCAAAGGTCATACAAAGTACCTCACACTGGCTGCTAATTAATTATAACAATCACAAATCTTGTTCCCTCAAAAGCGAGTCACAAGAGAGCAGAGTTACCTGTGGTGAAATACACTCACCCAATGTTCTGGAGAATGTCGCCCCACCTCACCCGGCATTAGCGCAGGTATGACGGAGCCCCGCTCTGTTTAAACAAACATAAGCAAACAAGGGGAGGGGTTAGGGGAAGCACAATTAGGCTGGGATAAGCCACTAGATCCTTTAATTCTTATTCCCAAGCAAAAAGTATCTTAACGTGAGCCACACAGGTTGACTGTTGATGTTATTGCTTGGTATGTTTATGAAACGTGGTCCCAAGCTCGTATGCATCAAGAGGCATGCACTAATTCAATATTCGAGCCGAACTCTATGGCACATTGTTGTTAAAATGGGCAGTCTAAAGATGCGAGCGAAAAGCACGTTTAGACTACGCACTAGCACGCGTTTGTCGGCAAAAACTTCTGGGGGACCGTAAAGTGGAATCACTGTCTATTTGTCAAGTTACTCACCTATCCGTCGGTACTCCAGACGTCCATCTGGGCTGTCTGTGGGAGGTATCGACGGGACAGGTCAGCCTGCTTTTACATGTTCCGGTGTCTCTCGAGAGAGGCAGGCGCGGTGCTCTGACGTCGCTGCGCCGCGCATAGACTCATGGGTAATGTAGTTTACGTGCTTCCGATCCGACCGGCAACAAGATTAATACTAGGTTTGTATAATCCTACTGGGGTCTCTTGTCCTACATATTAAAACAGTTTATTATCGGCTACGAATATTGAAGGATCCATAGCCCCTCGAGAGTGGTAAATAAGGCGCCTTTATGTCATCGCGCCACGCCAATTGCTCCTGGGCAATGTAGTGTTTTAGGTATTCCATCTTCCGGATCACTTATATTAATACTGGTCCTGTCTCATTCAGTACAGATAGAAATAGTCCATTGTTGTCAATTCCATTTGGTCTAAATCACTAAGGACACCGACCTGTCTTTTATTAAATCCATGACTCATAAAGGGGATGTAATGTTACCCACTAGGAAAAGGAATGTCGACTCCATGTGACATTATAGCGACATCCAAGGAATGTCTTCATTCAGTCCTTGTTTGTCCGTCTGGAGTTTGTACACCCATTTCTGTTCACGCCGAAATAAAAAGCTTTTAATATCAGTGATATGGGTGGGTATCATAGGCTGCTCTAACACAGTCCAATGCAGATCAGTGGGAGTGTGCTTTGCCTGTAGGAAATGGTTTGTGAGTCTTGTTGATTGTCTAGAGCACCTGATCGAACTCTTATGTTCTGTAATGCGTGTCTTAACCTTTCGGGTTGTCATACCCACATATCTTTTTTTGCATGGGCAGGTGATTAAGTACACTAGGTTGGAGCTATTACAATTAGTAAATCTCTGCTGTTCCCAAGGACGACCAGTACCAATGTCAATTGTTTGTGATTTGGTAGTATTAGGACACGCTGCACAATTGCCACAGGGATGGTGACCCGTGGCTGCTGGCATGTCCCACAGAGTGCCCAATGCTCGTGGTAGTTCACCTTTAGGACGGGTATGGACTAACTTGTCTTTCAGGTTCTGTCCTCTTTTAAAAGCGAATAGTGGAGCTTGTATGGAGTCAGTTCCAGTATTCAGAATGCTCCAATGTTTCTTCACTATTCTTTGAATTTGGTTGGACTGCGTAGTGAATGTACTCACAAAGGTGACCCGATCTTGTATGTATCTTTTATTGTATCTCGGGTAATTATAATCACACAATTAATAAACTTGACATAATATCGCGAAGTTGGTCTTCCAAATTGGATACTAGGGTCTCACTTGGTTAAAGCACGTATATAAATCTACTCATCAAGAACACTTTTAATCTATCTTGCTTTTAAGATTCACTTTTTTAAAACTCTTTATGATTGGAGAAGTGTGGCTCAGGGGTTAGAGGCAGCAGACCCGGAAGCTGAGATCGATCCTGGACCAGGGTTCAATTCCCGCCTTGGCGGGTCTTGGGCTAAAAAATTCCACGGACTCGATAATTCTCGCCCCGGTGCCTCCTCGACTCACGGGTTCACACTCTGCGACTCTGGGCAATAGCTTGCTTAATCTCCACAACGGCCCCTCGCTGCGGGATGCCTGACTTTCACCTTGTGGATACCCTGCTATCTCACAGGGGAATACCAGGAAGGGTTCCCTAAGCAAGCGCCGGGAAACCCACTGCGGGTAGCTGTGCGCTATATAAGCTCAACTACATTTACATTTACATTTACATTTGTATTATATGCCATGTAAACTACACTAATGGGGTCTTTGGACGACATCTGAAAGTTTACAGTGTAACAAATCTCAGGCAGATACTATACACATCTATCCTACCTGTAACCTCATGGGACCATTTTGGGATAAAGTTGTTGATTTAATCAATCAATTTCTGAAGACATGTATTCATCCGGAGCCTAAAATCATCATGTTGGACTACTTATCCAAAGTCCCAGTTAGTGTCGCAGAGGTCTTCCTCTTTGCTATAACTTCTGCTAGGTTGTCTATAGCCTGAGCATGGCTTCAGAAAGAAGCCCCGGATCCTCTGGCTAGGTAGCAAGAATTTCTCTTTCTCGGTGGGCTGGAAATGCCAGTAATCTAAAAAGACCCTAGATGTAGACGATTGTAAAAAATCTGGGAACCAATTAGACAGAGTCTCATCTCTCACACAGTGGCGGCGCCTCCGCTAAGGCAGAGGAGCGTCGCCACACTGCTCTTGGAGCAGTGTGAAGTGAAACATTTTAATGATTTTTTGGGGCTCTTGGAGTAAAGTTAGGGTGGGCATGGCTGGGCTCCCTGTGTCACAGGGAGGAGGAGTGGCTGCTGCTGCACCTGAAGTGTGCATGACGGTTTGGCCAGCCAAACAGTCATGCACACTATGCATGTTTTTTAACACCTGTATTACACAGACTGGGTGGAGAACATGCAACAGGCTGTCAGTCACCATCTGAGCACCGAATCACGGCACTCAGACCAATCACTACGCTGCTGTCATGGTGACAGCAATGTCATGATTGGCTTAGTAGTTCCTGGAAGTTTGGTTGCTTCTGGGAGCCAGGAGAGCAGTAGGACAGAGAAGAGGCTGCGGCTGGTGACTGAGCCGTGACGAGCAGGTTAGTATTTTTTTTCTAAACCGCCCGCCACAGTTCTCTACCAGCCGCCACTGCTCTCACACAAAGGGGAGCAGGGAGGGAATTCAGGAAAAAGTGGTGCCCTCCACTCAAAACAATATATTACAAAATAAACTGTTTCCTACACCCCTACACTCAGCTATATGAAAAAAAATAATAGAAGTCACCTCACATAAGCTTCCACCACCAGCCGCTGGGCAACAATCCCACAAGCTCCTGCTTCTCATCGTTAGGGGAGTTTCTATTTGCAGGATAGGCACTCAAAAATCATGCCTAAATCAACAATGTGACCCTCAGTCAGTATCTTCATCTGACCTCGGGGAAAGATACTAAATAATCTACAGTATCCCTGCAAAAAACACCCTTCTAATGGTGTATCAGACAGGCCCCCTGATAAACATGGAGTGCACACCTTTCACTCACCATCAAACAAAAAATGTGTACAAGGAAGTGTGCCATTCATTTACTTAAATGTCCAGACCTGGCACATAATTAAAAACACAAACTTCACGGTCTGACCGATAATTATGAAAGGCCAACATATTTCATTGTTAAGGCAAATACATCAGGGCTAGAGGGTCAAACACATGTCAATTTTACATCGCACCTAGAGGCAAAAAACGAGAGAGAGATAGAAGAAAAACAAAATACAAGTTAGGGTGGTCAAAAAGCAGTATAAAAATACATGAAGTATAGTCTCACAAAAAAAGATGTTTTGACAAAATTAATCTTTATCAAATGTCCCTGAGCCATGTACATACCAGAAGACACCAGCTAACAATCTGGCTGATCTCATAACTGCCTATGTGCTATAGATATGATGTGTTTCCCTTCATGAATTTTTCATGAGTTTTTTCTGTTCTATCATGTTTTCCTTTTTCACACATACGTTTCTTCACTTTTGCATGATCATTAATTTCTTCTATAACACTGGTGTCAAATTTGACTAAATAGCTATGCCATGTACATTTTTATTGATTCATGAATACAATGATGTAATGTCTTTTGATATCATTCCAATAAAAAGAAGTCTAGCCACACCTAGGGCCTGGTGGGACTACTATTTGAAAAGCCAGGTCTTCAGCTTCTTATGAAATTCAAGAATTGAGAAGGAGGCTCTTATGTCTAGTGGCAGGTTGTTCCATGCTTTAGGATCAAAGTACGAGAAGCCTCGACCACAGGATTTGGTTTTCCATATGTGTGGAATGTGTGGAACAAGGAGTTCCGTTCGGATAAGTGAAGACGTTTTGAAGGTTCATGAAAGAAGATGTGGTTGTTGAGATATGCTGGGCCAGCGTTATATAGTCCCTTGAAAGTATCAGTGAGGAGTTTAAATTGTGCTCATTTGTGAACTGGCAGCCAGTGGAGCTCCTTCAGGTGTGGTGTGATGTGAGTGTGGCGTGGGAAGTTAAGGGAGATTCTGTCCGCCAAGTTCTAAATGGTCTACTGCCTTCTGGCGAGTTTTTTGGTGATCCTTGCGCAAGGGATGTTTCCATAGTCAAGCCTGCTGTGACCAGGGTGTCCATGATGGTTTTCCAGACGCTGATTGGAAGCCATTTGAAAATCTTTCTGAGCATCTTCAGGGCATGGAAGCATGACAGAGGTGATGCATTATCTTGGACGGTCATGTCGAGTTTGCTGTTGATAATGATTCCGAAGTTCTTGGCAAGGTTGGTGGTGGGTCATTTCCAGCTCTGTGGGCCACTAGTTTGTGGCCCACAGTGATTTGCTCTTTCTGAAGGATATGATTTCGGTGTTGTTGTTGTTCAGCTTCAGACAGCTGGTCTTTATCCAGTGGGCAATTTCACTCATGCAGGCATTGAACTTAATTCAGATACTGGGCGTCTTGTTTGTGAGTGAGAGAATGAGTTGCATGTCGTCGGTGTAGGAGAGGATGTTGATGTCATAATAGTGGATGATACTGGCTAAAATGATCATGTATGCGTTAAAGAGGGTCGAGCTCTGGGAGGATTCTTGCGGAACTCCACAGATGAGGTTGCGGGTGTCCGAGGCGTACGGTGCCAGGCTAACTGACTGGGTCTTTCCAGCCAAGAAGGAGCAGAATGATCAGAGTGTGTGTCCTTGGATTTAATTGTTATGTAGGCATTAGGTGAGGATGGGGTGGGAGACTGTGTCAAATTCTGTGGTGAAGTCCAGGAGGATGAGTTCAGCTGGGTCTCCTCCATCTAGAGTCATGCAGATGCCATCTGTGGTAGCAATAAGGGGTGTTTCTTTGCAGTGGTGTTGAGTAGTTGGTGGCCATTAAGATATTCGGTGAGGTGTCTGTTGACGATTTTCTCTTAGATCTTGGCTGGGAATGGTAGCAGGGCGATTGATCTGTAGTTAGTGAGCATTGAAGGTTTCAATGAGGGTTTCATCTGCAAAGGGAGAAGAGTTTGTGTTTCCAAGCATCTGCCAAGGACACGGAAGAGGTGGAGGCATTCAAAATAGGTCTGAGCATGGCACTTATGGGTTGCAGTCCTCTGGAGTAGGTGTGGTGTGAGCAGGAATCTGATGGGACCCCTGAGGGGATAACTTCATGTTGGCGGCTGTGTTTTCTGGGGTGATGATAGCCCTGTGGTTAGCATTGGTTCTTTGGATAAGAGTTCTGTTGGGTCACTCACTGTTTTCCTTGACAAATCAGCATCTATGTACAGCCATTCCTTGCATACCCCGGACTGTCAAATTAAAGCCCATCAAGACTTCATGAGTTGCTAAAGAAAGTTCTGAAACAAAATCCAACAATAATAAACGTTTTGCTATAATGAGACAGTGTCTACAAAATGGTTATTTGAATGCAAATTGTACTAACCATAAGTAAACCACTGTTTCAAACTCCATTTGTTTTTTTTATATATTGTCATAGTCTTCCTTCTTCTCTGTGAATCTCATCACATTATTTTCGGTCTCAAACCGTGAACATGATTGTGCCCTTCTCCCTCGAAGGCCACAATGTTCAGCCAGAAGTGGCATGCATGACTTTTAGTGCGCCGGACACTGGTTTCCTGATGAATGCGCCATAGCTTATGCCCCCCAATGGCCGTCGTCTGTCTCGTTCCTGGGTAGGCCCATGCTATCGCCGCCGCCAACAGCATCAATGGAGGAAACATGTGGTCAAAATAATTAGTGCTGACCTCTCCTCTTCTTGAAACCTGCTGATGCAGCCGGGCCCAAAAAAAAAAAATACAAGCAGAGGAAAATTTTAAAGAGAAAAAAAGGAGGCGCGAAAAGGTGGAAAAGAAATCAGAAGAGGGTGAAAAATGAGGGTGCAGGGTCAGGAGTCAAACATGGACGAGGAGTCAGCAACAACCAGATGAGAAAGATAAGAGAACTGACTCAGAAGAACACTGCTGCAAGGCAGCCAGTACTAAAAACAACTGTGTAGTGTGATTCACACTACTTCAGAATCCTATTCGGAGCCAGAAGCATTATTTTTTTTTCTCGGGAGTAGCATGTTTATTCGTAGAGGCAGCGAGCCAAAAAGTTAACAGGGAGTGCTGAGCCCGTGCACGAGTCGAGCAATGAAAATGTTAGCATGTAAATCTCAAAAAACACCTTGTAAAAATATGATAAATTCTCTCAAAAATTCTAACATTTCTTTAACATGCAGAAGTTTTTTGTATCAGATTATATCACTGCAACGAGAGGCATTTATTAAACTGATAGGTTTCAAGCCTGAACTTAGAAACATTCTTTCTCCTCCACAGTCCTGACTACAATGCCATTAGAGAAGTTAGAGGCAAGTCTGTTGTCAGGGGTGACGTTGTAGTCTAATAAATCAAACACGAGAGTTTTTTTTTTTTTTACTGAAGATGAAGTTATGTATTTAATGTGCTTTCATGTTTTCATATTTTATAATAAAACGGAGGTACAGTGAAATAAAATATTTGCCGAAGATCACACAATTTGCTAAGTGTGGAAGCAGGGATTGATTCCAGGTTTTCTGGTTTCGTATTGTACAATTCGGCTACAAGACAGGCATGTATTTCTCTCTCCTGTTTTACATCAATGGTAATGGTGTGTCTTTAATTCTTGGTGCATGAGGTTAGAGCATTGGTGCAGGGGGGTAACACAGGCCCCGGCAGCCCTGGCGATGCAGGGGTGCCCCAACCCTTTAATGGGTCCCCAACTCTCCAGGAGTAATCCTACTGAGCACAAGACCAAATAATATCTGTGACATATGGGATAATCGAGGGCCCTTCATCACTTTCTTCAGTGGAGCCCAATCATTATGCGTCACGTCACTGCATGGGTGGTAGGCAGAAGCCACTTGAAATCTTAGCTTCTTTTGGCCTTGAGAATCCAAGATGACCTCGAGTAGAGCCCAGTTTTTGGCTCGAGCCTTCAGTGGTTCAGCCAGCTTGATTTAGTCGCAGCATTTTTTCACAATTGGGTAGTCTTCAACATCATTTGCAGAGGGAAGGTGAGCCAAATACACACAAGCATGAAAACAAAGTTTAGGGTATTTCTGGCATAACCAAAACATTTCCCTGTGATGTAGTTCTGCTGATAAAATGTCCTTTTTAAGACGGTGTTAACAGCGTAGCTGCTGCCAGACCTTTGTAATCAACAGTAAAAGAGGTTTTAGTAGTCCTATTGAGCTAGGGGACCTAACCCCACCCACAAGTTGATTCTTTAATGTACAGTATTTGACTGCACAGAACCTGTGTGCTTCCACTTAAAAAGAGTGCTAGGAAGTCGCACATGGAGTAAGACGTGTTTGCTTGGGTCTCCGCTCCATGTCGCCTGCCTAAAGCTGCCTATGCCGGTCGCCGGGGCCCCTGCCTGGTGTCATACTGCTGATAAAGGTTTGGGGTTGCTTCCGGGCGCCCGTGGGTGATCCTACCTGCACTGCTGTCCCGATTATCTGAGCCGTCTCTCCACTGAAGCTCTGTAGCCACCATCTTGAGAAAACCTCTACGCTGTGCGGACTCCGCTGGACAGCCTCGCTCTTTCTCACCAGGAAGCACAGCGGTGGATGCAGTGGTGGGGAAGGCCTTTTATCGGTTCTTTTACCCGAAACTCAGAGAACACTTATTACACCGTTTTAACAGTTTTACAGAGACTTCAGGCCTTACTCCGACTATGGCGAAGGCAGAGATCGTCCTTGTGCCAAAACCCGGCAAGGACCACTCTCCTCTGATTGACCCTAATCAGGTCGGGTTTATCCAACAACGCAGAGAGCAGACAACATTCGCCGGATTTCCCATATAGTGGGAAAAGCGCAGATCAGGGATATGTACCGGCTTGTTTGGTGTCCCTCGACGTGGAGAATGCCTTCCATCGGGTAGACTGGCGCTTTCTTCGGGAATTCCTATGGAGGGTGGGTCTGGACCCACAAATGTTCTCTAGATTCATGGCCTATAACACGCATCCTACCACCCGTATCTGGTTTAATGGATGCCTCACTGCTTCCATCCCGAATCGTCGGGGTTCTAGACAGGGATGCCCTCTATCCCCTTTGTTATTCACCCTTGTGGTGGAACCCCTTGCTATTGTCATTAGACGCAATCCTGAAATCCGTGGTATTCCTTTACGGGGATATGATCATAAGGTTTCCCTTTTTGCGACCTGCTGCTTTCTCTTGCCTCCCCATCTTCCTCTCTTCCAGCGTTAGCCACACTTTTACGATCCTTTGAGATAGCGTTTACGATTCCGAATCAATCTCTCTAGGTCACACGCACTCAACCTCACCTTCTCTGCCTTGGAGGTTCGGGACCTAAAAGGATTACTCCCTCTCCAATGGACAGATAAGTCGATCAGATACCTAGGATTATATCTGACTTCCTCACTTTCTTCTTGGACATCGACTAACTGGCCTAGATTTAGAGGGGCGATGCAAGAGGTACTATATAGATGGAAGGGTCTCCCGTTGGCATAGCTGGGGTGCATTAATGCTATAAAAATGTCGCTCCTCTGAAGATCTTGTATTTATTTCAATCCCTCCCCACCCCAATAGCTCAGGCAGACATTCTTTTGCTTCAGCGGGAATTCACCTCCTTCGTGTGTGGGCGATCGCGCCCGTGTTTTTCTAACAAGACCATGATGTTACCTCTGGATCGAGGTGGGCTCGCCAACCCTAATCTTTTGGAATACTATTGGGCATGCCACCTTCAGTAAATTACAGAGTGGGTAGTCTAAGACAGTGAGAAACATTGGTTCTATATGGATCAGGCGGTTTCCTGTAGGCCATGTAGGACCTGGCTTGGCTCTCTCGTGGAGCTCATCCCGTAGTGCCTACATCGCTACTCCCACTAAAACAGTCCTAGAGGTTTGGCACAAATTGGCGGTATCTCAGGGTCTGACTACTTTTCCCTCCCCTAATACTCCCATTGTGCGTAATCTCATGTTTCCCCCCCCCCCATTGCAACCTAGGGTGTTTGGCACGTAGTCTGATGGGGAGTGCCGGGTCATCCAAGATTAGTTTCAAGGCGACAAACTCATCTCTTTCGATCAATGCAAACGGTCCTTCCACCTTACAGAGGGGGCTCGGATGTAATACTATCAGCTACGGCATTGTTTGCTTGCTCCGGCCTATTCCAAAGGTGCCACTAGAAAACTCACAGATTTTGAAACTCTTGTGCCTCAATTAGTTGGGTCGAGGGGATTGATCTCTCGCACTTACACTGTCTTGCAACACTCACATCAACCCCTACCTCACACTTACCAAACGCAATGGAACACTGACCTAGGGGAAGACATACCTCCAGAATTTTGGGCCTGGTTGTGGAAGGATATCCTGAAAATATATCATAGCATACCTTAGCGCAAATCAGCTTATAAGCTTATGTTGCGCTGGTACTTCACCCCGATTCGAGTTCACTAGATGCTACAAAACCATACTAAGCATTAGACCCCGACAATGACGTCCATGAAATACGCAGACTGGCTGTTGATACTGCAGATGCTGGGTGCTGCCAGGCAATCCATAGCTCTATTTTTTTTTAAAGAACCCCCCCCCCCCATGGCCACTTGGTTTCTACGTTTGTGGCAGGGTTTAGCCCTTGAATTGCTCACTGCACGTATCAATCATGCTGATACCAAATTCACTCTGGTTTGGCATCCCTTAACATGACATCTTTCTAGTATGGAATATTCTCGATTGGTTTCCCCTAGGTTAACTACCCTGCAGCTGTTTGACTACTCCCTTGAACCTTATGTGAGGGGCCTTAGACAAGACTCTCCAGAACCGACTTCTTCGTAGTAAAGGCTTCTTCTCCCCTCCTACCACGAGACCTCTGCCCCCCTCCGACCACAGTCTATATTTAACGCACCTTCCCTTGCGCTCTCGCTTAGTTGAGCGGTTTGACCCCCCTCCTCTTTCTTTCTCTTTTACTTTTCCTTTCTGTCTTCTTTTCTATTGTTTCACGTGAGCCATGTGCCCCTAGAGTTGCTCAATTTGATCTAATGAGTTGTTTAGTGCAAGAGCCAGGTGAGCTGGCTATTCTTCCGCTTAAATCACTTGATGCCGCAGGCTGGGAAAACCTCCATAAGACCGTAGTGAGATCCAAGGCCTCCCCTGTGTCCTTCTCGAACTCTGGGGGACGCTAGGTAACTGTGACAGGGTCAATAGCAAATTTTTGCTTCATGCTTTACCTACTCCCTCCTCACTGACAGTGTGGGCTAGGGTGTGAAGGTACTAACTCATTTCTTTCCATTTTATTTGTGGTACTCTGACACCAAAATTAAGTGACAATGTTTTTTTTAAAGTCGTTTTGGTGGGGCTACATAGGATTCACCTGTGTGTTCTATTTTCAATAAACAGATTTGAAACAAAAAAGAGTGCTTGTAAAGCACCTTTGCCTGGTTGGAAAGCATTTGCTTAATGCAGCAGGACTGTTTGCTTTGGTAACAAGTCAATGATCAAGTCTATAGGCCTGATGTGTTTATTATGAAAAGTTCCAATCAAGGCAGTCGGCCTGATTTATTAAATATGAATGGCATACTTAAACGTCAATAGGCACATAAGGGTGGATTGATATTAATCTGCATGAAAGTATTTTGTTACATTGTATTGTAAATAAAAGATACCCTTTTGTATGCCGGGGTCAAGTAGATTTACAAAGTAAATTTATTGAGGAAGATATCTCTTAAGTTACGAGTTATATGTAATTGCCCCACCTGGCACTCAGCCGACTCTATCCAACTCTTCCAGTTCAGGCATGCATCAACATTTCATTATTTCACACACACTGCCCGAGCAGCAGGGAACTGAGAAACTATGGAGAGGATGTTGGCCTAACGGCTAGGGCGCTCGACCACGGACCTGGGGATCTGGGTTCGAGTCTGCGTAACGGCGCCAAAAACCTCCTGTGATTCTGGGCAAATCACTTAATCTCCCCGTGCCTAAAATGAAAGTGTGTCCTCATGTAACGTAACTGGAAAAATATGTAAAGCGCTCTGATACCTGATTCGGTTCGGGTCTAGTTCGCGCTATATAAAACTCTGCAAAAAAAAAACCAACCCATCAGGTTACAACACGTTGCCTCTCACAAATAACCGAAGTAGGAACGGGTTTTGGGGCTGATTACACTCTTTGATACCCAGTGGGGACACAATATTTGTAGTAAAATAACCCTTATTAAGGCTTCTTAGGATAGCATTTTTTCTGCAAACTAAATGAAGTCAGTAGAACTTTAAGGATGGGTTGTTATTACACAGTGCTATTGTATGTAGACTAGTATTAGGTTACATGAAATTTCACTGACTACCATAGTAGGCAAAGGTTTTGGTGTTGGTGATGCGCTTGACCAAGCCCTGGGAGACATTTACACTATTGTTTCTTTGTTAGTTGCTCTTAGGCGGGACTTCACATTTTTTGCCATCTAATTCTGTACATATTTCATGTTTATTACTGTATTTAATGATTGCCTTTTGGGGAAAGCTTATCCTCAATCCAGTAATATCACATTGGTTATGGTGAAAAGCTTGTGATAAAGGCTGTAGACCTGATTGGTTCATTGAAGACAAATAATGTCAGATGCAATGTGTTTTCTTCTGTTTATTAAGAAAAGTTATGACAAAGGCAGAAGGACTGATTTATTTATTATGAATCACATATGTTAAAACCAATACACCTTTGAGGGCGGATTGCTATTGCACCCTTTTTAAGCCTACAGATAGATTTTGTGTTATATGGAATCTCATATATTACATTAGAAGGCAAGGCTTTTTGTGTTGAGTGCCCCTTTTGACAAACCGCGTGGACAAAAATTGCACTGTAATAATCCTTGCTACAATTGCTTTTGAATATCTGACAGGTTTAGTTGTTTGCCTGGATCTTGTAAACAATTCATATATATACTTAAAGGGGCGTATGCTAACCCTCGTCTGCCACTGGTCTGCATGAGTGCCATTTACACTCGGTTTCCATCCATGGCAGCATACTACATGGTCAATGGGTGAGCTCACTTCAGCCATTGGCTCTATTGCTCTGTGTATTTTGTCATTTGACTGACCAAAGCAGCACATCTGCTTGAAAATGAGTGCACTTCAGAGTCAGGCCCAGTGGAACATTTCTTTAGATTAACATTTTCTCTTTTTATGGGTCCACTTTAATTTCTTCCCGTCTCATGTTTCCATTTTCATCTTGTAGAGCACACTACAGATCCTCAGACAGTGCTAAGAGGTCATTTGCTTGCCACTAATTTAATCTCTATTGCACTAATCCCCATGGACATTGCCTTTAAACCAAAGGACCATCACTGAATATATTGGTTATAATGTATCATTGTATCACCATTCCAACATGGGCAAAATATTGTTTTTAAATGTGGCAGACATGGAATTTTAAAACAATAATACACTATGTAGAATACCATCTCAAGATGGCTAGTCTGCTCTCTACTATGTTTAATTTTACTTTATATTGCTAGCATATGCCTGCCATATTTAGGTGGCAGCATGTTTTTATTTTTCTACTATTATTCTTTCATTTGTTCTTGCTTATATTGTTCAGTTTGTATTTGTATTTCATTGTGGTGGTTTAAGTGGCTGGGTGAGTAGGTAGGAAGATTTGTACAAGGATGAGGGACATATTGAGTACCTAAACTGATAAATGACTGACGTTTCATGTAAAAGCCATAACTATTGGCATTGTCAATGCTTTTTAATGCCGTGTGGAGTACAATTTCCAACAAAGTCACAAATTTCACATAGATGCTTGTAGTTTTTGAAGTTTTCAATGGGACGTTGTAAAGCTTGCGAACTAAAAGATTCACACAACCACAATTATGAAGTGTGCAAAGTTGAAGTGTACTAATTGGTGTGGCATACATTGCTCACATCATACAGATGACATACAAAAAGTCTTACCTTTTTAAAGAAAGCTATATCATAATCCTTGGAAAATTTCTCAGTTATGTTGGTTTTGATCAATTATGACTTCGAAGAAGTATAACCTAGTTCAGCTACTCAGGTCGTCAGACTCTGGGGCCTAAGATTGTGAGAAAGCTCTGCAGTCTGAGGTCGCAGATTCTAAGCCCTGCATTACAATGCTGCTGTCAGAGGCCAGAACTTGTACATTCTGTGAGGCATAATAAATAACTTTGCTGGCTGTACTCAAAGGCTGAAAGTTCTATATCTTATGCCAAATCCTTAACGTTTGGTAGCCCCTAGTGGTAGGTTTGCTGTGCAACCAGTTAAGGTCTGTCAAATCTGAGATAAACTCAGCTCTTCAAAATGTAATGCCCTAAAGTCATGATAGCATGAGGGATAGCTGTGCAGTCAAATGAAAAAACCCGCTAACTCTCTGTAACTGTGATATATCTTACTAGGGCCTGGTGGTCGGTGTAAGCTATGGGATAGTTCTACCATGTGAGGCCACGAGTCAGCAACAGCGCCATTCACAGTTAGTGATCATATTTAACCAAGCTCTTGAACTCTTACATCAAGAAAACTTACAGACTATCTGAAAAGATTATATGTCAAAACATGTGTATTTTGACTGTTTCAATAGAAACACCATGTTAGGTGCATACATTTTGAAGTAAGTTCCCTTTAGGGTCCACTTGATTCTCCCTGAAATAAGCCTAACTGCACGTTTTAGGCCACTTTTGCTTTGCACAGCCACACATACCATGTTTATTATGTGCTATGATATTTCTTTAGAAATATACTGTTCATATTATTATTATTATTATTCAGTTCTTCTTTTTCGATTCACTCTGAACATTTCGTACAAGGTCAAACAACATGGTGCCCAGTTTTGCTATGATTGGTCAGCAACATCTCCAAATGTTTAGACTCAAAAGAAAGGCACAGCTGCTGTTTCCAATGCAGCACTTTTTATCATATAAACTGAGACTTGCCTTTGGAAAACACAGAGGAGGATTCTTGTAGAGGCAGAGGTCATGGAATGGGTGCCCCAACCTTGCGTAAACTGAGTTTACACTTATGATGCGGACCACCTAACTATAAAATGCCAGGTATGGGGTCCGGTTCTAATCCCAGAGATCATTGATATATTCTTGTACTCACGTAGTGAGGGTAGGCTTAGACAAATATATAATTCGTCATGATAGGGCTTTTCATTGTATACAGTTTGCTCGTAATATTGAATACTTCACTCAGTTGCACATGTTTCTAAATCACAACACAGTTGCTTCATAATAGAGCAAGATAGTTTCAATAAATATTGTAAACTTTCTTATTGTCTTTCTTTTGTTTATTAGGCTCCCTATCTTGACAAAGTAAATCAGAATGAAAATAGATGTACATTTACCCTATTTCATATAAGATTACTGCTATTTGTTGATGTTGTAGAGACATGACCTGGGTCAAGGAAGAAAAATGTATTAGTGGGTTCTCGGAACAAGACTAGAATCATATTTTATTAATATATTACAGTGCATGGAGTTTTGCCAGAATACTCTGACACTTAAGAATAGTTGATAGATATGAAAATGAGAAAAAGTTTATAAAAAAGATGACAGAGACAATCAGGGATAGACGTAAAAGCTATGATGATAGAAAAAGGAAAGAATGTGGAACAGACAAATTGAAATCAAATTAAACAAGTGAACATTATTAATGATCATAAATGAATACATCATAAATTTATAGAACCCAACACTTTTTCTACCCCATGGCTCTAGTAGCATACCATCAAAAAATTACTTTTTAGATCACTGCTAGAACTGCCCAGTTCAATCTAACTATGCCTCCTAATTCTGATGGAATTTTCAGGGTCTAAAAACTCAATGCACATTAGGTTTACATTCTCAAAACAGCACTGCTGCTAGACTTCTGCAGACTATGGAAACATACCCAAGCATGTGGTTCAAATGTGGTTCAAATAAAAAAAAACATGTTTGTTAAAGATGCATGCAGTTTACAAGCCCTACCTAACGAAAATATATTTTCTTAAATAGCCTCTCTAGACGATTTGTACTTCATCCTGTAGGCCAAATATGTATATAATTGGGTTGTTTCAGTTCTAAATGACTCACTTAATGTTAAATTCCACTCTTTAATATATATAACGGAAGAAAAGTGAACTTCCAGGTCACATGTTTCTCTCTAGTCTTGTAATGTATTTGCCCTCCATTTGAGAAATTAATTCAATTTTTTTTTGCTATGCATTAAATGCCTAATACTGTACATCCTCTGCTCTTAGTTGGCTGTTTACTTTATTCATTAGAATTGTTGAGCACTTAATTCTTACTGTTGTTTCAGCTTTTTAAAGTAGTCAAACAAAACACTGTTTTTTACTTCCTTACTGCAGAGTTGCTTTGATGTTTTTTTAACACGCTATTTTAAACAACACAGCCATGTTCTGTGATAGAAACTTCAGAAAGGTGCTTCTTAAATAAGTTTTTACATTCTTTATGAGGCTTTAAAGATTTCTTGAACTGCTTACAGGAGTGATGACACTTCTATATTTGCCTCATCTTCTTTTAACTGCTCTTTATTCACATCAGCTCTTACACCAAACAAACATTTTAAAAGTTAATTCCTGACTGTTCACATCTCATAAAACACTGTTTTCTAACATCCTAGACTGAAAGTCTGTCTTGATTAATAAAAGAGTTTCAGTGGATTGTTTCTCCCCTGCTGTTTCTCTTTGTCTCGCTTTTTTCTACTGAGAATACTCTGCCTCTGACATGTGATACACTCCACCTGTGCTCTGTCAAACATTTCCCTCACAACTTGTATTGTCCGTAGTACAATCATTTCCATACAGAATTCTCATGAATTTTAAAGTGCACCTCTCTTTGACTACTCCTGGACTGTTGATATGCCATTGAATTTAATGACGTTATCTTACAGACTGCAATTATGAAGGCTGAGCATACATTTCAGATACATTACTTAATAAGGGATGCAATATAATAATACATCCACTTATTCAGCATGAATTGTTGATTATAAAATGCATTCTAAGTCGTTTAGAAAATGCCAAGCTTGGATTACATTTTACAATATTCACAGTTGGTGTGCTATCTCAGTATCACACACTGAGCATTTTACCATATTTTGATAGATGTAAATAATTAATTTATGCCTGAAGTTATTTTTCTAATTCATGGATGCTGCACTAAGGTCTTCACCTCTCTTCTTGGAGTCATGACACAAATGTCCCACTTTCAGTAGTTACACTCATCAAAATCATTTGCTCCCCCATCTGTAAATCAAACGTTGCTAAAGGGGACCCATTGATAATTACCTGTTTCTTTTTCTGTTCAAACTAACTAACTCCAAACTAAAAACAGTCCACATCAAGTCTTGGCAAGCACAATCTTTCATCCAGTAACAGGCAAAAAAAACCCTAGCCTCTGGAGCCAACTCGACAAATAATTACCTTTCAGTCATTCAAACAACTGAAATATTCTTGTCGATTACTGTTAGATTCAAAGTCATCGAAACACTTTCTCAGAGGATCTTTCCATGAGGCCAATGTAATTTTCCATTTGCAACATTTTGCCCTTTAGGAGTCTGCATTTCACTGGGAGCACAACTTGCATCCAATTCCAGTCTCTGATTAACATAATACAGCTTGGTTTCGTTATTGGAACATAATTGTATTCTGCATTATCCAACATTTGCACTTTCAGATCCCTATTAGTGAACAGCATACATTTATTTTTGTCATATAGGAAACTCTCCTAGCTGCTGCACGTTTATCCAAATTGCCATGGAGATACACGAAGCTCCAGAGGAAAGATTTCTAATGCACTGCCTTTCACCTTACCAATATATTAGCCCCTTCCTCAAGCTTCCTCTTCCCATTAGAACACATTTTAAATTGAAACTTTATTAATAAGGAAGACTGCAGAGAATGGTTAACTCCACTATATGAATTATTGCAAAGTTATGTTTTACTATTACACATTCTATAAAAATCTATTTCAGAATCTCATGTAAAAATACATGCTCCATTTGGCGTCATGGATGTAAGCACTGTTCATAGATCCAGTGCATATGGTGCAAAGTGGCACTATAGAGCAAATGTACTTACGTTTTAAAATTGCCCTTACAGTGTGATGCATATGAATGTATGTGCCACATTGGGTCCTCATGCTTGGGTTCATATTTTCCAGTGGAAGTGACTTTCCATTTAAGGAGAATTTTCTGTCAATGTTTCTGGATTTTTTTCTGGTGCTGTTTCTGTGTCTTGTGTTTTTTTTCTAGTAGTCCGTGTTACTTCCACAGTCTGAAATAAGGCATTCAGTTTATCTGATATATTCCTCTCACAGCAGAAGGAAAACATGAGTTAATACACACAGATTTGGAATGACAATGTCATATAATAACCCAACCTTAATATGCTTTCAAAGATTGCACCAGTTCTAACTCTACAAGTTACTTTATACTGAATATGCTCTATAGGTATTGTCATTGGTGAACAGCATAAGTATGAAATAGTGACACTATACTGTAGTACTGGAAAAAATATCGAGAAGGGCCACACTTACCAATAGCCCAATAACATTACCAAATAACCAGTCAGTTGGCAGTGAAGAAATAGCAATCGTTTATTAACTAAAAGACTCTGCGCAGAGGAGCCCCCTGGTCCACACCAAAATCAGTGCGCCGAGACTGACGATTTACACATGAGACAAGTCATTTATACCTTAGTTACATTACATGAAATAACCGTATTTAGCCACCTCCCAATAGGTACAAGATCTTAAGGAAGAACCATATTTGGCACACAAAGCCTGCTCAGAAGTCTGTTTCTGCTATTATGGGGAAGGTCAGAAAGGGTAACTCTCTTACGTCTTGGTACATGGGAGTAACAGCCTGGCGCCGGCAAGAATGTGCTTATCACCTCTAAAGCCAGATGCAACCTTGGGCCTTAGAGCACAGAAAAACATCGTGAATTCAGCTGTCTTGTAACCCAACTAATTGGGACTTGCTCGGTAACATGAAAAACAACACGTGATCACTACCCAGGCCCGAGTCGACAAATGCAAAATGGCGTTAGTGTGGTTCCTCTAACTAATGTGCAACTTAACCTATAAGAAGAAACAAATGCTACTCTTTGTTATTAACACTAAATGGTACATAACTATGAATATACGTGTATGCAGCTACATCAGGCTAACAATGTTATATTAGTAATGACAAAAACGGAATTCTGTACCACAGAACCGCCCTATTAGCGTGATGTAGCTAAATTAATCCTCAAAGATACCTTCATCTATCTGCATCAAATCTCGTATTTCCTGTTGTACCATCTTAGATTTTTCCTTCTTCGAGGGGGGCGGTACCATGGCAGAGGACACTTTCCTGGCACAATAGGAACAACAGGCAGGCCCACAATGTATGCATAAGCAACATATGAACAGGACACTCACTATACCTACTAATACCATCAACATTTTCCATCCCCAGGTTGACAGTTGGCCCCAAAACCAGCCGGAGAGGGACCAACTCCCTGTGTCAGTATGTATTTCTGCTGCTAAACGGTGTAATTTCTGAATGGCTAAATGGACAGAGGGGGCGGAGTCAGGAATATATACACAACAGGCGCTGCCGATGACCCAACAAGTTCTTCCTCGATCTGCCAAGATAACGTCTAGCACCATACGATTTTGAAGAGAAACAAGTCTCGTAGCCTGAAGTTCTACTGTCAAATTTGTTAAGATACCAGCAGTGGTATTAATGACTCTTTCAACTACTCTGGATAACCGCCTCACCTCGTTGCTTGTTATTATGGGTCCCCAAATAGGAAACACTCCCTTTACTATATCAACGAAATGCTTCTCTGGGGTATCGGTTTGATCTACTTCTGACATATCCAATTCTCTTTTATCACGTCTTATTAGTGACCCTTGTCCATCTAACCGATGATCCTTATGATAATTTGAGGGAGCTATATATACAGGGGGATACAAGAAGGATAGATAACAATGGCCCATCCACCCCCGGGGAAGCCAAGTATAAGCGTTCTCTCCACAAACAAAATAAACATTTGGGGGTGTTATCAATGGTGGGCTACTAAAGGTACGCAATCGATAGGTGTAATTGCACCGACTGTCTCCTACCGGGATATGTCCTATTCCTTGTACACAAAATGCTGAGGTGCTATTTAATATGGGCACAGGATTGGCTTGTCATCAGTAACATTTCGATCCTGGAAGTGTTGAAAATACTGGGTAAAATTAAATTCGCAAAATCCAATATCTCTGTTTTCAACCATGTGACATTCTCATATTCGATATTCATATTCATGCAAGCCTTGGGGTCCAAGGACCCCTCCCCATTATTTCCCTGTTGGTCAAAACCTTGGTTTACTTCTATATAAGTCAGGATCATCTCATAATCCCTTTCGATATATCGAGAGGTATCTACAGTGCAATGCAAGTACATCATACTCAATAATTTTAACCAGGCTGCACAACTTCCTAGATAGGATAATGGCAATGAGATAAAGAGATCATGTTGATGCATTACAGAGGGTAGCAGACCGCAAACCCAACAATTTGTCGTATTGGTAGCACTGTGAGTCTGATGCAGCATTTCTACAAATACATTCTTAACATAGGTCTGACAATGTCTTTCTTTATGAGGGTCTAACGTAAAGAAATGGTGCTCTATTGGCGGGGTACGAGTCCCTATCACCGTATGCATGGGGTGATGAAATTCTTGATATAAAAACACACTCATTATTATAATAAACAACATTGCAACGATTATTATGAAAGCAACCTTCACTCTGGTTGTCCATGATGAAAACATAGGTACATAAATGGGCATATATCGAGGAGCAAGGGGACGCTCCTCCTTAAGAATAAATCAACCAAAAGGGTACATTCTAACTAGAGTCCAAACTAGTCTAAAAAATGCAGTCCGTCCCGCCAGAGGGTGCTTCTTTCCTGTGTCCGTCTAGAGCCTCACAGGCAGGCTCCTGTCATTCATCAAAAAGGAACAAACTCTTTTGTCGATTATTTTCTCCCACTACAACCTGGGCCCCTTTTTCCTTGTTTCTCAGTCTTTCTTTCTGAACAGAGCAACACAAAGTTCCAGCTCTCAACAGGTTCAGTCCAGCGTCTCGCTCAGTATCCCCAAGATTCTCTAGTAAGTCCCTACCACTAAAGTATTTCCCTATCTCCTGCAATTATTGGGGGTACCGTGTTGGTTTCTGGGCCGCAGGTTGTATCGAGCCTGACCTGGCAATTCTGGATCACTAAACAAAACAGATGAGGAAGCATCCAAGGTGCCAGGTTTTCCACGAACCTTTCGTGCAACAACTGGAGCAACAGATTCAGAGGCCAATTCAGGACTTGTTGACGCGGCCTCTCTCGTGCCCTCGGCTCCCCTTTCTTGCCCTTCAATTTCCTGGGCGTCAGAAAAAGGAACCACACAAGGAACACTTTCACCTTCCTGGGTCAAAATTCCTTCTGGATTCAGATGATCAAAAGGAAGGGGAAGTGGCACCCTTTTAACATGAGCAACATGGATCCAGTGCTTCCGTCCAGTTACCTTCACCGCTGTTCGGGTGGCCAGCAAAACTTGCACCGGTTCCGTCCACCTAGGCTCAAGGCTCAATTTCCGCCGATCATTTTTCACCATTACCCACTGGCCAGGCTCCAAACGATGTCCCGAACCCTCTGGCAGGGGCTGCAATACATCAGATACCTGTTGGTGGATAGAACGGAGGTCTTTAGTCAAAGCATACAAATAATCTGACATCATTGGATAATCTATTTCTCTAAAACTTCTCGGACGAGGAACACCCCATACATTAGCTGGTCGTCCAAAAATAACCTCGTACGGGGATAAACCTGAACGGAAATGGGGGTCATGCGTAAAGACATCAAAGCCAAGGGCAATGTGTCTGGCCACCGCAACCCGGTACTTTCCTGAATTTTAGCCATTTTCAACTTTAAGATCCCATTATATTTCTCGACTAACGCAGCGGGCTGAGGATGTCGAGCAGCATGAAATTTCTGTTTTATGTGTAATCCATTACAGATATGTCTGATTAGATCAGCATTAAAATGGGTCCTGTTGTCCGACCATATGATCCGAGGGACCCCATATCTTGGTAAATATTCCTTTATTAGGGCTTTAGCACTTGCTAGTGCAGTATTTTCCTTGGTAGGGTAAGCTTCTACCCACTGAATGCAGAAACCACTACCAGGACATACTTCAGATTATTCACTCTCTCCAATTGGATATAATCCATTTGGAGCACCTCAAAAGGTAAAGAGGGTGGTGAAAAGTTCCCTCTAAGAACAGGTTCTCCTCCTCCAGGATTGTATCGTAAACAAACCATACAATGTTGGACCAGATGAGTGGCAAATGTCAAAATATTGGGATTATTCCAAACTGGGTCCAGTAAATGATAAATTCCCTTTGCTCCTATATGTGCATTTCCATGGGCCATAGTCACTACCGCATTGACAAAAGCATTGGGAAGCATCCATCGTTGCTTATCACTTAAATCAACCCAGCAGTCATTATCATCCAACCTCCCTACTTCATTCTCCCATCGGGCCAATTCAGCAGGGGTAGCTTCCTTCTGTATCTCCCGGACCCTCTCCATGGTGTTATCGAAAATATCAGACTCCTCCACCCACCTGGGTGGATTTACATACATCGGGGACATTTTAGATTTAGCAGTGTCTTTTGCAATTTGGTCAGCGAAAGCATTTCCTTCTCCCACAGTATCCACTATGGCTTTATGAGCACTTCATTTAACAATTGCTACATTCCGGGGCAAGGTCAACGCAGTTACCAACCTTAATATCAAAGGGCCATGTTGTATTATGTTGGCCATGAGAAGTGAAGAATCCCCTTTCTGCCCACAGCTTCCCAAAACTATGAGCCACACCAAAGGCATACTGGATATCGGCATAAATGTTTACCTCCAGTCCCTCACTTAGCTCACATGCTCGGAACAGGGCTATTAGCTCAGCTGCCTGTGCAGAATGATAGGGAACTCGAGACGTTTCAACTGCAGTACGCAGGGTGGTGATTGCGTATGCAGCTGTCGTCGTGCCATCTGGTAATTTAAAACAAGAACCATCCACATTTAACTCCCCCTGGGGGTCAGATAGGGGCGTGTCTGTGCAGTCCACCCGTCCCTTCGTTTCTTCTTCTGTCCGAAATATACAATCATGTATGTCATTATTTGGTTCATCCGAAGGGAGGGGTAGTAACGTGGCTGGATTCAGAGTAGCACACCTATTTATAGTAATATGAGGGGCAAACAAAGTCAATTCATATCCAGTAAGACGTGCACTTGTAAGGTGCTGTGTCTTTGTTTTATTCAAAAGTGTGTCCACAGAGTGCGGTACCATCACTGTGAGGTCAGAATTTAGCACATCCTTCCGACTGCCTAATGGCCACCGCCACCGTGGCAGTAGCCCTCAGACAGCTAGGAAGTGCTCTAGCGACATGGTCCAATACTGCTGAAAAATAAGCACAAGGTCTTTGCTTACCACCAAATCCTTGTGTTAACACTGAAAGCAAACAACTGTCCACCTCGTGCACGTAAAGTACAAAAGGTTTTCGGTAGCCAGGAGTTCCTAAAACAGGTGCAGACAAAGAGCAGTTTTCAAAGAATCGAAAGCTTTCTGACACTCATCCGTCCAGGGTAAGGGTTCATGTACTTCTTTCGTAATCAGATATAACAGTGGTTTAGTAAGCAGAGAAAAATTAGGAATCCAGTGGCGACAATAAGAGGTTATGCCAAGGAATGTACAAACGTCTCGTTGAGTACGAGGAACAGGCATGTTAAAAATAGTACACACACGTTCAGGAGTCAACTGCCTCCCCTCTTTCGACAGTAGATGACCAAGGTAGGTCACCTCCTGTCGACAATATTGAAACTTAGAAAGAGATACTTTATTTCCGTGGGCTGCTAGATGGGACAATAGTTTAACCGTAGCTTCTTTGCAGCCCTCCTCCGTATCAGACGCCACCAACAGGTCATCGACATACTGGAGAAGGACATTTCCTAAAGGTAGAGTCAATTCATCCAAAATTACCTTCAAAGCCTGACTATAAATACTAGGGCTTTCTGTATAGCCCTGAGGAGCACTGCAAAATCTAAAGCTATGGCCTGATAATGAGAAGCCGAAAATATGTCTACTCCAGGGTGTATAGGAATGCATGAAGAAAGCATTCTTTAAATCAATAATTGAGAAAAATTTAGTAGTAGGGGGAATCATATTAAGTATCGTTGTAATATCCGAGACCACTGGATATTGTGGTACTACCACCTTATTAACCTCCCGGAGGTCAATTACAAAGCGGTACGCATCAGCATAATCAGGACTGCTCCCTGTAGGAGCCTTCTTCAAAATCGGTAATATGGGGCTGTTACATGTGTTAGAAGCTGTCTCTTCCACCACGCCCTTGTCTATTAAATCCTGTATTATCGACATTAATGCCTTTTCCCCTGCTGGGTAGATTTTATACTGTGGAATACGAGGCAACCAAGCATTGGTTTTTAACGTAATGGAAACTGGTGGAATATTTAATAAGCCTACATCAGTATCACCAGTTGCCCAGCAACGTAGGAGGAATGGCCGCCAGTTCCGGAGGGAGCTGGTCGCTTTTCATGGTGTATTGTTCTGGTGACTGGACTATCAAATATACTCCATCCGGAGAACAATAGATCTTAGCATGCATCTTTTTATCAAATCCAATCCCAATAAATTTTCCCCACATTGCGATGTCAACAGAAATGGAGAATCTACTGTAACTGGGCCTATTGTGAATGAGAGTGGCTTCGAAATGGGGCTTACTACTGGAATACCGGAAAATCCAACTGAAACATTATTATGCCCGGACAGAGCAGCCCCTGAGACCAATGAATGAGCAATCGAACTATTCATTGCACCCGTGTCCACTAAAAAGTTTTCAGACATTCCCATTATTTGTCCTTTAACGTAAAGCCCCTTTTGGTACACGGGTACTAACACTTTGCCCTTTTCTGTCCGTGGCTGTCCTATGCATAAAAATATCCATCTGATTCGTCCATTCCATAATCTCCATTATAATACTGCTTCCCATTGATATTATCAAAATAATTCCCTCTGGACTCACCTCGTATCACTTCCCCTCTTTTCAGGTCGCCTCGATCAACACCACCCCGTCCACTTCCTCTACCTCTGCCTCTCACAGCTCCATTCTGTGCTAAAAAGAAAGGACACTGAGCTCACCAGTACCCTACCTGCTTACAATAAGGACACTGATTCTGGCCCAAAGCAAAAGCCGGACCTCCTCCTCGTCCTGTCCCTGCCCCTCTTGGAACAATCCCCCTTCCTCCTCCTTCATTCCTGCACCGTCCCCGGGCCACCTGTTGTAATAATACACGGGTTTTAAGATCCTTAGTCTTTTTATCAGACTTGTCTTTACTCTCATTTTCCCTATGCTCATAATATTGGGTCATACTCAATATAACTGAGGGAGTAGAGGTGGTCCAAGTACTTTCGGCAGCCTGGAGCCGTGCCGATACCTACGGCAACAAATTAGTCACAAATCGATTAACAAACAATCTTACTCCCCCTTCTACCGATAAATCCTGTCCACTGAAATCAATAAACACGCCTTCAAATCGATTAAAGAAATCTGATACACTTTTCATCCTTTTTCTGTCTACAAGCAGTCAGTTTATCCCAGTCCACTTTTCGGGCTGGAATTAGGGTGTGCATATATGTAATAATTCGACCTGGCAAGGCCAAAATTTCAGCTCTAGGTTTATCTCCAGGTTTCCGTTCCCCGTCCCAAGCCTTAAATTGCTCCCACGTCCCCCCTAACTCATTAGCGTGAGGTTGGTCATGTACCTGGTGCCACACATCAACTGGAACCAATAATCCATATACCCACTGTTCTTGAAACTGTGCTTCAACTCGGGCCTGAATGACTTGATTGGCATTATCCCTAAGTTCCAGGATTTCAGGATGGTAAATGGGATGGACTTCTCGCATGGGATGCTAAGAATCCCATGTGGGACATTTTGTAAATAATCTTTGCCGATATCACATAATGGTAACCAAATTTCCATATACATGTTCCTATCCTAGTTCAAACGTATGGGCCCGGTCCACAATATCATATAGGACCTGCGGGGCTCTCCCGTCCTCAAAACATTGTTCCCATAGAGAAATCAACTGATTAGCAATAGTTTCTAAGGTATATTGCTGCATAACCGGTTCGTAATCCTTCATAGTTCCCCAAATATCCTCAATAGTGTAAATAGAATTCCACACCCACTGGGACGCTTGATCTATCACTATCTGTTTTTCCTTGCATCCTACAACAGCATGTGTATATAATCGTCGAACGCCCCCCATTCCGGGAGCATGGGAGGGGGTCGAATCTACCCTGGCAGGGGTTGAAGTGGCTGACTGGGAAGGCCAAGCCACAGAAGACGAAGGTGAGATCAATGTCATTGGGGACATGACAGGAGTCAATGAATCGCCGGTTAATAAAGTAGCCATAGCAGATGCCGTAGGGGAAGGAGTAGAAATAGTTCCTGTTGACATAGTCGTGGCAGGAGTCAAAGGGCCGTAGCTAACATGACAGGTGCACCGGGGGCACTTGCCAGGGCTATCGCAGGATACACTTGTTGCGGAGCATAAGGGGGTGGAAGACGCGTATCTATTAAGTCCTCTATTTCAT
Organism: Lissotriton helveticus; assembly: GCF_964261635.1. Classification (NCBI taxonomy): domain Eukaryota; kingdom Metazoa; phylum Chordata; class Amphibia; order Caudata; family Salamandridae; genus Lissotriton; species Lissotriton helveticus. The sequence goes on from NC_136063.1 coordinate 711,297,085, forward strand.
CCTCCACCTCAGGTCGAGCTGTGTAACTTTTATATGCCGGCAGTCGGAACTGTCTGTCTAAACATTCTATCTTTTTCTCAGTTTGTTCTTTATCATATGCCATAGCTTTTTGAGTTATGGTCTGACCATTCTGTATTTTTAACAACTTCTCTTCTCTAATTCGACGACGTTTTGCCTCTTTTTGCCATAATCTTAAAGAATCAAACATTCCCTGCCGACTTCTTTTAGAGAACAAACAATCCTGTAAATACTGTATTTTCTTCTCTTCAAAAGACCTAGTTACAGGCCACTGTACTTCTTCGTTATCCTTGGTGTATTTATGCCACAGATTGCTGAATAAAATGGGTGTAAGACCATGTTTTAGATACATATCAAAATTTGGACTGCCTTCTGGTGGGGCAGGCTGACTTTTATCTAATCGTGTATTTTTCCACCGGCAACAGCATCCAAAACATATTTTACAAAAACATAACATTTTTAGGTGATCACCCTTCATACTTCGTCACACACAATCAAAACATGGCCATGTTTCATTCACACTCAATCTTCGTCGATTCCACACCACCGATACACACAAATTTAAACATACAACTTTTCACATTAAAAGGCAAACATTTTTCCTTTTCAATTTTCGATCGATATGAAACCGCCAAAGAACGGAGCCCATCGACTCCCGTTCATAGAGAAGTTGTGAACCTCCAGCCACCGGACCAAACAGAAACAAAGAAAAACAGGCAGTCCGGAGACTACCAAGAGGTCATCAGACATGAATTAACCACAAACCGGCCTACAGACCATCCCGCAATCTTCCCGGTTCACCTTCAGGACTATTCTGACTGAGCCCGCTACCTTAGCGCCGCTTCAGATGTGTCCAGAAGTCACCCAGGTAAAACCATGGGCCTTTCCGAGGGCAGTCCGGCCGGGTGTGCACTCAAAAATGCCACACCAAGGCGTCTGATTGCAACCTCTAATATTCACTAAGCAAGTCCGCGGAGCATCTGCCCGTACAGCTTCAATGCTGCCCTGTCAGATCTCCAAAACTCCTCGTGGTACGCCGACCACCAAACCACCAAAATCAGTTAAATGTTTTCCAAAATATTTCTCAATAGCACAATCCATAAACAACAAACTAATACACTCACCTGGTGCACTCGAGTAGGATTGCAACTTCTCCACTGCCCACAACTGAATATCAACTCCGATCGGTTCCTGGGTTACACCTGTAGGACTCCGGCGAGGGGTCACTAGCAGCTCTCTGATCGTGAGAGCGGAGTTCGGCCAAAATCATATATCCGTCCACCCCCTCGACCAGAGCAATCCCCCTAATGTCCTTATTTCACCCCGTATTACGGGAGGACGACCCCAAAGCGGAGTCCCGGCGGAGTCGCCAACTGTAGTACTGGAAAAATATCAAGAAGGGCCACACTTACCAATAGCCCAATAACATTACCAAATAACCAGTCAGTTGGCAGTGAAGAAATAGCAATCGTTTATTAACAAAAGACTCTGCGCAGAGGAGCCCCACGTCCACACCTAAATCAGTGCGCCGAGAAGACTGACGATTTACACATGAGACAAGTCATTTATACCTTAGTTACATTACATGAAATAACCATATTTGGCCACCTCCCAATAGGTACCAGATCATAAGGAAGAACCATATATGGCACACAAAGCCTGCTCAGAAGTCTGTTTCTGCTATTATGGGGAAGGTCAGAAAGGGTAACTCCCTTACGTCTCGGTACATGGGAGTAACAGCCTGGCGCCGGCAAGAATGTGCTTATCACCTCTAAAGCCAGATGCGACCTTGGGCCTTAGAGCACAGAAAAACATCGTGAATTCAGCTGTCTTGTAACTCAACTAATTGGGACTTGCTCGGTAACATGAAAAACAACACATGATCACTACCCAGGCCCGAGTCGACAAATGCAAAATGGCGTTAGTGTGGTTCCTCTAACTAATGTGCAACTTAACCTATAAGAAGAAACAAAAGCTACTCTTTGTTATTAACACTAAATGGTACATAACTATGAATATACGTGTATGCAGCTACATCAGGCTAGCAATGTCATATTAGTAATGACAAAAAACGGAATTCTGTACCACAATTTAATGAGGGTTTTAATTAATGCAGGTGGTGAAAATGACTGCAGTTTAATAATAGCAAAGGATAATGTTTATCCAAGTTATTATATCCGGTTTTTATTTTGTTTAAACATTCAGTTATAAAACAGGAAGGGATGGTGCCAACACTTCGCCACTGCAGTGCCACACCTTTAGAAAAAGAGGTTAGACACTTCTCTTCAGAACTGTCATACTTTAAATGGTTCATTTCTAGTTCTGCCCTGCAAGACGCTGAAAAGTGCTTGCTAATAACATCTGTTCGCCATTTCAGCCCTTGGAATAATCAGACTCACATTTGACAAATCGTTTTGAAACTAAACTGCATTTTTGTAATACTTAATTATACTTTTGTGAAAAATCCGAATACTAAAACTGGGGTCTCCCCTCCACTCATGTCACCCTCGTTTCACACTCACACTAGATATGATAATGATTAAGAACCATTCACCAGTGATATTCACTGTGCAGGTCCCAGCATCAGTTGCTCTATTGGGTATTTTCTCCTTCTCAGAAAATGTTGCGTTCTAATGTGTCGGTGACACTGATTGGGTCGCAGGTGGGTTCACCGGAACACTGCTGGGTCAGTCCTTGTTAATGCAATGCACTCCAAAAGGCGTAATCAATGTTGTGACCAGGGTTAAGCAACTTTGTTGGGGACTCCAGGGTATCACCTTCTGATCCTAGGCTTAAATGTAAGTCAGTTGCACCCTCTCAATCTGGGAATGGCATCCCCAAGTGCACACCTTGATGAGGAAATCCCTCATAATACTTTAGGTACATTATATGTAAGCTTTCCTGTTTTCAGTTTCTATTTTTGGTAAAATCTGGTGGGGTTTTTCAGTGTTTTCCAGTGATTTCAATACCTTTAAAAATAGTGGTTATCAGTGGTTACACATTTTCGGGCCATTAAAAGCAACATAAACAGTGTTGTTCCGGTGTTTATGTAAAGGTTTGCTTTTATTATTGCTTGCTTTCTGCACTGATAGTGCATGGTATATCGACAATGTACATACAGTGTATATGAGGTCCAAATACATTTTTCCAAATCTCTCTTGTTGTAGTACACAATACAATACTTCTTCAGTGAGTCTTTGGTCATGTGTTCTCACTCTCTCCTTCCCATGTAAACTTTTATCTGTGAAAAAGCCCTCTCAACATTGGCACTTGAGACAGGCAATGCCAAGACAGCCAGTACGCAATTTGCTAACTCTGGCCACTGACAGCTTTCCGTGCCAATACTGGTGCACTTGAAGATTGTGATTCTCCGGGCAGGTTCTGCAACATTTGCGTTGAACTGGGCTCTTGGTTATTGAAGCAGTCAAAAATGAAGCAGCACTTTTGAAACTAAAGAGAAAATTCCCCTTTACGGAAGGGATCTAGAACTTGTACAGAGTACCACAGTGAGGTTTCATTGACTTCAAATGCCATGGTTGGTGAAGGGACATTTCTATGCAACATTGCAAGCCATTTATCATACATTGTAAAATAAAAGTTTCTGAATTTCTCTGAAAACATTGCTTTGCTTACCAAGTGGCAAGAACTCTAAAATGGAACATGTTGCAGTTTCAAAGTCACTAAAAGTGTCGCCCAGCCTACTCTCAAGGAGATGTTAAACATCTACAGTGATTTTGCTGAACACTTGGCAGACAAGGGTTTTTTCAGACTCTAGTTTGTTTAATTATGTCCACTATACCAGTTATGTTTTCCTTTAAAAATCTAAGAATGAAGTACAGTGCACATTTTGTTCACATCACTAGCAATATGTGACCAAAGATCCTCACATTTCTTGCTTTTGGCATCATCCCTCAGCACAAATTCTGTAAACGGTTGCCACATGGTTAATATAACATTCACAGCCCCTTGGACTGAGAACCTTCAGCTAAGCGAAACCGGTGGGATGGCTCTTTCTTTGATGCCACTCAAAGCACAAAATGAGAAATATTTGTATTTTACTTCCAGTGCATAACAAAAATAGTTCACCAGAGTGGACAAAAAAGTCAATAGCATTCTTCATTAACTCTGAAGATTGTAAAGATGCTTTCAGCATACCATCTAACAAGTGGAAAGGATCTCTTACAGGAAAGCGCTTCAGCTCAGATACCGATTTTGGCAGGTCATCACACAACTTTTTCATATATGAAGCTGAATCACTGCAAATATAAACAATATCACTCCAACCTTTGTTGACCTTGGAAAGAACCTTTTTGCAGCAGCATTCCAAGTGACACTGCGTTCCATGTTTTCCAAAAGTCTGGTGTCATGTTTTCACCACTATCCCTGATGCTTGGTGATAGCACTCTTTTCAAATATACTTGTCACTATACCTTGCTTTGAATGTTTAAAGCCTGAGGTGTTAGCAGTTCACATACTATCAATACTGACTCACTAGAAACTGGGGGCTGATGTATCAAGGGTTTTTACCCACTCTCTGTGGGTAAATGTGATGGCACATATTGGGAAAGATTCTTATGAAACCACCCATTTTACCTATCAGTGAAAGAATCAAACGCTGCCAAAATATCAAATATGATTTTGACATTTCCTGATTCTCTGCAGTTTAGAAAATAATTAAACAAGACCTAAAACATGCTTCCAAACCCTGCATCTTTAGACCTAAGACCAGAAAACTGAGAAAAGCAAAAGGAAGTAGAAACAATATTTTTGTGACATCCCTAAACAACAAAACCCAAGCAGAATAATGTTAGCCCATTCTTTCTTGCTGCTAGCTTGTATAACAACGTTACATTGTATTAGCCCCTTCAGGAAGATAAAAATGACTCTTTCACTCTACTTTTCCTTTCTTTGAATGGCATTTAATTTGTGCTTATGCAGGTGTTTTTTCAGTGTTTACATGTTTACACTGGTGAGAGCTATTTCCCCTTTGGTGGGGTTTTATCAGTTATTATAGGTTTAAACCTACAACCGGACAGCCTAATTATATGAAAACTCTTTAATGGTAGACTAACTTTGTGTTTGAATTTTACTCATTGTTAATGATGGAAAGTTATTCATCCAAGGATATGTGATCAATAATATTAACTTCCACATATTATTTCATCATTTTATCTGGTCAATCCAAGCGCATTTAGGGCAGTGCCCTTCTTCAGGGGATACATTTTCCTATGAAGCTTTAAATAAATATTGGTGGAATCCACAATAACATCAACACAGGGTAATAATAAGTAAGCAAAATTAAAAGTTGAACCAAACATCCATGGACTAGGTGTTTCTTAACTCCGACAACTCCAAAAATGTGCAGCTTGGTTTTGAAGTATGAGGTACACAGACCTGCCAACTTACAAAATCCCTTCACCATATGAGAAGGGGGCAGGGCCTTGGATGGATGGAGCATGGTGACAGAAGCTATTTAAGAGGCCCCATGCCCTCCCAAAAAAACAAAGGGTTATCAATGTTGTCCCCAATGTCCTCGGGTGTTTTTGCATCTTTTAATGGAAATCGGTTGCTTACAGCCTCCAAAAACGATCTAGAAATGCATTGTTCATGGTTGTTTTCAGCTCATTTTCTCTGCCACTGTGTGATTTTGGCTTCTCACCTGGTGACCAAGTGAAGGGAGCCGACATTGTGTGACACACGGTGGCACTGTGTAAGCTGGCAGGTATGCATGCATGATCTTTGCAAAATATTAGTAAGGTCAAACCATAACAGTTACGTCTGATGAGTGAATGGGGTGTCCGGCCATCAGCTGATCGAGTTAGAACCCGGGCCAGGTAGGCAAAGCCGGACCCTCTGGGGGCCCGGGTAAAATGCTGTCCGGAGGCGGGAGGCCCTCCCCACCCCCATTTGCATGCCGACTAGGGCCAGGATTGGCCTCCTCAAACAAAGCGAGCCTCCCAATCAGGGGGTGAGCTAGGTAGGGTGAGGGGGATAAAAGGGGCCAACGGCCTAAGTGAGCACATACACCCCCCCTCGCAATAAGGAAAGAGAAGAATCCCACCCACCCACCCCGAAGATACGGGCTTCGCAGCCGCAAGGGTAGAAGGGAGGCGGAACAAACACAAGAAAGTTAGTAAAAAGAGAAAATGTACTAGAAAGTAGAGGGAAGGCTCTCACAGTGTCTTTGGGATGCCTCACAGCAGGGGTTCTGAGGGAGCCAAGGAGCGGCGCGCCGCCTTAGAAAGAGTAGATGTGATGCTCCTGCAGGACCCTTGGGATGCCTCAAGGCAGGGGTACTGAGGGAGAAGATGGCAAGGACTCAGCCTCAGGAAAGGTAGAGTAGAAGCTCAAGTAAGGTCCTTGGGATGCCACACGGCAGGGACCCCTGGGAGAAGGGAGGACCCACAAAATGGTTACAGGACGAATGGGCCGGCACTTGCAGCCCGTGCAGGTCCAGACGGACACCCTCCAAATAGGTCTCAAGCTGAAGCCTATACCAGTGAATCAGAAGCCCAGAAAACGGGCCCCCTCCTATCTCAGGATATTGAGGAGGCTTGGTCCCTAATACAAGAGAAAAGTGTAAAGAGCAATAGATGTAAATATATTACATGGACAATAAATGTGGATATGACCATGAACGGTTGAAATGTAGGAAGTTATGTTGATGAATGAACTGCAACCTTTTCAGGCACCAAAGAACGTTGCCAGTGGTGATTTAAGGTAAAAACACGCAGTTGGGGTAAAACGGGCAAGGGGAGAGGGGCGGAACGACTCGCCGCATGGAGGGGGTTTAAACGAACAACGTGAGGTTAAAACTATGTCCCAGCACCATCTGCAAGCGGAAAATATATTGGGAAACTTCATAGGCGTTAACCCTTGTGCAGAAAGTGTGGGAAAGTGAAACGTACACATTCACCAGACGTCACTCAAATGGTTAGACCTCACTAATATTTTGCAAATATCATGCACGTCACGTTTCAGTCCTTGTTAAAGCAGGGTTTATCCCAGACACCGTTCTGTGCAGAGGACTATTAGTGGAACAATGTTCTGGGAAGTTCTTGCGCAAGGCCAGCTTTAGTGCCTGGAGACAGTTCAGTGTTCATTTGTGCTATACTGAACGTCTCATTGTTGTTGGTGAATCAATGACATCTTACTGAAAGGCGCACAAAAGAGAAATGTGGAAAAGTAGGTCTGAAACATGTTTGATAAGTTTGGTCTGATATATGTTTGATTTTTTGATATGATAATGTTTGATTTGTTTGCTATATATTTGATTTGTTTAGTCTGATATATATATATATATATAAATATATATATATATGTCTGATATGTTTAGTCAGTACAAAAACCATTCAGATTCAGCTTTTAATAATAATTACAATTACATTCAGGTACACATGAATTAAAATTTTTCAAGTGTATGCAAAACTGGGTGCTTAGAAGCAATTTGAGCACAATTCATGAAGTCTTTTCCTCGTTTAAGAGAAGCATCTCATGAAAAAGTAGCCACCTCCATTTGTAAAACTGGCATGTGATTGAGAAAGGTTGTCTTGCTTCTTGAAATGTCCCATGTGCGTGCACACATTTTGCTGCTCATGTAACTTTGCCTAGGGTTGAACCAGCACATAGCAAAGACATCGTGGCCTTTCTCAGAAGTGTCAGATTGGTGTTCAGGAAAACACATTGTTGCTGGTTAGGTTTACCAGTGGCTGGGTGGGTGGAGTGGGGGGGGCGGGCTCGTGGTTGCGCAATGGAATGCAAATAAATAAATAAATTATATATATATATATATATTTCTCACAGAAGTACAAAGTACCGCAGAGCCCAACTTCGTCTTACAGCAAGGAGCTGACTTTATTCGTCTAGAGCAGAGCAGCAGGGGACACACTACATTCAAGTAGTCCTGACGCGTTTTGGCGTGACTCCGCCTTCATCTGAGGTGGGTGTGTCTCAATAGTATCCAAGTGGACTTGGTCCCGCAGCTAGCTGAACTGCGGGTCCCAGCATGCACCAGGTGGGTATCCTTGAGTCTATCCCGGGCAAGTGTCTTTGCTGTTAATAGCGTTTGTGCGCCCAGTGTAGAGATACTCGTGCCAACACAATGGTGCAGTGTGTGTCTTTTATCTTGCCAAGTGCTTAAGCATTCGCTGCAAAGTTCCCAAAAATTCAGCGCTCCAGCCGCGAAGTTGCAGGAGAGAGGGCGACGCCCATCTCCTCTCCCTTTCTCCCAAACGAATACCACGTAGTCCAGGAAATCCATTAGTGGCTGGTATCGTTGCGAGCGGGTCCTCCCCCTCATCAAAGTTTCAAAAAGGGTTCCATTTACCGGGGGCTATGACCCTGCAGGGCGGGCTCCAAAGGGCAGGAATGGAGATCCTGTCGTTTTAAGTTTCTCACAGAAGTACAAAGTACCGCAGAGCCCAACTTCGTCTTACAGCAAGGAGCCGACTTTATTCGTCTAGAGCAGAGCAGCAGGGGACACACTACATTAAAGTAGTCCTGACGCGTTTCGGCGTGACTCCGCCTTCATCTGAGGTGGGTGTGTCTCAATAGTATCCATGGAGTTCCTGTATTTGCCAAATCCCGTGATCAAGACGAACTGTCGAAACGCGTTGGGAATATGAAGGGAGTGCTGCTGCAATGATTAAACGACACAGTTTCAGCTTGGGTGTGCCACTTACTGCTTTCCGGGGTCTTTGTGGGAGCATTGGTAAAGACATATTTCGCGGCACAGCCCAGTGCCGGTAGAAGTTGGCGCCACCTCCAAAACGACATCACATTGCCCGGGTATTGTCAGACGGGTGGTGTGAGTCACCACGGATTGCCGCGTTTGAGGGTCTACCAGGGCCATTATGATTGTGGGCCCGTGGTGGAACAAGCCGAACCCTTGAAAAATTTGATTGCAGCATATTGACCCCTATGATTGTGACATATTTTGAACTACCTTGCCCAGGATGCATTGCAACAATGACGCACATTTTCTTTGCATATATTTAGATCACCTGTGGGAGTGAGGAGTTCCTGTATTTGCCAAATCCCGTGATCAAGATGAACTGTCGAAACGCGTTGGGAATATGAAGGGAGTGCTGCTGCAATGATTAAAGGACACAGTTTCAGCTTGGGTGTGCCACTTACTGCTTTCCGGGGTCTTCGTGGGAGCATTGGTGAAGAAATATATATATATATATATATATATATATATGGCGTCTTCATATGGGGCAACCTGTTTGTATGGATATATCTATATCTATACTACTATTATAAAGCAAGAACTTTGGACCTTTGAGGCGGGTAAACTCGGGAACCACAGCGCCAATCCACACACCCGATACATCATTGTAATCGCCAGGGTGCGCAGATGGACATAGGCTATATAAATGTAAAAAATATACGTTATTTAAAAAATTTACGATAAAAAAAGTAGTCCCTTGCAAGTAGCGCCGGCCGCGACCTGCGTGGTGACATCAGGAGGAGCGGCGTGCAGGAGCAGAAGAGGAGCAGCGGACATCAGCGCGGGGAGGAGCGGCGGAGCGAACAGGCTGGAAGGAGCGGTGAGGAGCGACGGACAGGTTGGAAGGAGCGGTGAGGAGCGGCGGACAGGCGGTGAGGAGCGGCAAGGAGCGGCGGGGAGGAGCGGTGAGCGGCGGATGAGGTAGGTTATTTATTTAATTGGGGTAGAGTCAGTGCGGGTGTGGCAGAGTCAGCGCGGGTGTGGCAGAGTCAGCTAATAGTAGTATAGATTTATTAAGGAGTGGGGAGCGGCGGATGAGAACATGAGAACATTACAAGTGAGCAAAAAACAAAAGCAAACGTTACATTAAATGAAGCAAGAGGATGAGGTAGGTTATTTAATTATTTATTAAGGAGCGGGGAGCGGCGTATGAGAACATGAGAACATTACAAGTGAGCAAAAAACAAAAGAAAACGTTACATTAAATGAAGCAAAAGCAAAATCCCTGAAGTCTAATTGCTCCCGGACATCGTCGGGACGGGCTGCTAGTATATATATATAGACAGTTACCTTTGAGCGTCCTGGTTTGATGCTCAACCAGGGAATGGGGGTCTGGGCATGTTCTCCACACATGCTGGAATACAACCTGCATGGAGAACAGGTAAAGTGTGCATGACTGTTTTGGGCAGCCCGAGAGGGCTGACCAAACAATCATTGCGCACTTAAGAGGATTCTACCACTCCTCTCCTGCTCTGCTCCGAGAGCAGAGCAGCCCTGCCTGCCCGCAAAGGAAACATTATTATTATTATTATTATATTTAAATTTGTAGAGCGCACAGCTACCCGAAGGTTTCCCGGCGCTAGGAACAGGATGAGGGCCGAGGACCGAACAGGTTTGAGACTCAGGACTGAGAAAGACAGCCTCTTGATTAAAAAACCATGTCTTTACATCCTTGCGGAAATTGAGATAGCTAGGTTCTGTGCGCAGGTGAAGGGGAAGAGAGTTCCAAAGGGAAGGGGCCAGGTACGCAAAGGACCGTCCGCCCATTCTGGCTTTTTTGATCCTGGGTAACTGAAACTTGTGCTGGTAAGAAGAGCAGAGGACGCGAGAGGGGCAATATTGTTGGACTAGTTTTTGAAGATACAGTGGGGCCCTGCCTGTTTTAATTCTGTGCATAAAGCATAGGGCCTTGATCTTTATGCGACTCTCAATACAGAGCCAATGAAGGTTGCGTAAAGGGATGGATGTAGAGGATTTCTTAGGGAGTTTGCAGAGTAACCTGACCGCAATGTTCTGCACCATCTGTAATTTACGAGTTACTTCTTTACAGGCACCTAGGTAAAGAATATTACCATAGTCCAGTCTGGATGTTATTAGGGCCTGGACAATGGTTTTTGTGTGTCCTGAGGAAGCATCCATATTATCTTCTTGAGCCACTTGAGGATGGTTACACAAGTGGAGGCAACTCTGACCGCATGTTGCTTCATAGACATCTGGTCATCGAAGATAATGCCAAGGTTGCGGGCAGTTTTAGAAGGGGCGGGAAGAGGGCCCATTTGAGGCGGCCACTGATGGGATCCCCACAAAGGTATGTGGTTGCCGAACAGAAGGAGTTCTGTCTTCCCCCGTTAAGTTTTAATTTGTTTTCATGCATCCATTTGGCAATGTTGTTAAGTCCTGAGCATAGGGAAGATGGAGTAGAGTGAGAGTTGGCGGAGAGTGAGTAGATGATCTGAGTGTCATCAGCATAAGAATAAATGGTAAGCCCAGCTAGTTCCGCAATATTGTCCAAAGGTCTAATATACAGATTAAAAAGTAGGGGACTCAAGATGGAGCCCTGAGGGACACCATATTTAGATTTGTGAGTATTGGAAGCAGATGTGGTGGAAAAGACTTGAAAGGTTCGATCCGAAAGAAAGCTAGCAAGCCACTTCAGAGCTGAGCCAGTGATGCCATATGACTGGAGAGTGTTAAGAAGGATGGAATGGGAAACCGTATCAAATGTGGCACTTAGGTCGAGTAAAATAAGTGCCACGGTTTCCCCTTTGTCAACCTGGTATCGAATGGTCTCAGGGACACCAAGGAGTGTTGATTCTGTGGAAAAACCTGATCTAAAACCAGACTGAGATTGATGGAGGATATTCCTAGATTCAGTGTATTTGGTGAGTTGCGTGTTGATATGTTTTTCGAGAATTTTTGAGAAGACCGGAAGGAGTGAGATGGGACGGAAATTAGATGGATTTTTTGGGTCTGCATTCACCTTTTTCAGCAGAGGTACTATCATTGCATGTTTCCATGCTTTGAGGACCTTAGCTTCTTCAAGGGATGTATTGAGTAGTTCTAGAATCAGGTTAAGGGCCGAGGGTTCCAGGACGCGTAGAATTTGTGGGGGTATGGGATCCCTAGGAGAGCCTGATTTGATGTTCTCAATAATATCATACAATGTAGCGATAGTAAGAGGGTCCCAGGTTGTTAACTGCAGAGCGGGGCTGCTAGGTGTTTGGTCCAGTGCCACAGGTTCACTGGGGATAGCCAGTGCGGGCCGTTCAGAAGGAAGATGGGTAGGGGTAGGGTTTCCAAAATCGGCATAAATGCTATCCATTTTGGAGATGAAAAAGTCTGCCAGAGTTTTGCATTGAGTGGCGTCTAAACAAGGAGCTTTCGGCTGGCATGAAGCGCCCGAGAGTCCCTGTACGACTTTAAAAAGTGCTTTGGGGCGATTTGGGGCATTTAGAATCGTCCGGTTGACGTATTCTGCCCTGGCTGTGGTGCAGAGTGAGTGATATTTGTTTAAGGCAGATTTATACAATTGCTTAACGCAGGGGTCGTAGTGGGTGCGCGATCTCCTCTCAAGGTTTTTGCAAATGTTTTTTTCCCTTTTTAATGAGTCAGTAAACCACGGGGCGGGTGGGTGGTGCAGATTATACTTCTTCTGACTTTGAGGGAGGCACTCATTGATGGCAGAAGTGAGCCAGCCATGAATGGCCGCTTCATCCTCAATGTTCGTAATGGTAATGAGGGGTCTGGTGTTTTCAAGACAAGAATTAAATTTATTGGAATCCAGATTATTCCAGTTTCTGGTCACCCTGGGTTCTGTGGGAATAGCTGGCGTCTTGGGGGACCGATCTATTGTTATAGAAAATTCCACCATGCAATGATCTGACCAGGGGATGGGTAAGGAAGGCTTACCTGTTATGGTGTCCAGGTTAGAAAAAATAGGGTCAAGTAAGTTCCCTGCCTTGTGAGTGGGGCCCGAGTTATATAGAGTGATATTTAAAGCTGCTAGATCCAGAATGAGGTTGGTACTGGTGGGGCAGGATGTGTTGTTCAAGTGAATGTTGAGATCTCCAATGAGCAGAAAGTTAGTGGCATCCAGCAAAAGCGGTGAAATGTGCTCGGGAAGGGAGGTAGCCCACGGGCTGGCTGGGCCTTGGGGGCGATAAATGAGGGCAGTTAGGTGATAGCAGGAGCTTGAAAAGGCCAGCTTCACAATTCTGTATATCTAGATCTTCCCATTTACAGGGGTAGATTTTTTTGGAAATAATTGCTATCCCTACTCCGTCTCTTCCAACTCTGTTTCTTCCGATATAGGTGTAGTTATCGGGGAGGGCAGCCGCTATGTCAGGGCCGGAGCTGTCGTTTAACCAAGTCTCAGTGAGAAATAGAGCAGCTGGTTGAGAAGAGGTAAGTAGGTCATAAACATCTCTTTTGTGCTTAGGTAATGATCTGCAATTTAGGCTCATAAAGTTAAGCTTGTGAGAGGATTCTATGCGTTTTTGCCTGGGCATGGGGGGTGGAAAATCAGAGATTGCCATGTTGAATGTAGAGGGAAGGGATAGAAGGGAGAGATTACAGCCTAAACATTTGGATGGAGCTTGATGACAGCTCAGGGGCGCGGTCTGTGAGCATTGAGTAGACCTGAGGTTAAGAAGAGCATCTCTGGAGTATGTGCGGATTTCTATAGGGGTTGTGGTGACAGAAGGAATGGCCCCAGGCCACGTCCGGTCACGGACGGGCGCAGACGGGCTAGACTTTGGCGCGACTTCGGCGCGCTATCGGCGCGCCCGCTGCGCGTCGGCCAGCACATCGGTTATGAAAGGAGTCGGCGGTATGGCAACTAGACCGCTCCCCCCTTCCACCGGAAGTGTATGAAAGTCGAGCAAAGTGATAGGAAGGAACTCCCTCCACAACCACGAGCTAGGCTCGGGGTGGGCCGGGGAGTGTGAGGCAGACACAGTAAGCACAATATTAGGTAAGTGAAGTAAAAAACGTAGTTAAAAACTAAGCGAAGTGCAAGCACCTGAAATCGTGCCCCCTGCTCTCTCACAGCAGCGTCAGAATTCAAGGACAAGAAGTACACTGCTCAGATTAAAATTAAAAAGTTACACAGCAGTGTGAGCACCTCACTCGTGCTCCCTGCAAACAAGCAAGCGCAATGAATGACTAGATCTCAGACAGCGCGGCACACACTCGTACCCTCAGCCGGGTTATTATACCTCAAAGTTATTATAATTTTATATTTCCTTTACTTTGCACTGCTCAAAAGCAGTGTGGCGACGCTCCTCCGCCAAAGCAGAGGAGCCCCAGTGAGGGTTACACATACACATTTGTAATGGTTTCAGCATTCACATACAGTTAAAATGCTTTTAACCACTCATATGTAATTTTAAAGCAAAGTGCTGCAGAAGCTTTGAGAAATTCAATGAATCTTCCCGTTTTTGTAAGGTGTTTGAGAGAATAAAAGTCACACAGCAAATGGTTTCGTATGAAGAAAAAGTATATATGCAAAATTTCGCAAATTTCCAAGGTGTGAATATAGATTTCTGCACACATAAGGGAGACTGATCACAAACATTCTTGTGCATTTTAAGTTTAGTGCTAACACTGCTTCTGCCGTGTGCTTTCACCTGTCAGTGAAATGATAAAACCACGTCACCAGATTGCACAGCAAGTTTTACTAAGTTAACTGTATTAATCTTCGCCAATGGAAAATCACACGTTGTTGTTTTGTTTCAGGACTGAATAACTGATCATTAAATTATTCTTGTTGATAAGTATTTCACTATGCATTCACTTTGATACATAAATGTGGAGAATCTTTACGAATAAAAATATGTTTAATAATATTAATAGAGTAAAATCTATTTCCTAGCATCTAAGAAGACATCTCCAGATTTCCTATCATCCATCTCAACAGGAAATGACATTACAATTTCCCAGTATCAAACTGTGCAGGAAGAAACATGACTGCATTTTCCCACCTTCTACAGCCTCCAAGGTTGCCCCCCAGGGCATCCCACATCCAGGCATCCCAAGTGAAGGACAGGCAAGACAAGGGCATCACCTGTTTGGCCTTGTTTGGACCAGAAGGACCTACCTCCAGAACCCCTGCTGTCACGATTAGCCACTCATCTTCATGTGTCTCTCAGACACCACTACACCATTCCTGTTCTCAGACCAAGACCCTCCTCTACGGACATTCATGATGTTGACCTCCCCTCTGGACACAGTGTTCTCCACATGGACTGTATATGCAAAACTTGACAGGGACTCACAGTCATTCACAATTCAGTGTGGCCCTACACCATCTTCAACAAGGACAGAAAGAGGTGCACTTCACAAAAGTAGCTTCATTTACGAGTAATTTACATGTTTAAGTTTCCTCTTACACTTATTACTAACTTTACTACTTTTGGCTATTCACAAGTTACCTATGTAAAGTTACACAAATGTTTTCCCTAGACTTTATCATAGGGACCTGCTCCCTATAGTAAAGTATAAGGAAAAGGAAAACGTTTATTAAACTTGAAAAAATAGTGACATTCTTTTTATGTTAAATATTTTTAAATTAATTTTATATATTTAATTTAAATGTAGTCCAAACATAAAGAACAGTGACAGCACTATTAACTTAATTTTGAATTAAATATCTAATTAATTTGATATATTCAATTAAATAAAAAATATTTTTACGAAGTTCAAAATAAAAAATTCCCACCTAAAGTAAAATGTTTTTTATTGTGTTAATAATCATTGAAAGTGATGTATTGAATTCTTATTAAAAACAAACTAATTCTGTTTTAATAGAAATTAATGCAACATTATTTTTTAAATAAAAAAAGTTAATAACATATTTTATATTTTAAAATTAAGTAATAAATGTGTTTTATTCTTGAAATAAGCGAAAGTATTGTATACAATAATTACAAGTAATTGAATTCTATTTTAATACACATTCATGCTACATTAATTTTTAAATTAAAAAAGGTTACAAAAATATTTTGAATTAAGTATTAAATGTGTTTTATTCTTAGATCAATGCTTACATCAAATAAAATGTACTTATTTTTTGGGCGAGATTTTGTATTGATTTATAATGAAAATCAAAGCACATCACAGTTAGTAAAATGCCCTTGCATGTGTGGGGCATGGAGGAATGAAGTGTATCTTTACATATCCTGAAGACAGGGAGAAAAGATACATAGACCAAACCCTACTTTCCAACCAGTAATAGCACAAATACTTGTATACTTATCCCCAGCTGGGCGCAAGAGATAAAGAATCATGATTAAGATATCAGCAATGCGGCTTTCTCAGCAGACCACATGAGGGGCATCACCAACTCTCTGTCTACAGATATGCCTTCTATGGGCCTCACATTTTCTTGTGTTTATGAAGGAATCTCCTAGCCTTGTAGACCTCCTGTGCCATGCTGAATGAATCATACATTCACCCCCAGTCAAGAAATCTGGGTTAAAACCATTGGTCTTTAGCTCACTATGTCAACCCAGTTTAGACCCAGCCATATGCAAATCAGTCTTGACCCTGTGCCTCATGGGAACAGTTCAGACCGAACTTCCAAGCCAGGTCCTCCTTGGACCAGAAACAAGCATCCTAGGACCGGTTTCAGGGTATGTCATTCTTCTTCAGCCAGGCTAGATTGAATCCAGTGGCACAGTGAGCAAGGGACCCACGTATGGGCACACCCATCCCACATAGGGCGAAAAGTGCTACGCAAACAAATGATGGATGGAATGCTGAATGAATCATACATTCACCCCCAGTCAAGAAATTTGGGTTAAAACCATTGGTCTTTTGCTCACTATGTCAACCCAGTTTAGACCCAGCCATATGCAAATCAGTCAGGCTAGCTTGAATCCAGTGGTACAGTGAGCAAGGGACCCACGTCTGGGCATACCCTTCCCACATAGGACTAGAAGTGCTACGCAAACAACTATGCTCCCCATATATACCCCCACTTAAATGCAAGCACTAACAGTATCCCTGCTAGGAAATAAGGATCAAGCAGGGTATTTGTCAAGACTTTTCGGAAGTGGTGCATGTGTCATATCAGGTGAGGGTGAGGATTCAGACTTCTGGACATTGTTTCCTCAGAGCATTATTTACATTGGATTCTCTGGCTTCATCTCAACAGTGGTTCCAAGCTGCCGGTTTGTCTCTCTTCTCTGGGGACTTTGGGGGCAAAGGTCGATTTTACTGGATGGTTGGTCTTTCTCCTACCCAGTGATGGCTTGCGGAGTTACCTGCTCAATTACCTTACTCACCTGGGCCCATAAACACGCACACTTTGAACATGTAATCCTGCTTTACCTTTTGCCTATCAGGATTTATTTCACTTTTAGGACTTATACCTATACTCATAGACTTACCAATCCTTGTCACCTGTATTTAAAGTCCTTAGGGATCGAAAAAGGTGTTAGCATAATAGGTAGAAATAACATTTACCTTCATAAAATAACCACAGACTCTGGAAAGTTCAAAACGCGTTATCTATGCAAAGTCTTAAATGTCTGAGTCCATACAAGAGCAGTTAACGCCTTTTCGATTAGGAAAATAATAACTAATGCAATGATATGTAGAAATATTACGAGTTTTTTTGTAGCCATTGATACCTGGGAAGGGTGAGAAAGGGCAACAATACAATGACATACCACACAGATTATATTTACCTAGAATGGTGTCAAGACCAACCCTGGCCACGGGCTGGGACAAAGAAACAGGCTCCCGATAAGTCTGGTGCCAACAGGACAGGACAGGTGCAGTTTAGGACAGGACAAGTACATATCAGGACAGGACCTCAGCTAAGTGCAATGCCAGTGTCACACCCCTCTCTCTCTCTCTGCGGCTAACATTCGGACCCCGACTGGGTCATCGATTCTCCTCCCTCAGCAATTCCCGATTCTTCTGACAGAGTGCTCAACGAGCACCTCTGATCTCGATCTTCTCCGGAATACGTTGGGTCAGTGACAGGTCTGTGACAAGTCGGACAATCTAACTATCTAAGCCTACCTTAGTTATACCATTTTCCAGGGCAATGTACCACCCCACAGTATTGCAAATTCGTATATTCCCTTGGTTTGATTGGTCACAAAGGCGAGGAGGAGTCATCACACCATACCAGTATGAGATCATTTTCATTCAAAATATATATCAATGCTCCCTCCCATATTTTACTTTCCCATGATTTTATTCCACCCAGCATTACTGTAGCAAAATGATTTACAAAATACAACAAATTATATTTTCTCTTCCTCTGGAGAGTTCATGAGGCACATCACAGGCAAGACTGTTGTTGGCTTTTGTTCAATGTCATGGCTTGTGGACTCTTCCTACTTTGACTCATGCACGGTACAGTTTTCAATATGGCGTTACAAGTCACCTCCAGGCCCAAATACGAGCTAATGATAAAGTCAAAGAAAAACACATCAGAATGCAAGAATAAATGAATACACTGTATACCCCTTATGTCTACTCTATCCCCATTACTTTATTTTACCTACAGCATTAATAGTTAAGCAAAATGAACACTGTTTAGTTAGCACAGGAGCAGGTGCTTTCATATGTGAAACATGAAGCGGCCATCTTTAATACTAGTACGCAGCTGCAAGAAATTCCCACCAAGTGAAAGATACGTCACACCACGTGGATGTGGCTGACTCATGCGCAGAAGAGTTCCCGCGTTTTCGGCGGCCATATTAGGTCACTCAATTTACTGTTAGTAAAAGCACATAGGCAAGCTTTCCCTTGATGCTAAAATATCGTGAAATGCAATTATTAGTAATACAAAACATGTTGATTAATAGGTTAATTATTATTTTGAGAGGATTGAATCCGAGCAAGTATCTTTACGTATGAAACCTTGCTCCATCAATCCCCTCTTTGATGGTACGGAACCAGATGCCAAATTTTAGATTTTCCCAATTCTATTTCTTCAAATACTCTATTAGGTCTCTTTTCATTATTCATTTGGAAATGTTTCATTTTCTTATGTAAATTCCCATTTAATTCTTAAAGCTCAATTTCTTCAAAATTCCTCTTCTTTCCTTTCTTGTTTACTGTATACTTCTATTTGTTTCTGCAGCACTTGCACCAAATCATTATCCCTAAAATCAGTAGGCCTATTCCCATTATTTGCATCAGTATTTTACCTACAGTACTTTTTCCTACGTTAGAAAACCAACTACCTACAGCGGAGAGACCATTTGTTAGTCTCTTCCATGCACTAGCAACCTCCAGTGGTTTCAATTCTTCTTTCAAATGTGTAATATTTCTAGCATACTTCCCGATTTCAACACTTTCATCTGGAATGTACGTGCAACAATGTTGTGTTTTCAGCATTCTATAGGCTCCGCCCTCTTTTGCCAATAATATATCAAGAGCAAGTTGATTTTGTAAAACCATTGATCTTACCGCAACTAATTCGGTATTGATCATCAAAATTCCTCAAGCAGTGTCAGTCGATAAGCGATCCACCACTGTTGACAATTTACAAATTCTTTGAGTATACAGAACCACTCCCACTGAAGGTATCAATGGACTAAATATATCACTTACAATTTCAGCAAAACTAGCTCTTTGATTTCGTGTTAGTCCATTAATTTCTTCATTGCTTCCAGTGATTCTTTTTACATGATACACCTTTGGGAATACTATTCTGAAATAGCAACTCCCATACCAATGATCAGGCAATTTATGATATGTCTTGTTTCCGCAAATGTAATAAATTCCAGGAAATACTGGCTCAGTTCCATCTTTAAAACCCCAACCCCCAATTACCTTAAAATTGTGTTCACATTCACTGGAACCAATGAATATATTATTATAATTGTCGGTTTTCTCTCTATGGAGACAGATTTTCCCTTTCTTTTCGAAATCCAGTAACATAGCAGCATGAGTTTTGCCATTTGTAGTAAATTCATTACTTTCAGCCCATTTAGGAATTTTATGTTTTGATCCAGTGGCTTTTCTATGGAAATCCTGTCTCCTTGACTCTACTAAATTTAAAAATATCTTCTCTTTTTCGTGTAGCTTACATGGTAAACTATAATATAATAATATAATATAATATAATATGACCTGGAGGAGTTAGTGGATGAGATGCGGACGGCGAGACTATAAAACTTCTAAAGCTGTTAACACGTCACGTTTTTTGATTCCCACGAATAATGATAAATGAACCAATCATATGATATATCAGGATCATCCTCCAAAAAGTGATACTAACAATAAGGAAGAATATAGAGGAGCGTGACACAGAGTATCCAGTATCAGGAATATCACTGCCTATGGCCACTCTTAAAAATTGATATGACCGGAACCCATGGAGCCCAAAACATATTCCCAGGTTCTGATATTCATATACTTGCAGGATAAAGAGATAATCTGATCAACATATGGTACTTTAAGAAGTCTATGTTGGACAAATAGAAATGAGAAGAACCCCCACTTTTCAATGTATATTAATATTTACTGGCCATGATGAAGGTGGCATTCCCTTAGGTTGCACCGAAACGTACGTAGGCCATACACAGGCATCTGAGAAAGTTTACTGAGAAGGACCCCTAAGAGAAGGACATGGAATAAGAATATTGGGGATGATGCCCATGAACAACATCTGAAATAATACTTCCTATTTGGGCTCATAAAACTCAGTTAATGTCTGTTGTTTTTCTAGACTTGAATGTGGAGAATGTGAGAGAGTGTGAGTATGAGTAGATTGAATGGAGAGAATGATATGAATGAGTGTATAAAGCTGTTTCACGTAGCTTTCTTTTTATCAATTGTTTTTTGTGGGGGCTATATTTGAACACATAGATATGAAATGTTATGTCAAAGGGAAAAAGAATGTTTGGATTAACTTTTCCAAGTTATGTAAATGATGAATTGCTAATCACAGTTGTATACAAAAAATTAAAAAGAAATATTACAAAAATGGATCTTTGAAATGAAAAATATACTAAGAGAAACAAATAAAAAGTGAATGTAAATCACGGGTTTCTGTATATCTTGATTATGCTGTACGTTGTTCCTGAAGAAAATTGTGTTTAGAGTTATACCAGTTTATGAAATAAAATAGGTCAGTTCAGAGGTTTTTCATATTATACTATGTACTTCTCACCCCCCCTCTAGACCTCAAAGAAATAATACAGGGGGTACCCTTAGCGCCTTATACGCTTACATGGTAAACTGCCTTTGTGCGCTTCAGCTATATCTATTGCTTTCATTGTTAGAAAATACTCACCTATAAAATGCGTTGAATCTCTAGTACTAAGGACAGGATTCATATTTGTACGTAAAGGCACTTCAGAAGCAAATATATAAAAATTAGAATAATAATACTACAACTTTCGAGTTCTATGAATAGACTAACCAAAATGCTACATGAAATACCATATGTCAGGGGTAAATGGTGATAAGTGACCCCTTCTGCTACTGATGTGGGCAATTTCATGCACACATAACAATCCCTGACTTCCATAGCTTCTACATAATGTACTAACAATTTAGCAAATGCATTTAAATCTGTTTTGTTCTTAGCTCTACTATAATGTAATTCTACCTCTTCTGGAGCTTCTAAGTCTACTCTATTTTGTTTAAAGCTATCTACCTTTTCGTGTGTACTAGTGTAATTCTGCTTATTCTCACTCATTAGATAAGGTATAGCTATTGTCAGTCCTAACCATGCTATGAGTACTATCAATATACTATGTGTGCATATTCTGCAGCATGTTTTTATACAATTTCTTTTCGGTTTTCCCACAACATTATAATCTGCCATTTTTGACTAGGGAGACTTAACCCCTCTTTGTAACTTTTACACAGACTTTAAAACTGTGAATTTTCTTTCAGGTTGGTCTCACTTCTTCATCAAAAACAACAGATCATGGACAGAATGCAGAACACTGTCATACATTCACCCCAGTACAGAGATCTGGGCCTAAATCCATCGTTTTTTTGCTCAGCATGCCTTTCCAGTTTGAACCCAGCCATATGCAAATCAGTCTTGACCCTGTGCCCCATGGGAACAGTCCAGCCCGAACTGCTAAGCCAGGTCCTCCCTGGACTGGAAACAAGCATCCAAGGACCGGTTTCGGGCTATCCGCCCTCTTCAGCCTGGATAGCTTGATTCCAGTGGCATGGAGAGCACGGGACTCACGTCTGAGCATACCCGTCCCACTCGGGGTGACAAATGCAAAAAGAACAGGTGATGGACAGAATGCAGAACACTGTCATACATTCACCCCAGAACAGAGATCTGGGCCTAAATCCATCTTTTTTTGCTCACCATGCCTTTCCAGTTTGACCCCAGCCATATGCAAATCAGTCTTGACCCTGTGCCCCATGGGAACAGTCCAGACCGAACTGCTAAGCCAGGTCCTCCCTGGACTGGAAACAAGCATCCAAGGACCGGTTTCGGGCTATCAGCCCTCTTCAGCCTGGATAGCTTGATTCCAGTGGCATGGAGAGCACGGGACTCACGTCTGAGCATACCCGTCCCACTCGGGGTGACAACTGCAAAAACAACAGGTGATGGACAGAATGCAGAACACTGTCATACATTCACCCCAGTAGAGAGCTCCGTCCATCATCCCCTTTTGTATCGCTTTGTTCGCCCTAAGTGTGGCAGGGTATGCTCAGACGTGAGTCCCTTGCTCACTTGGCCACTGGATTCAAGATAGCCTGGCTGATGAGGATTATGAATCCGAAACCGGTCCCAGGATGCTTGTTTCCGATCCATGGAAGACATGGCTTGGCAGTTCGGGCTGGACTGTTCCCATGAGGCACAGGGTCAGACTGATATGCATATAGCCATGTCTGAAATGGGGTGGCTGAGTGGGCTAAAGAATGGTGATGGATTAAACCCAGATCAGTTGACTGTGGGTGAGTGTTTGATTTTCTCAAACGCTCCGTCCATCATCCCCTTTTGTATCGCTTTGTTCGCCCTAAGTGTGGCAGGGTATGCTCAGACGTGAGTCCCTTGCTCTCTTGGCCACTGGATTCAAGATAGCCTGGCTGATGAGGATTATGAATCCAAAACCGGTCCCAGGATGCTTGTTTCCGGTCCATGGAAGACATGGCTTGGCAGTTCGGGCTGGACTGTTCCCATGAGGCACAGGGTCAGACTGATTTGCATATAGCCATGTCTGAAATGGGGTGGCTTAGTGGGCTAAAGAATGGTGATAGATTAAACCCAGATCAGTTGACCGGGGGTGAGTGTTTGATTTGCTCCAACGCTCCGTCCATCATCCCCTTTTGTATCGCTCACTTCTTCACCACTCTGATCAGCAATTAATTTGTCATCACTTTCATTACTTATTTCTAAGTTTTCAAAGTCTTCAAGGATGACATAGGTCCATTCAGGACCTTTGGATTTATTATTCAGTCTTTTCAATCGTGGACTCCTCCTTCTTGATTTTTCTGTGGATGGTCCAGCTTGGCTTGATATTTCATTTACTTGTTCTGGTTCTTCGTTTATTGTTTTAAGGCGAAATTTTAGTCTTTTGACAAAACCAGGCCACTTATCTCCCTTTCTGAGTCTGAGTCGTGGAGAAGTGTGGCTCACCGGTTAGAGGAGGCAGACCCTGATGCAGAGATCAGACCTGCGGACCAGGGTTCAATTCCCGACGCGGCAGGGTCTTGAGCTCATAATTTCCATGGACTCGATAATTCTCGCCTCGGTGCCTACTCGAATCGTGGGTTCACAATCTGCAACTCTGCGCAATAGCTTGCTTAATCTCCACTGCGGCCCCACCGCGATGGGATGCCTGGTCTTCACCTTGGGGATGCCCAGTAGGGGTAATCTCGCAGGGAAAGACCAGGACGGGTTCCCAAAGCAAGCGCCTTGAGACCTTACGGTGATAAGGCGCTATACAAGAGCGTATGATTACGATTACGATTTAGCTGGCACTGTGCTTTGATTTTCTTCAGATGCTCTTTTATTTTCATTCAGTTGTGGTTCAATCTGTTCTTGGTTGTCTTCTGAATTCCTCTCTATCTGACCTTGTCCAGGGCTTATTTTTGTCAGTTCTGCCTGGATGCGTTCTTCTAGACTAATCTGCCCTTGTTCAGGAGCTTTCTGAGATTGACTTTGACTTTTACTTTGTTCGCCTTCTACTTCCTGAACATGCTTTTCTACCCCTATCTGGTCCTGCTCAGGTCTTTTAATCCCTGGACTGTCTTTTGCTCTAATACCTGTCTGTCCCGCCTCAGACTCAGGAGTTTTGGTGGGCTTTTTGGAAGTCTGAGTATATTGATCTTTCCTTATCTGATCCTCCTCAGAATTACTATTGGCTTTGATGTCTGTGATCTCAGTGTGTTCTTCTATACCTGTCTCGTCCTCACTATCATTCTGTTTATCTAAATATGTTTGACATCTGGTTCTCACAATCTCTTCAGGTATATCGACTACTTGAATCCATTCATCCTGACTGGTGCTCGGTTGGTCCTCCTCAGCTATTTCAGGATTGATTTCTTGGGACCCTTCAGCTGTACAACCTTCAGCTTCGACTTCATCAGGCTCTGTCACTCTTTTAGTGTGGCTCGCGTGGATCCAATTTGGAATTCCCTTGCATTTTACAGCTGTGGTGGTTACCAATATTATTTGGTGTGGCTCTCCCCACCGTGGTGCTGAGCAAGATTCTCGGGTGTGTTCCTTTATCACTACCCAATCACCTGGATTCAGGTCATGTGCTGGAGTTGATTGTCTGGCCAAAGCGTCTTCCCCAGCCTGGTGAGAGATAGAACGCACTTGATCAGCCAGTTCTTTGCAGTACTCTAGCACTAAATCATCAGTTATATTTATCAACTTGTGTCCTGGTACCCATGCCTGCCTCATTGCTCTTCCCATGAGTATCTCATGGGGACTCAAGCCTGTGTTTTTGTCTGGAATGCTTCTGAGTCCCATCAGAACAAGAGGTAAAGCATCAGGCCACTCCAATCGGGTAGATTCATACATCTTTACCAATCTCGACTTGATTCAGTTGTTCTACCACTCCAGACGGTATGCACAGTGCAGCTTTTGCTCAATTTGGAATGCTTCACTGTTTAGACAAATTATTTCATTATTAAAATGAGACCCTCGGTCTGATTCAATCGTTACTGGAAAACCGAAACGAGGAATGAGCTCTCTCGGCAGGAGATTGGCTCCAGTTAAGCTATCATTCCTCCTGTGGGGTAAGCTTCCACCCATTTTGAAAACAGGCAGACAATGACAAGGAAATATTTCAGTCCTCCACATGGAGGTAGTTGAATGAAATCAATTTGTAGTCTGATAAATGGGCCTTCTGCCTTTCCAATTTTCCCGGGGCAAGCTATAGTTTTTCTGCCAGGGTTCATTCTTTGGCAAATTAAACATCTCTGGCAAAGACTCTCTGCTACATTTTTGAACTTCGCATTGAACCATGTTTGTTTGAACAACCTTATCATCGCGTCTCTACCTATGTGTGTTTCCCTGTGATACATCCTAGCCATAGTAGCAAGCATACAGTCTGGTAACACAGGTCTTCCATCTAAGTAAACAATAACACCATCTCCAGCCCTTCTCTGACAGCCTATTTTCTCCCATTCTTCCTTTTCTTTTTGTTCTGCTTCATTTTGTAAATCTCTCACTTCCTCCCACGTTCTTACACCTTCAAACATCGTAAGTTGGCAGCTGATTCCACATGCATCGGTTTT
Source organism: Lissotriton helveticus (assembly GCF_964261635.1). NCBI lineage: Eukaryota > Metazoa > Chordata > Amphibia > Caudata > Salamandridae > Lissotriton > Lissotriton helveticus. The sequence continues at coordinate 711,322,529 of NC_136063.1, forward strand.
CTTGTTCACTGCCATTTGATATTTGGCACAATGTTGGGCTACCTGGTCAGCATAACGGTTACCTGCTGTCACTTTGTCCTTTCCAGATTGGCGAGCAGCACATTTTACCATAGCCACTTCTTTTGGCAATTGAATTGCTTCCAGTAAATATTTTACAAAATGTCTATTTTTAATAGGAGTACCTGAAGAAGTCAAGAACTACCTGGGCATCCAAAGTTGGCCAAAGACATGCACAACCCCATAACCATACTGGCTATCAGTGTATATGGTTATTTTCCATTTTTTTCCCAATTTTGCAGGCTTTTGTTAATGCAATCAATTCGGCTACTTGTGCAGACTTGACTCCTGGCAAATAGGATGCTTCGACTATACCACCCAATGAACACACAGCATAAGCAGCACTCAATCCTCCTTCCTCATGTTGCATGCATGAGCCATCTACAAATAGCTCAATTTATCAGTGGCTCTTCCTGTATGTCTGGGCATGGCTTAGTACTGTATTCTGTGAGGTCGACACAATCATGTTCGACTTCTTCCCTTACCTCTTCAAAATGTGAATTAGGTAATAGTGTGGCTGGATTCAGAATGGTACATCTGGCAATGGTTACATTTTCTGCACCTAAAATGACTCGTTCATACCTAGTCAGCCGACTAGAAGTCAGGTACTGAGTGCGTGTTTTGGTCAATAGAAACACAACTGCTTGTGGAACATACATGGTTACAGGATGTCCCATTATGATAGCCTCACTTTGTTCAGGACTCAAGCCAGTTGCAGCTACCGCTTTCAGACATCCTGGCAATGCAGATGCCACCGGATCCAGTGTAGCAGAAAAGTATGCCCTAGGACGTCGCATTAGGCCATAAGTTTGGATCGGAACTGAAAGTGCACAATTGTCTTGTGCATCACAGAACAGTGCAAACTATTGTGAATAATCAGGCATCCCTAATGCTGGAGCTGAACACAGTTTCATAATTTTAGAAAAGCAGTCATGCTTTCCTCGTCTCATTCTACTGGATCTTTTGCTCGTTTCTTTGTCATCTTTATCAATGGCTTAGCTAGGACTGCCAATCCCACAATCCACTGCCTGCAGTAACCTACAACTCAGAGAAACATTCTGAATTCCTTCTGTGTTTGAGGCAGATTCATGTTTCTAATTATTTTGATTCTTTCTGATGTTACTCTTCTGACACCTCTCTCTATCTGGTGTCTCAGATATTTCACCAATGTGGTGCGAAACTGTAACTTTTCAGGTGACACTTTATGTCCTCCTTCAGCCAAATGATTCAGTAATGCAATTGTGTGGACAACGCAGTCATCTTGAGTTTTGGATGCGACCAATAGGTCATCAATATACTGCACCAGAACAGATTGTCTGGGTAGTACCAACGATTCAAGACATTTTTTCAAAATCTGATTAAAAATTGATGGACTTTCAGTGTACCCTTGAGGAACACGATTCCTGACATAGACATGCTCATCAAACTTAAACGAGAACAAAAATGTACTGTCTGGATGCAATGGGATGGAGAAAAAGGCATGGCATAAATCAATTACTGTAAATTTGCAATTTAATACTGCTGTCAGGCAATTATCCGGATCCTCTCAAAAACACTTTACTAAAACCTTTGCTAAAAAAACCCTCACTGGATAAAAGTGAGTTAAAAAACTATCGACTAATTGCCAGTCTACCCTTCATGGCAAAGATGATTGAAAAAATCATGAATACCCAGATTTCCGAGTTTATTGAAGAACATCAGCTTCTTGACAACACGCAGTTTGGGTTCCGAAAACATCACGGGACCGAGACAGCCTTGATTAAAGCCGCTGATGATATTAGGGTCATCAGGGACCAGGGTGGCACTGCCATATTGGTTCTGCTAGATTTATCAGCGGCTTTCGACACGGTCGACCACAACACCTTGGTCGACCGTGTCCAAGGTCTTGGCATCTGCCACATTGCCAAAAACCTAATAGCTTCCTTCCTTGCCAAAAGAACGCAGGCTGTCATTTTGGGACCCTTTCAATCAGCTCAACTCTCTGCTCCCTGCGGAGTCCCTCAAGGCTCATCCCTTAGTCCGACACTTTTTAACATCTATGTGTCGGACCTTGCTAAGACCATCAAAGCACATGGGATGAGCCTTACCTCGTACGCCGACGACACCCAACTAGTGTTGGCGATTAAAGGTGACGGAGAGCAAGTAGCTGAAAGATTTAAGAAAGGGCTCCTAGACATAGGAGATTGGATGGCGACAAACTGCTTAAAGCTGAACTCGGAAAAATCCGAGGTACTCATTTTTGGTCCACTCTCCCCAGCCTGGTCCACCTGTTGGTGGCCAGAGACCTTCGGTACTCCTCCTACGCCGGCTTCGAAGGTCAGGAACCTTGGTGTCACCTTTGATGAAGGATTAAATTTCATGAACCATGCCAACAAAACAGTATCCACAGCGCACTTGAAGTTGAAAATGATCCGCAAAATACGCCCTTTTCTCCCTGACTCTGCCATCAAGACATTGGTTTCTGCCCTTGTCCTCTCATCCCTGGATTACTGTAATGGTTTATTTCTCAATGCTCAAATCAGAGTAATTGCAAAACTTCAAACAATACAAAACGCAGCAGCTCGCCTTCTTACCGGCAAAACAAAGTTTGAACCCATCTCCAAAAACATAAAAGATCTTCATTGGCTGACTGTACAGAAAAGAATTCATTTCAAAGCACTCTGCATAGTATTTAAATCAACCCATAATCAAGGACCACATTTTCTCAGAGACCAACTACAATCCTACAAACCTGCAAGAGCTCTGCGATCAGCCACTCTCAGCCAACTGGTTGTCCCTCGCACCAAAACAGTTACCTGGGGTGACCGACGCTTTTTGGTGGCAGCCCCCAGACTTTGGAACACCTTGCCTCTCAATATCAGACAGAGTGTTACATTGCTTCAGTTCCGCAAACTCTTGAAAACCTGGCTGTTCTCTCAGTAATTCCTTCTTCCATTCTGTCTCATTTGATCCATTCATTTTACCCCCTCACATCCCCTTAGTCGATACTGGTTTTTAGCGCCTTGACGCCCACGGGTATATGCAGCGCTTTATAAATATTAAAAATAAATAAATAAATAAATAAATAAGTAAACCATCCTGCTCCCAACGGTATCTGATACAGAATCACTGCAGGATTTGGCACTACTGGACAACACGGGACAACAATTTTATTAATTTTTCGAAGGTCTTGTACGACCCTATTTTTTCCGCTTGGTTTCTTTATGCCAATTATAGGTGAATTACATGGACTGCTCATTATTTCTTTTAGAATGCCTTGCTCAACCAAGCGCACTATTTCAGCTGCAACACCTGCTTTTATTTCATTTTGTACTGTCGAGTATTTGGATAGACTGCACCTTCTTTCACTGTTACTTTATCGGGTCTACATTTGCCATTAATCCCAATAAAATCCCACATAACAGGATGTACGGTATTTTGCAGTTCTTCTGGTAAATCTTTTATGGTAATCTTTTTAATTTCAGCTTCCTATTTTGCTAACATTAATTTATAGATTCCATCCTCATCTGGGGTCTGAATTTCAACACCACTTGGGGTGCAACAGATTGTTCAGTTCATTTTGCATAACAAATCCCTACCTAGCAAGTTTACTGGACTAGAGTAACACACGACAAACGTATGCATTTCTTTAAAATTTCCAATCTGTATTTCCATGGGCTCTGTAACAGGGGTCCTAATTTGTTTATTAGAAACGCCCACTACTTGGATTGCTTCTCCCGAGAGATGTAGGTCTTGGATGTCTGCTGTTCTTACAGTAGAACGGGTAGCACCAGTGTCCAACAAAAAGGTAACATCATTTCCCTCAACTTTTCCTTCAATGTATGGACCTGAAGTGGTAAGGAGACAGACTAGTGCTGTCTCTTCCCAAGACAAAACGTTGTTTAAAAAACGATTTCCACTTTCTGTTTTTACTGTCTTTGCCTGTGATTGTTACAGTTAAAAATTTTTGTTTTAGCCTGCCTGTAATTGCATATTTGATCACCTGTGTTGTGTTTTAAACTTGTGGCTTTCCCTGCTCATGATTGCCTCCATTTAGCGTGTTGAATTGTGGGATTTGTAGTCCAACCTCTGTAGTTTGTCCCTCTCATTCCTTGGTGACAATTCTGTTTTCCCTCCAAATTTCTCCTTTGCTCTGTGCTAAGACCTGTGTGCTAAAACAGTGCACTCCCAGGCACCATGTTGTGTTCACAAGCCAGTGATACCAGCCCCCCTGACTCCCCCCAGCAACAGGGATTTTCTACATCAGAGGGTGCTTCTGTGAGCTGTTTAAACTGTATTTACTAGGGCCTGTGCACTTCGTTGTGTGGCCAGCAGAGGGGGTAAAGGTTTATTCAAACAGTATTGTTAGATTTCACGTTAGTGAGTCCCTTACCTGCTGAAGTCCAAAGTGTGGATTGAGCCTGTCTGTCTCCTAGGAGATTCTGAACAGGAGAAGCAGCTTCCAACTCCCTGGCCAGCAAACCTTGTCTGAGGTCGCTGGGACCTTATATGGTCTGCTAGTGGTTGGTACATGTCTACACTGATTGGTGGTTGTATCTGGTGTTTCTATTGGATTAGGGTTAATGTCCTCATTGGTTGGGTGTTTGAGGGTTCTGATTGGTTTCTGGGTCTGTGATTCAATCATTGTAGGGTTGGGACTAGTGCTAGGGTTAGGATTTCTAATGGAAGTAGGGACTAGAGCTTCCTATGATATTGGTTGTTGGGAGTAGGGTGGGACTAGGGCTAGGGTTAGACCTTTAATTGGAAGTAGCAATTAGGGCTTCTGGTGTGATTGGTTGCTGGACTAGTTGTGGGACTTGGAGTAGGGTTATGCTTTCTATTGGAAGAAGGGACTAGGGCTACCTGTGCCATTGGTTGTATGGACTTGTTTTGGGACTACTGGTAGGGCTAGGGCCTTTATTGGACGTAGAGATCAGGGTTTTTGAACTGAATTGGTGCTTGGACTAGGGCTAAAATTGGCTGTAAGGTCCTGGTCTCTTATTGGTTCTAGATTTTAGGGCTAGTGTTGTGATTGGATAGTGTTAGGGTTAGGGTTCCCATTGGCTGAAGGGGTCACCTGATTACTAGGGCTATAAAAAAGGCCAGGGTTTGGGTGTCTCAGCTTAGGCGTCGAGGCTAAGGGCGGAGAGGACAAGGGCAGTTGCCTGTTAGAGCCTGTTAAGGGCAGAGAGGACAAGGGCAGTTGCCTGTTAGAGCCTGTTAAGGGTGGAGAAGACAAGGGCAGTTGCCTGTTAGAGCCTGTTCGATACTGGTCGGGATTAGGGCCAGAAATGCTGCCCTTTTTCTCATTTAGCAATACCCATCCCACACCATCCACATCCACGAACAGAGCAACACACTCACACCAAATGTACACCACACACAACACTATGCACAGGGTAATGTACCAGCATGCACTACAAACCCAACCAAACCACATCTACATACCCTACTATCCCAACTACAACACATATCCACCATCACCTACAAACAGTACATAACTCTATCCTATACCACTAACCAATAAACTCGTCACTAACACAACGCCAATCAACACCATACATAACTACATCCCATTCAGATACACTCTCCTCCCTGCTGTAATTACACCTAACAGACCACCTTTTATCACTAACAAACATATAATCATCCTTCCATCAGTTGACCAACAAACACCCTCCTCTCCCTTCTACCATAATAACACTAACACACAACACACACACTGCACAACACCACACTTTTTAACTCTTGCAACAAACCAGTCTAAGATAAACACTCTCACCTCTACTTCATTCCCTCCTACACATAACATACACTCTACTCATAAACACATCACAACCCCCTCTAGGTCACAACCTCCTCTCACAAACAATACTACACAACCAAATCCATTGCATGAAACATATACATCAGCACCTTTTTCACTACTCCTCAAAAGCAAAACATATCACACACACCAGCACAACAAATCTTCAAAGCGCAACACCTCATAATACTTACCATCACAAAATACAAACATATCCCCACCTCTCAAACCACACAAAGGAACAAATTCCAATGCCAAGCTTTCACTCTTCCACCACACCTAGCACTGATACAGCAATACAGCACCTCTCTTCTAATCGCCTCTCAACCATTGGACAATTTAGAACAATACTAGCTATCCCACATGCTGCATCCCCTCTCCTGACTCATACAACTTCCGCCTTAAACACATGCAAAAAATATAAGCAACATGCCACACCTCACAACTTTGCTTCCCCATGTCTACTTCACAACAATGTTACACCACAAAAGCAATATAGCACTCCAACTCACTCTCAAACACCATCTCCAACATATATACATGCAGACCCATACAAATGCCTTCTTAGCATGCTGGATGAGGAACACAAAACAGAACAGCTACACAATTGCTATCCTAATACAGCTAATACCAGCACTTAAAACACACCTGCTGCAAACCCACACAATACTGATCACTCTTCTACCTCTTCAGAAAACTACTCAAGATTTGGTTCTTCCTCACATAAGCACCATACGCAAACAGAAATTTACAACATATCCCTCTGTATACAACCATTTTTTTCACTATAGATATGTACCTATCTTTGTGTATTACTTTGTATAAACATGTAAAATAATTATGTTGTTCAGCGAAAATAATAATAATAATAATAAAAAAATAAAAATCATCTTTGGTCTACATGTACATACTTCCATTGTGCATCCATGTACCTTCCATGTATTTGGATATGTGTGTCTGTTACTTTTCTCCTGAAAAGCATATCCAATGCACTACCCTATTCTCATCCTGTGCCACTATCAATATCGTTAATATACATATTCTTACCTCTTTTTTTATCTATATACTTTCAATGTAATTATGGATCTATATATGTATCACTTTCTTCTAATTTAGCACTTCCAATGCACTATCCTATTTCTCAGCCTATACTTCGCTTAATATATCTTCTAGCCCAACCTTCTGACTCATCTCAAACTTCTTCTACTACTCCTTCCAATGCACTACCCTATCTCTCATCCTATACATCTATCAATATATCCTCTACATCCACTCTCTCATTTATCCCAAACCCCATCCCACTACTATGATTGCCAAAATAACCCTTTCTAGACTCTCTCCTACTCTACCCCTCCTTGCATCATCTGACACCTCTTTTACTACTCCGATCCCCTAAAACAAACCTTTCTAAACTCTTCCCTCTGAGTCCTCTCCCCAAAACTCATTTTTACTCATCCAAAAGCCTCCTCCTACTGCTAAGACCTAAAAAAAATCCTTCACTCTTTTATCCCTCCACTATCCTTTTCAATCGAAATTAACAGACTAACATGTTCACTTCTCAAATTCCATATTAAACTATACTAATATACTACCCAAATAACTGAATAACATATCCACTACTCAAATTACTTTATATTTTTTTACTATACTAATTTTCAACAGTAATCCTTTATGGGTTCCGGAGTGGCGTGCTACTCGCCAGAAAAGCACTTCAACACCCATCAGGGGTAACAAGTGCTATATGAATGCAAAACTTTCTTCCCCTTTTATCCCCCCTCTATCCTTCTCACTCCAAGTAACTGACTAATATCCTCCACTGAAATTACTTCATATTTCACCATATTAATTCATCACTAATCCTTTGTATGCTTTCTGAATAGCGTGCGTCAACAAGCGCTATATAAATACAAACCTTTGTCCTCCTCTATCCTTCTGCTATCATTCCAAATCCAAATAACTGACTAACCTATCCACCACTTAAAATGTACTTGCATGTTTCACTTTACTAGTTCAACACTAATCCTCTATGGGTCCCGGAGTAGCGTGCTACTTGCCGAAAAAGCGATTTGACGCCTTGTCAGGTGTAGTAAGTGCTATATATATGCAATTACAATACAATACAATACGCATTCCTCTTCCCTCCCTCTCAGGCACCGTCAGTAACTATCTTCCTCAAAAAATATGTCTTGCAAAAGGAACTGTGGTGTCACTGTGTTTTTTTTGCCACATCCCTCCCAATTTGTTGTATCCACACTGTATTTGGCTTGACTCCCAAAATCTGGCATAGGAGCAAGGGGTAACTGGTTTTGTATTACCTGTTGTTGTTTCCTTGACACCTCATTCTGCATCTGTGGATTTACATTTTCAATTTGGACATTATTACTTTGTACAACCTCACACTTGTTCTTCCATGCCCTAATTTCTGCACCCCTGACAGGAAAACTTTTTCTGTGCCTCTTCCGTGTTCATTCTTCCCTTTAGTCTGCCTCCTCTTCCTTCTCCTTGACCTTGTTTATTTCTTTGCTGACTTAACTGAAGTTCCTGTTGCTCAGCTAGTTTTACCTGAGCCCACATTACTTTTTCTTCTAAATTCTTTCGTCTATTGTCAATTTCATTCCCACAATATTTTGCATACTTGAGAATTTTGTCAACAGGCTTTGCCTGGCAGCATATTTTATGATCTTTAATCATTTGCGAAATTTCTGGCCTTAACCCTGACACAAAACTATAAATAAAATGTGTCATGTCTTTGGTAACAATATTATCCAACCCACTGTACTGCTTGAATACCTGTAAAAGGTGTTCATAATATGCATGCACTGATTCATCTTTGTTTTGGGTAGTTCTGTCTATTCTTGTCCAATCTGTTTCTTTTGGTGGTACCTTTCCCTTTAAATAAGTTATCACTTGATGGTATTTTTTCATGACGTCATCTGACGGGGCTCCTGTCTTTGGGTCTCTAGGGAACTCCTCATTGGGCCAATCTACTGTAATTTTACATTCTGTCCACAAATCTGCAGGTACAACAATGTCAAATAAACCATCTAAATCTTTTAACAATACTTTTGAAACTTTCACAAACCTTTCGACTTCCCTGTACCATTCTACTGGTTTCTGTCTAAGTTTTGGGAAGTCATTTGTGAATGATAAAATATCCTGTCGGGACCATGGGACATGAACATAACCTCCTCCCGGAACTTCTCTCATGCGACACAACCTTTCAACCTTTTCTGGTTCTTTTAGAAAATATTCAGAGGTTGTGCGATTTGCATGAGCTTCCTCCTTTTTCTTTGTCCATCTAACTTTCCATCTGTCTAAGTCATCCCATTTTTGCAACAACAACAATATTTCTTTTATTTGCAATTTTCATCCTGACATATTTATGTTTTCTAAATCTTTGTCAGAAAAGTCAGCCCGGTAAGGTTTTTGCAACACTTTAGATTTACCTACGTCAATTCCGATGTCAGGTGCCAAATTCATTTATTTCTCATGAAACGTTTTTGTACTGATATTCTACATATAAATAGCAACTCTTCTTCACTGAATGTATTTAACCTTTTCAATCCCACATTTCCAGCAATAATTTCTTCTAATTCAACTCTTAATTTAAAAATGTCCAATACTTTAGGTTGTGATTTTGGCTTTTCTACTTCTCTGGACCACCTCTCTATCGTTAGGGCTTCAGGACTCGCATCCAATTGGGTAATTTTCTGAATTAACTCACTTCTCTGTTTATTTATTGCTTCTCTTTCCCTTTCCTATAATACTTTTTCTAATGAGGTTTCATGTACAATTTGCGGAATTAAAGATTATTTCAAGAACGGGGCACTAAGATTAACTCTATTTGTTTCTTCATGATAAGGTGGCGGATTTTTCATAACATTTTTCGTTTTCTCTGTACTTTTACTTTCCGATTGTTCTTCTAAGGTTTATACAGGATACAATCCCTCCACTAACATGGACTGTCTCCATCTTTTCATTTGCTTATCTCTTGTCTCTTTAGGAAATCTGGGATAGAATTTACTCCAATTCCTGTCACTTCTGGGTCTGTCTCGCTCAAAAGCCTCAGTTTCCCATTCTTCTAATGCTTCATATTGCGTTAATCTAGGTCTGGGATCTAACTCAGTCATGTAAGTTCTTAAATTGTACAAAATCCTACCATTAAAGGTACCATTTTCTGGAAATGCAAATATACTATCTTCCTTAGTGTACTCCACCCAGTTTTCCAACCACACACAGGTGTGGTAACCACTGTTCCCTATAACGTGCTTGCTTGTGCACGCGCGCACTGAAGTCTTCCCGAGCGCACAGTGACTCATAATTAGCGCGCACACACCACATCCCCCAGGGCTCGCGTTCAACAGCAAGTGGCTCTGGCACTTGCTCATTTATTTTCTTAATAGTGTGAGCCTGCAGGGCAGATTGTGGGTCTTTGTGAAAGTACTTGTGTTAATTGCAGTGCCGTCATGCACTGCAATTAACATGAATACCTTTACAAAGGCCCACAATCAGCCCCGCACTATTAGGAAAAGGAATGCAGCAAATCTAAAACACGAGGGGAGACGCTGCGGAACACTGTTTGTGCCTGAGGGGGCGAGAGGAAGGGACTGCAAGCCCCAAGAAGCCCGGGGGCCGCCAGGAGATCGCCCGCCCCTTCCCCCTCACACCGGAAGTACTTTAGGGTATACACAGCGCAGAGTGCCCAGGACGTGTAGGGGCTTGGAGGACTACCGGCCCCAGAAGCCATTGGGGGAAGCCAGTGACAGCCTCAGCCCTCCCTTTCCGCGTGTAGCGCTCTATAAGCAGAACGTCATCCCCGTCCCGCGGGACGCGCGCGGACGTGCGCCGGGCTAAGCCTGGGCAAAGGGCGGGCCATCTGTGGCCGTCAGGGGCCAGAAGAGGCCGGGACGGGCCACCCCTCTTCAGCGTGAATCTCATCATGGGTAAGCGGAAACTACATTCCTCACAAGACCAGGGGGGGTTAAAGCCAAAGTCCCTAGGAAATCAGCATCTATCATTCCCTATTTAACTTCGGTGGTGGGTGTTTTGACTACAGAAATTGCCATTGCAGAGAGGGAACTTGGGCTGGATTCGACCGTTGCTCAAGTAGTTGGCTCCTCTCCCCTGGACATCACCCTGAAAAACCCGGTCCCCCTTTTTTTTTTTTTTTTGCAGAGTTTTATATAGCGTGAACTAGACCCGAACCGAATCAGGTATCAGAGCGCTTTACATAGCACCAGTTACGTTACATGAGGACACACTTATTTTTTTCATTTTAGGCACGGGGAGATTAAGTGATTTGCCAAGAATCACAGGAGGTTTTTGGCGTCGTTACCGAGGCTCGAACCCAGATCCCCAGGTCCGAGGTCAAGCGCCTTAGTCGTTAGGCCAACTCCTCTCCCTTGGAGCCCCTTGTAATTATTAACCCCCATCTTGTATTCAGAAGTCACCACATGTTGTTTCTGAGGAGAGGGTTTGATACCTGTAAGTGACACTCCCTCTATAGCTTCCAGTCAGGCTCCAGTTGCTAAAGGGCAGTTTAACAAACAGAGCACTGTGAGAAAGAGAGTAACGAAGAAACCGAATAAGCGGGATAAAGCCTCAAAAAGTACCTCCCTGAAACAAGGGCCTGTTACAACGAATTTCATAGAGACAACTGTTTGGGACATGGTGGAAGAAATTTTTACTTCTCGGTTGGAGATGGCTCTAACCGGTATCGCAAAGGACATTATTGATACTTTGAACATTTGTGTTGCCAGTTTATTAGAAAAATGTGAACGTATCAATTTGTTTTTAAATGTGCCTAACTGTATATCTGGTTTGGTTCAGACATCTGTGCCCCCTAAATGTAACCCCAAAATATGCATTGGGAAAACTACGGGGGAAGGAGAAGGGACTATGGTCTTGAGCCCCCTTATGGTCGAGAACCCCGCGTTTGGATCCACCATATCAAGCGGTCCTCACAATCATAATGGGGATAGGGACTCACAGAGGAGCCCAGTAAGGAATCCTGAGATACGACGTAATTTAGCTCTACATAGGAGCAGGGGGAAACTTACGGATCAACAGTCTAGGAGCAAAATTGTCATCCAACCTACCATTAATCTCCCCCATGAAGCAGCCCCGCTGGTGGCAGTTCTTGTAAGGGTTCCTCCACTGGTGGAGGGAGAGCCAGAATCAACAGAAGCTCTATTATCAGTGACTAAAAAATGGTGTGACCTTAACTGTTCTGGCGATACTGAAATTTCCTCCAGTATTATAATGGCTAGACGGGTTGGCTGGTTAGGTAGTTCCCAAAAGGTAGTAAAAGGGGACTGTGTTATCGTCAATTTTAATAATTCACATGTTGTTCCCCGTCTGTTGTGGGATGCCTCAGATCTGAAGAGGGAGGAAGGAAGCATTAGGGCTTCATCATTGTTTTTTTTTTAACCCCCCCCCCCAGACGGTAAAATGCAGATATAAGACCTTGTCCAGAACAGTTGTGTGGGAGTTTAGATCGGATCTCTATAACTGCCCTAATAGGGAACATAATTCTGGCTGGGGTAGTCCTAGAGTCCCTTTTTCATCTAAAGCACCTTGTAGTCAGGTAACCAAGAGAAAGGAGACAATAGTCCTATCTAACAGGTTTTCCCATTTGTCTCAATTAGATGAGAACGACTGACTAAGGCCCACAGTTACTTTCCCTTGACTCCCTACCCTTGAGTATGGTACCAATGCAGAGGTGGGTGCTAAATGTAGGCTAATGAGTTGGAACATTGCCGGGCTACGGTCTAAAAGGGTTGACCAGAAATGGTTAAAGCTTATTAGAGATTGTGATATTATAGCCATGCAAGAGACCTGGGACATGGATAATAATTTCTGGGTTGTTGGCTTTAAATCTTACTTTCAGCCCGCCCGCCCAACCCCAGTGGGTAGAGCTAAGGGAGGGTTGATGTTCCTTTTTTCTGTAAGATTAAAGGGTTCAGTAATGATCTTAGACTCAGCTTCCCCTGATTGTCTAATAGCCGAGCTCACTACCTCGAATTATCCCAAAATTACGATAATTAATTTTTATAATTCTGGGGAAAGTGAGTACAGTAATGAGCATCTCTGCTACCTGACACGGTTTTTAGAAACATATAAAGCGCAGGAAACCACTTATGTTTATACTATTCTTATGGGTGATTTTAATACTCATTTGTGTGATTTTAACTGTCGCATTAATGAAATTCATGGCCCCTCTTATTCGTCGCCACCTCACTTTGAACATACCCCTAAGGGGGAGGCTCTTGAAGAACTTCTCTCATTTGCTGACCTTTATGAGCCAGGTTTTTTTTATATCAGTGAGAGGGTAGTAACGTTTAAAGCAAGGGAAAGCGAGACGATTATCGATTATATATTTATATCCTCTGCACTTTTAGGGCACGTAATTTTTTATAAAGCCATATGTTCTCCTTTCAGTGATCATAATACGGTCATCGTAGAGCTAGATAAAGGCTTTTGTCGTATGGATGTCACAACCAATAAGAAGTGATAACCAAAGATCAAGGGAGGAGACTAAAATGGGCAAAAGTAGTCCCTGATCACTTTCTTGATAGTCTAAGTGTGAAGGTTAAAGATGATATTACAAAATGTGTAGATTGTTCTACCCCGGAGTGGGAAATTATCTTAGCCTTTGAGGCTATATGTAGGCAGGTTGCTACAGATCTAACCATTACCACTAGGCCTAAACCAAAACAAGAAAAGAGATGGTTTGACACTAGGGGCCAGATGTAGGTAACTTCAATTTACCGACTCATAAATACTGAATTTTACCGATTCGGTATTTATGAATCGGTAAATATGAAGGAGGGAGATGTAGGTAATTTTTTTAATTGAATCGGTAAATACCGAATGTTGCAAGGGTGCAGGGGTGTCACTTTGACACCCTCTAGCACCCCAAGTAAAGGCATGTGTGACATGTGGCACACATACATGCCCTAAGGGCATGTCTGTGTGTCACATTGCACAGTGTGCATGCACAGATGTGCATGCACACCTGGATTCTGTATTTTACCACACAATAGGATTGTGTGGTAAAATACCGACTCTTAAGGGCCTGTGGCACTCTCAGGAGTGTCACCTACATTTGGATTTACCGAATCGGTAAAATTACAGATTCGGTATTTTACTGAATCGGTAAATTTACCGAATCGGTAAATTTACCGATTCTGTAAAATAATGGCCCCTACATCTGAAAACCCTAATACCGGTCGGTAACGGCCGAATTCGGCCGTTACCGACCAGTATTACTACATCTGGCCCTAAATGCTCTAGGGCCCATCAAAACTTAGTAAAATCATAAAAAGTTAAGCCCAGGGATAAGGCCCTTATAGCCAGCCTCAGAAAAGAATATAAACTAATTATACAGACCCGTACAAATGAAATTAAAACAGAGGCATGGGACGCTTTAACGTCTGAAGAAGTCTTAAAGGATAGCTCAAAGTTTTGGGCTATTCTTAAATGCCCGCTGCTTTCGGGTGAGGAGAATGGTTTACTGGAAATCAACATCCCAGAAGATGAGTGGCTGACTCACTTTGAAGGTATTTATGCGAGTAACGAGGTATTTGAACCTTTTATGGCCCCCGCCAGTAGTTCCCGTTTGCCCGTACTAGTGTTTAATGAGGAAGATGTGGAGAGGGCAATAAACGAATCTGCAAGTAATAAGGCTCCTGGCCCAGACGGCGTCCCTGACGATCTTTATAAGGGCAATGTTAAACTTTGGGCTAAAATTTTAACTAATGTTTTTAACTCCAGTGTTTCTCAGGGGTTTCCTGTTTCTTGGCCCCACTCTATTATCATTCCTGTTTTCAAAAAAGGGCAGAGAGGGGATCCTAGGTGCTATAGGCCTATTTCATTAATAGATTCTTCTGTTAAAATCTTGGGAAAAGTGATCTTGACTAAGGTGTCAGACTGAGTGACAGAAAATGGGATTCTGTCCAATCTCCAATATGAATTTAGATCTGGTAGAAGCACCCTGGACCAGTGCCTTAATTTGTATCTGTTAACAAATAAGTATACTGTAGCCTCCAAGGGGTCTATTTATTTGGGCTTTATGGATTTATCCACAGCCTTTGATCTGGTGAACAGAACGAGGCTGTGGACCATTTTGCTTGATTTAGGGATTGACCCCTGTTGGTATATTTTTTAGCAGATCTTCACCGGGATTTGTTTGCGTCCGTTAGGGTGACCCAGGAGGGCAATTGCACAAGACACTTTAAATCTGGCAGAGGTATCCGACAAGGGTGCATTCTGGCCCCTTTACTTTTTACACTTTACATAAATACCATAGATAAAACCCTGGACACTGCTAGTTTGGAAGTTCCGCGTGTAGGCAACAGTACCATCCCGGTTCTCCTATACGCGGATGATGCCGTCCTACTAGCCCGGACCCCGTTAGGTCTACAGAGATTACTGAACTCCTTTGGGAAATTTATGAACTCTTTGGATCTGGTAGTTAACATCATTAAATCACATGTTCTGACCATGGGATTACGTAAGAACAAAGTCAGGACCTATTACTGTAAAGGGACTGAGGTTACAAGGGTGAGGGTTTTTACATATTTGGGGGTCCTGTTCGATGATAGATTTTCCTGGCCCCCCCCAGCTTTTAGCACAAAAGAATGCTGTAGGAAGATCTTCATCAGCCCTATTATGTTTTGCCCGGCGACTAGGAGGGAAGCCCTATGAGGCGATTCTTTCCATCTATAAGGCAAAATGCTTGGCGATAGCGATGTATGGCGCAGCAATATGGGGGTACAAGCAAGCTGAAGAGATTCAGAAGGCTGAAAATAAATTTCTTCGCTCACTTTTGTCCATCCCCCAATCGACTCCAACTTTTGCCATCCATCAGGAGTTGGGGATGGGGTATGTATCCGACTTGATGGGCATGGCTCACCTAATTTGTTGGATAAAAACATGGCTGAACCCAGAACTTACATTAAATCGCCAGATTTTAAAAGAGAGCATCAACTTAGATAGAGTTAATGATATACAGTGGCTTTCGTATATTAAGGCAATGTTTATAAAACTTGGGCGCCCAGAAATGTTTGAAAAACCGGAAGGAATTGTTAAAGGTGATATTAGATGGGTTAAAGAACATTTCCAGTGTTTAAGGGCCCTGGAACGGGAGGGTGAGGATTTAAAAAAACCTCTCGTTAGGGCTCATTTTCTATTAATCACATCACCATCTATTGAGCCCTACCTAAGGTTAGTAACGAAGCCTTTTCATCGCTGGTTACTGACTAGATTCCGTTTCAATCTGATTCACCTCTCTTTGGGGAATTTTCATGACTGGAGTAAACCAGAGGATGCAGCACTTTGTAATTGTGACGGCAACTCAATCCAGAACACTACGCACTTTACATTATTTTGTGACTTCTATTCTGATATCAGAAAGAAGTTCATAATTCCACTTGTAAAAGGTAAGGGGTTTCTACAGGTTAAACCTGCTCTGTTGTACTTACAGGTATTGGACAACCCCTGGAACATTTTTAATACCGCAAACTTTTTTGTAGCTGCTGTTCGGATGAGAAAACTAAGATGCCCAGCATTGATTGAAACATGAATTTCATTGGATTTTATAAAGAGTATGAAACTATTTTAACTGAGATTGTTCCTTGCTTTTTAACATTTTTGTATCACCCGAATGTATTTTATGATATGTGATTCTTTTGTGAACTTTTATGATTTTAATTAATCGAATAAAGTGGTTTTGACTGACTAACAACATGAATACCTTTACAAACGCCAACAATCAGCCCCGCACTATTAGGAAAAGGAATGCAGCAAATCTAAAACACGAGGTGTTCTTTCAGAATCCGAAAGCACACGTCGTGTTTGAGACTCTGCATTCCTTTTCCTAATAGTGCACAGCTGCGAGGTTGATTGTGTGCCTTTGAAATGGAATTCATGTTAATTGCAGCGCATACGGTGGCTGCAATTAACATGAATACAATCTCAGTGGCCCACAATCAGCCCCACAGCCATGTGCTATTAAAAAAAGAAATGCAGAGTTTCAAACACAACGTGTGCTTTCAGATTCTGACAACACAGTTCATATTTGAGACTCTGCATTTCTTTTTTTAATAGCACACAGCTGCAGGGTTGATTGTGTACCTTTGAAATAGAATTCATGTTAAGGCAGCAATGAAGGATCAGATTGTACTGCAGAGTTGACTAAATTGTGCCTCAAGTAAAGGCCAATAATGCAGTATATTTCATGTGTTATTGTCTCACTAGTTTACTTTAAGTCACAGCACTGTCTCAGCAAATGGTTCACTTCCCTAGTACACTAAAGTATACAAGCAGTTGCAACTGGACACTGGCCAGCAAACCTTTCCACAGGTTCCGACAGTGGGTAGCACCATGCAAGGTTTTTTTCCGGTATCTTTTGAGATGCTTAAATTACAAACAGTTTGTCTTGAATCTATTTCAAGCAGACGGATGATTATGTGATAAGTGCGATAAATCTATAGTTATATGGTAAACGCTGCAGACACAGAACCGCATACTTCCAGTAGCCCCGATTATAGGCAGTGATGTACAGGATTTACAAAAAAAGATGACATTGGCAGATTACACATGACTTTACAATCTTTTCTATACCTCTGAGTTTGTGAACCTTTGCTGTTATCGCCAGTAGCTGGAAGATGTTAAAAGTTCCACCCATGCCAAGATAGAACAACATTCTTTATAAGCCTTTTGCAATAATTGACAACCCGGGGCTCAATATTGGTGCACAGTATAAGGCCATGGGAAGGGGTGGAGCCTCTTGTAAATAGGACTAGTCAACAAAAGCTCACCCGACAGTCTCACACCCAGGCCGAACTCACTTTGTCCTCCATCTCCGTCTATGAGTGCTCTTAAGGTTTTATTTACTTTAGTTATTGATGTAGTGCGATCATGACCTTGGCACTGGACTTCAGAGCGCTTTACAAGGTGCGATGATACATCGCACATATGGCATAAAACAGTTAAAATTGCAGTCAGGTTTAAGAGTGTACAGGACAATTCTGCAGCACTGAGGGCAGTTTAACGCTGTATGTACCAAGGCCATGGGGCAGTTTACGTGAGGTGAGGTCTGTGAGAGTGCTGAGAGGAAACAGCGGCAGTCTGATATGTATTGGATGAGCAGTCCAGATCTTTAGTCTCATTTCTGGAGAAGGGCAGTTTAGGGATGAGATCGGCTAAACTTGGATGTAACAAGTTTGGCTAAAAGTTTAAAGCGCATTTACTGTTTTCTACAAATTATTCCTCCAAGTGCGCCCGCCTGACAGTGCCGCCACTTTCAGGACTGAACTCCTTCTAACAAATGAGATGGTTGCATTTCCCGGGTCTGTAGCTTCTTGCTAAGATTAGAAGTGCTCAGGACAGATGGAGCTCTCCGTATGTAACAAGGACAGGGGTGAGGGGCTAATAATATCAGTGCTTAATTTGTGCGATTGTTTGCCAGTGCTTAGCACCTGCACTTATTTTTTGCAGGCGAGCATATGATGGAGCTCTCTGTCTATTTTTGTAACAGAGCACTTCCGCAACAGTATGTAACAAATCAATGTACATATAAAAAAAGAAAAGATATCGTGGCGTCCAGACCATTCTTACGGCCTCAGCGACCTTGCATTTTCATTGGATGAGATTGAATCGTCTGAATTATTGGTGTGTGATGGTAGTAGGTATCGATGACACTGGCATTTGACAGCACTGTCTGTGGCTCTGGGTGGTGCAAGCAGAACTGGTGTCCTGTGAAATCCCTTGGACCCTGGCACTCGATTCTTTACAAATTTATGACTGGCTAATATTGTGGTTTTTAATATGGAGCAGTGACACTCAATCGGTTGCAAGGACTTAAGCAGGATAAACACACCTTTCCTCTTTCCACTGATACTAGTGGCAGGATTGAAGTCTTGGGGAGTGTCTTTCAAGCGAATGAACGACTGAGGGCTATAGCTGTCCAGAAAGGACAGTTTATAAACAAGCATTGGCAAAGCTATTAGGTCTGGCATTCGCAATCTCAATCTCCTCAATCTCCAGGCAAAAAATATTTTGGGTCTAAAATAAAACTACACATTTGCATCACTGTCACTGAGGGGAACTACTTTGTGTGTTGATATGTTCCTTGTGAAAGGGCAGCATGCCACAACTCATAGTGAATTCAACCAATGGCTGAAGCGGGCTGATACATTGCTCCTTAATAAATGCTGGAGCAGCAGGTGGAAGAAAAATAAGAATATCACAGTAATGGACTAATGGATATAGTTTGGCTAAAACCACTAAAAATAACTATATTATACACATAATTTTTGTAGAATCAAAAGGTCTTGGCCAATGCAGAATAAGAAGTGACTAATCGTGAATGATAAAGAATCATAAATAATTGACCCCAGCGGTTTATTACCAGGTAGTGTGTATGTGTGTGTATGGGCCCAGGTGAGTATATGGTATTAGAGTACCTGTTGCTGGTAAGCTGCTGGATCAGTTTTCTGGCTACCTAAAAAAAAGTCAATTAGTCTGGCATTGGCTTGAAGACTCTTACCTTTCAGAAAGATAGCAAGAGAGAAAGAGTGAAAAAAGCACTCTTTTACAGCATTTACCAGGAACCCTCTCCAAGGCAGACATGCGCAGTTCAGCGCTTCCCACGCTCAGCCTCACGACATCAGAGCTGCGTAATCGGACAGTACGTAAAATGCGTACTTGAAACAATGATGCAAGCAGGAATCACCTTGTTCAATTCTCCAGTGTCTTGCCTATAGCACCATATGGCCAACACTTGCTGCACTTCTGTAAATTCAGCTCCAACACTCGCGGTCACTGACTCCTATTACACAGGCATTGTCAAGGTGCTAAAAATGAGTGATTAATGCATTTTAGTGCAGTGTTGTGGACCACCCCTAATGAGTACTACTTGGCACAGCTGGGATATTCATGTAAATTGCAGCGCACACGCGTGGTCTGGTTTCCGGCACACTTTGCCTCGGTTGCAGTGCACAGAGACCTTACACTGCCGCACATAGAGTAAAAAAATTAGAGGGAACATTGGTGGTAACCCCTTTCTATCATCGTATATGATGCAGGCATATTAGGTGGTGGAATAATAATCCCTTCTCTTGTTTTAATGACTGTATCCTTTTTTAAATAATTCTTTATTTTCTAGAAAAACGAATTTTTTCTCTTTTCTCCGTACATGATATAAGGTCTTCCTCTAATCTGTTGTTCTTTAGCAAATCCTAAATATATTCTATCAGGACGATTATCTATAAATGCTGGATCCAGATACCACATATAATTAGTACTGAAATCCTAATTATTGCAACTTACTCAGTTGTTTACTTTACTATAAATGTTTCTCCAATACCAACATGTCTCTTATATGCAAATGACCAATCAACATTTAATTTTCAAAATGATTCAACCAATCGTTACGCTGCTTTTCCTGTGAGATGCGTTCTCACACTCCTGCACTCACCCCTCCTTTACAAAATTATCTCAGCTACGCACCCGCTGTCTCAACCAATACCAGCGCGGCTCCCTGTGACTTCAGAGCAGCACCACGACTGACTCCCTCCTTTGCAAGGTAATACGAGAACTTAATTCTTTTCACCTTTAAATGTACAATTCCTTATTTAACAACATAAAAACATTCGCTACTGTGCCTGATTGACTAAATTCAAAAGAAAGACAATTTCTTTTACTGCGAGGAAATCCCTTCTGTTTACCCTTCACTCACTACGAGTAAAATCTCTTCAGCTTTACTCTTCACACAAGCATCACAGAACCTGTTACTCCTTCAGGCTTACCCTTTCTAGGTGATATAAGGCCAATGTTTCACCAGGGAACTCCTTTGCTGTCACTTAGTCTCACTTTTACACAAGAAATCCCTAACTAGTGCTTCAAGTTCTACCTAAATTTACGCACTTACTTCATCCAGCAAGTAACCTCACTGCAGTGTGGCTTCAATTGACCACCCGTTATTCCATATCCCGGGGCTTCTAGTCAACACTTAACAATACGAACTGGTTTTGGTTAATAAATTAAATCAATACAAAATCAATAATCAATGCACAACTAACTACCTATCTTAACGAAACCTTAACCACTACTCTGCTACCAAAGAAATACTGATGGCACGCGGAGTTACCTGCTCAATTACCTTACTCACCTGGGCCCATAAACATACACACTTTGAACAGGTAATCCTGCTTTACCTTTTGCCTATCAGGATTTATTTCACATTTAGGACTTATACCTATACTCATTGACTTAGCAATACTTGTCACCTGTATTTAAATTCCTAAGGGATCGAAAAAGGTGTTAGCATAATAGGTAGAAATAACATTTACCTTCATAAAATAACCACAGACTCAGGAAAGTTTAAAACGCTTTATCTATGCAAAGTCTTAAATGTCAGAGTCCATACAAGAGCAGTTAACGCCTTTTCAATTAGGAAAATAATAACTAATGCAATGATATGTAGAAATATTACGAGATTTCTTTTAGACATTGATACCTGGGAAAGGTGAGAAAGAGAAACAATACAATGACATACCACACAGATTATATTTACCTAGAATGGTGTGAAGACCAACCCTGGCCACGGGCTGGGACAAAGAAACAGGCTCCCGATAAGTCTGGTGCCAACAGAACAGGACAGGTGCAGTTCAGGACAGGACAAGTACAGATCAGGACAGGACCTCAGCTAAGTGCAATGCCAGTGTCACACCCCTCTCTCTCTCTGCGGCTAACACTCGAACCCCGACTGGGTCATCGATTCTCCTCCCACAGCAATTCTCGATTCTTCTGACAGAGTGCTCAACTAGCACCTCTGCTCTCGATCTCCTCCGGCATACGATGGGTCAGTGACAGGTCTGTCACAAGTCGGACAATCTACCTAGCTAAGCCTACTTTAGTTATACCATTTTCCAGGGCAATGTACCACCCCCAGTGTTGCAGATTCATATATTCCCTTGGTTTGATTGGTCAGAAAGGTGAGGAGAGGTCATCACACCATACCAGTATGAGATCATTTTCATTCAAAATATAGATCAATGTTCCCGCCCATAATGTACTTTCCCATGATTTCATTCCACTCAGAATTACTGTAGCAAAATGATATAAAAAATAAAAACAAATGATATTTTCTCTTCCTCTGGAGAGTTCACGAGGTCGGATTCCCAGGCACATTGCAGGCAAGACTGTTGTTGGCTTTTGTTCAATTTCATGGCTTGTGGACTGTTGATATTTTGACTCATGCACGGTAAAGTTTTCAATATGGCGTTACAAGTCACCTCTGGGCCCAAATACGAGCTACTGATAAAGTCAAAGAAAAACACATTAGAATGCAAGAATAAATGAATACACTGTATACCACTTAATTCTACTCTATCCCCATTATTTTAAGTACAGTATTAATAGTTAAGCAAAACGAAGACGGTTTAGTTAGCGCAGGAGTAGGTGCTTTAGTCTGTGAAACATGAAGCGGCCATCTTTAATACTAGTGCGCAGCTGCAAGAAATTCCCACCAAGCAAAAGATACGTCACACCAAGTGGATGTGACAGACGCATGCGCAGAAGAGTTCCCGCATTTTCGGCGGCTATATTAGGTCATTCAAGTTACTGTTAGTAAAAGCACATAGGCAAGCTTCCCCTTGATGCTAAAATGTTGTGAAATACAATTATTAGTAATACGAAACATGTTGATTAATAGGTTAATTATTATTTCGAGAGGATTGAATCTGAGCAAGTCTCTTTACATATGAAACCTTGCTCCCTCACCAGTCCCAACCACTCTTGAGTGCATCCAAGAAGATTGTCTTGTCTCTGTACCGAACCTTGAGTAACATTTACAGTATTTGCATGGCTCACAATTTCTGCTTGCCTTCGAGGAAGTATTGGCATTGCTGTTGAACTTTCAGTGTATTGTCCAAAAAAATCCTAACAGGAGAATGGCCACATAACAGCTTACCTTGCTTACGGGCACTCTGGAGGATCACATCACTGTTAGCAAAATTATAGAGTGTAACTATTACAGGCTGCACTGGTGCTCCAGCGGTTGGCAGGACATCAGCAACTCATGTGCTCTCCCAACCATAAAACACCGGAAGGCTTAATTTGCAGGCATCCAGAATCTTAGCCACATTGTGATGAACTGTGTGGGAGACAGGCCCTATTTTCCCTTTGGGATGCCCATGATCCAGTTTTTTTTTTTTGTTGCTGTGAGTGGCCCTCTGAGTTCTCTGCTCGTACCTATAGCTGGTGAACCACTTTTAGGAGGACTGGGCACGCCGGAGAGAGTCCTCAGTTTCTAAGATTTGTCCTTCTGCTTCAGAATTCTGTCAACCGTGTTTCTCAGAACTTGCTGGAGGAATGAGAAATCCAAACGCAACTGCCCAATCTTGCCTGACTGGTGACTCAGCAGAATCAGCATCTTTATTGGGGTGGAATTATTTGCTTTTAAATATTTTAATTATTTACTTCATTCTGGACATTTCCTTCATTCGGGGTCATACCTGCTTCCCTGGTCTGCCACGAGCCGTACGGCACGATTGCTGCGGAGGGAAGCAGGAAGTGGAGCACTTCCAGGGAGGGCAGAAGACCGTCAGGTAGCACTCTAGTGTCTTGACTAGACACTACATTAAAAGGATCATGTGTACGCGGACATGCCGGTAGTCAGTGCCGTCTGGTACACCCACTTCTCCCAAACTCAGCAGTACGTACATCTTTATTGGGTTGGGATTATTTGCTTTTAAATATTTTAAATACTCCATTCTGGGCATTTCTTTCATTGAGGGCCATTCCTGCTTCCCTGGTCCGCCACGAGCCGTACGGCATGATTATTGTGAAGGGAAGCAGGAAGTGGAGCACTTCGGGGAAGGTAAAGTGAGACACAATAATCAAGTCTAGACATGACTAGGGCAAGGACGACCTTCTTACGTCCTGACTGCTGAATATGGGGGAAGATTTTCCTAAGCTTCCTTATGATCCAGATGCAAGTTGCCACAGTGCGATTAGCCTGGGCATTAAACTTGATTTTAATATCTAGGAGAACTCAGAGGTTCTTATCCTTCTTCCCGGGGATGGGGCAGGTCCCTAGTGTATCTGGCCACCAGCTGCTATTCCAGCTTGATGGTTGTACCTAAGAGCAGCACCTCGGTTTTTCACCCCATTAAGTTTTAGAAAGTTTCAGCCAATTTATTCTGCCACTGCTGACGTACGTAGTGAGAAATTATTTGTTATGGAGCATGAATTCTTGGGGATAGACACAATAATCTGTGTATCGTCAGCATATGATGCTACCTTCAGCCAAACGCCTGGATTATGGCAGCAAGGAGGGCCACATAAGGATTAAAGATTGTGGGGCTCAACGAGGAGCCCTGTGGCACTCCATGTGACAGAGGAAAAACCTCTGAGTAAAAGTGCTGTAACTTCACCCTTTGTGAATGATCTGTAAGGAAAGAGGAAGCAAAGACTTCAGTATGCCCTGTGACTCCAGCACCAAAACCATGATGGAAGCCCTGGACTGTCTATTCAACGACCTAGAAATAAAACACCACATCAGAAACACATCTCTTGTCAAAGCAAACATACAGGATCTAATTCTCTATGCATGTTTCAACATCCACTGCCAGCCCCCATGCTCCTGTTCTGGACTGATCTTCTTTTTCATCACACATGCCACTCCCCATATAAAGCGCAGTAGAAAAAGATGAAAGTTTTGTTCGGCTCCTTCAAGGATATACATCTAGAAGAACTCAAAAAATAACTAATCAACCTACCCAGACACTTCCCGATGTCAATACCCTTTGCAAAATGTTCAACACTACTCTGAAGAATCACTTAGAACAGTATGCTCCTCTAAATATTCGCACCTACAAGACTAAGGTGCCAGCACCCTGATACATCCAGGAATTTATCAAAAATAGGCATGTCACGTGAAAAAAGGAGAAGAAATGGATATTGAAATGCTAGGAGGACCTGTTATTTCACCATCTTCACAGTTAAAGTTGCCTACTACTGGAACCCCTTCAATAGAGCAATCAACAGAAGCAAGGCCTTATATAAGGGTGTCAAACAGTTTGCCAAATCCCCTCCCTGAACCTGATATCCCACCATCATCTGATAGTTGCAATACTGTCAGACTGTTTATTGCTGAGAAATTCAATAAAATAAGATCTAACATCACCTGTTCACTGCCATCATCCACACTACAACCTGTACTCAACTGCTGCACTACTAACTGGTCATCATTCAATACTATCTTTCACACAGGCTTCGCCAGCAATCTGATCTCACTCAAAGCCACCTTTTACAAATATGGCGTGTTTCCCTTCTCCATTATCAAGTCCCTGTAAGGAGAAGGCCTCACACCCCTTCTCCATATTGTCAACACCTTATTAAAAAGAGGTCCTTCCAGGACAGTTTTAATAACCAGACATATCTACTCCCTTTTGAAAAGGCCTATGTTAGATCCAACTAACCTTGCCAACTTCTGTCCTATAACACAGCTCCCATTTTTGGGAACAACCATTGAGAAGGCAGCTACTACCAAACAACAAGGGCACAAAATCAATAATAACTAACTTCAAGGCTCTCAATCAGGGTTCAAACCATGATGTAGTATTGAAACAGACACAGTCCAAGTAGCTGACAACGCTGTCTTTCTCAACTACAAAAATAGCCCCGCCTTCTGGTCCCACTTAACCTCTTCACAACTTTCAACACTGTTGACCAATCCACATTGATGCACATCCTAAAAGCTCACATGGGCTTCACTGGCACAATCTTACATTGTTCACGTTCTACCTCATCAACTGACAGCAACTTGTTCAGATAGGAACTGCTAGATCCCGAACTATTGCTGTGTGCTGTAGAGTCCAATAGAGATCCTACCTGTCACCCATCATCTACAACCTTTATATTGAACCCTTGGAAGTCATTCTTGCAGACAGCAGCATTAAGATCCACTAGTAAGTTTCCAACTCACAACTCCATCTCAAAATCTCCCCAACATTGAAATACAGAAACTCAATACAGTGAGGTCACCGAGATGGAGACTCCAAGTAAGGGCACCCAGGGCCCACAGCAGTCTGTCCCAGGTGGCAGGGAAGGGCACACGGTATTAGGGAGGGCAGCTCCAAATACGACCCCAGTACTCAGACAGACGGAGTAGCACATTCATCCGCTGGCACTTGAAATAGCAGCCTACCATGGGTTAGCCAAACTCCAGCCCGCCTGGGTCAGGAAAGTCTTAACGGCTGTGTGATCTGTGCAAGCTCTGCTACGTTCCATGGGTGCAATGGCAGAGGGTACCCACCTCCAAAATGGCGCCGGCGTCCGTTCGTATCACCTCCAGTCGCGGCATATCACCCCCGGGGGAGTCCGGCATGAGGATAGGCCCTTCGTTGCTCAGCCACAGTGTGTACCACCCCAACAATGGCCTCCAATCTGGCCCAAGGAGATCTTCCGCTCGTTATGCGGAGGTTTGTTGCTTCCGGCACAGTGTCCGAGGCAGCACGCCGGGCGAGAGGAGCACCGTCCCGCCCTCACCTAGATCGCCCCTCCAGTGATCGATCAGGCAGTCCGGCCCCCCAGTTTCTTCTCCGGGGTCAGATAGGCAATCCCGGGAACCAGGAAGAGGTGCTATGTGGCCTCCAGGAGCTCCCAGCCTCCGAGCGCCACCATCTTGATACCGCGGAGTCAAATCTTCTTTTCCGCACAGTACAGTGTGCGCTGCACCTCAGGTGCCTGGGAACCTCAATTGTCGAGCCCAAATTTTACCCAGTGGTGGCGAGGGTCAGTAAATGCTCCCGGCACCAGGGTATCAGCAATTGCTCAGGATAATCGTTGAGGCCGGCGCGGAGCTCTGAGCTCACACGTCCATCTCCATCGGCCTGCAAGCCACGCCCCTTAATTACAGACTCTCGATATGGTTAATAATGAATGTTATCTCAATTTTATAGGTCAATGCTCAGTTGCATTAGGTCACAACTACAAACATTGAATCTCATAATAGTAGAAATGTTATATAACATACAGATTCATTATGCAATGGCATTATGCAATGAAGGAGTGGATAGGGTAAGAGACAAAAGTTTCAGAAAATAGTTATGCTAAACCTAATATACCTAATGGAGGGATAGATGAAGAGACAATATGTTCATCTAAAATAATGCATATCAATATATTATTGATGGAGTGGATAGGTGGAGAGACAAAAGTTTCAGAGACAAATACATTAATATTTTAGATTCTGCATTGATATAGGCTAAATACAAACCTATCAGTCTGTAGGGAAAATACCACCCTCTGGACCCAGGAGATGATGGGGTTCCCCAATAAGGAATCAGGGAACAAAAGGTATAAGGACAGGAACAGGACAGGTCAGGAACAGATAGGCCTTTCTGCAAACTGACGGACAGCGACGCATCTCCCCTCTTCTCTCCTGTCAGCCTAAGCTCTAAACCACACCCCTAAAGGCACCTTAGTTATAGTCTAAAATTGACATGTCAATCCCACAAATGTTGCATTCTATAATCGAACTCGCACAGGGATTGGTGGGCTGGAGAGGTGGCGTTATCATGCTACTATGACTTCACCTTTATTCAGCAACTTTATTGTGGAAGACAGTTCCCATGGTCTGAATCTCAATTTATTTGCACGTTCTCCGCCTAAGTTACAAATTTTACATTCTTCATTCATGCATTAAAGTTATTCGCCGAGAACATCTCCGGTCCCACACTCGGGTACAGTAGTTGGCAGACAACCGTCACACTGGCCTTCACTCTTTCATGTAATCTACGGTGCACAGTGCGTCTTTTCTTGTGACAGAACAGAATCACTCCTTGGAGCTTCCCCCTACCAACTCGGACAATTTATGAAAATGGAGGCTTCATCCAGCACACTACAGTAGATGAAAAATGAACATGTATTAATTATATGATAATTAAACCTTCGCTGTTTACCACCCACCTTTAAATATTCCCTATTAATGTTACCTAGAATAAGCTTAGTGCAAAAGCAGCATTAATTATTACTTTAAAGCAGTATGCTACATGTAAGTACTGATGCACTTGCAGCCTATTCATGCAACGTCTTTACTTTCTTCCAAAACGCAAAGGTTATTATAATACGATGTAATTACATGTTAGTTCAGGCATGCGCAAAGCAGTTCCCTTGTGTTTTTGTTGATGTGAATTCGTTTTACTATCTCTACTTAATGTTAGTACGTATTATGGGGTATAGATTCGAGCAGGTTTCCTTTTTTAGGTCTCGCTGGTGATGCAGCGCGAAAGCGATGTCGCCAGCGAGGTCTATTGTTGTCGTCTTGCCTGCCAAGTGGTACAGACCGGGGCACGCGCCGATTGGTGTCTGTGGACGCGCTTCTAAAGAGACACGCTTGCGCAGACGCTCTTCCATATACACACACAGCCCCTGCTTTCGCTTGGCTAGCATGCACTAACGGCACGCACACACACACACAGCCAGCCCCCCCTTGAACACACACACAAACACACACACACACACACACAGACAAGCGCGCCCACACACACACACACACAGACACACGCCACACACACACACACACGCACACACACCCGCCGCCATCCCCGCCCCGTACAACTGGCCTCAGCCGCCACTCCTAACTTCTGCAGCCACCGCGCGACAGCCGTGACGCTCCCGAATTTCCGGTTTCGGGATGTGCACGCCCTTTTCCTGGTTTGTAGATTGACAGGTACCACAGACTATGGAAGCTTGAGAGCGTTGTAGCGTCCGACGTTACGTGTACGAGAAGCCGAACCCTGAATGGCCTGAATTGTGCACTGGCTGGACACGTTAAGCGGCTGAAGGTGAAATCATAATGCCCCCTTTGTGTGCTATCATCGTGGGCGGGAGTAGGGATGGAGAGCTGCTGCAATCTAGGCATGGCGTGTACATCTCCAGCACGGTCCTATTTGCATTCCCATGTGGTTGTGGACTTCAGGCAAACATAGCATGCAAATGAAAACAAAATTGAATTCTACCTCGGGGATCTTGAGCAGAAGTATTTTTTCATAAATCCACACGTGGCTCTGAGGGTCGGTATATCTGTTACAGAATAGCATGTCAAAAGAGTGGGTCACGGGTTCAGAAGTATATAGAATCGTTCATTGTTTTCAGGCAAGGTTTGTCGTGACGTGCTCCACTTGCCGGTTACAGTTTCTAATACGTCAAGGTCGCCTTGGTGTCTCTTCCTTCAACATCGATAACACATGACCACCATTGTGTTGTGTAAAAATAGTCCGGGCAGTTTGAGGTACTGTGAAGTAGCTGGCTGTCTCCCTTGTGGAAGACGTACTTTCTATCTATTGAAAAGGGAGTAATACATATGGTGTAATCTTTTATTCCCATCGCTGTCATTTTAGGTTTTCGAACTAAATTGATACAATAGTTAGTTACGTGGATTCACGTTGTGTGTCGCAGGACGTGTTGTTTCTGCAGCATACATAGCATCTATGAGCTGCTTTGACCACAGCAGAGCCTTGAGAATTGATGTAGAGTTCAAGTTTTAGCCATTCTTATCAGGTGTGATATTTAGCATGCTGTGAGCGAGAGCTTCCTTTCCCCTATAGGGCTGAAAGTGAAGTTGCGTCTCCTTTCTGCATCTCCTGAATTAGTAATGGATCCTAATGGGATAGGAGTCCTATGTTCTCAGACTGGACTTTGATGAGCCAAGTTGTGTTCTGAAAACCCTAATGAAATTGTTTCCCGCAGTTGAAAATGGAATCTGTCGAGTTTTAGAACTGGAAGCTGAGTCTGGCCGCTGTTTTGGATTTGGCCCAGAGAATAAAAGTGGAGTCACTTCCCTGTATAATTAAGTGAAGCTGAATTAGTTTGGGTCTCCCTTCCCCAGCTCCCCGCCATACGAGGGCTGAAGCCAGAGAAGTGAGTTGAGGAAAGGGAACCTTTTTCAACAGCAGCACACGAGCCACCTTCAAAGCACCGTGCCCGTAGTGAAAGATGGCTAAAATAATTAATGTTACAAGGGAACTAGGTCACTAGTAATCGTTCTTAAGATTAGAGACTGGCACAGAAGCATGAGACCGATTCACTCAAAGGCGCTTGACCGCTTATAGATGCCAACGCAGGTACATCCAACTAATACGATCTACCAAATAACACTCTCTAGACTCTTTCCTCATCTATCGCTCCTGCAGACACGCCCACTGTATTGCCTCTGGGCTGGCTGGCTTTCACTGGGTGCGCAGTGAAACGAGCAGGGGACGCTAGTGCTGATACACACATACACACAACCATACACACCCACACACAACCACACACACAATCACACCCAACCACACACCCAACCACGCACCCAACCACACACCCAGAACCACACACAACTACACACACAACCACACACACAACCACACACACACACACAACCACACACACACACAACCACACACACAATCACACCCAACCACACACCCAACCACGCACCCAACCACACACCCAGAACCACACACAACTACACACACAACCACACACACAACCACACACACACACACAACCACACACACATACAACCACACACACACACACACAACCACACACACCACACACATCTATCTTTCGCCCTCACTCTATTGCCCTCTCTCTATCTATCTGTCTATCTATCGCCCTCACTCTATCTATCTGTCTATCTATCGCCCTCACTCTATCTGTCTATCGCACTCACTCTATCTATCGCCATCACTCTATCTATCTATCTATTGCCATCACTCTATCTATCTATCGCCCTCACTCTATCTATATATCTATCGCCCTCCCTCTATCTATATATCTATCGCCCTCACTCTATCTATCTATCGCCCTCCCTCTATCTATCTATCGCCCTCACTCTATCTATCTATCTATCGCACCACCACAGCATCACTCAGGGGCACCACAGCATCACTCAAAGGCACCACAACATCACTATGCACTACCACACCATCACTGAACGCCACTGCATCACTCGTCGCCACCACAACATCACTCAGCGCCACCACAGCATCAATCTGTGCAACAATTCAACAACAACTGGTTCAAATATTGTCTCTCAATGTTTCAAGCTTTATTACAAATGTCAACAAAAGATGTTAATATTTCACTTCTGTTCTTGGATTTTCGTCACAATAAAATACACTGAACATAATCTTCACAAAAGTTATTTACAAAAGTTTAAGCTATTGCCATTATAAATTACAATAACTTTTATTTAAGTATTAATTAATTAAAACAATTACAAGCCATTATTATTTGTAATATCAATACATCTAAGTCATGTAAATACAAAACATGTTGCATTACAAATGCTATAGGTGTCACATTTGCAAAAATTTAAAATATTGGCATTGTAAATGACAAAGCTATTAATTTCGCTATTTTCAAAACCAACACATGACTAAAAAATTTGTCATTTACAATACCAATAGCTCAAACTTTCCTAAAGCGAGAACTATTGCATTGCAAATGCTTGTTTGAAATCCTGCTCCATCCTAAGTAACGTAACATTTCTCAACTACCCACCCTCCACCCACTCGTCTAGCTCCCCCTTGAATTATAGGATTCAGACCTGGACTTTTACCTTTCATTCAAATAAATGTTGCTTGATTCTGTCAGATTGTTATATGTAGTTGTAAGGGTTTTTCCAGCAGTGTGAAAAATTCCTGGTTTGCCATGGCAAGAGTAATGTGATGCTGTTATCAGGACGCTGTTATCAGGTTACACAGTTCATTTGTTCTGCTTCAAAAAGTGATATCGCCGCATATCATAGTGTTGTGGACGTACAACACAAGTTTAAGGTTTAGGTGTGTTAGGTTAAATGCGTAGTGAGGATTGTCTATGAAATCGTAGCTTTCGAGTATAGGGACTAGGTGCCTGTTTTAAAACTCACTGTGAAAAGAGTAATAGATTTATCCAAGCTTGTGTGAAGGGTAAGAAACGTCGTTTTCTTACTGGCAAAAGAGGTTTTCTTTTAAGGTTAGAGTCCAAAGGAAGAAAATAAGTATGTATGAGTAGGGATTTCTTCAGTATATATGTATGTGTAAATGCGATAGAAATAGCGTCGTCTATTTAAAATGAATGCAATTCTGAATGTCTGAAAAATACTGTCCTTTATAGAGAAGCAGGCAAATGGTTTGTTTTATGTAGTTGCTAATGTTGAAAAAACAATTGTGAAGCGTTTTGAAGCCTTCGGGCAAAGTCTGTGCTATTTATATTATATAAAAAGTGTTTTGTGCTATTTAGATCGTATTAAAAGCATTACGATCGTTTTTTGTGAAGGAGGGGCTGTTTTGAGGAGTAAGAACGCGAGGAGAGAGCTGGAAACTGCAGCGGCTATATGCGTCATAGCCGCCGCGCTGTGATTGACCGGAGTGGCACAACAGATGTGCTGTGATTGGCCGAGGTATTCTGAAGGGTTTTTTAGTAACCGCCCTGTGGTTGGCTGACATTCTAGTGGTCGTGCTGTAATTGGCTAATGCATGTTACCACTGCCGAATTGTTTCCCAGCTGATGCGTGTTGTAGCAGCCGGCGAGATACATTCTTAAGTAAACATTGCTGGCTGCTGTATTAATCACTGGTGTGATTATAGTGTTGTATCCCACAAAGCTGCATATGATTTATTGACAGCAGCGTAGCAGCAATCCAGTACTGTGATAGGAGATAGACGAAGTGCATTAGAGAGGTCGCGCTGTGTTCAAGGTGGTTGCGTGCTGTGTTTGAGCTGACTGCTGCACATAAATCACGTTGTTATGAGCCGATGTGCTCCTCCCATCAAAATTGAAAAAAATCACGACTGGTGGCTGGTTGACTGCATAGAGCGGAGGATTTATATTGAATATTAAGTTGAGACCTGTTGATTGTCAAATCTCAACAGTTTAATCTATATTGCAGAAATATAATTTAATTAAAGTATACCCAGTCCTTGTTCTGTTTTCAGGTGGTTCTCTCCCTGTTTTTTTTATTTATTGGTTGGATTGTTTCCATTGGTGCTTTCAGTTGGTTCATAAATTTTGCTGCCCAAATTAAAGTAAGAATACAGGAAAAGGAGAAGATCTGTTGATTAAGCAAAGTCTGACATCCTAGACTTTGAGGACTAATTAGTGATTTTCGCTGTTGGTTAGCTAGTGCCGCGAGGTCAATAAAGTAAACAAATTTAGTTGTGGTCAATTTTAATAAGGTAAATATTTTAAAAGCATGGATAATTATTATCTAAAGAAAGAGAAAAAGTTTTCCTGGTTCAAGAAAATGAAAGATGTATTTAAACTTGATGAAAAGGTTGTTACTACATGTGAGAGCAAATTAATGAATAAACAGGCGAATAATGAAGTAACTAGTAAGCATAATGAAAATACTGATAATAAAGATACAGTTTTAAAGGACATATATTTTGAAAGAACACCATCTCCCCCAAAAGAAATAATTTTTAATGAAAATTCGATTCCCAAATTAACAAATGAAAATGATAAATATGAGAAAGTAGAAATTATTGATCAGTGTAGAAATGGTAATGTGTCTACAGACCAAGGCAGAAGTTCAAGTTCGAGCAGAACGCCAGAACAGATTAATGTAACCCCAAGAGTTTCAGTTCAAATTAATAGAGCCCCAGCCCAGATACCTATAACAGAAAGGTATGATGGAATTAATATTCCTGGTCATGTAAATTCTACAAATGATTTAATTGAACAGTTAACCAGAAACATGGAAGCAGTGACAGTTCCTGTAATAGTTGGACCTGTTTTCCCATCGCTTAGAAAAGATGAAACTAGTTCCACAGCTTTAACGGTCCCATTAAATTCTAGAATTCAAAATTTTGATAAAAAACTTTATTCTAATGTATCTGAAAGTCAGCCAGTAATGATTCCAACTCAGCAAGAGAGAGTGATGACTCTAGCTCCAGCTAGTAAGGACTCTGATGTTGACCTGATTGATCTGACACAGCCTGATGGGTCAAAATTAAAGGTTGTTTTAGAAGAATTAATAAATGGTACCATCAGTACAGACAGATTAAAAACATATAAGGATGATGAATTGTTGTTTCTTTGCAAAAGCATTACTTGGAAAACAAAAATTAAGTATGATGCTGTTGAAGAAATGGCTTTTGATTTAAAAATTGATTTGAGTAAACAAAAACTGTTTCAGAAAATTTACAGAATGGATTTCGCTGAAAGGGACATTGAAAGCTTGAACAATACAGGTAGAATTGCCCATATAAAAGATTTAATTTGGACTTTGAGAAAATGGGGTAATCTGAAAAAATGGAAAACAAAATGGTCAAAGAAAAAGGAGAAGGAAAAAGCAAATTTAGCTTTTTTAAGAGAGTGTAAAGATTCGCCCAGAAATATAATTAAGAATGAATTATGGTGTCCACAGATGCAAAATGAGACAAGTGAGCTGAATCAACAGCTACAAATACAGCGACAGGTGGTGTTTCAACAAAATGAGATACCTCCACCACCATTTCTAAATTATGTTAATGAGCAGAAATACAATACAGATACAGGATTCAGTGGAGATCAGGAAAACAGACCACAAAGAATAAATGTACTCCCAGTATCTTGGAATGAATCTGATGATCTTTCAAGTGAAAATATCAAAGTAATAGATATAACTGATCAACAGATTAAAACAAACTTGACAAATGACCATGAGTGTCAGGATGTATTAAAATTTTACACAAAGCCCAGAGAAGACATTAAGGATGTTCCTTTACCAGAATCTGACTATGTGCTATTTGTGAATGGTTCATGTTTGAGAACAGATGATGGTATATTGAGTGCAGCTTATTCAATATATACGATTGCAGAAGTGATTGAAGCCTCTTGTCTCAAAGGAATTCGTTCAGCTCAAGTAGCGGAATTAATTGCTTTGATTCGTGCATGTGAGATGGGTGAAGGACTGAAAATTACCATAATAACTGATAATGAATATGGATATAACATAATGCATGACTATGATCAACTATGGTTACAAAGAGATTTGTTAAACTCTATAGAATCACCTATAAGAAATGCTATTTTGATTAAGATATTGATAGATGGAATTGAGCTTCTTGACCAAATAGTAGTGGTGAAATGTGTTGTAAATGGAGAGAAAAATGATTATGTCTCAAAAGGCAATGGTATGCAGGTACCAATGCTAAGTTCTGTGCTCGGGAGAGGGTTGCAATCAATCGGGAAACATTTAATGAACATGTTTCAAGCATTCTCATATTAATCTTTGTAATTCAGACATGCCAAGAATTAAAACAATTACAAGATAAGGCAGATGATGAGGAGAAAATTGAATGGCCGAGACAGGGCTGTAAACAAAGAGAAGGTGATAAGATTTGGGTTTACAAAGATGACAGATTGGTCATGCCAAACAGCATCATATCAGATATGGCTCCAATGTATCATGGAGAGGGTCATGTAAATCGTGATGACATAATGAAAATGTTCAGAAAGACATGGTACAATCCGAAGTTCAGATTAGTTGCGGAGTCACTTTGTGAAAGATGTCTGACATGCCAGAAAGACAATCCAGGTCAAAAGACAATTGAGAGTTCGGAAACCATAGGCCGGGAGGGTGGTCCATTTACAAGTATTCAAATAGATTTCATTGAAATGCCCCAACATAACAAACTGAGGTATGTCTTAGTTATCATTTGTTTATTTTCAAAATGGGTAGAAGCTTTTCCAACAAGAAAGAATGACAAAATTACTGTGGCAAAGTTGCTTTTGCGCGAATTCATTCCATGTTATGGTTTTCCAGTGACTGTAGAAACAAACAATGGAACACAAATTGAAAATGAATTAATGCAGATGATTTGTGAAGCATTTGGTATTGAACAAAAACTATATTGTGCATACAGACTGGAAGCATTAGGAGATGTTGAACAAGTAAGTAGCTCTATTAAGAATAGACTTACAAAAATGTGTGAAGCAACGGGTATGAAGTGGACAGAAGCCTTGCCATTTGTGTTGAGTACTGTAAGAAACATACCTGACAAGACAGGTTTGAGCCCTCAAGAAAAATGATGGGAAGGATCATGAGGCAAGCTTTTGTTCCAGCAAACAAGTTGTTAAGTATAAATGACAGTGTTATCTTAGACTATTGCAAAAACCTATCTGATGTGGTAACTACTGTATTCAATCAAGTGGGAACTGAAGTGATCACAAAGGAGAGAGAACAAGGACATGATTTGATCCCAGGTGATTGGGTCAAAATAAAAGTGTACAAAAGGAGAGATTGTCTAGTATCTAAATGGCGGAAACCAAAACAAATATTTCTGGTAACAACAAATACTGTAAAATGCAAAGGTATGAAAAGGTGGATACATGTCAGTCATACTTTGCGTGTACCACAACTAGGAAATCAAGATGAAGAGGATACTACAGATGATTCAGATTCTGAAGAAGAAGATTATGAAGAAAATCCAGAACTTGAAGATCGACAAGAAAGTCGACATCTGGAAAATGCTAATGTGAATGAAACATCAAATGAGAAAATAGTAATAGAAGATTCTGAAGACGAGAAAACTGAAATTTTGCTAGATCAAGTAGCAGAAGAAAAAGAAGAATCTGATCAAGAGATTCAAGAAATTCAAGAACAAGATGAAGAATCTGATGAAGAGATTCAAGAAATTCAAGAACAAGATCAGGAGAATATCGAAAAGCAGATTGAAGACTCTGAAAGCAGGAACAAGAATTCTGAAACTGGGAAATTGAAGGTAATTGAAGAAGAAGAAGAAGACAAATTACCAAGTACCAGCTATAAGGATGATGTTCCAAACAGAGAAGTAAAACTGCTGATTAGAGAAGATCCTGAATCAAAGAAGAAAACTGAAATAATGAAATTATTCAGTAGCAAAAGAAAATCAGCTGAAGACACAGAATCTGAAACTAGTGACAGTGATGATTATGTAAATAAGCCGAAAAAGAGAACTTGGAAAATTGAGTGTCATTTGACAGAACATAAGAGAAAAATAATTAGTAAAAGAGATGAGAATATGATATACAAACTGGTAAATAAAGAAGATAGTCAAACAATAGGAGTTAAAAGTCTAGAATACAAGTTGGTGAATAAAAATGAAGAACAAGTGAATGAAATTTCAAGTCAAAGCAAAGAAGAGCTAAATGAAAAGTTCCAAACAGAAGGAAAAATTGAAGTGTTAAATAGAAGAAAACCAATGAGAGTGGTCAAAACAAATCCGAAAAATAAGTCACCATGGCAGTCCTTTATAATATTTCCACCTGTAATTGAAATAAATAAAAATAGTGAAGTGACATGAGTGATTAAAAGTTTCATTGACTAGGTCGAAGAAATTTTGTTAGTTGACTAGGTCGAAGAAACTATGTTTTAGTTGGAAAAAGAAACTTTATTGTATGACCTAGGTCGAAGAAAACATGTTTTAGAGTTAAAAAAAAAAAAGAGGGGGTATATACTAATTATTTAAAAACTAAATTCTTTTTTTTTTTTTTTAGGTGGGACAATACTCAGATTAATATTTGTTTTGTTGGTGCAAGTCAAAATGTAGATACCTATAAATTCATTGGGGGTTGGGGATTTAAAGGTGGAAAGGATCCAATTTAGCTGAATAAAGAAAGGGAAAAGGAAATAGAATTAGAAGAATTTTGTAGAACTCAATATGAGAGTTGCAGAAATATAGATGAAATTAGAGTTTAAATACTAATCCTGAGTAAGCCTGAAACATGTTCAATAGATAAAATTTGTGAAATTTTTGGGTGGTGTTTGGTGATTCTTAAAATCACCAGATGAGGGAGTTGATGGAGCAGGTTAATGAACAATATTTTGTTCAGGCTTGTGAAGCCAGACTTCCATAATGTTTAATAAAACTAATATGTTTGTTGCATGTTATTAAATCAACCTAGAATAAACTGTGCATCATAAACACATGGGATTAACATTATGCTTATTTGTGCAGAATGCAAAAGAAATAATACAATAATTATTGTCTATTGTCTTTGTCATACACTAACTGCTGCTCTAAAAAATAATAGCATGTGCTATTAAATGTGCTTTGTTTTGTCTTTTCTGTGACAAATGTATATGCTGCTTAAATGTGCTTTTGCTAGGTAACATAATCAATGGGTTAACATTTAGCAAGGGGGTGGGGAGCAGAACAAATGTCAATTCTTTAATTAATTGATGCTTTATGTTTGTTTAAATAATAGTTTTCCAAATAAAGCTTAGAGTTGGCTGCAGAAAAATAATGCAATTTTAAAAGTGACGCAAGAAAAAGTGGCGCAGAAAATTGACGCTTTCTGAAAAAGAGGCCTGCTGATGTAAAGCCACAAGAGAAAACTTATTTTGAAAAAGATGAGAAACCTATAAACTTTTATTGTGAAAAGTTTTGAAAAAGAACTGCTAAAGGCGACCCTGTGGAGAGGTTTGCTATTGTGCCACGAGAAGCTCAGAATGGATAGGCTCAAGGTTGGGAGGAAGAGCCGCGGCATTTTTGTGCATTACATGAACAGCTTTGCTACAAAATGTAGCAGCCTAAGGAAGTGTCGCCAGGACTCTGTGCATGAACAATGGGTTAGTGAAAAAGCCCGGACATGAGGTGGAAGATGTCACAATTTACTGTGACATGAGGAGGTTCAGCCAATGGGGAACCAGAATTCAGCTGTTGGAATGTGAAAATAGTTAGTTTAGCCTTAGTTTTAGGGTATAAGAATTGGCTCAAGGAGCAGACATTTGGCCTACGCTTCTTGATTCCAGAGGGTCGTGTTCTGTTGATGGACGAATGCACGTAAGGAAAGGAGACTTTAATAAAGACTTTATTTTCAGGCGATGAGGGCAGAAACAGGGAATTAGTTAAGGTTTGGAAATGCTCATTTTCACTTATTTCTATTAATGAATAATATTTCTTGAATTAAGCTCTCTTTATAAATGCTGAATAAACCTTTCTTTTTTGACATTTTCTAATACTTGTTTAATAAAGTTCCAAAACCTAAGTTTTCATGAATATGTTTGAATAAACTTACCTAATGACAACTTGGTCTTGATTATTGTGGGTAGTTTAAACAACATGTATAGATCTAATCGCCTCATGATTCAGTCGCTCTGTAGTTGATATGGGCCTGGTATTGTATGATAAATTTGATGGTAGTAAGTAGAGTCGTTTATGCAGAATTCTGGTAGGAGCGCTGGATCACTTGCGGATCACTGGATTTTAGAGACGGTGGTCATGTGGGTCAGTACAGCAGCCAAAAGGGGTCAGTGGGGGATCACTGCAGGGCCACCTGTCGGGGGGGGCGAGGGGGGCGTCATATTTTATGATCCGTGAGGCGTTTAGGGGGTCAATAGCCTTGAGAGACTCTAAACTCTGGTCCCATTCCATAGAGATGGGCGTTTTGCGTATCCCTTGGAATTCCTCACGCCTGATGAGAGCGCTTCCTGCTCCACCCTATTGGACCATCTCGTTGTGCAGTTGGCTAGTGTAGGGGGGAAAGCTGATTTCCATTTCATTGCGATGGAGCGCTACGCTATGAGGAGGGCCAGATCTGCAAAGCGGAGTATGTAAATGAGGGCCTTTACTGTGTGCAAGATTACTGTCAGCTGTGAGCTTCTTCACCGGTCCCCTCTGTTGCATACACTGTTTAATATCTATATGATCCTGTTGGTGTGGGCGATGGCCAGCAGTGCAGCTTTACTTGGCACTGCATGTGTGCCTTGTTATTAGACCGTACCTGACTAACCATTATTGAGAGCTGGACAAGAATAAATTGGCTGCAAGCAATCCATAAGAAATTTGAAGTTAGGCTTTTCAGCACCTGACAGAATGTAAAAGGAATCATTGAGTGTAGTTAAAAGGTATAATTGAATGTAAGGCAATACCTTTAGTCAATTTGTGTGTTCACAAAAATTCTCCTGGTGAGTGCGAACATTTCTTTGTGCAATACTAAACAGCTAATGCATACAATATTGTATCACAAAAAACTTACTACATATTTTAAATACAATATGTTGCCCAATATACTAAAGTCGATTTAATTATGAAAACATTTGTTGGCAGAAATAGTCACATTTGTTTTACCCAAGTGCAGTAGGCTTCATAAGAGCGATTCCTGTTCTTGTTTCATAATCTTATAAAGTGAACTTAATTGTGTTATAAAGCCTATTTGTCTGTATCCTTAAGCTGAGCTTGGCGAATCTACAAAATAGGTTCGTTGAGCGTGTGCTTCTCCATATAATTGGTTGCTATGTGTATTCATGGAATACTGTATTTCATTGTGTTTCATTTAAAGGTTTTTGTTGTGAAAATCAATAAAGGACATTTTTTTTAAAGCCTGTTTGTCTATATGAATCGTTTCATTTCCATTTA
The DNA here is from genome assembly GCF_964261635.1 of Lissotriton helveticus. Taxonomy (NCBI): domain Eukaryota; kingdom Metazoa; phylum Chordata; class Amphibia; order Caudata; family Salamandridae; genus Lissotriton; species Lissotriton helveticus. Next base: position 711,362,738 of record NC_136063.1, read on the forward strand.
ATTTTGCAGTAAACAAACACACATGAAATGACTGATTTCACACAATAGAGCTTTTAAACGGATTCTATCTAATGTATACGTACAACTTCTCAATGCAGAGTAGTATGAAGTCAGTTGCATTGTGCAGGACAGAACATGTAGCTGGTATCAGTCAACCTGCTTTTTATTCATAGAGAAAATATTCTTCATATTTTGTCCCTGCAGATGTAGGATGATGGTAAGCAGTGTATGTTATGTTTCCTAATGTGCCGAATCGGTCAAATGGCTTTCTGTCATCCTAAAAAGCATGGTGTTCTCGTCTGACTGTAATGAAGTAATGCCCCTCTTGGCACTTACTATGAATATTGGTTCAGTCTGAAATGTATTCATACCTGAGGGCTCCAGTAAGACATCTTTAGAAGAGGCGGATGTGTCGTCCAGCACTGCATCAAATGACCTCTATTTGTATGTGTTGAAGGACACCATGTTGCCCTGTGGTTTCTTAGTACCCACAGAATATTTCTTCGTGAGTGTGGATATTTTGTGAGTTCAACCCTATTGAGACTTGATAACCTTTCAACTGGAAGAAACTAAAACAATTCACTCACCTCTTGCAAGATACTGTAGCACCCTGTAACTTAGCGTACATGCTATCCGGCACTTAAAAGTACCCAGAATTGTTTCGACAACTTCTGTGAAGCTTCATCAGCATGTTCTAGTACATACAAGTTGTTATGTGCAAAACATTGTTGTGTTGTAGTATCACCGATTCAGACATTTACTAAAAGTGAAGTAGACCTCTTCGGATCTCAGAGCTAGAAGCTTTAGCACAATCACTTTAAAGGTCTCACCAAACAGATTAAGCAGTTTTTCGGATGCGACTAAATATGGCGCCAAAGTGCCACCATAGAAAACAGAGGTGCGACCTTGTGCTTGTTACATAATCTCCGTTGACTCTGTGTGCTTTAGTTTAGTCTTTTTTGCACACTATCCAAAATGCCAACAGTTGAGTTTCATACAGAATTATTCAGTCCAATTGCATATGGATTGGACATTTGGAAACGTTTCCTGATGATATGTGATTGAGATACCTACCCACATACTTTGTAGTAGTTCTCCTAAGGACCTCATAAAGAGTGACCCAGTTATGTGTAATCGTAGTTATGAGTTTTCTGCTATATTTCGCAGGTCACATCTACTGATATTTATTGGTAGTTCTAGCCGGTGTTTTCGTAGCATTCCCTTCCTGTTCAGGCATTGCAGGCCAGATTTTTCAAAGTTTTGCGTCGCTCTTGCACCAAGCAAGGGGTGCAAGGCTGGCTCAAAAGGGCAAAGCAAAACCTAAGTGACATTTATCAAGCCACGGAAGCCCACCTTGTGTGGCCCTGCATGGCTTGATAAATCTAGAGTAATGCAAGTCACTGTCTTGTGTTACACTACCCATGGGAGGCGTTCCAAGGGTGGTGTGTGGGTGTTCCCACACATTCCACCCATGGATTTTGGTGCATTCCCAAATTTACCATTAGTGGTAGATCTAGAAATGTGTCAAAAAGCTGCACATCCCAAGGAAGGGTGTAACGAGGAGATTGGAGAAATATCTTTATTTTCCTCATTTTGTCCGCTTTCTGCATCTGATGCATTCCGCAGCACACGTGCAAAGAGGAAAATGCCTCTCAGGATTGTTTTTGTGCAGGAAGGTGTCCCGAGTGAGAGAACACCTACCAGATCCTTGGCAATCTTATTAGCAGACATGTCTCTAATTATTAGTGGGGCAGTGAGAGACAGAGCAGAAACTAGAGCACATGCTTACTGTCTGGGTATCTATCTGAGAACTCTCCATTTCAGAGCAAGTGTACAGAGAGTATTACACAACATTGTAACAGATAACATAAAAATAAGATGCCTCAAGGACAATAGACATTTCTAAACTAATTGATATGGATGTGTGAGGATTTATGCCTGGGGTCTCTATTTTATTTACATTTTTAATAATAATACTTTTGAATAATCTGTTATTATGGTGATAATCCTAATTCACATGGTTGACATCAGGTTAACAAACATTAAAAACGATTTATTATCAAATATCACCTGTGTGTGTATGTGTGTGTATGCACTCGTGCATGTGTGTGTGTGTGTACTGATTCTGGCATTCATAGTGAGGTCCTTTTATGTATGAGAGTAAGGGATTCTCTGGCAGGTCTGTCGAATTCTGAACACCCTTGCTCACTTATTAGCATAATCTATAGGAAACAAAGGGGTTCCAGGACAATGTCTGGGGTCTCTGCCAGGTTGAGGGCTTTCAGTGTCCACATGCCTGGTCTCCCTAAAATGTTTTGGCAGGTCTTCACGCAATTCCCACAAACACTATGGCCAGTCAGCCATGCTAGATGAGGCAACTAATTCACCTTCATTTTTGGAAGAGTTACCAACAGCAAGTCAGAACCCTGGAGGTGTTTCTGCTTTCTAGTAAACTTGTAATAGTGTGGATGCACTATCAGACCACAAGCATAGGGCAGATATACCACCGGAAGGGTGGATACCGTTTTTTGGGGTTTTCTGTCCTCTGCTATATAAAACCCATAACTGTAACTTTATTTGTTACCCAGGAAATATTCTTCCCACATTTAAATTCAAACACCATTTTGGCACCTGGTTAATTTTGTTCTTTAAGATTTGGTTGGAATATATAAAAAATTAGAAAATTGGAATGTCAAGTGCTCCACTGAAAACAGTGGAGTGCTCTGGGCTTCTAATGGCCGATAGAAGCCCGAAGCATCAACATTCCAATGTTTAACAAAGGCCTCTCGGAGCCCGAAGGGATTTTGAGCCCCTCGGGCTCCGTGAGGCCTTTGTTTTACAAATTAGAACATTTTTTCCTCTAGGAGCAGAATGTTCTAAGAGCCTTGGAGCCCCCCGTAGCGGGCTCAACCGGCCATTAAATGCCTGCTCCCTTGTTAAAGGCCCTCGCCTAGTTTGTGTTTGATTGCACTGCACTTCACTGTCATAACAGAAAGTGTTTTTTTTTATCTTCAATTCCCTATGTTAACCATGTAGTCTCCTTCCTGTAAATGATCTCACTAACCTTCAGACTATAACATTTCCTGGAAGGTCCTTTTCCCTTTGACTATTCTCTTTGTTATCTTTGTAGCATTAATTCATTATACCACCTTCCTATTGTCTGACTACAATTATTGCTAATTCTAAAAATCAGTTCACAATGGGCAATGAACAAAACATGTCAAGAGGACGGCTGTCCTTCATCCAGCCCAGTGAAGTAAACGCCAGGACAACAACAGTGTGTAAAATCACCATAGGTTTGTCCTCAAGGAAAGCATGGAGGGTGAAAAATGCAGAGCCTTCATTTCTAAATCCACCCTTCAATTCCTCAGCCTAAGATTCACTCCCCACTCTGTGGTAGTCAATGAGCACTGGGGAGCATCTAAACCAAAACTAGGTCAACCCCACTCAAGATTGATCATCATCAAGGTTTGAAGGCACAAACGTATTTCCCTGCTAAGGAGAGTGGCACGTTAAACATCGTCCTTTCTAGTATATGAGGCAGTTGTGCTTCCATAGTTGCTGGTATTGTGCCCCAGGTTGAAAGCCCATGATATAAATTTGGAGGTTGCGTTCCAGCTATCATGAGTCCTTGTCAGAAAAGGAGCAGTAAATCCTCCAGCTGCTCTAACCATCATTCTTTTTTTTAAACTTTAATTTTCATTTTTCAAAAAGGTACTGCAAAGACATAGCAGTCAACAAGTACAGGATAAATAATGCATTTCATCCCCCTTTACATTCTGACAGACAATGAGCACCAGTAGGTGGAATAAAGCGAACAATATAGGAAATCGGACTCTGCAACCTACGGATGGGGAGCACCCAATGTGTGTTTATTGCGTATAGAATCCTTTTGTGTTATTACTATGGGCATATGTAGTGATCAGCATTACTGGAGTTATGAGCTGGCAGTGTCTTCAAGTGAGAGGAGATAAGCTTGCAGCGGCTGCCATATGTCGTGAGGTCTGGACGTAGGCGGCTGCAGGTATGCATACAATTCACTATTTGTGGTACAGTGTATTAGGCTATTAATCCATTCATTCCGTGCAGGCGGGTACCTGCTGCCCCATTGTATGGCAATTTCTCTTTTAGCGAGTAGAAGAGAGTTGTCGATGAAGCAGCATGAGGCAATAGGGATGTCATGGATGAATCCTAGGAGCGCCATTAATGCAAAGGTGTAAGTGTGATTTGAGTCATGCTTAACAGCTCAGCAAATATGGTCCGCCAGTACTGGGCTATCTTGTTGCAGATCCACGTCATATGGGCAAAGTCTGCTAACGGAGAGTGACATTTAGGGCAGGTGTGGGAGCGGTCCATCCGATGTAGTTTTGCCAGTGTGCTATATGCCCGCCAAAGGAATTTGACGTGGAGTAGTTTGTCGCGATGATTAAGGGAGATCAGTCGTGTCTGTGTACAGCATTTATACCACTAGGAATCAGTCAGTGAGTGACCAAGATACTGCTCCCAGGCCCCGCGAACCCTGGCGTCGGATTTAGGGAGCAAGGCCTGGCTCGATTTGTAAAGTGTAGATATTAAGTGATCTCACCTATGTCCATGATAAGGGGCATCCTCTTACCATCATTCTTCAAGGAAACTTCCAGATAGTAGGAGCACAGTCAGTCTGAGATAGGAATTACAACCTGTAGAGCAAGTATCTCTATTCAAAATTCACATTTATGCCTTTGCGCATACGATCAGACTTATAGTTTTTTGTTGTTTTTTTTGTCCTCATACATGGCATTTGGCGTATGGCTGGGGCTGTGTGCATACTAAGTGGGGAAACCCGCACTTCGCCTCTGACCGGGATGCCAAGTCCTTGTTGAACTATGTATCTGGAGCTATATACGATCTGCCCAAACTCCTGCCAAGTTTAATATGCCTTAATCATTGGACTTTACTATATCGTCTCCTCTTTATAAATTTTCCAAATAATGAGTCAACCTCACGTGGCTTCTTCTGAAAGCATCTCCCAAATTGGTCTCCACACTTTAATCCATCTAGATAAACCTTTAGCTCAATCTAACCTACAGGTATTTTTAACATATAAAATCCATTCTCTTAATGATGGAGCTGACTGTGTTACCCATTTCGTGCATATTTCTCTACGTGCCATAATTATCAAAGCGAATAATAAGTGTGCTTGAGGTATGTTTGCTAAATAATTTTTATTGTCTCTGTACATTATCCCAAAAATAACAAGTTCAAGGCTTACCTGGACTTTAATTCCTGGTGTTTTGGAGGCAAACTCACCCACCTCGCAACAGAAGACTTGGATTACCGGACATTGCCATAACATGTGTACGTCGTCCACATTTTCCGGCCCGCACTTAGGACAGTATCTTTTCGTGCTTCCTCCTATTTTAGCCAGCTTTTTTGGGACCAATAAGCTCTATGTAGAGTGAAAAGATGATTTCTTCTTAAAGGTGCAGGTCTGATATTTGACCAAAGTGCTGCATATGATACTTGTCATAAAGTGTGGATATCAGCATCTGGTATGTCCGTTCTCCATATCTCCTCTGGTGCAGGTAGCCTGTTGTCCTCCGCTTCCGCTAGCATCCAGTACCACTTGGATACTTCTTTTTTGAATACTTGATCTTTCATGAATTCTCCCTCCCATTCTGAGTCTGAGCTGAACTGCCATTCGTTCCGAGCCCAACTTGACAATTGAAGGTATTTAAGTCTTGCCAAGGTGTAGTTTGTTTTTGAGGCAAGTGTATCCCAAGCAATGAGAGAGTTACCTACTATTAACTCTCCCCAAGTTGTCATGCTCGCCCTCAGTAAAGGGAGGGCTAGGATATCCAAGAGACATTCTGGCGTGCCTGGAGAATTCCAGATTGGAGCTTTGCTACTGTAATATCGTATACCCATGACTCGTTTAATTTGTACCCAAACTTCACAGGCGGCTAGCAGAACCTTGAACTGATCCTTTTAAAACATTTGGGATGACCATATTTGAAGAAGAAAAAATGTCCTTCCGTCGGAAGATCCATTTTTAACGCCCGTAAGTGGGGTGGTGAGTTTTGTACATTGTCCATAAGAAGATGCCTGGTATTTTTAAAGAAGAAAGCCCAGTGATATAGTTTAAAATCCAGCAAGGCAATTCCCCCATCCACTTTCTTGTTGCGTAGTTTTTTCCATGCTATTCTCACCGCTTTGTTTTTCCTCACAAAGCTGGTCAGATCACTTTGTAGTTTCTGTAACCATTCTGATTTGAAATGTAATGGTAAAGCTTTGAAGATGAAAGTGAACTTTGGGAGAATCATAATTTTGATCAGATTAGCTCTATCCAGAACAAGGTAGACTTATGGGGGCATATTATCAAGAGGGTTTATCTCCACTTTTTTGGCTTTAAAAGCCAAGAAAGCGGAGATAAAATTATCTCCCTATTACCCAGCTGTCGCTAACACCAGTTAGCGGCAGTTAGTAGGAGATAGCGACCATCTTGGGCCCCGCTTTGCATGTCAGAGAAATTTATCACTAATGACATGCAAAGTGGGCGTGCCAACATGTTAGCGACTGGAAACAGTTGCTAACATCGCTATCTCCTATTACCAACTTTTGGAGATATTCGCGCTAAGCGCGAATATCTCCAAAGGCTAACACCTGCCCCAGAGCAGTTCTTAGCCATGTTATCCAATGGTAGGTGGATAACATGGCTAAGAGCATTAGCTCGGTAATGCATGAATATCGCTGACTTTTCAGCGATATTCATGCATTTCGCCGATTTTTATCGCTTAGGAGATAAACCTTGATAATAGCAAGGTTCCTAAGCGATAAAAATCGGCGCAGCTCGGCGATAAAAATATTGCCGCTAAGCCAACATAGCGATAATTATCGCTAGTTGTTGGTAATATGCCCCATAGTTTGTTGCATAAATGATGTGATTTAGAGTTTGGCGGATCTGACTGATATTAGTTCGCCTTATTACAAGTGTCATAGGACATTATGCACTTGTACTCAGGCGAACCGGATAGCCGTCATGTTTGGGACAGAGTAACCCAGGCGCAAAACTCTAAATTAGGCCCTCAGTGCCAGATTATGAATGCTTTTTGCAGTTGTAAATGGTCCGATTCTCAGAATCAGGCTATTTGAGTCAGCAAAAGGGTCTTTAGAAATGTATGAAATCCAAATTGTGATTCAATACCATGGTACTAAATTGCAATTTTGGGTGTGTGACTGCATACCAAACCGGCATTTGGAGGGAGCGTGTTTATGGTGTTCCTTCCAAATATGGAATCAAAATGCTATGTATTAATTTTTTGTGACCAAAATCTGGTCACAAAACATGATTGTTTTACAAACTACTGAAAGGTAGAGGTAAGGAATTCACAAATCGGAAGGGGTCCACAAAATGGGGACTCTTTCCCATTTGTGAATGTTGTGAAAACATTTTATAGGAGTAGGCACTGGTCCCATGGAGCACAGCCTAGTCTTAATAAATGTTAGCTAAACATTTAATTTTTTTAACACATCCTTTTTTCATTTAGGGAAAACAGGCTGCATAAAAAATGGTTGACTTCTTTTAAAGCAATCACAGACATGGTGGTATGCTCACTTCAGCAGGCCACCATCCCTGTGATGGTAGCAATTCATAGTGGGTTGCTGTTAGAACTGGGGGTCTCTAGTTGGCTGAGGTAGGTACCTTAGTCCAAATAGGGACACTTGCTTCTAAGTCAGGAAAAGGAAGGACACCTTCTCAGATAGCCCCTGCTCACCCCCTCGGTAACTTGGCACGAGCAGCCAGGCTTATCTCCAAGGCAAATTTGTAAAGTATTTGCAACCACGCTCTCAGCGACCCAATGATGACACCACAAATGACTCCACACGAGTTTCATAAAAACAATTATATGTTTATAAAAGAAAAGATATAATATGAGACCACACAATAAAAATCCAACATATGCGTATTTGTAATATTTCACCTTGCCGGTTATTAGGCCAGCAAGCCTTGTTGGTTCTTGCAGTATTAGTGAGCAATTCTCAATGATCCAATGCAGTCCAAATGCAATGCTATGCAGTTCGTAATGCAAGAATCAGGCACTACGTGATGTTAAAATAATCCAGTTCGTTATGCAATCAGGCAGTTCGTAATGCCAAAATAATGCAATTCGTAATGCAACAATCAGGCAGTTTGTTATGCAAAGATAATGCAATGCATAATGCAACAATAAGGCAGTTCGTTATGCAAAAATAATACTATGCATAATGCAACAATCAGGCAGTTTATAATGCAAAAATTATGCAATGCGTAATGCAACAATCAGGCAGTTTGTAATGCAAAAATAATGCGCAAATAATGCAACAAATAGGCAGTAAGTAATGCAAAAATAATGCAATGTGCACTGCATCAATCAGGCAGTTCATTATGCAAAAATAATGCAATGCATAATGCAACAATCAGGCAGTTTGTAATGCAAAAATAATGCAATGCGTAATGATACAATCAGGCAGTTCATAGTGCAAAAATAATGCAATGCGTAATCCAGCAATCAGGCAGTTCGTAATGCAAAAATAATGCAATGCGTAATGCAACAATCAGGCAGTTCATAATGCCAACAATAATGTACTCCGGCACCGATCACAGTGCTCTGGATGGTCTCTATGCCACTCTTACTGACTTGTGGTCAGCTACTGCCAAAATATTCACCCAAACACGAGTATTGTGTAAAACAAAGTGCAGCTCCACTCTCCAGCCCGATACTGCCACTCCTCGGCAAGTACGGGCCGCGATACAAACTGAAGCGGAGGCTCGTGCTGCAAAGATGGGAAAGGCCAAGAGCGTTTCCCTCATAGTCCACACCCTGCCCCATGCGCGACACACGCACGCTCGCTGAGCGTTACCTTGGGGGTACGATCTCACCCTCCTCTCCTTGCGGCTTGGGCCTCCGATGCGATTTTGTTGATCTTGGGCAGTGGAACGCGGATCCCGACGTGATGGTTCGAGGTCTCTCCTTGGCAAAGGCAGGCTCGGGCCGATCGTGGTGAATCCTCACAGCTCCTCTGGGGATGCCAGTCTGGGCCAATGGCAATGACAATAGCAGCACTTCTGGTCACGCTGTTGATTCACTCAGGAAACACGATTGCTCTGGAACACACCGTCATGGGGCAATTTCTTAAGAAGGTCTCAGGCTGTAACAGAGCACAAGCACACAGTGTAGCTGAGACTCACTTGAGCTCCGGGTGCACATGATCACAAGACATTTCTCATGAAGTTCTCAGGCTGCACAGAGCACACGCACACAGCGTCGCTGAGACTCACTTGGACTCCGGGTGCACACGATCACAGGACAATCCTCACGAAGGTCTCAGGCTGCACATAGCACACGTACACTGCATCGCTGAGACACACTTGGAAACTTTTATGTTCCAGAGTTTCCACAACAGGTAGACAGCTCTCCTTGGGCCTTGGGGACAAGTTACTTCAGCACACAGCACACAGCAAAGTCCCTTAGCCTCTCCTTGGTTAAATCATCAAACTGCAGGCCAGCCCCAGAACACACAGCAAGGGTCAGTCCTTTCCTTCAGTCTCTTCAGCAATTTCCTCCTTGGTAGAGGTTCTTCTTGACCACAAAGTAGTTTCAATCCTTTTCAGTCTTGATCAGTTCCATTCCAACGTTCAGGGGTTTTACCTCTCATAGTTAAATGTCTATGAAGTCTTTGTGTTCAGAGGGGAACTGACCCCTGTCCAAACCAGTTCTGGGTGTCTCCCTGCCAGTGACACCTTCTTCCTTTGATGGTGGGGGTCAGGATCCTCAATCACTCAGCAGGAGATGGAGCCATTGTTTTATGGCAGCAGCCCAGGCCTCTTCACCTCCAGGGGCTTCTCCTCCCCCTACACTCCAGATGTAGGTCAGCTTGTTGCTGTTTCATCTCCTCCCCTGGGTCAAGACATTTCCCAGAGCCGATCACATTCAAAATAAGACAGTCAATCCACAACCAGGCTCTCCTCGGGCCCTTGGGGGCAAGTTACTTCAGGACACAGCACACAGCAAAGTCCTTTAAGCAGGGGCACACAGCACACAGCAAAGTCCCTTAGCCTCTCCTTGGGTAAATCATCAAACTGCAGGCCAGCCCGAGAACACACAGCAAGGGTCAGTCCTTTTCTTCAGTCTCTTCAGCTATTTCTTCCTTGGCAGAGGTTCCTCTTGACCACAAAGTAGTTTCAATCCTTTTCAGTCTTTATCAGTTCCATTCCAACATTCAGGGGTTTTATCTCTCATAGTTAAATGTCTATGAAGTCTTTGTGTTCAAGGGGGAACTGACCCCTGTCCTAACCAATTCTGGGTGTCTCCCTGCCAGTGACACATTCTTCCTTTGATGGTGGGGGTCAGGATCCTCAATCACTCAGCAGGAGATGGAGCCATTTTTTTATGGCAGCAGCCCAGGCCTCTTCACCTCCAGGGGCTACTCCTCCCCGTTATACTCCAGATGTAGGTCAGCCTGTTGCTGTCTCACATCCTCCCCTGGGTCAAGATATTTCCCAGAGCCTATCACATTCAAATTAAGATAGTCAATCCACATCCAGGCAGAGACACACAGAAATGTTGGAACACAAAAAACCAACCAGTTCTAAAAGAGTAGTTTCTAAACACAAAATGCAAAAACCACCTTCACAAAAAGACGTGTTATTAAATTGTGATTTCAGGCACATTAAACTTCACCTCTCCATCTTAAGCCTATGGGAAGATACGCTGGAAACATATTGCACTGACTTCCCCAGTCTGTCTCATGGGCAAGATGGCCTTGCAACAGTGAAAAACGAAATGGAGAGTATTTTACTGTCAGGGCATAGTACATGTCCTACCTTTCACATACACTGCACCCTGTCCAGGGGGTACCTTAGACCTACCATAGGGGTGCCTGATGTGCATAAAAAAGAAAGGGTGAGGCCTGGCAAGTGGGTGCACGAGTCATGACAACATGGCAGTTTAACAAACTGCACACAGGCACTGCAGTGGCAGGCCTGAGATCTCTCTTTAGGGCTACTTGTGTGGGTGGCACAATTCCTGCTGCAGGCCCACTAGTAGCATTTGCATTACCAGCCCTGGTACACATAGTGCACTTCACTAGGGACTTTACTAGTAAGGTAAACATACCAATCATGGACAACCAATTACCAATGCACTTTACACAGGGAGCACTTTGACACTGATCAGCAGTGGCAAAGCGCCCAAAGCATCTAAGTTGGCAACACTATGTCAGAAAAAAGATCTAGGAGAAAGGCAAAAAGTTTAGGGAACTTTAGCCAAAAAGGGCCAAGTCCAACAGTTGCGATTTGCAACCTACCTCATTGATGTTCATGAGGTAGGTTTCATTGCTGCCCAGTACCAATAAGGTTTTTGCGCCCCAACCTATTAGTACACAAGTCAGTTGACAAAAACTGAATGGATTTGGTAAAAGTTGGTGCCCAATTTGGAACAATGTTTACCAGCTCCATTCTTTGTAAATCTGGCCCTGAGTTCTTAATGTCTAAATTATTAATTGTATACAAGTTGGTGCAGGTGTAGCATTGGTTCAGAAATAATCCTAGTGTGACACACTTTATCAGGTAGTAAACATGTACCTATGACCCTCATTTGGATAGCGGTCGATCGGATCGCCGACCGCTATTGGGCGGTCAGGACACCGCCCGACAAGCAGTCAGCAGTCTGACCGCCTCTTTAGGATAGGACCACCGTCCTGGCAGGTGGAAAGTGCTCTTTTAGACAGTGGCTTGGGTTGTGGCCCAGGAAAAGCGCCACAGCACTAGCCTCAATGTAAAGGAGCACTTTGTGCACATCCGTGCAACGTGTGCCATGCATCATGTGGTGCATGGCACACGGTGCATGGGGGCACTACAGGTGGCCCACAAGGGATGAAGGCCCTGTTTTGGGCCCACAAAGTTCCTTTCCAACAGCCTTTTCATGGCAGTCAGACCACCATGAAAAGGCAGTCGGAAAGGGACATTGTAATCCCGATGGCGGTGCCTGCCTCGGCACTGCCTCCATTCGGGAAAACGATTCCGACCACTGCCCATTGGTATCACTGATCCTTGCAGAGGCAGCAGTTTGTCCCTCCACAGACAAAGGTCTGACCGCCAGCATTGTAATGTGGCGGTCAGACCTAAAGGCTTTTGGCCATGGGATCGCCACCGACTTGCTGTCGGTCGCGGTCCCAGCACCATCGTAATGATGTCCTATGATTGAAATGAGAGGTGGGGAGGTTTTGGAAGGTTCTCCCTTCTTTGCCACTTGTGCTTTGTGGCTGGTCCTCCACTACGAATTAAACATAAAAATCATCATTATGAACTTGCTGTTTTTAGGGCTCTGCCTACGTCCCACGAAGTGGGCATGGCCTAAGAGTCCTATTCTGAGGGCTGCGAAAATCGTAGCTACCAAATTCCTGAATGCTTGTGATGTTTGCAATGTTGTTTTGCCAGCTGCATGGCAATTGGGCCTCGCATGCCTGTATTTTTAGAAGACAGTACGCAATAGGCCATAAGCGGTAGAGTTGTTCCGCCTCGTGCATATTCCGTGCGGACACGCGCAGCAGAAGGCCATATTTCTTCAATTACCAGCTGTCAGGGGCCGCGGTAATTGAAGACAGATGCTGGGCGCACGTTTCTTTTTTTTTTAATCCATCCAGAGAGGCTCGGGTCAGGGAGAGCCCCGCCGACCGCTGGGTGAGACTACGGGCTGGGAGGAGGACGGGAGCCCACCCCGCCTCCACAAGACGCTGCCCGAAGTCTCTCCGACTCCCCCTTTAAGTCTCGGTCCCGGAGGAAGGACCGGGTGAACAAGAGTCTCCCCGGCCGGCCTGCAGGAAGTCAGGCAGCCCCGCCGAGGACGTGGGCGGGGCCGCCAGGAGACCGGAAGGAGAGCAGGGATTGGATCCCCCGACTGCACACCTGTCTAGACGGCACACTATGCTGTATATCCCAGAGGGGAGGGTGGGTCTGTGGCATGTCAGCAGCCGGTGTGCCTCCTGTGTCTGCGGGAGCATGCACACCGGTGTCTGTGCAGCGCCCGGTGCCCGGAATCACTCGTTGGAGGCAGGTGACAGATAACACTCGCTGCATTATTAATTCAAGAGCTTTTTATTTATTAACAATAATCACTCAAGCTCCTCGGTGCTCGACGGGTGAAGCCTCAGCCCGCAGGAGGGCTGTCTGTTCGAACATTTCTTTAATGCCTGCGTTCTTTAATCATTAAAGAAGATTACATTTTTAGGTTGTTGGTAACATCAAATGCTCCTCGTGCCGCCTCGGCCCCTCACGAGCCGGTGCTAGGGGTGTCAGCCTGCCGGGTGATGTTTGTTCTGGCTCAGGGCGTTTAATGGTGTCTTTTGATTCCCGCTTTGTCCGAGAGCTTGTGGTGTGTCGGCTGAGCTCTGCTCACAGAGTTTTTACAATCTCCTGACTGCAGACAGGGGTCTCCGCTTTCCTGAAGGAACCTGTCACTTTTTTCAGCTGCTCCACTGAATTCTGACGCGCTGCGGACAATCACGGCGTGCACGCCCTCAAACCCTTGAACTGAGGCAACTCTTCGGGACTATTACTGAGCCGAGCAGCAGAGTAAGAGACTGCAGATTTCAGTGATTTGTGAGTAGACAAAGCTGTGCTTTAAAGCCGCTGCGGATAGCGTCGGCACTTTATAAAAATAATATACACAATTTAAGGGCTACACTCATCATGTACTGCATTTTTACCGTAAGCCATTCTAACACCTGTATACTTGTTTCTCTGACTGTCGACATATTTTTTCTATCGCTCTGACTGCGCCTCTTACTGGGTTTTCTTTACTTTAATCCTGTTTTTTTCAGAAGATATGGAGTGTTTTACAGAGGGCACCAATTCAAGCATGTATCCCCAGTGCAGAGTGAGTGTGAGAGCGACAGTGAGTGCAGAGTAGAGTGAGTGCGAGTGACAGTGAGTGCAGATTGAGTGCGAGAGCGACAGTGAGTGCAGACTGAGTGTGAGTGCAGAGTGAGTGTGAGTGCAGAGTGTGTGCGTGCGCGACAGTGAGTGCAGAGTGAGTGCGAGAGCGACAGTGAGTGCGAGAGCGACAGTGAGTTCAGAGTGAGTGTGAGTGCAGAGTGAGTGCGAGAGCAACAGTGAGTGCAGAGTGAGTGCGAGAGTGACAGTGAGTGCAGAGTGAGTGCGAGAGTGACTGTGAGTGCAGAGTGAGTGTGAGAGTGACAGTGAGTGCAGAGTGAGTGCGAGAGTGACAGTGAGTGCAAAGTAAGTGCGAGAGTGACTGTGAGTGCAGAGTGAGTGCAGAGTGAGTGTGAGAGTGACTGAGTGCAGAGTGAGTGATAGTGAGTGGAGAGTGAGTGCCAGAGTGACAGTGAGTGCAGAGTCACAGTGAGTGCAGAGTGAGTGTGAGAGTGACTGTGAGTGCAGAGTCAGTGCCAGAGTGACTGTGAGTGCAGAGTGAGTGCAAAGTGACTGTGAGTGCAGAGTGAGTGCCAGAGTGACTGTGAGTGAAGAGTGAGTGCAGAGTGAGTGCGAGAGTGACAGTGAGTGCAGAGTGAGTGTGAGAGTGACAGTGAGTGCAGAGTGAGTGCGAGAGTGACTGTGAGTGCAGAGTGAGTGCAGAGTGAGTGTGAGAGTGACTGAGTGCAGAGTGAGTGACAGTGAGTGCAGAGTGAGTGCCAGAGTGACAGTGAGTGCAGAGTGACAGTGAGTGCAGAGTGAGTGCGAGAGTGACTGGGGGTGCAGAGTGAGTGCCAGAGTGACTGTGAGTGCAGAGTGAGTGCAGAGTGACTGTGAGTGCAGAGTGAGAGTGAGTGCAGAGAGAGCAGGGTATGCTTGTGCGCTTACATTGTGCACTGACACACAGGAGCTAAACAAAGAACAGCTGAACACATGTCTTGGGAGCTTCATGGAGGCAGCCCGCCCTCTGTGAGGGGAGCAGCAAGGAGGGGACGCCCCAACCAATCAAGCGCAACTACTCACAACCTACTGTACGATTACAACACAGGCCAAAGGGCAGAGCTAGGTCTTTTCTCATTACGTAGGGTGAGCAGTGTGTTAGCGTGCAGGCTGAGCAGTGTGTGAGCGTGCAGGCTGAGCAGTGTGTGTGAGCATGCAGGGTGAACAGTGTGTGAGTATGCAGGGTGAGCAGTGTGTGAGCGTGCAGGTTTAACAGTGTGTGAGTGTGTAGGGGGAGCATTGTGAGTGTGTAGGGTGAGCATTGTGAGTGTGTAGGGTGAGCAGTGTGTGAGTGTGCAGGGTATGAAAACTCGAACTAAGTCCACCACACACACACACATAAGACCACACACATAAGACCACACACATAAGAGCCCACACATAAGACCCCACACATAAGACCCCACACACTCACCACCACACACTCACCACCACACACTCAGTGCAAACTTACACATACTCACCACCACACACAACCACACACGCAACCACACACGCAAGCACACACACACACATCCACACCGTCAGTGCAAACTTTCACCAGACACAGACACCATAAGTCGTCTGTGCAGGCTTCCACCAGGCACACACCACCAGACGTCAGTGCACGCTTTCACCAGGCACAAACACCACCAGCCGTCAGTGCATGCTTTCACCAGGCACACACACCACCAGCCATCAGTGCACGCTTTTACCAGGCACCTCCAGCCGGCAGTGCACGCTTCCACCAGGCGCTCACACCACCAGCGATCAGTGCACACATCAATTGTTAACGCATCCACAATTAACTATTGTAGCAATCGCAGTATGGTGCACTTTACTTTTTTTTATTTATTTTTTATTTTTTATTGAACAAAAGCAGAGGTAGTAATAAGTTGACAGTCATGAATTTACAAATTTGACATAAAGTGCTTACATTACAGCAGTGCATCACAAGTAGGAATACGGGGGGGACCAGTTCTCGCCATCGCCATGTAAGTTGAAGGAGAAGTACAGAGTTCACGTCTATAAACATTCCAATGTCCCCATTTCCTATCCCAAGCTCCAGGACACCCTCTGACCTTGTAGACCGTTTTTTCGGACAACATGCATACATCCATTGCAGCAACCCACTTGATCAAAAGCGGTTTAGATGGTGAACCCCATTGCATTGCTATCTCACATTTCAGTAAGAGGAAACCCAAAGCCGCCCACTGTCGTTCCATTGCAGTGAGATCTGTGGGGTCCCACACATTGAGGAGTACACATTTGGGAGTCAGACGGACGGGTTTTCCTACAGCATCAGTCATTTTGCGAACAGCACGCTCCCACAGGTTCTGAATAATTGGACATTCCCAGATAGTGTGGTAGAATCAATCAATCAATCAATCACGGCATTTATAAAGCGCACTACTCACCCAAAGGGTCTCAAGGCGCTAGGGAGGGGGGGTCCGCTACTGCTCGAACAGCCAGGTCTTGAGTTGCTTCCTGAAGGCGAGGTGGTCCTGGGTCCGGCGGAGGTGGGTCGGGAGGGAGTTCCATGTCTTGGCGGCGAGGTAGGAGAAGGACCGTCCTCCTGTGGTGCCTCTTCGGATGCGGGGGACGGCAGCGAGGGCGTGGCCGGTCGATCGAAGCTGGCGTTTGGGAGCGTAGAAGTTGAGGCGGCTGTTGAGGTATCCCGGGCCTTGGTTGTGTAGGGCTTTGTGTGCGTGGGTGAGGAGTCGGAAGGTGATTCTCTTGTTGACCGGGAGCCAGTGCAGGTCTCTCAGGTGTCCGGAGATGTGGCTGCGCCGGGGGATGTCCAGGATGAGACGTGCTGAGGCATTCTGGATCCGCTGGAGTCTCTTCTGGAGTTTGGCGGTGGTTCCAGCGTAAAGGGAGTTGCCGTAGTCCAGACGGCTGGTGACGAGGGCCTGGGTGACCGTCTTCCTGGTCTCGGTGGGGATCCACCGGAAGATCTTACGTAGCATGCGCAGGATGTTGAAGCTCGACGAGGAGATGGCGTTGACTTGTCTGGTCATGGAGAGGGAGGAGTCCAGGATGAAGCCCAGGTTGCATGCGTGGTCTGTGGGTTGGGGTGCGTTGCCCAGGGCGGGGGGCCACCAGGAGTCGTCCCAGGCGGAGGGTGAGGATCCTAGGATGAGGACTTCCGTCTTGTCCGAGTTCAGTTTCAGGCGGCTGTTCTTCATCCATTCGGCTACCTCTATCATCCCTTCGTGTAGGTTGTCTCTGGCGGTGGCGGGGTCGTTGGTGAGGGAGAGGATCAGCTGGGTGTCGTCGGCGTAGGAGATGATGTTGAGGTTGTGCTGGCGTGCGATGTCAGCGAGGGGGCCCATGTAGACATTGAAGAGGGTTGGACTGAGCGAGGAGCCTTGAGGGACGCCGCAGATGACTTCGGTGGCTTCCGATCTGAACGGAGGGAGGCGGACTCTCTGTGTTCTCCCAGCGAGGAAGGAGATGATGCACTCCAGTGCCTTATCCTGGACTCCGACGTTGCTGAGGCGCTGTACTAGGGTACGGTGGCAGATAGTGTCGAAGGCCGCGGAGAGGTCTAGGAGGATGAGGGCCGCTGTTTCTCCGTTGTCGAGCAGGGCACGGATGTCATCGGTGGCTGCGATCAGGGCGGTCTCGGTGCTGTGGTTTGCCCGGAAGCCAGACTGCGAGGGGTCGAGGGATCCGTTCGTCTCGAGGAAGGCGGCCAGCTGCTTGTTGACGGTCTTCTCGATGACTTTTGCAGGAAACGGGAGCAGCGAGATGGGGCGGTAGTTCTTGAGGTCGGTGGGGTCGGCTGAAGGCTTCTTGAGTAGGGCGCTGAGTTCGGCGTGCTTCCAGCTCTCCGGGAAGGTAGCGGTGTCGAATGAGGTGTTGATGATGTCTCGCAGGTGGGGTGCGATGACAGCGTCGGCCTTGTTGAACACGTGGTGAGGGCAGGGGTCGGTCGGAGATCCGGAGTGGATGGAGTTCATCGTGCGGATGGTGTCTTCGGTGTTGATCGGAGTCCAGGCGCGGAGGGTGGTGGTGGGGGGCGGGGGTTCGGTCGTGGCGTGCGTTGGTTGAGTGCTGAAGCTGTTGTGTATGTCCGCGATCTTGTTGTGGAAGTAGGAGGCGAGGGAGTTGCAGAGGTCTTGCGAAGGGGTGATGTCGTTGTTTCCGGCGTTGGGGTTGGAGAGCTCTTTGACGATGTTGAAGAGTTCCTTGCTGTTGTGTGCGTTGTTGTCCAGCCGTTCCTTGAATGCGGTTTTCTTGGTGGCGCGGATGAGTTGGTGGTGCTTTCGGGTGGCGAGCTTGAGGGCAGCCATGTTGTCCGGAGTTGGGTCTCTGCGCCAGGTTCTCTCGAGGGCTCGGCAGTTCTTCTTGGAGTTCTTGAGTTCGTCGGTGAACCATGGGGCTTTCTTGCTCCCGGGTCTGCTGGGCGGGGTCCTCAGGGGGGCGAGGTCGTCTGCGCAGTCGCTGATCCACTTGGTGAGGCTGGTGGCCGCCTGGCTTGGGTCCGGTGTGCTGGTGGGAGGGTTCATGTTCAGGGAGGTCGCGAGTTGGTCGGCTGTGATCTTGTTCCAGCTTCTGCGTGCAACCTGTTGCTGGTGGTGGTGGATCGTGGTCCTTCTGAAGCTGAAGTGGACGCAGCTGTGATCCGTCCAGTGGAGTCCGGTGGCGTGGCTGAAGGCGATGTCCTTGCTGGATGAGAAGACGGGGTTGAGTGTGTGTCCGGCGTAGTGGGTGGGGGTGGTGTCCAGCTGCTTGAGTCCCAGGTTAGCGAGGTTGTCCAGCAGGGTGGTGGTGTTGCGGTCGTTGTTGTTCTCCAGGTGGAAGTTGAGGTCCCCGAGGAGGATATAGTCAGCAGAGCAGAGGGCGTGCGGGCTGATGAAGTCGGCGATGTCTTCGCTGAATTGTGTGCGTGGTCCCGGGGGTCTGTAGATGAGGGTGCCTCTGAGGGTGGTCTTGGGGTTGATGTGGACCTGTAAGTGAAGGTGCTCGGCGGGTGCGAGGGTGTCGTCGGTGTTGGTCGAGATGCGGATGGTGTTCCTGTGGATGATGGCGACGCCTCCTCCTGTGTTGTTGATGCGGTCCCTTCGGATGATCTTGTAGCCGTCTGGGATGGCGATGGCGATGTCGGGCGCTGAAGAGGCGTTCATCCAGGTTTCCGTGAGGAAGGCGACATCCGGTGCAGTGGTGTCGAGCAGGTTCCAGAGCTCGACGGCGTGTCTGTGGACGGAGCGGGTGTTGAGCAGGATGCACTTCAGGTGGGTGCTGCTGGTGTTCGGCTTGGTCTTGGTCGGTGCTGGTGTGGCGGAGGTCTGGATGCAGGTGGACTTGCAGGAGTTGCAGCAGAAGGGTCCGTGGGTGCGTCTCGGGGTAGCTCGGTAGCACCCCGGGGTTCTTCCGGCGTTGAGTGCGTAGAGTTCGGTGGCGTCGTAGGTCCGTCGGGTCGGCTTCCGTCGGCGGGGGCCAGGGGTCCTGGCACTGGGCGCGGTCCAGGCGCGGACGGGCGCAGACGGGCTTACCTTTGGCGCGCCTTCGGCGCACAATCGGCGCACCCGCTGCGCGGTCGCTCTGGGGGCGTCATAAGAAGGGGGACGGGAGGGCGGGTCAGCTGGGCTGGGCTAGCGTCTGGGCCAATGGGCCGGTGGTGGGCGGGGCCGCAGGGGGCCAGCGGCGGGAAAAGTGGCGAGCGGCCGGCCCAGCAGTGGCTGGGCCGCTCGGGGGGCTGGGGGGGCGACGGTGTCGGCGTCGGCGTCAAGGAGGCAAGGAGGCTGGCAAGGAGGCTGGCGATCAGCAGGCGTGGGGAGCAAGGGGGTGACCCGGCCTTGAGAAAGGCACAGCGGTCACCTATCTGTCCGCAGTTACGGAGACAGAGGTCAGATGTGTGCCTACCAATTTTGGCCAGGAGGGGAGCGGACATGTATGTTCTGTGTAATATCTTTAATTGTATGAGTCTAAATCGGTGGTTGATAGCTGATTCGCGCGGGGACATCAATGCCGCCTGCCACTCGGCATCATCTATGACTCGGATGTTGTTTTGCCATTTGTCTCGTAGAAGGTGGAAGGTGTTGGGCATGTTATTGCATAGTTTACGGTAGGTATAAGATATCGCTTTGGCCTGGAGGGGTTCTGACAAGAGTCTGTTCTCAAGAGGCGAGGATTGTGGAAGAGAAGAGAGGTCAGGGATATTGGTAAGTATGGCATGTTTGATTTAGAGATAGAGGAAGGCTTCAGATTGGGCTAAGTCGTATGTCTTCTGAAGCTCTCCGAATTTCAGCAGTTTGCCCTTCTGAAGCATGTCTCCCAAGGTAGAGATGCCAATTGGGTCCCACTTGTCAAAGCCCCGATAGTGGCACAGAGAGCCTAATTTATGTGAGGTCCAGAGTGGGGTGGATAGTGTGAGAGTGTCAGCCCAGCCGAGTCGCTTGTTCGCACAGCGCCATATTGATAGTCTGTGGGACATCGGGCCGATGTAACGGGTACGAGAGTATTTACCATATAAAGCCTCAAGATAGCCTCCGCGGCCCGTCTGAAATCTCTCAAGGTGAAAAGCAGGGTTTGTGGGCGAACCATATATCCATGAGTTAGTGGCTGTCAGTTGAGTGGCCCAGTAGTAGAGTCGAATATTTGGCAACGCAATACCACCATCATACCACCCCTGTGTAAGCGAGGGAAGAGCAATGCGGGGAGAGCCGCCGTCCCATAAGAGGAGGCGGAGGTCTCCTTCAAGCGTACTAAATTAAGAGTCGGCAATGGGAAATGGGCAACTCTGCAGGGCGTACAAAAAACGAGGGAGTGCAAGCATTTTAAAGAGGGCTGCTCTGCCCGGGAGAGAGAGAGGGAGTGATTTCCAGTGAGAGATGTCGTTATGAAGTCGTTGAAGTGGGCCTTTTAGGTTACGGTCATAAAATATTTTGGGGTCCGGGGTGACAAAAATGCCTAGGTATTTGAACCCATCCAGGGCCACTTCGATTGAATAGCCGCGCGGGAGAGGAGGGGGCGGGCCGTGTAGTACGTATAGTATCGATTTGGACCAATTGATGGTAAAGCCCGAGTATTTGCCAAAATTAGTAATGACGTGTAGTAAACTATTAAGTGAGGACTTAGGGGAAGAGACGTAGACAAGGATGTCGTCCGCATAGAGTGAGATTTTGTCAATCGTGTCCTCATTCCACCGGAGGCCACGGATGGAATTGTCAGTTCTGACCCAATGAGCCAAAGGTTCGAGGGTGAGTGCGAACAACAATGGGGACAGAGGACACCCCTGTCTAGTACCTCTGTGTAGGGAAAATCGCCTGAACGTATGTCCGTTGACATAGACTTGACCCCAGAGAACAGTATAGAGCAGTCTGACCCACTGGATGAATTTGGGACCAAAACCATAGTGGAGTAGGACCTCGAAAAGGTATGACCATTCTATAGAATCAAAGGCGAGCGTATCATCTAGGGAGAGGATAGCTGCGTCCTCTTGGGTATGTGACATCCTACTTATGACGTTGTGGACCCGTCGGAGGTTAAGCGCTTTGTTGCGGCCCGGTAGGAATCCCGACTGATCCTCATGAATCAAGGTCGGGAGGACCGTCATTAGTCTGGTAGCGAGGAGTTTCGCCAGAATTTTCACCTCGGAGTTGATAAGGGAGATCGGTCTGTAGGAGCTGCAATCATTAGCCGGTTTGTTAGGTTTATGAATTACAACTATTGATGCCAACCGTTGGTCCAGTGGCAGGCATCCGGTATCTCAGCTCTCCTCGAACATTGCCCTAAGGTGCGGGAGGATCTCACCTGCCATGCCTTTCAGGAACTCGATAGGGACACCATTGGGGCCCATGGCTTTACCTGATTGTATGGCAAACAGGGCATTGCCAACCTCCTCTGTTGTGAGGTCTGCCTCCAATTCCTGCACATCAGCCTCGGGGAGAGTGGGAAGTCTCATCTCGGCCAGGAGCAGTTTAGACTCCTCGGCAGTGTATTGTGCTCTGGCTGTGTATATTCCCTCCAGGTGGGTGGCGAAGGCCTCCGCTATTTCACCAGGGTCTGTGACAGTAGAACGGTCTGATACGGTCAACTACGGGATCCAACGAGATCCCTGCTCGCGTTTTTCGAGCCACGCCAGCAGTTTACCTGCCCTATCCCCCAGTTCATACACACGATGGCGAGTCTTCAAGAGTTTGGCCTGCGCCTTCTCCAAGGCCAGCGCTTTATATTCCAGTTCTTTCGCGCGGAAGCGAGTTGCCGTTTCGTCTGAGGGGTTCGCGTTATGGGTTGATTCCAGGTGGTTCAGGTCCGTCTCAACCTGGATTAGGTGTTCACTCTGTTTGTATATGTAGCCAGTTTTGAGAGCTAATGCCTTACCCTTTAGTACTGCCTTATAGGCCTCCCATATGGTTTTAGCTGATTGCATGGATCCGACATTTTCTGCGAAGTAGTATTCCGTGTGTTCTAGCAGGGAGTCTTTTATGTCGGGGATTTTTAGGAGCCAGGGGGTTATGATTATGGGGCCGCGGGATCTCGGGCGGTGGTGTGTAAATTCCACAATGAGTGGGGAGTGATCCGAGATTCCCCTGGGGAGTCCTTTAGGGTGGCGGAAAAGTTCTGTATCAGTTGTGGGGGAGAACAAATAATCTATGCGAGAGCTACTGTTGTGGGCATTTGAGTAGTGTGTGAAGTAAGAAGTGTTTGGGTGAGACGCCAACCATAAATCCTCAAGGCCCATTGCCTGTGTGAAGTCGAGCAGGTCAGAGCTCTGTCTGTGGAAAGAACGCAGGGGTTGTCCATCCTGGGTATCGTTCATTGTCATGTTGAAGTCACCCCCAATAAGTAGGGGTCCTTGTGGGAGATCTAACATTATGCACTGTAGGGCCTGCAGAGCAGCTGTGCCTAGGGTTGGGGGAATGTAGACTGAGATGACATTCAACGGTTTTCCCTCCCAGATGGCCTCTAACACAGCGAAACGACCAAAAGGGTCAGCCCACGTCTTCGTGCATGTCAGTGCGACATTTTTACGAACTAGGATTCCTGTCCCTCTAGAGCCGGAGGTAAAGCCAGCGTGTACAAGTAGTTTGTAACCTCCCCGGTGTAGTGCTTGACACGTGTTACCCATCAGATGTGTTTCCTGGAGGAGGACCAGGTCTGGAGCGTGACGTTTAAAGTACTGCATGACTATCCCTCTTTTTATTCTACTGCCTAGGCCATTGACATTCCATGTTATGAGGGAAAGAGACGTAGTCAGTGGGGGTGTCATGGTGGCTCAAAGAGTGGAAGGCATGTACGGATTATAGGTGTTTGGGGCATCGAATGGGTCCTGTTGTAAATAGCGGTCCTAATGTAGTCTATGGCGGAATGCGGGAGAGATCTGGTGTACCGTGATGGTGAGTATGGGACGCCTTGGGAAAGCACATAGTGCTGTGTAGTTAGCTTCGTGTTCGAAGAACCTCTGCGGTGCGGAAACGACAACAGAACCAGAAAAAACGACAATATCAGAGCAAACTTCCCAACCATCCCCCTCCTTCCAGGAGGGAATCGGTGTTTCCCAGTGGTAAGGACGGGATAGTTTGTGTGGGCGCGCAGTGCTGTGTAGCAAGTTTCCTGCCTAAAAAAACCTCTGTAGTGTGCAAACAAAAACAAAAACAATAACTGTATCTTAGCAAACTTCCCAACTACCCCTGTCCCCCCAAACCCTCCCCGCGACCCGTCTTCCCACCATCAACCTCCCTCCCTGCCCCCCTGCCCGCGGACTTAAAACTATCCACTCCCCAACTAGGCAGAGTGCCTGTCGCCCTCCCAAACATTGATGGGGTGCGTGGAGAGCAGTAGGTGCCCCCGCTAGCAATTGACAGGATGATAACGTCTAGTGCGGTTAAAAGCAACTTGCAGCAGAAATAACATTCACATAGTAGAAAATATTAACAAATCGATCTGAGTAGGCCACAGTGGCCGAAGCTAGTGGAGGGTGTGTGGAGTCAAATGGTGGGCCCCCGGTCAGCCCCATGTGGGAGGCCCAGTCTATATTCGTTCAGGTATTGGACAGTGTCCAGCAGCAATAACCAGTGTGCGCGGTTACCATGTGACAACCAACAGGAGCAGGACAGTCTAGTTTCGTAACACTCCCTTCTCCAAGTAGGCATAGTGTTCATCACCCTCCCACGCTTTGATAAGCCCCTCGGAGGATCAAGAGTCACCTCCATTACAGGAGTACTAGGTGAATCAGTCTACCTTATCGTAAAACAATCTTCTAGAGTAATATCGTTCACAGGATATAGGAAAACAGCAAATGGAACAAAATACTCAATTACATCAGGACCAAGAAAGGATACATATGGATCAGGATGAGCAGCAGTCTATAGAGCTGAGTCCAATTTGCAGAGGAGGGTCACAAAAATTAAGGGTTGGGTTCTTGGCAGCGATCCGGAGGATAACCTGGTGGAATGAAAAATGAGGAGGTCACGCCCACGGAGTCGAGATAAAGTAGATCAGTACGGCTCCAATCAGCATGGAAAGTCTTGGCAGCCCCACAGTGTCATAATGGACCGATGGAGAAGTGGAACTAGCAGAAAATCGCATGGCGAGTTGGAACAACACAGCAGGCATTGCAAACGGAGACAGGCCAAACAAGAGTGATTCAGTTGCTAGACAGGTCTTCATCATGTGATTCGTTGCTCACCCTGAGTATTGTCCGTGAACTGGTCCTGGCTTTCAGGTAGTACCTCTGAGTCAGATCGATCTGCAGATCTCCTGCAACGATTCTGAGTGGCCGCAGACTGACGCCACCCCTCAAGCAGATCCCACACCTCAGCAGGGGATTCAAAAAACCAAGTCTTGCCCTCCGATTCAATGCGTAGTTTCACAGGAAACAGCATGGAGTACTTGATGGATTGAGCATGGAGCGCCTTCTTCACCTCCAGGAAGCTGCATGGACGAGCCTGCACTTTCACTGTAAAATCCGGGAAGATCATGATCTGTGCGTTGTCAATTCGCAGTGGTGGCCCCGCTCGCGCCGTCTGGAGAATGACGTCTCGGTCGCGAAAATTAAATACACGGGCAACAATAGGGCGGGGGGCGCCCGGCTTCGGCCTGCCCCCGGGAACCCTGTGTGCTCTCTCTATGGAGAAGTAATTGGAGAGTTGTTTTGGTTGGAGATGCTGGAGAACCAGTTTTTCCACAAGGAGATCGGCTGCCGGCTCTTCAAGACGCTCCGGAACACCCAGGATGAGGAGGTTATTGCATCTTGCGCGCCCTTCATAATCATCGAGGAGCATCCCCATTTGGTGCTGTTGTTTCTGGAGTTGTGTCACTTGTTGCTGTAGAGCAGAGGTATCTTCAACAAGCACTGAGGTTTTGATTTCCATATCTTTTACTTTGGTGTCCATTTTACGGAGATCTGTGCGCAGCAGCGTCACTTCTATGTTCACTGAGTCAATACGGGTCTCTAATGAAGACCGGACTCCAGCAATCACCTCCATAACATCGTCTAGGGTGGGGGGCCTCACCTGCGGAGGAGGAGTCGCTGTTTTAGGTAGAGCATCAGGGGCATTGTCTTTGGGCTCCCCTTTAGAGCCCCATGATAGTTTGTTGATTTGCCTTTGATTGGGGGGTCGATTTCCCTTACCGGAGGCCATCGTGAATTGTAGATCGTACAGTAGGTCGCACTAACGCAAATTTGAGGGATGCACAATTTGAAGGCGGCCCCTCGCCGAACGGAGTATGGAACGCAGTCCTGCGTCCTCTGGAATAGACGTCCCAGAAAAAAACTATGAGTCTGCAGGGTCCTGGGAAGCGAGAACCAGTGATAGCCTACGGTCGGGAGAGGGGGAACAGGAGCACCCCTCCCAGTTGTGTGGGCCTTACCATTCAAATCGCAGTCCAATGTGGGGGGAGGGGGGGAGGGCCTCAGTCTCCCCTCTCAGATCGAAGGTGGAGGGGCAGAAGTGCTCCCCAGGGCCAGCTCTTCCCGCGGAACATCCAGGAACCACAGCAGAGGTTGTGAAGGCAGGACTCAAGCTGGCATAGCGGCCCACTGAAGCCACTATCAAGTTCAGGGCAGGGCTCACAGTGGTGCACAGTCCGCACCTGATTGCATCTCCCGGGTAACAGCAGCGACCCTGGGAGGGCCGGGCAGTTCAGGATGTAAACTCCCCGTGTCCTGGGAGTCACCAAAGTCAGGATGGGCACTGGGACCAGGTACTCCGTCACATCGGAGAAAGGGCGAGCACTGCCCACCGCGCGCCAAACCAGGGCCTAGAGCAATGTGATCACTCACCCGGCGTGGCCCAATAGAGACTCGAAAATTCTCCCAGGTGCCTCAGTCACATGGTCAGGCAGGGGGAGATGGACCGCATGGAGGGGCAGCACGTCCGTTCGTCGAGCCAAGGAGCAGGGGGGGACCAATTGCCACCAATAGCTGTAGGGCGGTCCCCGGCAACAGGCCCAAGCCGGGGACTCGCTTGAATATAGACGCGGGCGTCTGGGAGGGCCCGTTCTTCTCAATGCCGCTCGTCACCCGGGGGGGCCAGCGAGGCGCGACCGGGTGGTATCGATGGGGAACCGCCCCCACCAGACTCGATCAGGCTGTTTAGAGGAGTTGAAGGCCACTAGGCGACTGGAGTGGCCCCGGTGTCTGCAGCGGGGCGTCCGGTGTCTGCGGCCGCCATCTTGGGCCGTGGGAGAGCCGATCTTCAGGACCAGACACCGGCGTGTAAAGGGACCCAGTGGGCAGCAGGGACCCAGCAGGGAAGCCCAAATGGTCAGCGATCTTGTGTCTCCCAATCCAGGGCGGTAGAGAGGTACTAGCACAGGATGAACAGCAGTAATGCAGCGAGGGCCGAGGAGCCGCCTCAAGGTGCGACTATTCCCCTCGGCTGATAGCCACGCCCCCGTGCACTTTACTTTTAAACATATTCATCTAAAGCGCAGCTTGCCACTATTGCTACAATTCCAATCCAACCCACATAATTCCACTACACACCATATGCATACACTCCATAACACATGACTAAAAGACATTGCCATTTACAATGCCATTAGCTCAAACTCAAATAAATCCGAGACCTATTGCATTTCCAATGCTTGGCTAACATTTTATCCCTATTCTATCACTGCAGATCGCAAATTCTTACAGTTTGAAACCTCCGTCTATCTAGAACGCTCTCACTTTGCCATAGAAATAGGATCCTTAAAAACATCTAAAATTGGTTCCTTAAATGTGAAAGGGCTGAACCACCCGTCCAAGAGAAGCAAGGTCTGTGGTTATCTGAAACCCTCCGACAGTGGCATAGGTTTAATTTAGGGGATTTATGTAGCCGATAGGGAGCTGGACATCATTGGCAAATATTGATACTCATATAACACTTCATCTCCTGTAAAGGTGAAGAAACATGTCACAGTTATCATGGTACAACGTCTCTAAATGTAATATTTAATACCCCAAGCAAACCTTTAATGCTGAAGGGTGCAATTTACCCCAGGATACTTTAAAGTTATGTTTTTGTCTTTTGGGCATAGAGCACTACTGTGATTGTAATCCTGGTACATACAATTGGTGTTTTTTGAGGAGATTTGTATATATGATTTTAGACCTTCATCTGGGTAAGTTTTAAAATGTTCTCATCGACTATACAAAAATCTCAAGGGCATTTAGGGACTGCTCAAGAGTACACAACTGATTGATCAATAACACTTATTATTCCCCACCCGATAGGAATCTTCTTTCTTTCCTACTACCTATTCAGCCCTCTTGAAGACTGGCTAGATCTTAATTACCAACCCACTTAATCGTTATGATCACATCATGAACAAATGATCAAATTCTGTACCTCACTGTGCCTAAAACCCCCCACTAAACAGTAAGGATTAGTCTAAAAAACTTAGGAAAAGATTAAAGAAACATAATACTCGAGGATCTGAATCAATATTCTGGCTTTCAGACACAATCAAAACATTTTGCATATGAACAAGTGTCATTTCAAAACACAAAACAGAACAAGACACTAACTACCTGTGTACGTTTTTAGAGATTATAACATTCTTCAAGTATGCAAGGATGAAAATAACTTCCACCCAGTGCAAGTGTGCAAACCTGCTATTTCTGCTTTTGTAGCTTAAGGTTACCATTGCATTTTTATTTAGGCAGTAGTTCGTGGAACATCTATCCTACAGGGACCCAAAACTTCAGGTTGGTTTTCTTCATGGAGAAGGGAGGTCTCTACTGGTCTTCTACAGCTTTCCCTGGGAAGGTAGACCTTAACCCCCCCCCCAGTTGAAGTCCTGGCTGGTGGAAACATTATGTAAAATATATAGGTGGCCTAGATGCACCCAATGGAGCTACCCAATGACTTCCAACTTGTAAATTGAAGTCCGGAGGCTCGGAACTCATGGGGAATCCTACATGTTTATTTTTACTAAATGTAATGTTTGCAACCATTACATGCAGCAATTTCTGGTGTAACCCTTTCAGAACATCAGTGTCTATTAATTATAGTAAAGGACTTAAAGAATATTGCTGGTGCACCATCTTCCCAGATTACTCGTAAATGATCGCAACTATTTACTTTAATGTAACAATAGCATTTCCATGATGAAAAATAGGTACTCTCCATAGGACAGTCCTATTCTCAGTGTCATCTTCCGGGTTTCCCTTTGTTTTAGACCATCTGATGGCAATGCACATAGCTTGGTAGAGAAGCATTTTGAGGGTTCACTTGAGACATTGCTTAAAGGCAAAGTGTTGGTTCTTCCCAGACTCTTCTGTAATGAGTAACAGATTGACCCAGCCTGATTGGCTGGAACTTTAGAATTGCAAAACTTAACTGAACATTAATTGGCAGTGGGCATCTGTCTGACTGCCCAACTTTGGATACATATACTGGATCAGTAGCTCACTGACATCATTAGGACTAAGGACTTCCTTACACCCTGTTGCTGAAGGTGTATTCCAGAAGGTGGAGTGGTCACTTGCTCATTGCTTGGACTAAGCTTGCGACCCTGCTGAAGCTTTGCTTGCTTGAGTTGTTGCTGACCTTGGCGTGCATAGAATCCCTCACCAATTCAAGGAATCCTGCATCATTGAAGAAAGCTTGAACTCACTTTACGTTTCACCGCAAGATAAAAGCTGACTATTGAAGAATTTACTGCAATGACATCAGATGTTCTCAAAGAACATCTAGCCTTTTGAGCTACTCATCAGAGGAAGGCTGCCTGAGAGATCATTTACTACAATTGCTGATGGATTGTGTTTTTGATTGATTGCCTTGCACTGTTTCAAGGTTGTGGCTTAGTCAATAATGTTAGGGGATGTGGGTCCGAGGTTTCCCCACAAGAAAAAGTGAACCCAACTAAATTAACAGGGGCGGGCTAGGTGGCATAAGATTAATGGGGAGCGAGGGTCGTATGGACAGGCAAAGTTAAGGGAATTTGTTTCTAGTTATTTGGAAAAATAAGGGATAATCGTCGTACCTCTAATATATACATTGGGCTATAAATTGACAAAAGAAAACTTTATGCACCATTACCCAAGCACATTCCATATAGCTCAGTTGTATATCAAATTAATATTATAAGTCAAGCACGTGTCGTGGTGCAATGTTTACAAAGTGGCGCAATGAAATGCCATATTTACATGTTCATCATTAGTGTGGCCATTTGGACAGAATATTGAGTTTTTAATATCAGGAGACAGAAATATCCGAAAAACAAATATTGTGATACAAAAATATTGGCATGCTAAAATGTCATTGTAAAGAATATCATGTTTTTAGGTAACTAATATCGTTATTCAGAATTTATTGTTTTTTTTATATTTTTTAATAGCATAGTTATAAATATCGGTGTTAGATTATTTTAATGTGTTTTAGTGTATATATTTATTTTATGTGTTATTGCTTGTATAATTTTTTTTTTTCATATATAGTTTGTAATTTTAAGTGATTTAGATTGTTTTATATAATTGTTTTCAGTAATTTATAGTGTTGTAGCGGTTGTTGGGTTTGTAGGGGCTAGGGTGGGAATTTAAGTATTAATTATTGATCTGTTAATTAATCATTTTAACTAAGTATGTGATTGATATTACTTTTGTACATTATGTTACATTGATTTATTTTAGTTTTATTTTAGATGCAGGTTGCTAGGTTTGTAGGGGTAAAGGATGGGATGTTAATTAAGTAATATTTCAATATAATACGTTAATATTGTTTACTAATACTTTAATTTATTAATAATTATGTATATTTAGTAATAGTGATATATTTTAATTATATGGTAGTTGCCGGCTGCTGGGTTTTAAGGGTTTAGGGGAGAAGTGTATTAAGTAATAATTAATTACCAATTAATTCATACTTAATTATTCAATTGATTATTAATTATGTAAATTGTGTCATACTTTATTTTTTAGTTATATTTTAGTTGTGGGCTGCCATGTTTGTAGAGGTATAGGGTGGGAAATTAAGTAATAATTCAATAATCATTATTTTTTAATTGATAATTCATTATTAACTTGCTTATTAAATATGTAAATTGTTAACTTTTTAAATTATTTAATACATATTTTTAATGCAAATTTATATTAAGAGTTTTATTAAAAAATATATATACATTTTGAGGATTATCCAAAAATGTAATGTGTTTGAAGTGAAGTACTTCCTCTACTGTTGCACTGACTGGAGTGGGAATAATAAATATTACCCCTGCGAAGTCCAACACTTTCCATACTGTTACATAGACTGGAGTTGGTATAGTAAATCTCCCCCCCTTCCGAACTTCAACGCTTTTTCGCACTGTTGCCCAAAATAGAATAGGATTAGTGAAATCTCACCTCTCTGAAGTCCAACACTTTTCCTGCTGTTGCATAGACAGGAGTGTGAATAGTAAGTTTAACCCCTCCAAAGTCCAATACTTTCCCTCCTATTGCACAGACTGGAGTGGGAAGAGTAAATGGATGTAACCCTTTCAAAGTTCACCACTATCCCTACTGTAGCACACACTGGAGTGAGTATAGTAAACTTTACCCCTCCGAAGTCAAACACTTTCTCTACTGTTATATAGTCTGCAGTGGAAAACCTTCCCACCTCTGGAGGCCAGTACTTTCTCTACTGTTACATAGATGGGAGCGGGAATAGTAAATCTTGCCCCCTCTAAACTCAAATACTTCTCCTACTGTTGCCCAGACTCGAATGGGAATAGTAAATCTTACCTCTCCGAAGTCCAACATTTTTCCTGCTATTGCATAGACTGGAATGGGAACAGTAAATGTATCCCCTCCAAAGCCCAACACTTTCCTTGCGGTATCACAGACTTTAGTGGGAATAGTAAACCTTATCCCTCCGAAGTGAAATGCTTTCCCTACTGTTGTATAGACCGGAGGGGCAAATCTTCCTCCCTCCAAAGTCCAACACTTTCCCTACTGTAGCACAGACTCAAGTGGGATAGTAAATCCTACCCATCAGAAGTATAATGCTTTCCCTACTGTTGTATGAATTGGAGTGGGAATAGTAAATGTAACCACTTTGAAGTCCAACTCTTTCCCTACTGTTGTACAGAGTGGAGTGAGAATAGTAAATGTAATCCCTCTGAAGTCCATCGATTTCTCTACTGGTATTTTTAATTAATGTGTTTTTCGGGGGTTATACATTTTTAATATTTAATTTATTGTCTAAATTAAGGAATATATTTGAATATATTTTTGTTATAGAATTGCTTATATTTTTTATGGTCATTGTGAATTTTTTACACCTGTTTTATTTTCAGAGTAATACATTTTAAATATTACTTTTTTTAATATAATCTAAAATAAATAATTATATTCATTATGTTACTCTCTCTCTCTCTCTCTATATATATATATATATATATATATATATATATATATATATATTTATATACACACAAATACATATATATGTATATATGTGTTTATGTGTTTATATAAATAAATATTTATATCCAGTATTACATATGATTGTTTTTTTGTAATTTACATTTGATTACATTAAAACAGTAAACTATTTAACATTTACTACTTTAAACTCAAGATTAGAAAATCGATATTTTGGTATATTTTTTGACGTTATTAGTGTCAACAATATTTTTTTTCTGACATTTTTCTACTTGCCATTATAAGAATAGGGACGCTTTATTTTTGTAAACTATATTTTTGACATGAGTTTTGTGTCAAACGATATTGTTTACCTCGATATTGTGTCAGTGATCCCTATTGTGCATTCCCTCATCTGTTCCCCTTTAGCAGTACGATGTGAGCTTGGATTGTGCCAACAAATTGTGCATTTTTAAAAGGGGCATTTTAAAGTAGGTCTCAGCTTAAAAAATGCCCAATTTAAGGTCATATGTTAAAAAACTGTGGGGTCCATTACGATGGCAGGTCCGCCCGCCACCGTAACGGTACACGGGACCGACCGCCAGAGATGCGGCAGTCCCGTCATGGCAATTAGGATGCCACCGCCACGGTGGTGGTGGTGGCATCCCGCATATATTGCATTGTGGCGGGCGGTGCTGTAAGCAGCACTCACCACAATGCAATATATGCATGTTGTGCATTGGCATGCACAACGTGACGGGCACCACACGGTGCCTGCCACCTTGTGTATGCCAATGTTGGGGGTACCATGGGCACCCCCCAAGTGCATCCCCCTACACCCCCGGGGGCCCCCAAAGTAAACACTGCATGCCTTTCCATGGCGAAGTCTCCGCCATCGAAAGGCATTAAATCGCCAACATCATAATATGGAGGGCGGTGCCTGGAAGGCACCGCCACCATATTGCAGGCCTTTTCCACCCGGTAGGCAATCATGACGATTGCCTACCAGCAGAAAAGCGGCAGACGGTCTTTCTGTCTGCTGCGGTACCCCCCCGCCATGCTAATGTGGCGGGGAGAAAAAGGCTGTCCGTTGGGGTGTTTTGGCAGGCGGATCGCCACCGCTGGTAGGGCGGTGGTAATTCGCCCACCATGCTAATGGGCCCCTGTGTAATGCATTTATGGGATCCACTTGGCAAACATAAATCAATAGAGCATGGGCAAATGCCACCTTAAATGATAGACCATCCTGCTTCCTCTGCCAGTCCCACTCAGAACCAGGTATTCAGCTGAGAATTCAGACTTACTTGACATTAGCCTCAAACTTATTTGCAGGCTGGAGAGAGGGCTCTTCTCTTGCCTGCAATCAGTCTTTTTTTAGCAGTCCACCTCCAAGGGTTCCGTTTGATTCTAGACCAGCCAGTCAGCCCAAGGCCCAATAAGATTGTCTGGATGGTGGACAGTGTTTCCCATTCTAGTCCAGTTCCTCAAACTTTATGGCAGGGAGGGAGATCAAAGAGAGGAGGCTTAGCATCCGCCCAGACTCCGCATCAGCAGGCCAGGATGTGGAGCAAGGGTGGGCTTCGAAGAAGCCCATGCACAATGGCAGACCAGGCTTGGTGGTGGGGGTGGAATACCAGGCCAACACACATAACAGATAAGCCTGGGGTAAAGGAGGAGCTTTCAGTGGTGGCTGCTATGGGGCCGTAATCGTAGGGCGGGGGCAGGCGGGAGGAGGGGTTAAAAAAAAGAAAGAAAATTTAATTTACCTGTTCGCCGTCTCTCCTTTGTCGACGACAGGAACAGGAGGCACCCAGGGTCCAAGTTTCTGACAGCCAATCACGACTCAACTGACAGCCGTGTCGTGATTTGTCTGAGCAACATAGTTTGGCTCTCAGACAGGTGGTGGGAGCCTGGGCATGCTCTCCACCCAGACTGTAATACATCCTGGGTGAAGAACATGCAAAATGCGCTTGACAGTTTGGCCGGCCCGACATTGCCGGCCAAATCATCATGCGCACTTAAGTGCACATACTATTCCCCCCCTTGCCGGCTGACAGTCCAGCCCCACCCCTTAAACAAAACTGGGCCAGTACCATGAAAATAAAACGATAATAACGTTATCTTATTATGTTTTTATTTTTCGTGTGGTGCGATGCTCCTCTGCCTTAGTGGAGGAGCTGCCGGTGCGAGCTTTCAGGGACTGATTGTAGAACAAAGCAAACACAACGAGATGATGGACGCAGCCCTGAAACTTTTCAGACACCCACCCCCAGTCACAGATCTGAGTTGAATCAATCATCGTTCAGAACCAGACATATGCAAATCAGTCTTGACCCTGTTCCTCATGGGAACAGTCCAGCCCGAACTGCAAAGCCAAGTCCTCCCTGAACCTGCATCCTGGGACCGGTTTTGGTGTATTACCCTATATCAGCTAGGCTAGCTTGAATCCAGAGACAAAGTGAGCGAACTTCGGGGGAACAAATCAAACACAAGGAGATGATGGACAGAGCGCTGAAACTTTTCAGTCACTCACCCCAGTCACAGTTCTGGGTTGAATCCATCATCATTCTTTAGCACTCTTCGCCACCCCAGTTCAGACCCAGCCATACGCAAATCAGTCTTGACCCTGTGGCCCATGGGAACAGTCCAGCCTGAATTGCCGAGCCAGGTCTTCCCTGGACCGGAAACAAGCATCCTGGGACTGGTTTTGGGGTAACAACCGCATCAGCCAGGCTAGTTTGAATCCAGTGGCAAAGTGAACACACATTACTCGGTCTGCTCAGTAAAAAAGGTGAGACAACAGGAAACAATGTAGTATATATAACAACATTTAATAACATAAGATTCCAGGGATAAGCCAGGGGGGAATACAGGGAGGGTTTACTACTGTCTGCTTTTCTGGCTGGTGATCTATGAAAGTGTTAAGGCTTAAAGATTATAATTTCCTGTGTTTGACTTAGGAGGCCCTTCTCACACCCCCTCATATTTGTAATTCATAAAGAGTCGCAAAAGCTCCTTTATGAGCCAGAAAACCTTTCCAACTCATAAGATGGCTTTTATGCATTGTGAAGTGAACTTTTGCAGTTGCAAACTCAGTTGTAATTGCAAGAAGGCTTTGTACAGTTAGGTGTAAATTGTTCTGGAGGTTTTTGGGAATGGGGTTTGGATTTAAGACACGTTGACCAGAGTACGTTTAATAGTATTGTGAGCAGGCAGTAACAACCCTCCTCTCAAGAATAATCATGGCAACCTAAACATAGCACAGGGTAACAATCTTGAAGGGTGAGAGTTGAAAAGGTGGAAGTGGGGAAACCTCAGTCACCAACATACACACACACACACACACCCTCCCTCCTTCATGAGTCCTGAACCCCCCAATTATCCAGTTTACCATCATTCGGGTGGTTACAGTTAGTCAACCAGCACATATTTGTACTCCTCAGACAGGGTACATTTCATATACTCTAAACCTCCCTTGTGGAATATCAGAGCTGGCCTATGGGTGGACTGTGGGATCTCACAGCCCACAAGTTGTGATTACTACAATCAAAAGAACATACTGGAAATAACAAATATGCAGAATATTACAACAATGATGGCCAGTCAGACATGTCATTTGAAATCTCTAATTCTGCTGTCTTATGACAGTTGGGTTAGAGTAAGTGCAGGCCTCCAGGGCTCTGTGGGGCGCCCAGTGAGGCCGCTCCCGCCAATCAGGCTGCTGCTGTCACAGCATGAGAGCAGGGCCAGGATTGGTGCCCGCACTGCAGCATCCAGTTTCTCAGAAGAGGTCCTTCGATGAGGATGTTGGTTCAGGTAAGTTTTATTTTTAATATTAATATTTACACATGCGCCCGCCACCCTCTTCCCGTCGATGCCAGCCACAACTAATTTTGCATGCCACACTACCGATTTTGAAGCTTGTTTCCTTTCCAGTGAAGAATTGGCTTGGTAGTTTGGTCTGCCCTGTTCCCATGATGCACTGGGCCAGGGACAGACTAATTTGCATATAGCCAGGTTCTGAACTGGGATGGTGCAGTGAGCTAAAAAACGGTGATGGATCAAGCCCTGATCTGTTGACTGGGTAGGAGTGTTCTGATTAACTCAGATACTCTGTCCATCACCACCCCCTTTTTGTAATTACACTACCGATCAAGGCATCTACTCTTCTCAGTAAATGGAAACCAGAAGGTAAAGGTTAGGGGAATTTTCTGGTGATTTCTCCTGCCAAGCAAATACATTTGCTTCTCAGCTTTGGTTGCTGAGTAGGGTGCTGCACCGCCATGTGGGGAAAATAGGCTTGTGTTCACTCTTGATCTGCTTTTAGGATATAAGTCCCATTCCCTCTATTCACTTTTGTGCTAATAGGTGGACATGCTCAATGCTCAATGCCGTAGCCAAATCCAAATTACAGCCTGGGCTGAAGGAGGGAAAACCATAAACGTTGCTACCCAATATCTCCATCCCTGTTGGTCTGACACAGAGAAAGAACCTGACCTGTCACGGATGCTGCAATGAGTATGGGGAATGGTGTCTCTCTCGACTCAAGATTGCATTGTGCGTGTCATAGAGTCGAATTAAGCGACCAAAACAGTATTTTATACTTCTCAGGTAGATGAAATAGGTGCCACTTAGTTGGGCATCAGTAGGTTATGACCTCCTAACATCTTTCTGTTCACACATCAGTTGATATCAGAGGAGTTCCACATTACAGGAGCAGTCAGGGTTAGTAAGCGCCATATAAATGCAATTTCAATACACTATAATACAGGTAGCTATTATTAGACGCTAGAGCCATTGTGATGAAGCTTTGAGAATATTAAATGTTGAAGCTTGTGCAATATCTCAATCGAATGATTAAGACAGATTTTGTGTTGCGTTCTAGCAGGAGCAATAGAAGAAGACTAATTTGTATTTTTAAAAAGGTCAAATTACCATCTTCTTTCTCGACATTATTGCTGTGCCTATTGGCCGCTCACGTGCAGTTGTGAGGACAACCCTGAACAGACCGGAAGCCTGTCGCACTTATGAGGGTGGCAATGTATTCTGCTTGCTGACATTGCCTCATCATGTCAAATAAAGCGATGTCTTCATTTTTTACAGCCGGTGGGGCACAGGTCAGTGAGGCGTTTTTTTTTTTAAATGATATATTAGAATGATATAAGGAAGCGGTTAAATTAATAAGCAGTTCTTTTCTGAGTGAGGTAGTAGACATTTGTCATTTGAAGCCTAAAGTTACTTTTGGTTTAGGTTTCTGTGTTAATATTTTACGCTATTTTTAAATCCTTTTGATTGATCAGGAGATTATATAATATTTGCAAAATGTCTGATGGTGATTATAATATTACATCAGGCGATACTCATTCGGAAATAATTAAAAGGCTTGTGGGTAAGGAAAAAAGGATTCTGTGCATAATGCCATGAGGAGCCTTTGGGGAAACAAAAGGAAGGATGTTAGTGAAGTAGGTGAGGAATTTGGTCCCTGTCAGAAGGTGAACATAGGTTTCAAACGGGAACATGAGGAAAGTAATAAAAAAGAAAAACTTGAATATTCCTGAGGTTTCAGCGTTCAATAAATGTGGAGTCCTTGGCAGCTCACAAGGAATGAGAGTCCAAAATGGCACATAAAAGGGCAGGATATGCATATAATGGGGTATCTGGGCGGCATTAATGCAAGATGATTTGATTATGATGTGGACGAATATGTTGTTGGATTTGAATACAAAGAATTATTCAAGTATTGAATTTGTGGAAAGTGACATTCAGAAATCACATGCACCTATGGTGGTGAAAGATCTTTTTGGTCAGAAGCGGGTTGATCAAAGAGAAAAGACATCCCCTTATATCAGAATGCTGGCCATTGTATGACGCGACTGAATTTATACTTTCAGTATTTAAAGGCCCTTGGAAAAGGAGGAGAGGGGTGTTCATTTCTAATCATTTGTGAGAAAGAATCATGACATAATTTGGACCCAGAGTTGATTACGCATATATTTAGGCTTGGTAAGTACGGATAAACGGTTTAATACATTGCTTCAAGCAATGTAAGGATAAACATTTGGACATATGGGTGCACTCACCCCAATTTATGATTTGGTTAAGGAATGAATATCTCAAGGGCGAGTAAGTAGATTTGAAATTTCTAAGGTTGGTGTCAGAGGGCAATATATTTATTGGGTAATGTGAATGCAGGCCTTATTGCTGACGGCCAAAAGACAGTATTACTAAGTATTAGCCACAATTAGATGATCTGGCCAGGAAGGAGCCCAGTGAAGAGGCAAAAAGTCTGCTGTTTGATGAGGGAATGGTGAAGTCCCTAGGAAAATACATGACAACTTTTGCTGCTTTAGACAAAGCACAGACATATATGAGAAAAGTGGTTCACAATAATAATGTATACGGCAGGAAGGAGAGGGCAACCTTTTGGATAAGGATTCTACAAGTCCCAGTATGGCCAAGGAAGAGGATCTTATAAATGATCACAAGACCACACATAATTTTTCCCACAAAGAGGCAAATGTGGAAGGGGTAGACTCTCAAAGGACTGGGGCCAGTATTCGAGTTTGGGATAAGGTGAGCACAGAGAATATTTTTTTTTCCCATGGAAGGTTAGAGAGAGGGTGAGAAACTTAGGATGGGTTGGCAAAGAATTATAGGGGATCCTTGGGTATAGAAGCAGCGAAAGCCATATTTCACAGACTACAGCAATGCACTCTATATAGGCACCATGAGCGAACTCATGAGAAGACTCCAGACGATACAGAACGCAGGTGCCAGACTGATCCTAAACCTCCCCAAAAGGACCCACATCACCCAGCACCTGAT
Organism: Lissotriton helveticus; assembly: GCF_964261635.1. Taxonomy (NCBI): domain Eukaryota; kingdom Metazoa; phylum Chordata; class Amphibia; order Caudata; family Salamandridae; genus Lissotriton; species Lissotriton helveticus. The sequence continues at coordinate 711,401,272 of NC_136063.1, forward strand.
AGACCTCCATTGGCTCCACACCCATTAGAGATACCAGTTCAAGCTACTGACTCATGCCTACAAAGCTTATAGATCTAATCTACGATCTATCTCATTCTCGCACAAGGCTGATGGTATTAGGGGATTTTAATCTATGGGCGGATGGTCCGACGAACTCGGCCTTCGTAGAGTTGGTTCAGGCCTGCCGTAACATCGAGTTACAGCAGCTCGTACTCTCGCAAACTCATTCAAAGGGTCATACCCTCGATTTGATCTTCGCTGATGCTGGTCACACGACTTTGCGGGATGTTCTACCTCAGTGCTGGACGGACCATGCGCTCGTCCTTTTCTCTCTCTCACTCACAGCCGCTATAGCCAAGAAAGGTAGTGCGGGAATCGTTAAGATGGGTAGACAATGGTCTAAACTCCTCAAACAATCTACCCTGCCCACTTTGCTTTTGGAAAGGCTCCATTGCGGGAGATAGTGTGGACGTGTGCTATGAGACTCTTTGTCAGCAAATTCTGGCCTCTCTGGACTCGTTGGCCCCACTGCGTAAACTTAGAGATAGGACTAATCTGGCTATGCCATTGTATTCAGGAGAACTTCGGCAGCTCAAGCTTCAGTGCAAACAGGCTGAGCGTGCCTGGAGAAAGCGATACCTGGAATCAGACAGAGTCCTCTTTAAACAGGCATTGATTAAGCTGGCCAAAGCCAGCTTTCTAGAAGATTCGCTGAAGGCAGCTGCAAACAAATCTCAGGCCTTATTTAAGATCGTTAAAGACCTGGCTCACCCAGCCTGTACTAGGAATGACATCCCGGCCTCTCAAGTTCTCTGCGACTCATTGGCACAGGCCTTTGAGGACAAGATTGCTACCATCTTAAACAATCTTGCATCGTCATCGAGCCTTGTCTCTCAATCTGTGCAATACCCCATTTTCTCAGAGACCACGAAGGAGGGTGCCAAGTTAGCTGGGTTGAACAATTTCCCCTTGCCGTCCTTTGAAGACTTTTGCGGGTTGGCTGACGGTGTGTCCTCGGGCTCGCCGCTTGATCCTTTTTCACCTAAATTCTGGAAATTGTTCCGGGAAGAGCTTTTTCCCCCGCATTTTGCTCTTTGCTGTCAGTCCTTCAGGTCGGCACGGGTCCCGGACTGCTGGAAACTGGCGGTGGTTTCTCCATTGCTAAAGAAGGAAAACCTGGATCCCGTCTGCCCAGCTAACTATAGGCCGATTTCCCTGTTGCCATTTCCAATTAAAATTCTTGAGAAACTGGCCACAAAACATCTTTCCAACTTTTTTGAGACCACTGGCTGTTTGGATGTGGCCCAGTTTGGCTTTAGACCAGCCCATGGGACAGAATCGGCATTGGTGACTGTTTTGGATGACCTTTGGACGCGTGCCAACCAGGGTCGAGCGGCCTTTTTAGTGTTGCTCGACATGTCGGCCACGTTCGATACCATCAGCCATGCGATCTTGATCAGGAGATTGGCGGAGGCTGGGGTATCGGGCCTGGCCCTTGACTGGCTGGTGTCTTATCTTGACAACAGGCACCAGGTAGTTGCACTCCCACCCTTTAAATCAAACATCAGGAGGGTGGGACAGGGCGTACCTCAAGGGTCGGCCATTAGCCCCATCCTATTTAATCTCTACCTCCGCCCCTGATCAAGTTGGTAAAATCTTTCGGCATAACAGTCACCAATTATGCCGACGATACCCAACTTATCTTTTCGTTTGAGGGTAAGGAGGCGGTATCACAGGAGGTCTTCCATCGTTGCATGAGCACCACGGCAGAATGGCTGGGTAACAACTCCCTTCAATTCAACAGTTCCAAAACCGAGGTGCTACATTGCTCTTCGGACCGTACCCCTAGGCCTCTCCCACAGGAGTTCTGGCCGCCTGACTTTATAGGTACCAGTGTGCCTGCTGAATCCATTCGAAACCTGGGGGTGATGTTCAGCTCCAGCCTGCAGCTGGATGCATCAGTGAATAAAACGGTGGCCACCTGCATGGCACTCCTCTGCTCGCTTCGGAAGATCTTACCCATGCTCCCTGTACAGGCTAGACCAGAGGTAGTGCGGAGCATAATTTTAAGTAGGCTCGACTACTGTAACGCGCTACTTCTGGGGGCGCCGGCTACTTTGGTGAGAAAGTTGCAGCGTGTACAGAATTTCGCCGCCAAACTAGCACTCTCACGCCGACGCTTGGACTCCTCTGCCACGGCACTTAGGGACCTCCGCTGGCTGCCAGTCCCTCAGCGCATTGACTTTAAAGCTTTGTGTCTGGTATTTAGGGCTCTTCACGGACAAGGTCCGTCCCCTTTGCAGGATCTATTTTCTTGGTATAACCCGTCTAGATCACTCCGTTCGGCCTCGGCCTACTTGGTAGTAGTGCCCAAGATTCTGAGATCCCGGATGGGTGGTCGATCTTTTAGGTTTACTGCAGCAAGACTGTGGAATTCACTTCCGCTAGGTTTGAGGGGCTTGGGAGACCTTTCTTCCTTTAAGAAGGCCTTAAAAACACATTTGTTCCCTAGGATACTGTAATTGCTGCTGCTGCTGGAAACATCATGTATGTGTCATAACAGTCTAAGCGCCAGGATGCCCGTTGGGTGGCAGTTATGCGCTATAAAAGTATGCCTATACATACGTACATACATGCAAAGTCCTCCACAACCAGGGACCTGCATATATGGACCAGCACCTAAAATTCCACCAACCACCCAGAAACCTCCTCTCCACCAACCAAGCCCTTGCACAGACTCCGCACATCCGCCGCTCCAGAGGACGCTCAATCTCCCACTTCACCACCAAGTCCTGGAACGCCCTCCTCCTCCACTGCCGAACATCACCCACACAGACAGACTTCAGGAAGAAACTCAAGACCTGACTTTTCGATGGAATCCCACAGGCCAGCGCCTGGATACCCTCAGGGGTGTTAAGCTGTGATATACAGGCACCATATGATTTGATTCAATATAATAGAATTCAGTTACACTCATAACAGTCGACACAGCTGATATTTCAGAAAGAGTTAGCCAGCATTGCAGATACAGAGAAGTATCAGAAGTTCGAGAAAGGTGTCATGCCTGGTGGGAGACGAGGGACCCACGCCGGCTTCCACCAGAGCGGGGAGACAGTGAGCAGCCCACATTTGCAGTTCGGCGTACCTGGGTCTATGCCGGGGTCTATAAGCCAGAGCGGATAACACGTGCCGACATCCTGCCTGAAGAAGGATATGACGACCTAGAAGCAGTCCACCAAGAAAGACGGGAGCAATAGAGACCTACTTGCTAAACCTACCCCCATGAAGCAACCAGGGAGAGATACCAGCCCGGAGCAGCGGATGGGTGACCAAGAGGAGGTGGAAGTTCCAGTGACTAGAACCTTCTTGAAAATCCTCTTCTGAGCGCTGAGGTCAGACTTTGCGGCTCTCAAGCAAGACATCGCGGCTGAATTCAAAGAGATCAGAAAGGAGGTGGGGGATATTGGCCAGAGGGTGGACTCATTGGAGCATATGGGGGAAACAAGAGAGGAGGAACAGGATGCCCATCGCAGTGAGATCCCGGACCTGCAGTAGCAGAACTCCTTTACCGGATGGAAGACCTTGAAAACAGGTCCAGGAGGGGCAACATCTATATAAAAGGAGTTCCGTTGCAAGCTACGGCCATGGGACTAGAGGTCTTTGTCCGCAGACTCTTCCACCATGTGGCCCCTGCCTTGGCACTGCAAGATATTATCCTGGATCACACACACAGGGCTGGCCGACCCGCTACCATGTCTGGGATGCCGCAAGACATCCTTACATGCCTGCACTACTATACTCAAAAAGACACCATAATGAAGGCAGCCAGAGATTGTCACCATCGAGTTCGAGGGCCTCAAGGTGGGGCTGTACCAGGATCTATCCCCACTTACACTACAGAGAAGACATTAGCTGAAACCCCTCACAGAACTCCTGCAGAGGAAAGGAATCTGATATAAATGAGGCCATCGTTTTCACCTCACCTTCGTATGGGCCCATGAAACTCGCTCTGTCCGAAGTCTGGACAATGCAAAAGGACTGGTGGAAGTGGATGCCCCGATCCTGGTGATGCCCCAGAAGGAGATAAAGAAAGGGGTAATTCACCCAGACGCCAGAATTCACGATCCCTCCGGTCGAGGGCAAGAAAGGTGAACACGCCGACTAACTTGGAGAGCCGGTCAGAGAGAGAATCGCTGTTGAAACAGCTGCAGAATCAGGAGGCGCCAGGAGATGTAAACAGCGACTAAGGAGAAATGGGAACTCTCTTGCGGCTAAGCAGGCGGAACTACATACACAGTTCTCTTTAGACAGGAACATCGATCTGAGGACACCACCGCCATTGTGGGACACTGCACGAGTGGCTAGACAGCGGGGCCCTGGGACTGAGGACTCGAGGTACCCTGGGCTGCGCTGCTGGATCCACGATTCCTGTTGCTTCGTGCTATGGTCGATTCACTGGGGGAATCGATATACAGTTATTGATGAGTATGATTTACGATTAATGTTTCTCTCTTCTCTTTGTTCCTTTTCTGGTATTTTTTATTGTCCCTAATTGTTATACACGGGGGCCTCGTATGGCGCACATTTGAAGGGGGAACGCAGGATGGTGCCACACTGCCTTTCCCTTAGCTTACCACGACTGAAAAGATATGACTAGAATAGTTAGCTATAATGTCTGGGGGTTGAATGCGCCGGCGAAAAGATTGGCCTTGTTGTCCTCATTCAGGGAATCCAGATGCAATATCTGCCTGCTGCAGAAGATGCATTTGCTCCCTACTGATTGGAAGTGACTGGGTTCTCGCTGGTTTGATCACCAATTTTTCATAGTGGAGAGGAGCAGAAGGCGGGGATGGCCATCCTTCTCGTCACGCATTTTGAGGGTAAAGTTATCAGTACCCTGGCGGAAATCCCAGGGCGTCTTCTCTCCCTTCGTATTGCATGTTGGGGCTCATTGCTTGACGGTTGCCTCTGTCTATGCTCCCAATGACCATCAAGAGCCTTTTGTTTTAGATGTGATAGGGCGAGTGATGGAAACTGTAGATGTGCCCGTTCTTATGGGGGGGGGGGACTCTGTACCTAGTGATCGATGCAGCGCTAGATCGCTCGGCACAAAGGGTGGGCAACACAGACTCGCTATCGCCACACAGGCTGTGCCAGCTGGCTACATATAACCTTGTGGATGCCTGGGGGAAACAACACCCTACAGAGAGATCTACTCCCACTACTCAGCAGCGCATCGCACCCATGCTAGAATTGATCTATTCCTCATCACAAGCTCCCTTAAACCTTTCATTAAGGAAGTAGACATTGAGGTAGCAGCATTGTCAGACCAGGCCCCAGTATACATTGACCTGCACCTCCCCACGACACACTCTAAACAATGCGCCTGAACCTTAAAATACTTACATACAAAAATGTCCTTGCTGAGATACAGGAGGCACTGAAGGCATTCTTTTTTTTTTGTTTAAATCTTTTTATTAGTTACAACAAACCATGTGCATTAGAGGACAGTAATTTTTAGCATATACAGATGTCAGTTCTGGACAGTTATCAAACAGCATTTATACATTACATAGTATCCACACCTTCTGTGTTTCTACGCATTTCCAATTCCACCTACGGAGACACCACTATATCCCCCCAATATTTATTCCAGCGGGACCATTTCCGGTCCCATTTCTTGGCCCCCCCCTCGCTACAAAGATCTCCGTTTCTGCCAGCATGCATCTGTCGAATTCTTTCGCCCACATAGGGACACTCGGAATAGCTGCTCCACCCCACCCTTTCGCTATTTCTCGTTTGACCAGCGTATAGCCGAGCGTAGTAAACTGTTGTTCCACTTCCGTCAGGTCAGTCGCCTCCGATACATTCAACAAACCCAGTCATGGCGTCAGGACAATCTCCTGAGGCCCCCTCCAACAAGACATGTAGCCTCGGGCAGCAGCTCCACATAGTGTGATAAAATGTTGCCTGTTGGCCACATCCCCTCAGACAAAGATCATCCTACCTAGAACCTATTTTGACCAGAGACAGCCCTGTCATATACGAGCGGTGCAGTATACGAAGTTGGATTAGCCTACATTTTTGCGTGATGGCAACCTCCAGAGGAGACATTAGGGCCTCCTACTGAAGGCATTCTTGATGTGAATGACACACGCGACACCCCGATTGCACTCTTATGGTATACTCTAAAAGCTGTACTGAGGGGACACAATATTAGCATCACGGCCAGGTTTGATAGAAAGCGAAGGGAGACCGGTGTGTGCTTGAGGGGAAAGTCCCGGAACTGGAAGGAGTATATAAAAGAACAAGGTCACACCAAGCACGCCAGAGAGAACATAGAGCGAAAAGAGCTTAAGGCTCTGGATATGGATAGAGCTTAATATGCTCTACTGTGGCTGAAGCAAAAGTATTACATGGGAGGGAACAAGGCAGGACGCCTCGTGGCTCAGCGACTCCGCGCACGGACTAACAGTCAAAGGGTGTCCACAATTGTGAATGCACAGGGGGAGAGCCTGGAACGGGATGAGCTGATAGCTCGAGAGTTCCACCGTTTCTATAAGGAATTATATGCGGCGGAAGAACACTCGAATGTCGACATAGAACCATACTTGAACCACGCCCCCATTGACAAAATAGACCACCAACATGCCCTCATGCAGGAGAAAGACATACAGCTATCCGAGGCTCTCACCGCAATATCCCACCTATCGAATGGGAAGGCACCAGGGCATGATGGTTACCTTCCAGAATTCTATAAACTGTTGGCTCCTGTCCTTGCTCCTACCCTCACGCCATTGTTTAACTCTTTCAGTGATTTGGGTACCCTGACTGACACCATGCGACTTGCTACTATTACAGTCAAGGCCTCATTGACCCAGTTCAGGCTGGTTTTATCCCAGAACGCAACTGTAGCGACTATACAAAAAGAATATGCCACCTATTAGACAAAGCTCAGCGAACTAAGACGCTGGCGCTACTATTCTCTATGGACGCGGAGAAGGCGGTTGATAGGGTGCATTAGCCTTATCTAAAAGAAGTCTTACAGTTTGTGGGCCTGGGGCCCCGATTTCTAAAATGGGTCTTAGCTGGATAAGCGACGCCACAGGCAAAGGTGCGAGTCAACGGGACAATATCTCAAACTTTTTATATCAAACAGGGAACCCGACAGGGTTGTCTGTTGTCCCCGCTCCTATTTGCATTATATATGGAGTTATTTGCAGAACATGTCAGAGCTAATACAGAGATAGTGGGAATGAGGATGGGTGGCAGGGACAACAAGTTGGCACTTATGCTGAAGATGTCTTGGTGCTTCTGACAGATCCCCACCGGTCACTACCGAGCCTTTACCAGTAGGTGGAGGCATTTGGAGTGGTGTCTGGTTTTAAAATCAATGCATAGAAATCGCAACTTCTGAGCCTTACACTCCCACCCCCGGAGATCGAGGTATTGCGAAATCTTTATCCATACCTGTGGGCCTCACAATGTGTCATTTATCTGGGTTTGCACATCCCCCCCATTGTGCAGCGAAAGGCAGATAGAAACTATGGCCGCCTGCTAGCGGATATGCGGCAGAGCTGGAAAAATGGAAGGACCATGCGCTGTCCTGGCTTGGGAGGCTGGCGGCGGTAAAAATTATGCTCCTACATAAGATCCTTTATGTGATGCTGACCTTGCCTCTTGCCCCCCCCCCTCACCCCAGTTCAGGTGCTACCGAAATTGCAACATCTGCTAGACCATTACGTTTGGGCTGGGAAAAGGGCACGAATAGCCAAGAAGCTGACATACCTGCCACCTGCCTGCGGAGGACTTGGCCTCCCGAATCTTAAACATTATTATTAGGCAGCCTAGTTAAAGTATATGGTTGAGTGGAAAAGACCCACAAAAGAGATGCACTGGTGCTTCATCAATCAGAATATCACGGGCATTCACATATGGAAGATTCCATGGCTTCCCAAAGCACACTGGCTGCAGGCTGCATATATGTCTCCGATTCTCCTTGCCACGGTGAGCGTCTGGGATGTAGTGGGAACTCTGAAGAAACTATCCACGAGAATCTCTCAGTTGACCCCCATTTTGAGTATCCCGGATTTTCCACCAGCACTTCATGGTTCAGCATACATGCCATGGCAACAAGCCAATTGTAAGAGGGTGGGTGACTTTTTTGACCACCTAGGCATTATGTCCTTTCGACAAATACAGGAGGGCTACGGATTGCCACCGTCGGCACAATGGCAGTATACTACGATCCATCACTGAGTCACACAACCAACACTGAAACCATATGCAAGCAGGCCACTTTTGCCATTTGAAATTGGCTTATCACCAGACACACTGACAAGAAACTATTATTGGACATATACGCCTTCCTGAACGCATTGCAATCACAAGACAAAACAAAAGCGCAGGTGAGTTGGGAGAAGTAATGTGAGAAGCAGTTCACGCAAAAGGAGTGGTTGGATATACATAAACGAGCCAATACGTCAGCACGCTCAGCCGCAGGCAAGGGGACACTGCTGCAGATAGTGCATTACTGGTATTGCGCACCATAGCGTACAGCACAGTGGAAAAGGGGAAGCAACACTAAATGTTGAAGAGGGTACGGGGACTCTGGCACGTTGACACACATCCTATGGCACTGTCCTAAAATACAGACATATTGGCAGGAGGATGAAATATTTGATACTGAGCTCCCCAGGTTACATCCTCTTGGGTCTCTCCAATCCATTAACATATCCTCTTGGATCTTTGAGAGGGCATGTAATCACCCTAGCACTGTGCGCAGCAAAGCAGGTTTTGTTTGCATGTTGGGGTACGAATATGGTGCCCCACCACACAGACTGGTTACACAGATAATGGGTTCTTATTTTTGGAGCAATAATCAACAAACAGGAATAATCATACTCTAAATAGCTAGTATGTCTTTTGTCCAGCCGGACAAGAATTTATTTTCGAAATAAGGGAGTTGTTTCAAGCTTTAGATAACAAGTGGGCACAGCCGTGACCCACAAAACATTGAGACACAACAACGAACATAGAATGGCCAAAGGGCAAGGTAAGATATGTCTGTGCATATGTTAGAATTTTTACAGACTTTACTCATTACTGTCTACACCATTGCACATTACAATATTATTTGATCATATTGCATACGGCGTGTGGGTGTCGACGACGTTTCGATGCCAGCACTAGATACAAGGCATCATCTTCAGGACTATTGAATCAGTCATTGTTGTATTAAGTTTATACATTTACACATTGCCTTAATCGCATTACTGTAAAAGTACTACAAGCGCTCGGGAGAGCGGGCACCAGGGTATGCTGGAGATACAAATTAGGGCACCGTTGGATAGCGGGTGCACTGATGCGACCGTATATGTTTGCAGTCCCGCTCAGGATGAGAGAATTACGGGTCCAAGCAAGTGCAGAAACGCACGTTTTGATAGGCAGGAGCACGATGGCTCGTCCGGCTGCAATCGCTGATTCAGTGATTGCAGCCGGACGAGCCATCGTCCGGCTGGAGGCCCCGGATCTGGGGGCACTCTATAGCAACATCAATGGGTAGCTGGACAGTGTGACACCACATTGATAACTAGCACCTAGACGACCTGCATACCATCCCCCCTTTTTCTTTTTAAGTTATGTTATGTTCCTTTTGTGGATTTGCATCTTTGAAATTTGTGTAATTGCATATTTTTGCACAGTTTTCTGCCAGGAAAGAAGAGTGGGGGGAACTGGGATTCACATCATCTAACGGACTACAGCGATTGGAGATTGAAAAGGGAGATATATCTGAAAATTCAAGATATTTGGCTTGATATTTGACTTGCCAGATGAAAAGGTACTGTAGTTGGCACATGGATCCAGGGGCTCAGGCAGTGGATGCATTCAGTCACAACTGGAAGGAGTAGAAGGGCTATTCATTTCCATCATTTGCAATGATACAGAGTGCTGGTACACATGAGAATGCAGAATTGTCAGATAGTTCTAGGGACTCCTTTTTTGGCACCTCAGGCATGGTTCTTTTTCATCCTAGAATTGGCAATGGAAATTAATTTTTGATTCAGCTTTGTAAGGCATGGTAAATGGTGAGGTGTGGGAGAAACATCCTTTTATAGAGTTGGGACTGTTCAGCGTTTCAGGTTGGAAGATTTCAAGAATTAGGGAAGATTTAAGGATGCGTTGGAGGCCTTGGAGCTCCACACCGGGCCTTGGGCCCAAGAACCAGTAAAAGAAACAAAGTTGTCTGGAAGGTATGGCATGCTGGTACTTGGCAAGGACCTTGTATCTCAAGGAAGCTAATACTGTAATGGTAGCAAATTGTTTGGCTGAATTGTTTGGAAAGCGGTTAAGTTATAAGACATTTAACTGTAATAGGTTGGCTATGGCAGTGGGATATTCTTTTTGGATGGTGTTTCAGTAGTGAGGAGTTTCTTGATTTTCAGGGTAATGATTGGAATTGGCATAAAGAACTACCTTGGTCTAGATATGAAAGTGTATGGCATGTTGGCTTCATTTTTAAGCTATTTGAGGCTTAACCTGAGAATATATTCTTAGCTCTTAGACAGCTACCATAGACACAGGTTCCTTACTGTGTCTCATATCCATTAGAAGGGATGCTGACCTTACAGTAATGTAGTTGAGCAATAAATCTGTCCAGTCAAATGGTGTGTTTTTCGAGATTTGGAAAAGAACAAAGACCATACTGGAGTCCATTTTGTACCCAAAGCTTGACAACCATCTTGTTTTGTGTAGTAACATCAATTAAAACTATAAGTGCAGGTTTCAGAAATATAGAAGAGCAGGCGTGGACCCGTCGTTAATTTCAGTTGTGGCGCAGTCTGGTCCTGTTACTTTGGCAACGATATTGATTAAAACAGTAATAAGGGAGGTAGGTGCTGACTTGGCAGTGTTTAAGGAACATCTCTGGAGGGGTGTTGTGGCCACTAAGGATTACTGTGCTAGAAGTAGATTTGAAGAAATTACAAAGGCAGTTGGTAATTCAAATGCAGGAGTTTTTGGTAAGTGTTTTTTTCATCCAGTGGAGCATGTATTAGGCTTTGTTATGAAAGAGCTTTGAACATAATGGTAGCCTCCTGGCTTGGTATAAAATGCTGATTCTCAAAGCCTGACTGAAAAGAAAAATTGTGATTTCTTCAAAGACAAGGATACAAGCACTACCTATTTTAAATTGGGTGGAAAGGTTTTTGTTTATTTAGGCGGAAATGTATGTATGGTATAACTGCATTTGTTAGGAGAGTGGACAATGAAAAGGTTACACGAATTGTGCACATTTATTGAATGTTATGTATAATCAAACTTTGGAATTAAAGATGAAGGATTCAAACATAAAATATTTCTTTTCAGAGAATCAATGAAGAACTTTTGGAGTTCTTGTCTGCTACAAGCAGGGTGAAGATGTAATGTTTTATCTCCCTCAGCAGCACACAAAACAGAGGGAAGATGGAGGAAGGGGGGCTTACATGGCCTGCAGTGTTTTATTCCATTTTTGTGTTCATTCTGGGTTCTACAATCCAATGTTCTTTAAAGTGCTGCAGAGTGGTGAAAAATGAATAATGCAAGCCTCCTTTGCTTTAATAAAATCACAATTCTCGTTTTACTCTGGCTTTGAGAAGCCGCATTCTCTGCTCAGTTGCTTTGAAAAACATAATCTAATGGTCCCGTGTTCTCGTACATTGTATGCATTCTGTTGCCGGTATCCTGCATAAAGGGCTTCAAGGACCATTTGCTCCTCCACAATACCTTCAAGATTTGGATACTTTTTTGGGAAGATGGGATGGCTATAGGTTATTCCAACTTTGTACTAGAGGTTTGGAGTGCCTTTTTAATGGAGATGAAGGAACAGTGCACCAATCTTGAAAACTGGGCAAAGAGTTGCCTTACATTGTTTGACTTTAATCTGGTACCACATTATGTTGTAGCTGTGTTAGAAAGTGGTTCTGACCATCGGAGCCGCCCGGATTTTTCGCTTTTTGAACACCGAAGTGTTAAGCTTTTACTGTGGGAGAGCCTCATAAGTTGGGACTCACCCACAGTGAACTCATGATGAAAGAGACTGCATGTGGATTTTACCAGTGTCCCCCTGGTAAGAGTAAGGGGCACCAGGCTGGTTACATGCAGACATGTGTATACATGCGTGTGCACACGTGTAGGGGCTGCGCAGGGGAGATCCCTGGCGTGCGCAGCCTAGGAGCAAGTACAGATAGAATGGTGTGGCAGGAATTATGCAGAGCTGGGTGGTGACATGGAATAGGCTTTATACAATGGGAAGAAACATGTACGGGAAAGTCGGTGTGCCTTACTGTTTTCACTGAAGGACCACTCCATTATTCTCCTATGAGGATGGGGATCACATGGGGTAGCTTCACTTCCCTAGGGCCTACAAATTCCAGACACACACCAAAGTACACTGTACCTTGTGTGAAAATGAGTCAAAAACCATATATGTACTGCTTATGGGTCACCCAGAAATGTCACATGCATCTGACTCAGCTCATAAAGCCTGGCTGGATCTGACCCTGCCAGGCTGGATTAATGAGCTTCCTCCCTAAACTGAAGCATTCCGAGGGCAAAGGTCTCCTCTCCAAAAGGGAGGGAAGGTGGGTGGGGCTGCAGGTTGTCCATCGGGTGCTGTCACCTGGTGCCAGGCACCAAGCTGATGTGGAGAGAAAGCATAAAGGGGGGAAGGAGGCTTTTCAGAGACCATGTGGCATGAGACACCTGGATGACGCCATTTTGAACTATCCGGGCACCCGAAAAGAGGAGAAGAGAGGCTAGGGGTGGGCTCCCAGAGCCGCGTAAAACTCACCTGGGGCAGACGCAGGGTTCGGGTGGGACCGGACCCCCAACGATGGGCCAATGTGGCGCAAGGCCGCCATCACCGGTAGTGCAGCTCTCCCCGGCACAGTGGGAGAGCCTCCCATAAAAGTTGCACGAGGTGGGGGAGGAGCGCCCCATAATGCTTTGCAGAGCCTAGACAGGCCTGCAGGAAAATGCCAGTTTTCTGCATGTGGTGAACCCAGGAGGACGGGGTCACCTCCAAGTGAGTGAAAAGGTGCCTGGGGAGATGCAGGAGCAATGCAGTCTCCCCCAGCATGAAGAGGAAAAGTCCCTCCTTATGTCTCTGGGGACTCCATAGAAATAATCCTCAAGGGCTCAGCCAGCGGTCAACAGCAACCTGGGGCTGGAACCTTTGTTCTATAGATGGGGGTGCGTAAGGGACTGCACCAATGTATGGAGGGCTGAGCTGGGGATATCTGGAGAAGGGCATCTCCTGGAGGTGAAGAGGTGCAATTGCACGAGAAGTTTATTTACCAATGTTATTTCTGTGGAGGGACTGAAAGTCACATGTGTAATTTGAAGTCATAAGCAAAGTGGGGTTATATTGCTGGACATCCCTGCTAGGGTGTCTGCCTGTATATGCTTATTTCTGTGATTATAACTGTGATGCATTTTAGGGGCTTTGATTGCAATGCATTATGATGATTATCCGCTACAATAAGTACTGTCATTTTAAGTGATGCCTAAACATGTATTTTTGCTGCTGCGTTAGGTGAAGAACAACCCAGACTGTTATCCCCTAAGATGTAGAGGTGTATACTGTAGGGTCAGTATGAGATGCCGAGTCAGTGTTATGTGTCACCAGGGCATGTGTACCCATTTTAAATGCTTGTTGAGATAATGGGGTGGGTCGCCACTGGGATGGTGCCAGTGGGCAAGACCCTCACTCCAGGTTATGTTCAACTCACTGCATTAGGGGGCAAGATGATGTGCATACATGGGAGTGGTGGTACTAGACCCCCCCAACCCCCGGCAGGAAGGGTGGAAAAGTTTTGCAATGTCACAAAGTAATTCCAACAGCTTATGTATATTTATGTATATTTGTAAATTGTTGCATAGTATTGGGTAGTGTGTGTGTTTAATAAATGTACTCTTCCTTTTATAAGGCAAAGTACAGACTGGATAATCAATTATTGAGTGTTATTTCTGCATACTGATAAATGGCGATTACTAGCCCATACCACCTCCCTTGAGTAAGCCTTAGACTGCTCTGCAACGCTACCCTCTGAGAGTCAAGCGCTACAATGGGATGTTTGGTTCCTCGTAAAGGACAAACGTAGTCATGTTATTTGTGCAGGCCTCACAGATACTGCCTCGTTTTCCAAAAAGCAGTAATATGCGGCTGTTATTTTTGTTGCCAAGGCAGGCGATGGTAGGCCAGTGGTAAGGAAAATAAATTAAACTGAGCCACACGCTTTGCCCAAATGTGGCTGTTTATAATGATAAAAATATTTTCCCCTTTTGTCTTGTCTTACAGTTGTACACAATCTTGTCATCATAAAGTGAATTGGGTATTTTCGAAGGATAACAACAAGCATGGTCAGGCCCAGTATATCTTGCTTTTTTCATAAGAATATTTCTACCTTGATTGACCATTTTGTTTGTGTGGCTGTGCAAATTGATTAATGGCTGAATCCTGAACATGATTCTATGGTTAGATGAATAGAAAAATGGATGAGAGAGTGCATATGTTAATTGATAGGTGCAGCAAGGGATGAATGGGTGAGTGAATACATGGGCATATGGTTGTATGAATAGATTAATGTATGGATGGATGAATGGGTGAATGCACATAGAATGGATGGATGAATAGGTAAAACCATGGATTTGTGCAGGAATGGCTACAATCAAGTTGTTGGAAGTAGACTATCCTCCAGTCCTTCCTCTGCTTACTAATCCATGAACCTACCAATGAATCCACCTATGCACCCAGTCGCTTACTCATTTATCCACCCACGATCATAAGCATTCACCTGCTCACATAACTCCCACATTTTGTGATGTGTACATTCATATAACCCAAACACCCAAACAAACCCACCCATCACTTACCAAGCATGTTCCCTATGATAAACCTGATCTATAGCTTTTGCCAACCTGTGTTTTGTTCATGATCTTCATGATAAAAGCTCTGGCTTGGCCATATTTAAAAAGACCTATGAAGAGGCAAAAAGAAACAAGCCTGTTCAGGTCAAAGATAACTCACTACTCTATGAATCCCGAATACTGAGTATCAAAAGCAACTTTTCCAGTCCAACATTTCTCTGCCTTTGGATTGCGCTCAGTGTAAATCAAAAGCAACCTCTTTAGTACAACAGCACTAATCCGTGCATGTTCAATGGTGTGAGTCCCCTGTAAACCAAATTCTGTCTTTGTGGTAGATTCACTAATCAATGGTTGTCCAATGGTAACTAATTTCTGTCTCTACTTCCCTTTACTCTGGCATGCTGAACAGAAAGGGGGTAGTTACAAAAGTAACTTACACTTGTGAGAACACTACATGTGTAATTTACTCTTACATTTTTGAGTAACTTTACTACTTTTGTCTATTCACAAAATCTAATTGTAATTTTACTCAAAAGACTTACATGTCTCCACCCCCTGAAAAACTCAAGAGTGTAAGTTACTTAGGGATAAAAAGAAACAGCTGTAGTCCAGAATGACACATGGCCAACCACTGGCATTGCGAAACTCTCCCGCAGAAAATAATAGAGATAAGGACTTAAAATAAAACCCCAGAGGAAATAATGTTAAATTAAATGAAATTATCTAAAATAGTTAAAAAAATATATATATATATAATTTAATGTAAATAAATATCTAAAAAATCATATAAGTATTGTGCAATTATAAAATATTTCAACAACCTTTTTCGAATCTATAAATTATTGTGATTTTTTTGATGTTTAGAAATGCTTTGTTAAATAGAATGTAGAACAAAAAGCATTCACAAAATGTAAGAAGAAACATACTTATGTCGAAACCAAGCAGATATCGAAAATCGAATATTATGAGATAATTCACCAGTCTCATAAACAGAAGGAAGAAAATGAACGGAATAAAAATAATTTGGAATTAACATAGTTTATAATTAGGGACCACGGTTTTATGGTATTTATTTTTTGGCCATTTCCGTCTGTATTCATCAGCCACTAGTAGCAACGCCACTCATACCCAAGGGGGGGCACTTATCTCTATCCACCGACATTTTAAATTTGCCACTAGATGGGGCATTTGGGACGGCTATTGCGGGTGATATCGCCCTTTCTGAAACATCCTCAATTCCCAAACCTATGGATTTGGGTGGGGGGAATTCTCAGCCCCCACAAAAATGGCAAATCAACAAAAGAAAGCGCAATAACTCTTCGGCATACTTTAAAAAAAAAGCAAAGGTAGCAGAGGCCCAACTTCCCACTCAGGCACCATTTAATGCACCATTAGAATCCTCTTTAGTAAATAGTACAAACCCTCCCGATTCAAGTCTAGAATCGAGTACCGCACAATCGGTGAGCAAAGATAATCTTGTAATAGAAAGCGAGAACGGGGAGGCTCCACTCTGTACTATAAAAGGGAGGGGCGTAGAATTTCTGTCAATTGTGTGGGAAACTCTGAAAAAACTTCTAACCCCCCCTCGAAGTAAGGCTTGCCCACATCGAATCCCAACTCCTCGAAACTGAAAAAAGCATTTTGAATTTAGCAACCCTTAGCGCCCATGTTAACAAACCTATCTGTCCATCCGATACTATTAATTCCACATTACATCCTGTTGATAAAATAGTAGCTGTTCCCATTTCATCTGATGTCACTAAGGTTAAACCTATTCCAAAACCTCGGCACAGGAACACTATAGACATCCACAAAAAGGCAGCGGTGGACACAAACCAGCTGGCGGCACAGTTTGTACCATCTTTGCCAGCCACGGCAGGTCATCTTGCATCACCCCTGGAAGCTGTGACTAAACCGAAGGTTAGAGATCTTAATTCCAAACAATTCACTAATCAACAACCTACCACTCAGAGAGTTAATGCCAATAGAGATCGCCCTAGGGGCTATGTTGATCTTCCACCTGACCTTAGACCCTATGTTGTTGTACTAACAGGGGTCCCGGAACTGCAATACCATCAACAGGAAGACTTTGGTTCATTAAAGAACAAAGTAATCCATTGGCTTAACACCAACAGGCCAATACCAAACCACCTGAGGAGTAAAATCCTCATGGTGCGCCGGGTCCCCTGGATAGGCACTTCGCATAAGTCCATTACCGGCGATTGTGTAGTGGTTTCATTTGAAAATCCTAACACTGCGCAATCTGTACACTCCTGGTATCAAACCAATGTAAATTCACCGATAGCATCAAGACCACATACTTATTTTTACCCTCCGCGATCACAACTGAACACAGGAGGGAACTGGAGCTGGATCCCGGAGAGAAAAGGCGGGTGGGGTAGGCCACCCAACCACTGGTCAGATACGTATGGTGGGTGGACCGGGGCCCCGACTTATAACAGATTCGGGTGCCTCGAGGAAGTGGATTGACTCACATGTAGGTCAACTGACATTCTATCAGTAGTTGACTCGATCTGTCGCTCTGCTTACCCTTTGGGCCGATCAGCTTCTCCTAGTCCCTAACTTAAACTGGATCGACCTGCTTTTCCCATACTACAATTCCATTTGGGGAGCCATAATTTAAACTCAGGAGACACTAGATATATAGAACGGGCACCCGCTGAACTCCCTGAAGGCAACATAACTTATAGGTCAACTAATGACAGTAAGAATGATATCGACAAGCCCAGAATAGACCCAAGTAACGAGGCCAATTCCCTTCCTGACACCAGGTTAAAAACAAACTTAGTGGTAATGGACGGTGTGTCCTCCACCCAGCAAGGACAGTCTGGGCCACGCAAGTGCTCTTTGGCACTTATTGCCACTGATACCCAGGCGGCTCCTGGAGTGGTTTCTATACTCTCCTGGAATGTCGCCGGGCTGGCCAATAAATTAGACTCCCCGAGTGGGTAGAACATATCGAAGGGCATGACATATGCCTACTACAAGAAACCTGGGCCAGGGATAACCACTCCCGCACGGGATATGTGTCATTTGAGACACAGGCAAAATGGGGTGGAAAGGGACGACCATCAGGGGGCCTATTGATTTGGGTGGGATCCCACCTTGGCTGCAGGGCTACAAAACTGGAAACGAACTCAGCCGATTTCCAGTGTATATCTCTGGAGTGGCCCGGTGGTGTCACTGTAATACTGATCAATGTATACTCGAGATCAGTAGGGATTTCAGCTATCTCGAGTACAATTAATGACCTAGTGCTGTTTCTTGATTCTACCACTCCTTGCTCCACACTGATAGTTGGTGGAGATTTCAATACTCAGTACGAGCCCCTTCCGGTTCATTTGACAGATCTAACAAGTGAAGAGGATGAACCCTGGGATATTCCCACCCTGGCGGGTCCCCCTATAAAGGCCTGGACGCCACTTGCCTCCCAAATAACATCTCTCACGCTTCGTCACTTGTTGAGGGCTTGTAATGGGCGGACCCAAGGGGACATCCCTCCAAAATACACCTTCAATAGACCCGGACATGAGTCACGTATTGACTATATCCTGGTCTCTGCGAGGGATTGGGCTAAAGTAAGGGACTTTCGTATAGTAGACAGAGCTGATAGTGATCATAATCTACTGTCACTGAGATTTGCGATCCAGGGGTCTCAAACAAATCGGCCAGAGGTAAATTCGGTAGACCCAGCTGATTTGGTTCTAACTAGTAATAGACGTAGAATTAAATGGACAAAGCTGCTGGAGAACCCATCCAACATCCAAAGGCTGTATGCGACAGTCGTCCCCGCACTTGAAAAGGCCGAGGCCCTTAGCCACTGCTTAGCTAACGAAACGGAACTCTTTTGTGCAAAGCTCAATGAGCTAGGGGCCACCCACTCTGAGCTATGTTCCAACTTGGCAGATGTGCTGAACCCGGTAGCCAGGGCAAAGAAGTTTAAGAAGAAAAGAGCCTCATGGTTTAACGTCTCATGTAGGAGGGCAAAGGCCGATCTACTAGAGTCCCTCAAAACACGTGAACCCCAGAACGTGATTAGGGTAAAGCGGCTTGCTTACAAGTCCATCCTCCTCAGTGCCAAAAAAGAATGGGATGAGGAAAACTGGTCCGCAATGACAGCTGCCCTCTCATTGTGCGATCCCAAAAAATTCTGGCAAATTGTTAAACATGGCTCAGCTGAACCATTAGTGGCAGTAGTAGCAAACATAGCAGCCCCCGTTTGGGAGGAACACTTCAAAATCCTGTATAAACCTCACAACCCGGACCAACAGGAGAACCCACAAGAAGACACAAGGCACCAACCTAATGGAAGCGCAGCTCCTATGAACGAATTTACCCTGGCAGAGGTTAGTTCGGGAATCAAGGCTCTGGCTCCCGGAAAGGCGCCTGGTCTAGATAGGTTGCCAGGGGACCTTTACAAACACGAAGTCACAATCTGGGCCCCGTACCTCAGGGCATTGTTCAATGCAATTCTGAATGGCATGACGATCCCTCCAACTTGGCTGGGGGCAGAGATAGTCCCAATTTTTAAGAAGGGTTCACCTCTGCTCCCAGCCAACTACAGGCCAATAAGCCTGATAGACGTCTCCCAAAAATTGTTCGCCAGGTTGCTATTGGACGCCTGTCGGAATGGATGAGGGAATATAACATCCTGAGTCCCTTCCAAGCAGGCTTCAGGGAGAAGGTATCAACCATAGACCAGGTCTTTCGGTTCGTCCTAATTTTTTGGAAAACGGTGCAGTTGGAGGGTGGCAGTCTCTATACTGTATTCGTGGACCTGAGGGCGGCCTTCGACCTGGTTCCCCGTAAAAAGCTCTGGGATGTGTTGGCCAAACTGGGGGTACCAGAGGGTTTGCTGGAGATGATTGTTCGTCTCCACACTGCTAATTATGCACAGGTTAGGTGTGGCAAGGAGGGAGCCCTGTCAAATAGGTTCCCCGTTGGCAGGGGGGTGAGACAGGGCTGTGTGCTCGCACCAACCCTGTTCTGCCTCTACGTCAACGGGGTTATCTCCCATCTAAATGGGGTTGCCAATTCTGACGCGCCCAAGTTGGCGGGCGCAAGGGTGCCGGCAATTATGTTTGCCGACGACACCCTGTTGCTTTCCAAGTCCGCAACGGGCATCCAGCGCGTTCTTGATGGCTTCACTGATTTTTGTAGGGCATACGGTCTAGAAATCAATACCTCAAAGACCAAATTTATGGTGTTTAACCCCCCCCCCCACAAAATTTAGCTTTAGACCTAACATCGGGCAGAGTGGGCTCGAAAGGGTGAAAACTTTCGAGTACCTCGGAGTCATGTTAAATGACAGACTGACATGGAGCACGCATCAGGAGAAAGCACTCCTTAAATTGACCCAATACGCAGGGGCCACCTTGAATCTCCTGGGCAATAATAAATCAACTATTCGGCCCGTTGGTCCTCCTATACAGATCTACAAAATACAGGCTAGGGGGGCAGCCATGTATGGGTGTGAGCTTTGGGGGCATGCAGTAACATCGGAACTGGTAAAGGAGGAGAACAAATTCATTCGGAGGGTTGTAGGACTCCCCTCCAGTTCCCCTCTGGTCCCCCTAAGGCTAGACCTAGGGATGCGACCATTAGATGAAGAACTTGCTTTCCGTCCCCTGGCTTTCTGGCGTAGGCTGTGGGTAACTCCTAAATTGGCCAGCTACAGACAGGGACTACAGGAGGTGCTTGCTATGCCCAATGCTGGGAAAATCAACTGGCTGAAATTTATTAAATCAGAGTTGGAGGGTCTGGGACTTTCAAAGATGTGGTATGATCCGCTAACCAATTGCCCACTTTTGCCCAAAAAGAGACTAGCAAAGATATATCGTGATAGCAAACTGACGAAACTTTTACAGCACCAAAAACTTGGCCCACTAACAGAGCTCTTCTTATGTATCAAGGACACATATAGATTTGAACGAGTTCTAGACAATCTGTACCCTCCCCTGCTTAGGAAATTATATTTGCAATGGAGGCATGGGTCACTCCCACTTCGAGTATTTACAAGTAAGTGGAGTGAACAATCAACCAGCATGTGCCCAGCTTGCAGAATGTCTGATGAGTCCGAACTCCACATACTCTTCTTCTGCCCCAGTTACCAAGGGATGCGTAGGAAATGGATAGTCCCTTTATGCAGAAACCTGGGTTTTGGAGAGTGCTTGGTCACATTTAGAGTCCTAAAAACAAACTTGACGGACCACATTGTTTTTGCAGTGGCCAAATATTTGGGTTCCATATGGTCTCTGAGAAGAAAACATCTCGATGCTGGTAATTGACTCCAACGTACCAAGTTTATGCATTGTATTGTGTAATACTGCTTTTTAATGATTACGGATAATTTTACAAAGTATACTTTTATTTTTTTAACAATACTATGGATGTAATAAATGTCTTTTATGGTGAATAATTTCTCCGAAATAAAGATTTATAAGTAAGTATCCATATTTATTTTTTGGGTATTTTATCTGTATTTTTCCACATTTATTTTTCCCACAAGTAAAAGACGTCGCTGCAGCTAGTATTTTTCCACATTTATTTAAACCCTGGCCACTAAACTGAGCACTTGAAATACTGACACCTTGAATTAAGGTGCTCTTTCACACATACTCCTTTCTCAGACCTAAAATACATATTTGCCATCACTGCAAGTCAGTGGATTTATTATGAAAGTCTTCAATAGACACACATGAAATAACCACCTTTTCAGACACACCGGGTGCAGTTGAAAAGAGACAGCCTTGTTATAAATGTAAATTTGCTGCAGAAGAAACAGATCTTGCAGGCTTTGCGTTCGAGGATGAGATCAGTGGAATCAGACCAGCAGGAAGAGCAATAGGGTGCAGCTTATAAGTAAATGTACTTCAGCGCTAAGAAACAGCCTTCAGTGAGCAATAAACAGGTTATTGGCATGCGAGTGAAGCATTCTTAGGAAGTACCTCCTATCCATCAAACCTATCCCTTCTGGGCTGACATGCATAGCTCAACTAATGCAAGCACCCTCACTTAACACCTGGTGTCTCTGGTAACAGAGATGTGGTCTCACGGCTAGACTGTCGACTTTGGAGCTATATTCCCCCAGTTTGAACGTTATACTACGCGTGTGAGCGGTCCCGATCCTTCCTACGGAGCCGCACTGATACATGTACATTTCCTTCTCTTTCCCTTCTTCCATTTATTTTAATTGAGTTTTTCCTCTAAGCCATTCTTTCCATTGTACCTTCATTTGCCCCCTTCTAATGGTGTCCTCTTTACTTCTGATCCCTTTTTTCTGTATTTCATGCATGCCTTTCCTTGGCACGCTTTTCCCTTCTTTGCATCCTCGTTCAATTTTCCTCTCACCTTTTTGCATTGGCGTTTCGGTTTTAATAATTTCTCCGTCACCTCATTTAGCCTCTGTGCCCCCATAACCGGGTCAAAGTTAGGGGTCTTGTTAACTTGGATTCTGCCCCAGTAGCGCTCCCCCCCCCCTTGAAGTGGATTTAGGGGGCTACAATGCACCTCAGGCAGTGACGTTTAGATCATTTTTTCTGGGGGTGCTAATTTATAGACCCACTCGTGCAGCCCCGTTTCAAGCAGCACCTTTGGTTTCCTAAAAGCGCAGGAGACCTTGAAAACACCCCCTATCGGGCTATGATGGGCAGGTACGACGAAAAATGTGGATTCGGCGCCGACCACAATCAGGAGTTTGTGTGTTTGTGAGGGAAGGAAGCACGGGCCTTCGACCTTGGCCGGAAGCCCTTTGTGGGACTGGACTCTGTTTGCACTCTAGAGAAAATCCTATAATCCCATGTTGTCACTCCTTTAAACTCGAGCGTGGGGAGTGGGGTGCTCGATTTCAAGTGACTCAATTCTAAAAGTTAAACCTTTTGGAAATCGATCTTCACTTTTGAGCTAATCCAGTCATTGTGTTCAAAGTTTGCAGCTTTAATATAGTGCTTTATGCTGCCTCTGAGCGCTTCAGTTTTTCGTAGCTAAAGGAAGTAGAGGCGGTTAGGGAATTTGCCGAGGAGCACAACTGAGCTGATTCTCCATGCAACATTTTTTTTTTTTAAACACAAGTATTGCACTTAAATTCTTTGCTGAACCATGCTGAAAATAATAAAAACTAAGGGGCAGTTTCAGGGTCACTGGAGAAGACCGCCCCACTCTCACTGCCCTCACATGCCCAGAATTTTATTTGCCCTTTATTTCGCCCAGATGTAATATCTGGAGGGGCTGCGCCTATGGCCGCTGTTTAATTACCTACAACAGTCACAAACAGTGAAAAATACAGATATGATGAAATTGTGCTTCATGGTAAAGGGTGCAGCTGGAAACAAACTGGGTGCCGAGGCATTTATTAGCGTCATACCACAAACCCATCACGGAGCTGGCAAAACCCGTGCAGCGCCGAGAAGCCACAATCTTGGCACCATGCATTATGAAAAAAACTTTGCCAAGGGTGTACTTCAAGGAGAGAACCTTAATTACCTAAACGGGTAAAAAGCGCTTACATTAAAGCACTGGACCAATGAATTATCTGAATATTTTCGATATCAGCTGCCACTCACGTCACCCGCCGATGCTGCTTCTAGCTCCTACTACAGGGGCTGACCTTTCTAAAGCACTTCCACTTTTAGTAGACACTTTAACAGTAACAGACGCCGCTTCTTGGCGCTAGAGGGGTTCACAAACATTGCTCGCAAGGAGAAGTTCTGGTACTCAAGGTGGAACAATTTGGAAGTGCCGGCCTATTTAAAGCACTGTCAATACCTCCCCCCTACGTCGTGTGTGTCAGCCAGGGCTCATACAGCTTCCCGGGCACACACACAGACAGATTTTGAGCTGCCAGCCACACCGAGTACTTTACAGGTCTTTAAAAGACCATTCACTTGTTAACAAGGCTCTGTTGAAAATGCTGATAACACCAGAGGCCATACTTACTCTGTGAGCAATACCATCCTGTTTTGCAACTCTCTTCTGGAGCACCGCAGCGCCGCAAAATGTACTAGTATTTTCCCGTTTTTACATATAAATACAGACAAAGGAAAACTTGTTTTCCGTCTGTATTTATATGTTAAAATCTGTTTAAACGGAAAACCGGGAGCCCTACTTATAATAGTCAACAAGAAAAATAATAGCTTGAATTGAAATATATAAACCTAATGCTAAACAAATGCATTTTAATCATTTTTTTTTAAAGGAGAAGAAAGAAAGTCAAAAGGGGAAAAGAGTGAAAGTAAGAAAAAAGAGGGAAAACAAGAGAAAAAGATTGAACGATTAAACTGCTAAATATATTTATGGAGCAAACAAATTAACAACATGAAATAATAATAAAAATGTAATGAACGTCGAATCTCTATGGGGGTTCGTGATTAGTAACCCTAGATATGGATTGAGCAGATTGCCTGGATAAAAATGAGGTAAGGATGACCATAATAAATCTTTTTTAATCATTAAAGGAAAAGAGGTGGCATGAGCTCGATCCAATCTATGGTATGACATAACAGATTCCACCAGCCAATATAAGTAATTTTAGTAGTATCTTCCCAATTAGTTGTAATTATTTGTAAAGCAAGATCAACAGTCAAGTCAATAAATTTCCCGACCATACCTTGGGAATGCCAAATTGGAGAAGAGCTTCCTAACAAAATGTGCAGGATGTCAAAAGGGATATTTGTAGACAAAATTCCATTAAGCTTACCTCATATATGTAACCAAAGCTTTTTCACTGAAGGGCAATCAAAAAACATATGTAGAAGGTCACTTTTATCGTTAGTACAAGATCAACATTAAGGGGTCTATTCGGATGGCGGGTGGACTCCAGTCCGCCTGCCCCATAGGACTGGGACTGGGACTGGCCGCCAGTGGTGCGGCGGTCCCGCACCACCAAGTAGGATACGACCGCCACCCTGGCGGTCGCATCCCGCATATATTGCATTGTAGCGGGTGGTGCTGTAAGCTGCACCCGCCACAGTGCAATATATGCATGTTGTGCATTGCCATGCACAACGTGACAGGCACCACGCGGTGCCTGCCACCTTGTGTATGCCAATGTTGGGGGGTACCATGTATACCCCCAAGTGCAACTCCCCACCTCCCCACCCCCCAGGGGGCCTGCAACAGGCACACAAAGGAAACACTGCATGCCTTTCCATGGTGGAGTCTCCGCCATGGAAAGGCATTACACTCCCACAATCGTAATATGGATGACGGTGCCTGCAAGGCACTGCCACCATATTGCAGGCCTTTCCCCCCGGTAGGCAATTGTGACAATTGCCTACCGGCGGAAAAGCAGCGGGCGGTCTTTCCATCCGCCGCGGTACCCCTGCCATGCTAATGTGGTAAAAGGCCGTCCTGCGGGGTGTTTTTCGCGGGCGGATTGCCAACGCCGGTTGGGCGGTGGCGATCAGCCCGCCATCCTAATAGACCCATTAGTATTGTTAGAAAGCTTGGATTTATATAAACTCATAGGGATTAAAATATTCTGATATAAAAGTAATATAATGTTTGGGTTGTGCTTTCTGAACGAGAAGAGGTATGGATCTTAGCCCATATTGAATTATGGGTATGAACAGAAAACTCATGTTGAAGATCTGTTTCTCACATTAGCTACATTTTGGATTTTGTTTTAAACTTAGAGGAACCAGTCAAAAACCTATACATAACGGAGGCCTTCATGAAAAATCTAGCGAGGAAGAGGGAGGTTGTGTGTTTGAATCAATAACAGATTGTTGAGAAGTATAAAGGAGAAGAAGAGGTTTGAGGCATTGGTATTGAGAGACATAGTGAGAGGATATATTGTATTTTTCCTGAATGCCTGAGAAGTCTAGAAGAATTTTAGCTGTAGTGGTTCACCAAAGTTGGTGCATTTTTTCGCTGTAAATCTCTAGACACATGTGTATCTGGATATTATCCTTCATCAGTAGAGATAAAAAGAAATTCATCTGGGGTTGCTGTGAATGCTGCCACAGTCTCTCAGGGGCATATTAGCAAGCGGCAGCGATAATTATCGCTGACCGCTGCTAGCGTGAGGAATGCTATCGCCCGCTATCGCAGACGATAATCTCCATGGTAGCGTTATATTAACAGCACTTAACGCCCTGGAGATAAAAATCCCAAAGATAGTGGGGATTATCGCCGTTTTCAATCAAATATCGCTGGTTTTCCAGCTATATTCCATTAAAAATGGCGATAACCTAGCTGATAGGGTAGGGCAATTTTAGCCATGTAATCCACCTCCCATTGGATTACATGGCTAAGTCAGGTCACAAGCAGGCGTTAGGAAAGTAGCGTTAACTGTGGTTAGTGCTACTTTTCCTAACGCTCTGCTTGTGAGCATGCAGCTTGATAATAGGAGAAATGTCACTTAGCGACATTTCTCCTATTATTTTGCCCTGGAACGCCCACTTTGCATCTCATTAGAGATGCAAAGCTGGGCGTTGTGGATAAGGGCGCTAAATCAGCAAAACACGCAATAGCGTGTCTTTGCTGATAGGGAGATGAAATTATTGCAGCTTTTCAGCCGAAAACGGCCACAAAAGCGGCGATAATTTCATATAGCCCGCCTTGCTAATATGCCCCTCAGTTTTCAGTACCTCTCTCTGGTGCACAGGTGCATCTCCAAAAGCTCGTCAGCTCAGTGGCTCAAGGGAGCCTTTTCATTTTAACTGTAGCTAATCTACCCCACCATGACACAAATAAAGGGGACCACTCCTCTATCAACTAAGTGACTTTTGTCATAATTTCATTAAGATTAATTTTAATAGCTTCTTTAATGTTGTCTGAGTAGAGGATACCTAAGCATTTAATGCATTTTGAGTTTCACTTGAACCCAGAATCTTTAAACATATCGGGTAGGCAGTATTATTTATGGGCTGGATCTCTGATTTATCTATATTAAGTTTGCATCCCAAAACTGCAGAGTTTATATTTAATAGTGAAAAAAACTCCGGTAAAGATGCATTAGGGATGGATAAATATAATAAAATATCATCTGCATCTGCTGTATATTTTATATCCAAACTTTTAAATTGAAAGCCGGAAATAACTAGGGATTGGAGAATTGTTTCTAAGAAGGGTTCCAGAGTTAAAATGAATAAGAGTGGGGATAGAGGGCAACCCTGTCTAGTACCTCTATGAAGAGGAAAATAGCTGAATTGTTTACCATTGACCCAAATAGGTGTAGATGGTTCAGAATATAGTAACTGAATGTATTGGAGAAAATGAGGACTAAAACCATGCAATTTCAATGCTCCAAACATAAATTCCCAATTTACCAGATCGAAAGCCTTCTCAGTATCAATAGTTATGGCAGCTAAAGGAGAGTTCAGTTTAGAGGCCAAGTGAATGATATTACGGAAAGTTCTAGAATTGTCTGAAATAGATCTTCCCTTCACAAACCCCAACTGATGTTAGTTGACTAAATCAGGAATAACAGAGTTAATAAGGAGTGCCAATATTTTAGCAAAAATCTTACAGTCCGTATGAATCAATGAGATAGGCCTGTAATTGCTACATAGAGAGAGATCTTTATCTTTTATAGGAAGTAAACAGAGTATAACCTGAGGAAAATAGTCTTTCTGTCCACCCTGTGATCAAACAATGAGGGATCAGTAGTAATAACGTAGGAATTAAAGTTGTTTGAAATGTAAGTAGAAGCATACAGAAAAGCCACCAGGCCCAGGAGGTTTATCTTTTGCAAGTTGGTTGATAACATTTAAAATTTCTTGCTTGGACAGTGGGGTGTCAAGAGAAGACAAATCTACAATGTTATCTGGAGGTTTAGGAATTGATTGAAAAAATGTGTCTAATTGTTCAGCTAAAAGGGAGGATTCTGGAGTATGTAACTTTGGGTAGTATTCAGAGAAACATTCTAATATTTTTGAGTCATTAATATGCCTGATCCTGGCTGTGTCTGTTATAGCAACAATCTTACATTTCTGCTTTCTTATTTTGAGGTAATTAGCCAAGGTTAAGCCTGCCTTGTTCACACCACCAAACATTCTCACATTAAAATGGAGCAGGCTACCACAGGTGTTGTCCAAGGATTGTTTGTTTTATTGCAGTTTGGCCTTAATAAGTTTTGATAAAGTATCATTATGATTAGAGGAGAAATACTCATTTTCTAAAGCTTTAATCTGTTCTAAAAAGTCCCTAAGAGCCCTCCTCTTTTATTTGTACCAAAATCTATTAAAGCCCCTTGTGCAACCACATTGAAGGCATCCCAAATAAAATTCATCTGTGTGTCTGGGGTAAGATTATTCACAAAAAACTCATGCAAAAATATTGTAAATTGTTTATCCAGCAAAAGGGTGTTGTTAAATCAGTTTCAGTTTCATATGACTTAATTTCGAATTATTTTCATCATAAAAGACGGTACATAGTAAAATACATCTTAGTAAAAGAAGGAGAAGATAAGAACACAAATTTGACTAAAAAACATCATAAAAAGATGTGTATGCACTCATAACCATGACATGGTAACATATTTAAAAGATATAAAAGTGGGATAAAATACATAGGAAAAACAAGCTGACAAAGCTACATAAAACCAATAAGATGCTTACTCTTTATTCCTTATAATCCACACCCATCCTAAAAACTTCGCTACATCAATTATAATGGGTTCACTAGTCTCTGTCCTAATAATCCTTAGGGCTTCCAACCCGACCCTGGTACCCATGTTACGGCAGATGGGTTTGAGCCATTTTGCCCGAGGGGCTGCTTACGCCGGACATTCGAAAAATATGTGTCCGACGGTTTCCTCACAGACAGGGCACCAACGACAGAATTCGGCCTCCTGGCCCTTCCATCTTTTGGTGAAAGATCTGATGGGAAGCGACCCAACCCTTAGCTGATGATAAAGTTTCCTGTCGCTGGGCTTAGTAATGATGTCCCAGTAATCTTCAAAAAGTGGGTCTAGTTTATGCTCCAGAAACCAACCGGACAAAGAGGCAGCTGCTGTTTGGCCGATTTGTCTCTGGCGAGCAGCCGACCAGTACAAGCCTTTAAATGCTTTTTTGGATGGGAAACGGCCATTAATGGGATCAGCCCATGGTCTCCAAGAGGATTCTAACTTGTTTGAACCAAGAGATGTTACCCGAACCCATTATGGAACTAACATACAAAACTGATTTTGCAAAGAGAGCCAGTTCGGGGGTGGTCCAGATCCTCCTCCAGAGGGCCACTGGTTTGAAGCAAGCTATATCATCTATAGAGTGGCTGCCCAAATCCATTAATAGCGGATTCATGGGACTAGAACAGGGAAGGCCAGTTAAGTTCCGTAGAAATTCATTCTGGACTTTGACCAGGGGGGACAGGTCCGCAAAACCCCAAAGGTTCGCTCCGTACAAGATCGCTGAACCTATCCTGGAGTTATAGATTTTCAAGGCTGGACCTATCATTTTCGTCTGCGATGATCTCTGTTCGTTGACCAGACACCATGAGAGCTGGGCAAACTTGAGAGATAAAATATCGATCCGGGGTTTCCAACTATATTTTCCCTCTCGAGGTGTTGTTAAATCTCCATCTGCGAGTGGAGGGAATGGAGTTAGGATAATCTAAATCTACAATGACACAAGCATGATTCAAAATGAGTATTGATCCTATTTCGGCATGAGTTAGGAGTTAGGAATTGAAGAGTATGCTGAATAAACATATCTAATCTATTCTAAAGTGAGAATTATGAACAGGATAAAAAAAAGTAAATTCTAGGCCATCAGGATATGATGCTCTCCAGACTTCTGCTACTCCTCTGAAGGATATGGTTCTCTGAAAGGCTCTGTGCGTTTTAGCAGAAATAAACCTAGTCAAAGATCAACAATCTAAAAAGATGTCCATAAATTGATTGCAATCTCCCCCTTCTATGAGATTATGAGATTCTCTAATGCATGGGATGATAGCAGAGAAGAAAAGTCATTCTAGAATAGCAAATCTACTCCATTTAGACAAATCGAAAATTGTGTATTATTTATCTTACTATCTAACAAAAGCCATCTTCCAGCACCATCTCTAAACTCAATCAACAGCGGAATACTTAACCATTTATGAAACAGTATTAAGACACTATTTTTGCTATTTACAGCAGGAGAACTAAAAACACTCCCAACCCACTGTCTGCATATAGAAGCTATGTCTTGTTCAGTGCTTAATTTGTAAAATATGATGTGCAGTCCACGCCTACTTTTTCTGGCTCCACCCACTTCCTCCTCTGGCTCCACCCACTTCCTCTATTAGGTCCACCCACATCCTCAAATGGTACTCCAAAAATGCAGATGAATTTCAGCAAGGAAGCCTTCCTCATAGTAAGGTTTTGATAGGAGGTTCCCCTGCCCTGTGAAAATTTTGAAAAAGATTAAATCAAAAGTGCATTTAAAGCATAATTTTGGAATAAATTAGCTAAAATCACTAATGCATTGAAAAGGGAGAATTCCAGTGCTCTAAGTGCAATGTCTGATACTTGTATGTTTCTCTAGTCTTCATTGTTTGATTTTGCTCGCCAGAAGGTGTCATTCATAGTTGTTGAAATGCCACTCATAATTACACTAAATTGACTGAAATTATGAAAATGGCACTCATAGGAATCTAAAACCTTGGCTGCTATGCGGCGCCGGCGGGTGTCATTGTTACTGGGCAAAGGGTGCGCATTGCAACGAGAGCAGAAGGACTTCACTACCTGGCAAATGAAACGCAGGCCTATCAGAGAGAGGGCGGCCCTTTAATAAGTGGTATTGGCATACACAGAAGGTTAATAAAGCAGTTAGAGCAGCATTTCCGCCCAATGATAATATGATGTTCTAAAATAAACAAGGGGAGGAAGGAACAATAGGCAAACACCGGAATAGTGGAAACATTGGAATGTTGTAGATCTATACCAGTCGTTACTGGTCATCAGCATTCAATTGTCCTAAAAGGAGCTGCCGGGATTCCAGTACGTGGAATTTAATTATATTAAGAGCAAGCTGGGTCAGGATTGGAAGAAAAACATTGTATCACATATACAGAAACATTTAAATGCCACAGTGTAAAAAAGGGCTCTATGGAAATTTGAAGCATCAGAACCGCTGGGCTTGTGGGAATTAGATATAGGCTTTACTAGTTTTACCTTATGCCCTCTTTCACCTTTCAGCTTCAAAGTACCTGAGCCAGACACAAACCAACACACACAGGAAACACGCACAGACAACAGGCACACAGCCACCTGTACACAACGCTGTGTGTGTGGGAGGGAAACCTACCCATATTTGTACACATGCTCCACCTCATTGCATCCCCGCACCAGCGCACCCCTGGGCCCTCTCCCTCATAGAGACTAAGTCAATCATTTTGCGCCTGCCCGAGGCCACCCGGTGGCCATCAGGAGGGCGGGCCCTTAGTCACGTAGGGCTGCCCCCGCCCCCAGCTAATGGTTGCCACCCCTCCTCAGGGCAGGTTGCCCGGTGGAGGTGGGCGGACCTGTGACGCACGTCCGGGGCTGGCAGGGAGAGGGTATATCTCCCCCACTGGCCATTGTGGTGGCCTCTTTGCCGCTCCGGACGTTGCGTCGAACACGTCGGGACACTCTTTCCCTAGGGTCGCCGTCCTGAGGTCCGGTGTTGCGTCGATGTGATGGCTCCGACGTGCCGCTATTGCGTTGCATCCGGTGAGTGGGGATGTGAGACGGCTGCTGGTTTCTTTGTCCCTCGGTGTCTGTTTGGTTGCCTTCCTCCACGGTCCTGTCGCCTGTCCCCAGCGCCTCATGTTCGTGTGTACATGCGAGGCGCCTGTGGCGGGGCTTCGCGCCTGAGTTTTGGCGTGGTTGTGTATTGGTGCGTCTGGGAAGGTGGAGGTAGGGTTCCTCGGACATCCCCGTATTCTTTGCCCTTTGAGTTGCGGGCGGGTGAGGGGGGTCTTCTGTATGTGCAGACGGTTGCCCCTGCCGACTCGGGCCCCTGTGCGGCCATTTTCCTCGCCTCCGGCAGACTTAGTGAACTCCGCATGGCCGTTCCCGATCGCTTGGTTTTGTAAGTTTCAGCTGTGGAGTTCCGTTCGTTCACCTCCCCCAATCCCCCCCGCCCTCGCGACCCTCGTCTCTTTGTTCGCCTTGGGTCCGTGTATCGCACTGAACATTATTTAGGATACAATGTGGTTTGGACAAGGGTCGATTATGCGGGGGATATCATTTCGTTTCAGCGTTTTCAGTTATGTTCATGCTTATCTGTCGCCTGATGCAAGTGTTGTTATTGTGCGGGGCGGGTGGTATCCATACTTGTTCAAAAGGTATTCGCTTTGTGTTCGGTGACCTGTCCACGTGGGTTTACGGACCCGATGAGCAAGTGAGACAGGCCAGGACATGACAGACACATTCGCGGCGCGTTCTTTCCTCCTATGGGTGATCTGGGTATTTCACTTATTATGATTTTCGTCACCTCCAATTTTAATATGAAAAGAATTCGAGCTCATCACAGGCCCCGGTATGCTATGTGGTGTTTTCACCGTAGGTGCGCTGGCCTGCTATGGCGTTTTCTTGTATCGCAGGGCCCAGATGCCGGACACTGATTGCTTGTCCTTTATTTGCAGGCGTTGGCCTTGCTTTTCACGTGATGTGCCTCCCCGTAAGCGGAACTTGTTGGTGGGTCCCTGCCTACTTGATTGTTAGGAGCCTGTCCTCCTTCTCTTAATGTGTTCCTGCAGCGGGGGGTCCACATGCTGCAATATTGTTGTTAACTTGGTTCGGCTACTATTTCCCTTAACACTGAGCGCCACCCCCCCCCGTCCCCGTCTTTGCGGGTGTTTTCCTAGGGGGCGTAC
The DNA here is from genome assembly GCF_964261635.1 of Lissotriton helveticus. Taxonomy (NCBI): domain Eukaryota; kingdom Metazoa; phylum Chordata; class Amphibia; order Caudata; family Salamandridae; genus Lissotriton; species Lissotriton helveticus. The sequence continues at coordinate 711,433,981 of NC_136063.1, forward strand.
CGCCTCGTGCCGTTCCTTAGCCCGCGGCGTTGGCCAAGTCTCGGGCACCCCCCCTTGATCATTACCCCCCTGCGTCTTCATCGGCGCATTTCCGCGCTTGCATTTCTGCGCATGGCATGGGGTAGCCACAATGCTGGGCCCAGTGGCTGTGTCGCACGTGGGGGGGCTCGGCCTGTAGGCTGATGGACAACCGCCTGCCCCCCCCCGCGGCCATTTTGTCTGTGGGGTCATGTTTCCGAATCTCTCTTCGCGCGGGGGGCCTTTTTCAAAACTGCTTGCCGGGGTTTTTCCAGAGTGGGCTCTACTCTTTTGGGTGTGATCGTTCCTTTGTTTCCCCCGCTACATGATCAGATCGCCATCTTTGCACCGTTTCGGCGGCCTGCATCGTCATATTCCGAAATGCTTTCCGAGTGGGGGGGCCTTTGGACACTTCTTGCCGGTGTTATTACGGAGTGGGCTACACGATCAGATCGCCCGTTGTGCACCGTTCCGGCGTCGTGCATTATGTGCATACTTCCTCCTGTGTTTGTGTTGTAGCCCGGGGAAACCATTCGGGGGGGGGTCAGGCTTACTAGGGGTTTCGCGTGTGGTGCGTCGAGGATATAGTGCTCTACTGGGGGTACTTCGGGGCACGTGGATCTTGCATGCTGCGAGCATGTAACCCTGGTGGTCGGTGGTTTCAGCGAGTGGCTTGGCTCGACCTAGTCCGCTTCCTGCCTGACATGTCGGGGTATTTAGGAATGTTCTGGCTGCATAGAGCGCTTATTGGCAAGCGAGGGGGGGGCATACTCTTGGAGTTGTGATGTGGTTTGCGGCTGCACTGTAAATTAGTAAAGCTACCAAGGCAGTATCTAAACAGTCATGGTGCATAATTGCAATTTCTTATCATGTGCATCCAAAATAATAAGGCTAGGAAATAGTCGGTCCATGTATGTAATACCATGTATGTACCCTCGAGACTTGTTATCACGTATCGAGACTTTTGTTATCACGTATTGCACAGAAATGTTTGCCAGTTAGAAGTAGCGCTGCTATCCAGACACTTAGACTTAATTGAGTGATAGTCTCCCATACCTAGTTCTTAGAGAATCCTTCGCGTCGGTGCCCCGGTCCTGGCGTGCAGGGGTCTAAGGTTAGCAAGGTTTTTAGAAGGTGTATGAAATGCCATGTATGTACTATGGTGACTTTGTTATACACGAATTGCACAGAAATGTTTGTCAGTTAGAAGTGGCGTTGCTATTCAATGACTTAAGCTAAGTGTAAGTTACCCATCCCCAATCCTCATATAGAATCCTTCTTGCCGGTCCATGCTGGCAGTGTCTTAGGTCAGCGAGGTTTGCAGGAAGGTGTGGTGATGTGTAGTTATCTCGTTTCCCTTACCCTGGATAATTTTGCTGGAATTTTGTAGCTTTATATAATTTCACAAAGCCCCCTGGGCTCACACGGTGAGTCTTGGCACGTTGTACGGGCAGTCCAGGGGCCTTTGGCAGTGGTTGCGATATGGGAAAGGGCGTCTTAGCGCAGCAATATGCCTGGTAGTTATACTTTGGGACGCGATCAGTTATGCTGGTCGGGGGTACACTAGATCTGGTCATGTCATTTAATTATGACCTGAATCTAGGTATGGAGTTCCTGCTTTCCGTCTTCCTATGGGGTATCAACCTTGGATAGACTGCTATAGGCGGTTCTCCCATGCTGTGTGTATAGTGGAACGGAAGTACTGGTGTGCCCTCATGCATGGAGCGCAGAACATTCTGCGCCGCATGATGAAATGTGTAGTTGGGTCACCCTGATATTCGCATACCTCTCACCTCCCTCCCCAGGTGGCCCCGTGTCTTGCATATATGTACGAGTGTCTTTGGGCTTGTGAAATTAGTAGTCAGATTGCTCTTGCACAAGCCTAGTTTTCGACAAATTGCAGCGTGATGCCTCAGTGGGGGTCCATGTGTATATTATTGTTGGCCATGGCTGGTTAGGAGGGCGGCAGCATCGCCCAGTCACGACCAGCGTTTAGAACGGGCATTGAGAGCCATGTGCGCGAAAATCCATCTTGGTCCCAAATCACGCATCTTGACAAGGCTCTGGCTTTCTTATCGAGCGTGTCGCATGGTGCCATAGGCATGTTTGATGACTCGCCACACATCTCATACACCCGCGTGGGTATTCGCAGAGAAGGATAGGTTAGTGTATGTAATGTTTGTGTAGCTGTCACTGTGGCTGGCCTTTCGCGTCTATGGGGGGAGTAGCTCTGCGGGAAACGAAGTCTATGTATTCCCACGTTAGTTTCCCTTCCATTGGGGTAGCTATGACATGCTTACAACCTAATATCTCGGATACATATCGAATAATTTCCCAGCACCATCTGAATATTTACCAGAACAGTTCTGTCTGCGTTGGAGGGCGCAAGTGGCTCATTAGACAGATACTTCGGAACTTTCCTCCTCTTCGATCCTTGTTGCTAGTTCTATTAAGCTTATTCTGTTAGTCGCAGTGACCTACCCTGCACCCTGCAGCGGCCGGCAAGTATTGTTGGGAACTTTGCGTTCACACCAAGTATATACGGTAGTATATTAACAACCAGTCACTTGTTCATGAAAGTTGTTCATTTATGTCTGTCCTTATGCCGCTCTTCGACACTGTGCTCTTCACTTCCTTGCTTCCCCTGCATAAACCAAATGTTGGTCACTGAGCATACCTTACATCTGAAGACTTGCACGTTGTGCTTGGGGCATGATGTTTCTTGAGTATGGGTGTAACACATTGAGTGTAGAGGCGCTGTAAGTGCCATTCGATGGACACCACTTACACGGTGGGTTTGCCGGTCTGGAGAAGGCTGGGATATTAACAACTGGCAATTATATATGATGATCGGGATAATACTAGCTTGCCAGGATCTGCCTGTTGAGGTGTGCGGTACAACAGGCCTTCAGCTAGTGTACTCTGTAGTAGGCCGCCAATGTGTACAGTTGTCTGGGTGCCTCTGCGCAAGAGGTGTGATACATCTGACAAGCAGCAAGTTAGAACTGTATGATGTGTCTGTTGAGCACGGTAACTGTGTGTCCATGTTAAGAGATTTGTGTTATTACAGACAAACAGTAAGCCAACTATGCACGAGGCGATCAGCAGATACAGGCGACCGAGTATCAGCAGACTTTGATGACTGCTCGGTCCAGGGGAGGCGCGTAGCTGAGCGCTCAGTGTACATGTATGTGAATGGACACCTGCTCTGCGCAGTTGTAAGGCCATTTGGAACGTTTCTGGACTCCATCTAACATTATCTCATATTGAGATAGTGCCGCGACTGTCAGAATAGAATGTACGTAGACTAAAACAGTTTGGAATCAGTGTGCCAAAGGTGCTAATTTTCAGTCACTTCTTATGCAATTTGGCGTCTTGTGCGTCTGTTTTATTACAGAAGAGCAGGCACCCCGTGATTACACGTTTGTGTGCTATGGGGAGCCTCGAGCCGCGTATTGTGACTCTTTTGGTTATGTGGAAATTAATATGGCCCCTTAATATTATACATATGACAGACTCCTGTGGCGCTCTTTGGGTGGGGCCCTCACTTTTGGATATCATCTGACTGCACTGTCAGGGAATGGTTTTAGTATTTGGGAGTCTATCTTGAAGTGCCAAAATTAGAATAGTAGCAATTCCTAGGTCTAGCCCTAAGCTAATAGGACTTGTAGAACCATGCACATATCATCCTGGGGCCTTACCAAGTGGTAGAGTTAGTCTTGCTTATGTACATTCCCGGGACCTGCACTGTTTTAACTTAACCTGGGAAGATAGGTCACATGACATTGGTCAATTTGCTCGTCCTTCATACTGCTGTCATCTGTCTGTTCTTCCAAGGCTCTGGTATCTGGAAGGCAGCCTACCCGCTGCGCCATCAGTTCGGGAGCTCCTGCTGCCTCCCAGTAGTATGTAGGGTCTACAGCCTGCAGTGTCACTCAGTTCACGTACTAGTGGAGCAACTGTAACCACTGCCTGAGCCTGGACTGCCAATAATACTATAGTAGTGGGCCCCCAGCAAACTCTCTATATAGAATTGCTCAGGAATTGAAGTAACAGCTGTATGAAGACACAGAATGTCTGCTGGTGGTCCAGCCCCCCCTTTTTGTTTTTCACTATTTGGGTGGTGGCTTGCACGATGGGCTCCTATCAGGAATTGGACTCACTGTTTCTTGCTCAAGGTTAGCGTGGTTGGGCTCCCATGGCTGGCGTTCTTACAGTCTTGTGTTGAACATAAGTATCCGCTGGTTTCCTTGTGCTCCTCCCTAGGTGAGAAGATGGCCTGAGGTTTGTTAGCGCCAATTTTGGGGAGCACCTTGGTTCAGCTTTTAAATCCCTCTTGGCGGGGGTCGTAATGCAACTTTATATACAAGCCATTCTTGAGGTAGCAGGGTTGAGCTGCCCCAGGTCTAGGGGGCATGTGATACCAGCTGTTTACCTTGGCTATCCTGTATATGAAATGTAATTCCACCTCGCAAGTTATACTATATTATGCTTGCGCACTGAAATATCCCTCGGTACTTTGCACTATGGCTGTAGAGGGTTTGTCACGGGGGTATATGCTCAATAGGTCAGAGGGGCTTTTGGTCAGCAGGCATGTCATGATGCAGGTCGGGATCTTAAGTGTGCACTTGGTTCCAGTCCCTGCAATCCCTGGGTGGTGGTCGTACGTCTACCTTACAGACAAGCTATCTTAGAGGTAGCATGGCCTAAGCTGTTCCAGACTAAAACCCGAGAGGGCAGGTGATGCCTGCTGTTAATACCTTTCAATCTGTATTGGCACATGCAAGGACATCGTCCTAGTTATATAGTATGATATGTTTATCCCTTCTATGCCTCTGTGCTCTTTGACTATAGCAGCACAAGCGTTATCGTAAGCACACTGTCCTATGTTATGCGGAGAGCGGCGTTACAGCAGGTTGTAACTTAGCTGGGTGTAGCCTGCTGGCGCTTGTCGTGAAGGGTGTTTGAGTTTCATGGCTTGTGCTGGAACGCCTATTAATTGATACGAAGCGCCTGCAGCAGTAGGGGCCACTCCTCTTCACTTTGTCACTTACCTGGTAGTATGACTACACGACCCGGGGATGGTTACACTAATGTTGTAAAGGAGTAAGACCCGGGGTATCTGCAGATTAGTGGCAGAAGGGCCTGGGTTTCTTCAGGCATGTATTTCATGTCAGGATCAGGTCTCTGGTGGGGCGCTAAGTTGTGCCAAGCAATTGTAGGTCTAGGAAGTAAAGCACAGCGCCATGAAGAAATTTTCCCAAACGGAGGGGCGGGGTTTCTTCAAACTTGAAACGATTTAGGACAAAGTCTATGGCTTTTGAGGCGGATGGGGTTCATCTCACACCTGTGGGCGTTGACCTATTCCTCCTCTATTTAAAAGAGGCTCTTCTGAGCAAAGGTTGCAGGTAAAGGTAGTAGCGTTGGTGGGGGGCACGTGCGGCGGCGGGGACCATCGCACGGGCTGTGGCGGAGTTACAGGGCAATCCGGAAACAAAGAGGTGCAACACAGTACTTCAGCGGGCACATAGGGGTGCCAGAGCCTAACCTAGAACCTCATGGGAGGTCTAGGAATCCGAGTCGGCACCCCAGTAGTCCTTCGGGCGGTTGTGGGCCTGTGCAACCGGGGGTTTGCCTAGATACGCCCCGCAAGGGGTGTGAGTAGTGTATTACCATAATGATCAGCAGCTGGGTGGTTCGCCACTGTGCTGATTGGCTCATCAGGCGGGCAGGTGGCGAGAATGCGGCCTGCCCTTGGATTGCCCGTAAGATAACCCAACGTGATTACATAATGTTGTATGTAACAATAAACCTGCAGCAATTTTTCCCAATCTTAACACTTGTGTCTGTGTGTTATTTGCGGGATGTTTGTTATATGGGGGCGGGGGGTTCCTGTGGCCCTGAAGTGACTATGGCTTCTGCAGCATTTAACACATGTATAGCTTTGACAACAAGAGCACAAGCTTCCCTAACGCAAAGAACAGTTACACAACAAGACTCAGAGAAAGCAGTGACAGTAGTGCAAGTAAAGTGTGAATCACAAGTTGTGGCCTGCCCCCACTGCCATGCGCTGCCATCCCCTTATGTGCATTACTTGCCTTTGCAAACTCTTAAAAGTTATAAATCAATAATGAACATTTCGTACAAGTTTGTACATAAATACCGCTGGTTGCTGCACAGCACTAAACAACACTGCAGTCTTCTCTTGACAGACTACAAACGCACACATGCATGGCTGAAGCCACTGGGGTATAAATGTCATCAACTGGGATAGAGGGCATTTGCATTCGAAGACAGGATGAGGATCACAACTTTGTATACGTAATTGGGGTGGTTTGTCACCCACAGATTCTTCAAGGAAAAGTGGGCAATTAATCTGGCCCTCACATCTCAAGGGCCTCCCCGGATTTCTCTCTCTTGCATGCTTCTATTTTTCTCTCAAAATCTCTCACCCCCACCCCATGTCTGCCTTTAACTCTGATTGTCTTTCTCTGCCTATCCCTCCCTCACCACCCTGTCTTTCTATTTATCTTCTTTTCTCTCCTTGCCCATCTCTTGCTCCGTCATCTCTCTCTGTATCTGACCTCACGCTTCTTTACCTCTGTCTCTCTTTGCTTCCTCCCCTTCCTCCCTACCCTCTTCTAACTTAAGTTATTCTTCAACTCACCTCCGACCTCCCTCTTGCTACCATGCTTCTGTGGCTGGTACTAATAATAAAGCGAAGAAAGTAGAGGCATAAATAAACTTAATTAAGCCCCAGGTTTTTCTGCAGTAGACAATTCAGCTATGCCAGCCTCCGCCAAAAATAAAGAAACAAAGAAATCCAGTGGCACGAAGAGTCCACTATCCACGGGACCTTCTGTTTAATCAAATGCTGTTATGCTCAGGTGGACCGCGGGATTTATTAGCCCCCCCTAGCATGCCCCCCCCCAGCCGCCGCTAGGGCTGGAAGCTACTACGTTGCGCATTATAAATAATTATATTAATGCAGGACATTGCAGGCTGACTGACAGACCTACTCCGGTCAGTTGTTTTTCCACATTGTCTTCTTTAATACATATTAAGGCACGATTACAATACTTTACAAGCAAAAATGGCACGATTAAAGAGCTTTACATACGTCTATTCTATGCTCATTTATTATGTGTGCCAGCCGGGGGTGTGCGCAACTACTTACTGGTAGAAAAGAAGGCAATCAACCAGTTTATTTAACATCTTTTCATGGCACATTTGATTTACTGGCCACTCTAATTTAAGAAGAACTATCAGGGAAGGAATGGAGCCGGAGGAGGATACTTCAAGCCTAGGGCATGGCCTTTAACTTCTTAACTCCACAGAATCCCAGCTGCAACACTATCAGTCATGGTTAATTGCCCATTGTGAATAATTTTGCAAAAATTACTTATTGAGCAAAGGTAAATTATGTCTGTGTGCAGCTATCATTTTACGGTATATACATGCATCTACTTTTCGGCTATATATATTTTTGCAAGCAAAAGTTGGTCGGCACCGCAGTAAGTGTATCTGCAGTTCTGCACTGACGCAAAAGAGAGGTGTAAATCTGACCCTAAAGAATATTCCAGAGCTTTGATAATTATAGTGTGTGTGTCGAGCAGGGTATTGAAATGGAGATGACACCCAGTGGCAGAGAAAATGAGGAAACAAGCAGGACAGGCAAATCACAAAGCATGTGTAGGGGCAATAAAACAGAGGTACACACATTGGAAGTAAAACACACGATAAGCAGGACAACGAACACTAGCAGAAGGAGCAAATCAGAGAGCACAGGCATGGATCGTGAAATAGAATACAAGAATTGGCAGTGAATCTGAGGTTCACAAGTTGGAGAACTGAGAGTACCGAGGCAGAGTGGGTGAAAGAGAGAATAGAGGTAGGGATAATGAAACAGTCAATATGAGGACAGTGAGTATGAGAGAGCACAGGCTGGCAGGAGCAGAAGAAAGAGCATATTCATTGGAACTGAAAAAGAGCACAGACAAGGGCAGAGGAACAGTACACAGACATAAGTGAAATAGCACAATCAGGAGAAGAAAAGTAGAAAGCACGGTTAGGAGCAGCAAAAAGAAGAGCACATGTATCGGCAGTGAAAGGGAGAGGACCTTTACAGGCAGTGAAGAAAAGTGCACACACATGGCGGAGAATAAGATTACTCTGTCGTGGACAGTGAAATAAAGAGGCCGGCCTCGGCCAGTGAAACAGGACACAAGTGGGAGAATTGTGACGGATTAACAGGCAAGATCAGTGAAACACTAAACAATCTAGGGCAGTGAACACACTAAACAATCTAGGGCAGTGAAACAGAATAGTAAAATGTATCGAGAGAGAAAACATAGACACAGGCTGTGAACCAGAGAGCAAAAAGGTGTGACTAGAAAGCACTGGCAAAGGTGAGAAACACATGGCACGGGCAAGAGGCAGCGGGTCCGAAAGCTCATGAAAGAGGGCGCAGTGGAACTCAGAACACAGGAAGAGGAAGTGAAATAGATTGCACAGTAGTGGCAGTAGAACACAGGAAGAGGACGTGAAATAATTTGCACAGGGAGAGCCAGTGGGACGCAGAGCACTGCCTGGGCAGGAGTGCATAAAGAGCATGGGCAATGAAAGTGAAACATACGACACTGGCAGGGACAGTGAGACACATGGAGGGGCGGATGAAAATTGGACACAGGAAGCGGACGTGAAATAGACTGCACGGGCAGGGATAGTGGCACGGAGGGCAAGGAAGTGACAGAGTACACGGGTAGGGAAGTGTAACAGATTGCACAAGCAGGGATAGTGAAACACTTATATAACAACAAAGGGAACCAAGAAGGACAATATTTAATGGGGCCAGTGTACGTGTCCGAGAGACTAGCCACAAAGTAATGTACAAAGTTCCCCAGGTGGGGTGATGAGAAGGTAGAGTATGTCAAATTGAAGCGTGTACAGAGAAAGATAGCAGAAAGCCAAAGAGGGGAATACCCTAGTTGGTACTAAAACCCTCACACACCTAGCAAGCTAGATGTCCAGACGGTGGGGGTAGGTGATAGCGGCACTGACCGCACGCCATCTGGGTTCCTGACCTATACGTGCAGGTCCCACTGGAGCAGACTGCGGGGCATCTTATGATCTCCCTTAGGGTCACCCGTACTCAGCAGGACTTCTTTGCCTGCCCCTTTATGACCTCATGGCATAAGGTTGTATGATCACTTATTTATTTCTTCACTGTGTAGTACGTCCCACTTAGGTCCTGATGAATTGCCCTCTGGGCATGAAACATGTTGACCATACCAGGGGGTTGTAGGTATCTTGCACAACACTACCTGTAGCAGTTATCTCCCCTCCCACCATTTTAACCAAGGGCGCCAGCCACGCCAATAAAGTTCTTTGTGGACTGACCCACCTTTTTTAAGTTTCACCACATTTCTCACGACTACACCTTTTTTTTCCCGCACACCCGCATGCACCATATGGCAGGGATTAAAGATCTCCGTTAAAGAGCCCCTTTATGGGTGCCCGCCGGACATTGCAGCGCCAGTCCGGCGAGGAGCAAACCCATATGATGAAGCATGACATCTAGCTTGCTAGGTGTGTGAGGGTTTTACTCCCAACTAGGGTATTCCCCTCTTTGGCTTTCTGCTATCTTTCTCTGTACACGCTTCAATTTGACATACTCTACCTTCTCATCACCCCACCTGGGGAACTTTGTACATTACTTTGTGGATAGTGAAACACTTGACACTGTCAGGGCAGTGCAGCAGAGAGGACAAGCAGTGTGGCGGTGAATAGCACAGATAGGGGATGGGAGACAGCACAGGCAGGGAAGTACGCCAGCGAGCCCATGAAGGGAAAGGAAATAGATTGCACGGGTATGGGCAGTGAAACACTTGGCGCACAGAAGGTCAGGGGAGAACGGGGGCATGGCAGTGCCACCCCTATCACACGCATCACACGGATCAGATGACAACATTAAAGAGGGGCAGGCCACCTGCAGCACTCAGTGTCATGCAGACGAATGTGCCAGCCAAGCTCTGCCTGTGTGAAGGGCACTCACAAAAGAGATATAGTTTCGATCTGCCGTGTTTATCTAATATTCAAGACAATATCACACAAGGGCTTTACATGCCCGATTTATACACACGCATATTACCCACATATGAGAGTAGATAGTGTAAAATCAGGGGCCTTCTCTCGTCCCGTATAGACACTTTGCATCATTTATTGAACAATAAGGCCTCTTTCACAAGTATCCTTTATTAATTAATGGGCCATTAGCAGAAGGCGTAAAAGGAAAATATGAATATATTGGTAAATAGCTATCATGCATGCGTGATATCGAAAGTAGAGTGTGTATACTCCAACCCGTATTTGCATACCCTATATAGGGAAGTATGTGTGTTTATGTGACCATCCATAGGAGCACCCGCAGTCTTTCTTCCTGCAATGTAGACCCCTCTCCTTACGTGACTCCTCCAGTCCCAATCTCAAGTGCCATCTAGGTCAGGGAGGCCAGGCGTCATCGAATCTTGTGGAGCCGCCGCAGGAGCTACCTGTGCCCGACACCCGCCCCCCCCCCCCCCCTCCATGCTCAAACAAAAGAAAGCAGCGTTGGTTTTGATTGGGCATGGAATGGCCTGCTTAGTTAGTAAGTTAGAATATTACTTCTCGTGACGAGCCAGGCGTCCGGTGCGCTGCCTTATTTATTACACTGACTGACTGGATTAAATAGCTAAGTAGGCCTTCCTGGTGCTGCCTGCCTGGCCTGCCCCACATTCTGGGGCTGAGGTTGGCTCGTGGGGTGCGGCCGGGTATTCCGGGCGGACATGGTAATCAGAAAAAAAGCTGTGCGCACCGCGCTGCCTGCCCTACACAACATCCTGCTTTTCATGGCATGATTTAGAAAAAGTGGAGCCACTTTTAGTTTTAGCACTGAGGGAGGATATCATACTAAGTTCAAACAAGGCAGGGGCCGGGCAGGGCCATGCCACCTTTAACTTTAAACCCGCCAACCGGGCCGACCGCCGGCCTTATATCGTGATAATACTACATCAAGGCTTTTTTAACAACTTAACTTCGGCCGGCCGGCCGGCCCTGGCCTTGCCCTTCTGATATAAATAAATATATATAATAGTATTCGGTGAATCCTTTCGTACTACCGTGGGGCAGCCATAGGCCAGGCACACAGACAGTGGTGCGTCATCGAATCTTGCCCGAGTCCGACACGCCACCACGCTGAAATAAAATAAATGGAGGCATGGCATGATGACTGATGCTTAAAGCGTGCGTAGCGTACTACTTACGGTTATGCTCCGGCTCCGGGGCACTGCCGTTATTAACTACTGGGCCCGCAGCCTGGTGCTACTGCTGCGCTGCAGCATGCCCTCAACATGGTCGTGCTGATGGCTCGTGGGGGTGCAGGGGTGCTGCCGGGCGTGGCAATTGGAAAAAAGGCAGCGCGCAGCGTGCACAATCAAATCCAGCCTAGGCCCAGCCCAAATTGCCCAATCAGTGTCTGACTCCCGCCCACCACCCGGCAACACTGAACTAACGGCCGCCATCACCATGACGCACCACCATCATCACACATATATATGATTGATGCACTGACTGTCTGAAATTATGCAGTATTATTTGCTCAATCAGTCTCCGGCTCACACAAGTCACAACGAAGCACTCACTGGGACCCGGGAAAGATCGAGAAGTTTCAACAGCACTCTGCGCCGAGTCCGTTAGCTTTACAGCATGCAAATTGTGACGTCCTGTCATGCGGACTTGTCACCTCGTGTAGACCCTGCCCTGAAAAGTAAGTGCCGGTGCTAAGCATCGGCAAGCACCGGCACAAATTAAGCACTGGTCTTGTTCCTTATGATGAATTTCTTGTAAAAAAGCAATTCAACATGTTATTTTGATAAGTGAGATAATACCCTTTGTTTCTTAACTGGGTTACAAAGACCTTTAACCTTCCATGACACAATACGTAAATTACTCATGGAGAAAAACAGAAAGAACTAGAGAACAAACAGTAGAAAAACTTACAATAAAAATAATGTTTATCCATCCATTAAGAATCAGGTGGAAATGGTGGAAGACCAAAAGAACAAAACCACATAAAGACAGTTTGCTGCATAGCAGAAAAAGGAGTAGGAGGAAATTAAAGAGATAAAGGAGAGAAAAGGAGATAGAAAGAAGAAAGAAACTAGGGAAAACAAGGTCTTCCCTGATGTAAATAAAGAAGAGAGATGACAGAAAGCCAGAAGGATTTACCATAAGAATGACAAGCAGAAGCGACATTTATGTTGAGGAGGGGGGAACGAGAAAAACAGACGCCGCTCAAAGGATCAACAAATAAAAAGTGAACAATATAAAATGAAAAAGACATACCAATCATGCCACCAATTGAACTTACCAAACAGTAAGCGAACAGCAAGGCTGAATGAAACGAGGACATTGGACTAGAAGGACATTATTAAACGTAGACACCCACATCAAAACAAGGGGGGATTTGGGACCTGCAAAAGAGAAAAAAAAGTGAGAGGGCAACATTTAAGAATTACTGAGTTCCATGGCTTCTACTTTGTGCATATGCATGAATTTCTTGAGCTCTGCAGGATCTACAAAAGTTATAGTCCTGTCCTCTAAGGTGACCTTGAAAAAGCAAGGAATAATAAGGCCATAACGAGCATTCATGGATCTCAACAAAGGTCTAAGATCTAAAAACTCCTTCCAACGATGGTTCTAGAAACATCTTGACTAAAGAAAATTTTCTGACCAGACCAAAGCATTTCTTTGCGTTGTTTAACTGCTGTGAGTATCATCATTAGCTCTGAGCACTGAAGAAATTAGGCAATGATCCTTCGTGGTCTCTGCGAGGTCGAAACACTTGAAGGACCAATCCTGTGTGCTCTTCGGATATTGAGAGCTGCAGGGTTCAGTAGGCCAACTATTTCGGTATATGAATCTTCAAGAAATTGTTCATGTCAGGGCATTCAGACCCTTCCGGTATGCCATATATGCGTAGATTGTTGTGCCTGTTATGGTTCTCCAAACCTTCTGTTTGTTTCTTAAGTTGAGAAATTTCTTTGGATAAGGTATCAACCTTAGTGGTCACATCTTGAGCATCGTTAACCCTCTGTTCGACCTCTGTAAGTCTAGAATCCAAATGAGACTCTTTTTCTCAATTCTTTGAAGCGCCACATTAGTAGCTATCATAAAAAGGTTTAATGGTTCTCAACTCATCCAAAATGTTCTCAAATGTCAAAAGCGAAAGGGACTTATTCATAGAACAGGGTTCTTTTTTTAACCCTGTTACTTGTATTGCCTCCAGATTCTTTGTGACTGTTAGCATTAGAATTGATAGTAGACTGAGGTTTAGCTGAATGTGCAGACTCCATAGCCTGATTTAGCCAAGAGGAACAGGCAAAATGGCTTATGAATTCCTTTAGTACCTGCAAAGGCAAATTAGAGTCTGTGCAGCTTCAATGGAGAAGACCTACAAAGAAAGCAGATTAAATGTATAACACAGGGTTATGAGGAATCACATTAAAGGTTGATAATCCAAAACAGCCAGCATGCTCTTGTCAAATCCACACTGTGTGCACTTGTAATGCACATGCTGTCCTTATAGATTGCCTATACAATGTTGAAAACATGAGAAAGTCAGCCAAAAGGAAGTAAGTTGGGTCTCTTGTTTCTTTAAGTTTCCTCAGCCCACATTGCCAGAGTGAGGAAAGTAAAATCAGTGGGCGCGCTATCTCATGAGGAAAAATGAGCTTAAAAGCTCGTAAGATGGTGTCCGTTATACGGAGCGCACCGGGAGCGGCAAGTGAAAAGCTGTAAAGAAGGTTAATTAGACCAATTATAGGTCTTTAAACGTACCCGGCCGCTCGCGGGAGCTTCTGATGCCTTCTGCAGGATTTTCAATGCCGCACCATGCCAGAAAAGCTTCCATCAGAAAAGAAAGATTCCTGTGTGACAGAAAGACGCTAATGAGCGGCCATCTTATTTTGCTGCAGCCGCCCGATCATGAAATTATTTTTTATTAAAATGTGTTCAAATAAATCCATATTTCACTTTTAATAGTTAATAACGCATAATAAAAATTACAGTTTTTTACTCTAGGTATAAATGTGTTTCCTAATTTAGACATCAGCAAAATGTTTTTATTTAATTTAATATATTTAATTAAACTTTTAATTCAAATGTAATACTAGTGTTGTAAAGCTCTTTTTAAATTAAATGACATTAATATTTCATATAAAATATTTTTACCAATTTATTATAAAGTTTAACAACAGCTTTCAATTTTCCCTATATTTTGTAATAGGGAGATCTCTGCCTCAACTGTGGAGTGTGCCTATAGAAACGCATAGACAAAAATAATAAATTTGTTTAGCTAAAAATGTTACTGTAAATCTTTATTTATTAAATATTAATCTAAACTAAATATTAAAATATATATATATTTATTTTAAGTACAGGATAAAGTAAAAAATGCTACAGCAATATTAACTTAATTTTGAAATAAATATTGTATTAACTTTAATATATTCAATTAAATTAAAATTCTGATGTTCAAATAAATAAATACATTCTCACTTAAGTAAAAGAATTACATTTGTATGCATTAGTAATTATTCATTGTGATGTAAATTAGGTGTATTTTGATTTTAAAAAATGTACATCAATTTATAAATATGTTTTATTTTTGGATATTTTTTACGCATTCAATTATATTTATTTATTTATTTATTTAATTTAACATTATTTCTTATCGAGTTTGATTTAAAGCCCCTAACTCCATTATTTTCTATTGGAGGGTGTTTCAGTACCAGTGGTTGGTTGGTACTCGAGCTCTGAACTGGAATGATTGACTACTGTTTTGAGTTTTTTTGGCTGCAGGAACTTTAAAGTTCAGTTTGTGAATGTAATGGGTTAACTCTTTTGTGGGTACGTTCATGTCAATCTCTAAAATCCTCCCTAACCCTTCCTAAACCCATCCTTATTCCTCCTGATTATGATGTTGGACGGACCAGAGTCCATCCGACATCGTTTGGGAACTCAAACCGAACAACCTCCTGTCGTCGGTTCGAGCCCAGCAAGTAGGATGCGACCGAACCTTGTTCGGTCACAATCCTATACTTTGCAATGGGAGCATGCATTCTGAACAGGATGCATGCTCTCATTGTAAAGAGCAGAGGTGCAGTTCATCCCTGGATGCCGTGGCAGGCACCTCAAGGTGCCTGCCACCGGGTGCAAGGATCAACAAGGGTGGCCACCATTCCGTGGCCTTGCACCTATGGGGCCCTGCTGGGGGCTCCCCAATGACAGATTCCCAAAGCCTTTTTGTGTCGGAAGGCTTTGGAAATCTGCCATCATAATCCCTCAACCAGAAAGAGCTGGTCGAGGGATTACTGAAGGCTTTCCGAATGGCAGACGGGCTCTCTGAGCCGGTCGGAGGCCATTTGGAAATCTGATTCGGTTCCCTTCCAACCGACCCCATCAAAAAGGGTTGGTCAGAAAGGAATCGGACCAGCCGATTACTAAGCGGCCTGAAGGACTCTGACCGACGGTTGGAGCCGTTACAGCCCGCATTTTAATCGGGCCCTTAGTAGTAAGAAGCCCCTATTTCCCCTGGTCCCTCCCACGTTTACTACTGAGTAGTAAGCTTACATGGGTGAAGATCTCCCCATGGAATTATGGGCCATTGTCTGACACAATACATTTGGGTAGGCCTTAAGAAATTACCTCCGCAAAAAACTAACAATTGTTTTTGCATCGGCGTTCTGTACAACTTCCACTTCAGAAAAATGGTCCACTAGTACAATGAGGAACAATTGTTCACCATGTTCCCAAATAGGACCACAGATGTCAATGCCTAGTCTAACACAAGGCATACTGGGACCAGCATGCAAAAAAGTGAGCATACAGGTGGGCAACAAAGTCAGGGTAAGGAGAATTGACTTTGTAAGAAAGGGGCATAGTCACTTCTCACAGCCCATGGAGGTCAAGAAAGTCTTCTGTAACCCTTCCCTCTTAAGTGATAGTAAAATATGGCATTTTTCTTCACTATCTTTGTGTAGGAGTGGCGGAATTGTTCCCCCCTCTCATGTTAACTCTGACAACCACGGCTCTCCCTTTTCCCCAGACTACGAGTGGCTTCTGGATGGCGATGCTGGTAGGGATTCTTACCCACAGAGGACGGATATTGCGTCTCCGGACAGGGTGAGCGTTCCTGGTGATGTGGCCACTCGGGAGGTCAGTTGTAGTACCTTCAGTGGGGAATTATCAGAGGATGCCCCACAAAATCATGGTACCAGTGGTGTAAACCTTGAACATAAAGGTCATGATACTGACGATGTTTCCCCCTCTAGTGGCACTGTTCTCAAGGAACCAATGGTGAACAGATATGGTAGGGTAGTCAAACCACCTGCTAAGTTACACGACTTTTTGTGTGACTAATACCTCTGGTCCCGCCTTCCTCCGCGTTCTGTTTCACACTCGGTATCCTCTCTTACCTTTTAAGTTGTTTGTTCATTAATGAGAAGGATATGTGTTATGTTGTGCATCATGTTATTTTACCTTGTATTTCTGCTGTGCATCTCTCTAAGGTCTCGCTACCTGGCTCGCGCTGCTTCCTCTGCCACGTTTCCATGCCCAAGGGTTCTATGACGTCCTAATGTTCCACGGTAGAATGTTGGGCATGGGCGACGGTTGGAGTGGCAGTTGCCCGTACCTGCAGCCCCCGAGAAGACGTGCTTTCTTGTGTCAGTGGCTTACATGAAATAAAGACTGTTGAACTTACCTTCCGCCTCTGGCTAGTCTTTACACAATGTTCTAATAAAACGTAAGACACTAAAAACTGCAGGTTCAGAGATGCCACATTTCTACTTCGATTTTCCTTTCCTTTACTTTGCTAAAGACAGACGTGAATACACCAATTCAACATATGCGGGAAAAATAGCACATTACTACATGTTCAGAGGAAAGATGCTAAACTTCACCCTATGCTAAAAATATGTAATGCAAGCAGAACTGGCCAGTTTCAAATAATAGCTAACCTCCTGATCAGACCATGAGTAGTTGAACATACGTGTTACTATGTGTTCAGGTGAGAAACACCTGAGTCACCAGTATGTGCTCAGGGATTATATTATGCACTGGATTAGCAGTAGCTGAGCATTTCTAGATAATGTAAAGATTTCTCGTGGGCAGGCTATTTCTTGACTCATCCTTTTGTGATCAGTGTTAATGTCATGCTAATGCGCTCTCCTCCTAGCACGGTTTATTTCAACTAAAGCACTCTTTGCCGCTTTTTAAACCACCCGTCTGGGACAGACCTGCTTTTTAGCCTACCTCTCGCGGAACCCGCTCCGCGGGTCCCGCATCGTGTGGGGTGCTTTGTTGCA
Source organism: Lissotriton helveticus (assembly GCF_964261635.1). Lineage (NCBI taxonomy): Eukaryota > Metazoa > Chordata > Amphibia > Caudata > Salamandridae > Lissotriton > Lissotriton helveticus. The sequence goes on from NC_136063.1 coordinate 711,451,404, forward strand.
GCCGCTTGAAGGACCTTGAAGGGAACGCCGAGGGAAGTGTTTACACGGGGCTGCGAGCGAGTGTGTGTGCTCGACTGGGACTTCAATTCCCAGGAGCGCCCGCCAGCCCGGAGCAGCAACACCTGGGCCGCTCTCCCCGACCCCTCCTACCCTTCCACCTCTTGTGTGCATACTCTATATCAGTCACCAGTACTCCCGCAGCGCGGGAGAGCGCGCGGGAGAAGCCCGGGAGAAGGGCGGGGCCGTCCGAGGCCGAGTGAGGCCGGGCAGGGCTAGTCCCTTTTAATTTAATTTTGTTTCCTCATAGCTGGTCTTTTAAGACGGTTGATGGCTTAATTATCTCATATCGAGTGTGGTATTATCTTTGTCATTTTAAATGGTTTTTCCTTTATCTGTATATTAACTTAATAGCCCCCACGATTTTAATATGTCTCTTCGTTCTGGCAAAGTTAGGCAAGTACAGATGTCTACATCTAACGGGGTTTTCACCGGAACTATTGACCAATTTTTCCAGCGCACTACCCGTGTTCTGGAAAATGAAATCGCCCTGGTTGAAAAACGCCTATCACTGGACTTGGTGACTGGTAGGCGTTCTTCACTAGGACCAATCCGTAATGCTTGTTCCCCGGTCCCATTAATTGACCAGACAGATGCTGTTCTGAATGTTAGAGATGCTACCTTAATCCCAGTTAGCAAGGATGTAGTATTGGTGGAAGATAATGATAATTCTGACTCAGAACCTGATAATATGTTGGAAGGTAGTTCCATTATACATTCTCCTGTGAACAAGGATACCAACCCCGTACAGCAGTCCCCTATTAATACACTTGGTTCTGCTAATAAACTTCAATCCATGCCATCGGAGAACTCACCCGTTTGTAAAACAAGTAAAATGAAAAGAGAGGATTCTATACATAGTGAGGGTAAACATTGTATGGCAAGTTCCACCTCTGCCGTTTCCACTCAGCCTATTTTGTCATCTAGGTTTTTAGAACTTCCAGGGACTACTAATGCTCCAGATGGTGGTATGGATGTCACTTTATTGGGGAAAATTGAGCTCTTGATTAAATCGCTTCTTCTACCCATCTTTGAAAGAACAAGGCTCCTGAACGATAAAATGGACTTAATGGAAACATTAATTAAAGAAAATATGTCCATATCACAGAATCTCCTACATCGTTCAGCCCCGGTGGCGTCACAAGTAATACCCCCTCAGCAAAGGAAGGATACTAGCGACGGGGTTATAAGAAATTTGGCTGAGCCCCCAAACCCCCCAAGTGCTTCCAATCAAGTAACTACTTCTGGAAGTACTCAGGTTCCCGTAGCAAATAGAATCAATAAAATTGCCACTGCAAATAATCTTTACCCCATCCCTAGCACTATACCTAAAACCCCGAAGCCTTTACTTAAAACTAACCCAAATAAAAAAAAACCTTCCCCGGTTAAAAAAAAACGTAATGTGAACCTTCCACCTGAATCACTACCCTATACTGTTATTTTAACCGGTGTGGCCCCCCTGGAAGTGGGTAAACTTGAATCTTATAATGAATTACGCAATAAAGTTAACTACTGGCTAAACAAGAATCGTCCCCTCCCACCTCCCTCGAAGGCAGTTATACTTAATGTCAGAAGAGTAGAGTGGGTGGGATATAGTAAAAAAGATTTAGAGGGTGATTGTGTAGTTATTAGTTTTAGAGAACCTTGGGTTGCTGAATTTATTTGCAGAGACCCCAGATTTGGTAGAATTGGTGATGTACAGACCTTATCCCTGCAATACTTCTACCCAAAAATCAACACCCTCTCAAGCCACAATCACTTCTCAAATGGTAACGGCCCAAGAGATCGATCCTTTCCTGAGGTGTCCATACATCCCTCGTTTCGGCCCCACCTATCAAATCGATTTGCTCCACTTAGTTGGTTGGATGGAGTAGATTGACATGATAGCGGTTTAGTGGCCAATACCCAGGGAAGTCTATGTTTGACTAATGTTGCCTTATCCCCACATCTTCACTGTACACGGGAGTTAGTGGATGGAGTTATCTCCCCAGGCACTGAAGTAGTAGAAACTTCGGATGACCATTTGAGTAATATTTCTCTTGCTGACTTGGTGGTGAAAGATTGTACAGAGAGCATGTGTACCAATCTGGTCAGTGATAGTGTAGTTGAACTAATAGACCTACCTAATCCATTATTGTCTGAAACCCTGTGTGAGTCTATAAATTGTTTAAAGGTTTTATCCTGGAATATTGCAGGGCTTAGGGGTAAAATGGTTGAGTTTGATTGGGGGGTCTTTGTTGAGCAATATGATGTTATTGTCTTCCAAGAATCCTGGTCAACGGATGCATCTTTTCGGCTGGGTTACTTGAACTTTTATAAACCAGCTCACAAAGGGCCCAGGGGACGGCCGTCTGGGGGGCTTGTAATCTGGGTTCGCCAATCCCTAAATGTCAGGGTGTACGAGTTACCAACTTTGAATGATGATCTCCTGGGGCTGAAACTGAGTAGGGCTAATTCACAGGATTTATTCTTGATTAATGTATATGCAAGGGGAAGACCTGGGGGAAAATGTCCTGAAGTGGTAAAAGATCTCGAACTTTTGCTAAATGACATTGGTATTGACAATTGTGTAATGATATTGGGTGATCTGAACTGTACATTTGAGCCCTTATTGTCTATGGACGATGGTTGCTATGAGGAAGCAGACCAGCTTTGGAATATTCCTAGTCTAACTATACCACCAATTATTAAAGTAACCGAGGCAGTACTCCAGTGGCTTGGGCTATGTCTGGAGTGGAACCTGAGGGCAGCCAATGGGAGGTCCAAGTCAGATCGTGCAGGAAACACCACCTTTGATAATGGCTATAGCAATAGTCGTATTGACTATTGTTTATTTAAAATGGAGTATTGGAACCTTTTGGTAGACATGGAAGTAATTACACGCCCCGAAAGTGACCACAATCCTCTATCAACCCTGTTAAAAATGGAAATGGGTATAGATAGTAAACAAAATGTTGATATCTACACAACAGCGAGAGCAGTCCTCACTAACAATTGTCGCAGGGTTCGTTGGGATAGGGTTATGGAAGACCCTAGTGTCTTGGCCAAGATCTCCCAAGATGTCTCATTGGCTACAGAGAAGCTGGAGTTATTATTGGCTAATAAGGGCACTTTAGACCAAGCAAGTTTAATCCATGAATCATTATTTACCACATTGAAAACCTATTTTACGCATAAAGGTGGCCATAATCCAACTAATAAAGGTATCCCGGGTGCAAAATGGTATGATGCAAACTGCAGGAAGGCACATAGCAGCCTTTGATATCTGTTATTAAAACTAGGGATACCCAGGCAATTAAAGTAGAGAGGGCAAAGTATAGGAAAACCCTAAAACAAGCCAAAACTGCATGGGATGACCTTCGTTGGCAGGACCTTTATGAGGCCAGCCTATCAGGCAACCAACTGAAATTCTGGCAGGTAGTCAAATGGGGAGGATGTAGTGATCTGCAAAACCTGTCCAACCATGTCCCTGCGGAAACGTGGGTTGAGTTTTTTTCAGCCCAATTTTGTGATAAGCTAACAGGTGGTATTTCTTGCGAGGAGGGAACGTTGCTTCTTCCACAGTTGGCGAACTGCCGGCCTGTGGTCTTCAGTGAACGTGAGACAGAGATTGCGCTGCAATTAGTTAAAAATGGCAAAGCACCAGGTATGGACTGCGTTCCAGCAGATCTTTTCAAATATGATATGGAAAATTGGGTTCCGTATATCACCACCCTGGCTAATGCCATTGCCAAGGGCGCAGAAATTCCGGACTCTTGGAAAGGGGCGGAGATCCTTCCTGTGCATAAAAAAGGAGATAAGTCTAGTGCGGCGAATTATCGCCCCATTAGCCTTATCGACGCACTTCAAAAAGTAATGGCCAGATTGTTGTTAGGCAGAATACAGATATGGGTGAGGGATGATAATATTTTGTCCCCACTACAGGCAGGCTTTAGAGCCAATACAAGCACTATTGACCAGGTACTTAGATTTACTATGATCTACTGGAAGATAGTGCATCTAGGTGAAGGAACCTTATACGCAGCGTTCGTAGATTTAAAATCTGCGTTCGACCTGGTCCCTAGAGACAAGATGTGGTTGGCACTAAGCAAAATGGGAATGCCTCCTGATTTATTAGATTTAACAATTAGGTTACATAAACATAACTTTGCGAGAGTAAGATGGGGATCCCAATGTCAGGTAACCGACTCATTCCCTGTTACGCGGGGAGTCAGACAAGGGTGTGTCTTGGCACCAACCCTTTTCCTTCTCTTTATTAATCAGGTAGTGCAGTTCCTTTCATCTGTTCCAACTGATGCCCCTGTATTGGGAGGGACTAAATTCCCGCTTTTAATATTTGCCGACGACACTTTGATTTTGGCCAAAACTCAGGTGGGGTTACAAACTGCCATTAACAAATTTACGGAGTTCTGTATCCTAAATGATCTAGAGATTAACGTCAAGAAAACTAAGTTCATGGTCTTTTCAAAGCGTAAACCACATAAGGGTCATGTAACCATGAATGACGTAGCATTGGAGCAAGTTTGGGTGATGACCTATCTAGGTGTGTCTATTGATTATAGACTGCGGTGGAGAGAACAGATTGAGGCCATGTGCCTTAAACTAGCCAGGTTATCAGGGTGTCTTGTGAAGGAACAGCGTTGCTCCCTCACGAAAAGAGTTCTTCCTGCAACGAAAATTTATAAGGCTAAAATTAGTTCAGCCATTCTTTATGGCTCTGACCTATGGGGTCATGTCGATCTTGCGCCACTGGATAAGATCCAGAATAAGTTTTTTCGTAGCCTGGTAGGCTTACCGCCCTCAACCCCCGCAATCCCCCTAATGTTTGATATGGGCTGCCAATCACTTAAAAATCAAGCTCTATTTAGAATGGTTGCATTATGGAGAAGAATTTGGTCTACCCCAGAATTGGTAATGTTTGCTAATGAGCTTCGGGAGGTTCAATCGTCTTTTGGCTCAGGGTATATACCGTGGTTTAAAACTGTTAAAGCAACACTTTTTAGGATGGGTTTACCTCTACATTGGTCAGATCCAGGCAATCAAACCTTTCCTTCAAAGAATGATTTTAAACAGTTGTTTTGGACAGTTGTTAAAGAAGATATGGTTTTGCTTTCGGTTGGTTCTTCTCTAATTAGCTCCTTTCTGCTACATAAAGTAGTCTCCCAACATGAGGCATATTGGGATAACATCACCAAAGGCCTAGATAGGAAACTCTATCATCAATTTAGAGTAGGTTCCTTACCAATTAGGGAATTTACCAACAAATGGCAGAATAGTCTGATAATGCATTGCCCCTTTTGTATAGGACTTAATGAAACTATGAGTCATTTCCTATTCGAATGTCCTGCTTATCGTGCACCCCGCCAGAAATGGCTCAAACCGGTTTGCCGTCGAGCTAATGTACGGGTGTGCAAAGAAGCAATATACATCCTAAGAACAAACACAGCTGAGTGGGTGTCCATTGGTATGGCAAAATATCTTGGATGGGCTTGGGTCATTCGTGCAAGGTACATCAAAGAAGCGAACAAGTAGCGTCCATTCTTAACATAATGAGATTATTTGAATTCTATTGAAAATGAAATAGGACATAATGATTGTTTTATCTGTTGGTTTAGCCATTGTGTAATGTGTCTGGCTGAAATAATGAGTCTGGGTGGTTGGGCAAAAATAAGATGGCTGAGAGACACTAAAATGCTCCTGGAGAAAATCGGACTGGGGGACTGCTGGACAACTCGCACAGCCCCACCAAAAGAGGTTGTGAAGAGTCTTTATTGGAAATGGTCCGCGGAACATTTAGTTACAAACCCGAACCACTGCAAGTCTACTGCTGCCTTTTTAGTGGTAAAAGATGTGGTGGCATTTGAGCCTTATTTGGACCTCATTACCCTCCCTTTTGATCGAGCACTATATTTTAAATTTAGAGTTGGCTCTCTCCCGCTTGGGGCTGTGGTATCAAAATGGAAATCAGCTCCTCACATGTCTCCCAACTGCGCATGTTGTCCGAGCAGCATTGAGTCCATTACGCACATCCTGTTTGAATGTCCGGACTATGTAAAGCCCAGGAGCACTTGGCTTAAACCTCTTTGCCGGAACATGGGTACACGTAGTTACCTAGTAGCTTTGCGTATTTTAATGACGGACACATCCCCCCCAATTATATGTGGAATAGCTAAATTTTTAAAGCAGTTTTGGCTTATTCGTTGCAAGAGATTGTCAGTAGCAGTTTAATTCTCTTTTTAGCTAATTTATTTTGGGCATTTTGATGTCCTTTTTATCCCTTTTAAATGAGTTTACTACTGACTTATATGTATTGATTTTGTACATTTTTATATGGTTGTATTGTATTGTGCTTATAAGATATCTTGCATATCGAATAAAAGCTTATGACTGACTGACTGTAATGTGTAAATTGTTTATGATACCTGTTAATATAGCTTTTGCTGATAATTGTCAAACAATATACTTTGTGGCTTTTAGCCTATACTAAGGAATACTTTTTTTAGATAATTCTTGAATGACTTTTTTTTTTTTTTTCTTTTATTGTCGTTGAAATGTCTTTGTGTATGTGATGTCTTTTATGAAGGAAAACTTCGAAATAAAGACTTTAAAAACTGAAACTGACTAAAGCACTCAAAAGACATTCTTCACTTGAATGTTCACTGACACCAGATTTCTATAGCTATTTCCCATTATTCTGGCATGCTAAGGACAGCCGTAAAGACAGCAATATAGCAGGTACAATAGAAACTGCTCACTAGCACATGCTAAGAGAAGAGAGACTAATCAACAGCCTATGCCCAAAATATGCAACTCATGCCAGTCTGATCAGGCCACAAATACCACCATACTACACGAAAAATCAGATGGCACTGAAAAGGTGTGTTACTACATGTTTAGAAGTTAACCATAATCCCTAGCTTGTGCTCCGGATAGACCTTAAGCACTAGACATAAGCAGTTCCTCAGTATCTGCACATGGCTTCAATCTCTCACGGGGAATGCTCTTTCTTGAGGCCTCCTTTCTTGTGGCCAGTGTTACTGTCCTGTTTGTGCTTGTCCACTCTTGCCATGCCTCAATCGCAGGGAAAGCACTCAGTAGGTAGACTCATAGAATGTCAATCATTGAATGTTAGCTGCCACTAATGTCTGTAGCTATGTTTCTTTAATTTACCACACTGAAGAGGGAAAAATATATCAATATGGTTTGCACATTAGAAGATTTTTTTACCACATACTCAGCAGACAATCATCAGATGATGCAGCTAGAAAACTCTAAACAAGCCAAACCAACCACAAGATCAGAGGAAGTGGTGCACAAGAAACCTACCGCTACTTGTTCAAATGAGAAACACAAATCACCTCTTAATGCTCAGAGAAGATCTTAAGCACTGGAAATGAAAAGTCACTAAGCATTTCCAGATCATTTTAATCTGTTATGAGGGCATGCTCTTTCATGAGACATTCTTTTTTCTTAGGGCCTGTTTACGAGTTTGGCCATGCAGGAACTGGGCATGCATGCAGACGGGGGGCACTGCCAGCCTCCCCATAGCCTGATGCCCCCTCGTTTCCTCCCTGCCTCACTTTTCATGATAGTCTCACCAAGCATATTGTGGCCTCAGGACCGCTGCACCACTATCTCCTGCAGTTGCAGCGGTCCCCTCATGGTCTGACGGCCACACTCGTAAAGTGGCGGCCGGGCCACTGGTGCAGCAGTCCACGACACCGCACCTCCACCACAGACCGCCGAATTCGTAATGAGGCCCTTAGTGTGTGTCGCCTGTTCATGCTTATTCACTCCTGGCATGAATCTGTGCAATGAAAGCATTCTGTATGTTGACTCATACAACTTTAGATGCTAATAACTGCTGATCACTTCTTAAACATTTCTAGCACTCTCTCCATTTACTTTGCTATGCTGAAGACAGAAGTAATACACTAAAGAAACATGCAAAGGTAAAAGAATCAGCTTCAATAAAAATAACTCATTACCACATGCTAGTGGATAGGTACTAGCAGTGCTGGAAAAGGTTTACTGTGGAATTCTATAAATAGGGTATAGCAGACAGGAAGTGGAATTATGAAGGGTGGACTCAGAAAGGGTGGATTCAAAGACAGATAGTCTATGCATTATTTTTGACAAAGTCTGTTCCCAAAGAAATTGGCAGCAAGGAGAATTTTCTTGTTAAAGCGTTTTTGGTGTGTTTAAGACCCAAAAGCAGAGATGATTTTAAGATAGCTGTGGGGGGGGGGGGTCGGGAAGGGTTGTTAAGCAATGCTTTAAGACAGCTGAAAAATTTGGGGTCTCAAATGGGTCTATTTTAGACGAGTAACTAAGATTTGTTCATAAGAAGTGTGTCTTCTGTAACTAAGGTAGTATCTGTATTTATGTGGCCTACACGGAAAGGGTGGATTCAAAGACAGATAGTCTATGCATTATTTTTGACAAAGTCTGTTCCCAAAGAAATTGGCAGCAAGGAGAATTTTCTTGTTAAAGTGTTTTTGGTGTGTTTAAGACCCAAAAGCAGAGATGATTTTAAGATAGCTGTGTGGGGGGGGGGGTCGGGAAGGGTTGTTAAGCAATGCTTTAAGACAGCTGAAAAATTTGATGTCTCAAATGGGTCTATTTTAGACGAGTAACTAAGATTTGTTCATAAGAAGTGTGTCTTCTGTAACTAAGGTAGTATCTGTATTTATGTGGCCTACAATATTGAGTTCCTTCTATTCCTGATCCTGCCCTCCTCCCTCTATTTCTAATCCTTCTCTTGAATCTTGTTCTCCTCTTCACCATTCTCACCCCCGATCTTTATCCTCTATCTCCTGATCATCGTCTGCCTTTTCTAATATTTCTGGCCCTTCTCCTCCATTCCCTCCTCCTCTTCTTGGCTGTTCTTCTGACCCTCCTTATACTCGTGGCGCTTCTTTAGCCCTTCTCTTCCTAATTCTTATTCTTGTCCTCCTGGTCTTAGCCCTGGCTCTGTTCTTCTGATCCTCGTACTCCTTCTGGTACTGGTTCTTCTTGCCCTGGTCATCTGTCCCATGCTGATCTTTTTCCTCTTAGTCCAGGCCCTCAACCTCATCGGCTACATCTTGGACCACCTCCATCTTCTGGTACTCCTCCCCGGTCTTCCTTCTTCTGTGGTCATGGCTCAACCTACTGGTCCTCTCCTTCTTTTCTTGAACTGATCCTATTGGTCTTGGTCTTCCTGCTACCCCAGGTCCAAATCCTCCTGGTCCTATTAATCCTGGTCTATTTGGCCCTAGTTCCTGGTCCTCCCTGGCCCTTCTGGTCCTCCTAGACCTGTGTCTTATAGTTCATCTAGCCCTCTTGGCCCTAGTTATTCTGGTCGCCTGATCCTGGTTCTCCTTGATCCCTTTGACCTACTGGTCTTGCATGTCTTCCTGGTTCTCTTGGTCCTAGTAATCCAGATCCCTTTGATGGATTTAGTCCTGCTGGTGATCCTAGTCCTTCTGCTCATGGTCCTCTGCCCTGCAGTCCTCCTCATCCTGCCTTCTCCCAAGGTCAGCCTCCTCCAAGCCTGTCACTCAGGTTTTTATTTTCTTTGTTTAGAGGCTTCCAAATGTTGAATCTAGGGCTGAAAAGCCAGTGACCACAGAAAGAGAAAGACCAATTGGGACTCCTCTCAACACCTCTTTTTAGGTAGAAGCCTACCAGGCAGCGCAACTGTTTGTTTGCTAAAAACATCTTGAGGACATTCAGAAAGCTGACCTAGGAATACATTCTGCATGTTGCTTACTATTGACTTTGCGGAGTGTAACTCACATTTCATGGCTTTCTATGTGTTGACTTAGTTTGCTTTAGGCTGTCCAGCTTGTGTTCAGCCCTTCTGTTGCCTGAACCTTGTTTATTGTATTCTTCCACAAACTTATTTTCTGTAAGCAGGCCTTTAAATCTTTCTCTTATCTTGTCACATTTGTTGTGCATTCAAAGACAGAGGTCAAATCTCAAGCTCTCTCTTCTGAGGAAGCTTTGTGTTTACTTTTCTTTCTCTGACTTCATAGTGTGAAAATGTATGTGACAATCCTGCTCCATGTATCCATGTAAGAGGAGTGGGTGTAGGATTTTTTTAAAGCAATATATCAGAAGGAGTTCAAATGAAGCACATTTCTTTTAAATTCTGAAGTGTGCTGGAAACAAATATTTGAATATGATCAAACCACATTAGCACACTAGGGGCCATATGTAGGTAAATTGAGAATACCGAATCCTTAATACCGAATTTTACCGAATCGGTATTAAGGAATCGGTAAATGCGATGTACATAAAAATTCGTTAAAGTTTACCGATTCGTTAAAATTCGGTATTAAATACCGAATCTGAACGAATCGGTAAAAAAAATAAAAAAAATAAAGGTAAATACCGATTCGGTAATTCAAAAATTCGGAATTTGTTGAATCAGCCAATCCTCATTCACCCAATTACCTCCCAAACAGGAAGTGGCCACACCCAGCCAGGTGCACAGGACCTGGAGCTCACTGTGAGGCAGGCAGGCAGGCAGGTGAGCTGAGGAGACAGCAGCAACACAGCCACACAGCCACAAGCAAGACTGAAAAACCATAACAAGCATTGAAATGGCAAGCCAGGACAGGGAGAAGGAGGGAGGCTACAGAAAAAGAAAACTGAAGTTCAGTGACAAGGAGCTGGAGGTCCTGATCCAGGATGTCAGCCAAGAGCACCACAAGCTATTTGGAGCCCAGTCCCACCAAGTGCCAGAGTCACAGAAGAGGCAAATCTGGAGTGGCATTCGGGACAAAATCAATGCCATAGGTGTGACCCAGCGCACCATAGAGGACATCAGGAAGAGGTGGTACGACCTCAGGAAGACTGCAAAACTGAGAATGGCAGAGAGACAGAGGCAGGCTGGCAAAACAGGTGGAGGGAAAAACCGAGCCCCAGCACCAACACCACTGGAACTGATGGTGGAGTCCACCATCCAGCCAGAGAGTGTGAGTGGCGTGGGAGACGCAGACAGCTCTGCCAGAGCAGCAAGAAAACAAGGTAAGAAGCATGCCCAGCATGCTGTGCTACCCCCTCCCCAAACCCAATCGCCATAGTTGCAAAGGGGCTCCCACTCCACCCCATGTCTTACTGGTTGCCTGCAATGAATTATGGGTGATGTAGTCAGAGGGAACTCATGAATAGGACAGTCAGGCTAGCAAACACAATAGAATGGTAAAGTAATTGGCAACGTCAGGACAACCACTGTGCTCTGTAGGCATGTTGTTTAATGTAATTCCATTGCAGACAGAGCATTGAGTATATCTACATTTGTGTAATTACAGGCGAGTCATCTCGCAGTGCAGCAGAGTGCAGCCGAGCTAAGTCAGCCAGGCCAGAAGGGAGGCAAAATGAAGATGTCAGCATGCCTGCAGGGACCACAAGCTCTGCGACATCACAGCCATCTATTCCTCCATCACCACAGCGCCATGGAAGTCCACAATCCCCTCTCACACAGTCCCCACTGCGAAGATCACCAACACCCCACCACCACAGTCAGGCAGGAGGCATGCCGTGGCCACCCTCCAGCAGATGGAGGAGTCGGAGGAGGAGGGCAGAGGGGGCGAACAAAGTCCCATAGGAGATAGATTCAACAGCAAGAGGGCTGGTTCTGCATCCGAGGGTGCCCACATCTCATCAAGACGCCGCAGGGCAAGGCCGGACAGTCCTGAAGCAGCCGAGCAGGGTGACAGTGTGTTTGCTGGACTGGAAGGCAACATGCTGAAGGTCCAGCGCCTGCAATGGAGAGAGATGAAGTCAATGCACAGGGAGGTGGCACACATAAACAAGCATATGCACAGGATGGAGAAGGGCATCAGTGCCAGGGGAAAGAACTTGTGTGCAGGAATGGAGAGAGTAGCTACCTCGGTGGACAACCTCTGCAGCCAGCTTGAGCAGGACCGTCTTGGCAGGCGCAGGGAGAGACAGAGGCTCCAGGCCTATACCAAGTCGGTGAACCGGCTGGCCACTGCAGCATCACTGATGTGTCGCAGGTCCATCGCCATGCAGGAGGAGATGGCACATTGCAGCAGGGATGTGGCCAGGGGGATGGTGTCCATGACCTCAGTGCTAGAGCTCATGCAGAATGCTAAGGCGGCCACAATGGAAGGGGTGGGGGACAGTGAGGAGGCCACCAGCCGTGGTAGCATTACGCCCTCACCCACCGAGTGCAGAAGGCGTAGTGAACGCAACGTGCCTGCACAGGAACAGTCCAACACACCAAACAGTGTCGATAGAGAACGTGCACGTGCAGCACGTGGACGCAGGAAGTAAAGACCTATGGCTGTTTCCATGCATGAGTTGGGTGATGTAACCCATGTCCAATTGGACATTGCTCACAATACTGGAGGTGTGCCTAATAAACATCTTAACATGTAACTGTAACTGGCTCTGTGTCGTTACTCACTCAGAAATAGTTTGACGTAATCTCTGACCGTCTCTGTCTCCCATCATGTTCAATAGCAACACCTGCTGCGCAGGGCTCTGGCTGAGGGTTTTCCTCGTCCACGTCCTCTGAGTCAGTTAGTTCCACTGCAGTTCCTTTTTTTGTGGCCAGATTGTGTAGCATTGCACATGTAGCTATTATCTTGCAACATTTGATGGGGCTGTACAGACGTGCACCTCCAGTTTTGTGGAGGCAACGGAATCTGCTTTTGAGCAATCCAAATGTGCGCTCCACCACGTTGCGTGTGCTCATATGTGCCACATTGTATCTCCTCTCCCTTGGGGTGGCTGGGTTGAGATATGGTGTGAGTAGATAAGGCCGGAGGGCATATGCGCTGTCACCTATGTACAGATGTAAGTGGCATTAATTTGTGTGACCAACAGCTTGAGATAGGGTGTACATCAGGGTGTGTCACATTGACTTACCTAGTATGTATCCGTCTCCAAATTCACCAGCAAGCAGACGTGTATGGATGCCACTGTTCTGGAAGATGTACGCGTCGTGGCTACTCCCGGGGAATTTGGCCACGATGTCAGTTATAATGTACTTGGCATTACATATCACCTGTACATTGATGGAGTGGGTGGATTTGCGGTTTCTGTATATGTATTCACTTGCTGCAGGTGGGCAGATGGGTATATAGGTCCCATCGATGCAGCCAATTACGCGTGGGAACTGTGCAAGTTGGGAAAACTCCAGCTTGGTCCTCTGCAGCTCCGCCTGTGTACTGGGGAAGGAAATGTAATGTTCCATTCTGTCCATCATGGCATCTAGGAAGGTGTTGAAGAAACGGGATAGACAGCTCTGTGACACTCCACCCACTGCAGCTATCACACCCTGGAAACTTCCTGATGCAAGGAGGTGCAGGCAGCAGAGTACCTGGACATGGGGGGGGATAGCGTGGGCCCTTGGTGTCTGATGCTCCAGATAGGGTTTTAGGTCCCGTATGAGGTCCAGGATGGCATCTGGGTGCAGTCTGTATCTTTCATTGATTTCAGGTTCTGTCAATTGGAACAATGTAATGCGTAGTCTGTACACCCGCTCTTCACGTCTCCAGATCCTCACTCCTGCTGTTCTCAAGTGTAGCCTCCTTGCAATGAGGTACAGGGCCGCCATTGCGTTCACACAGATGCATTTTGGGCCTGTTTTTATTCACTGCACCTGATTACCACATGCTCTTGAAACGTGGTAAATACCGAATCGTTATTACCGAATCTGGTCATATTCGGTATTAACGAGGTTTGCTACATCGCATTTTTGGGGATTTTACCGATTCGTTATTTCCGATTCGGTATTCTTTGCTTCGGTATTTTTGATTCGGTAAATAAGGAATCGGTAATTTGTTACCGATTCGTTATTATCGATTCAATTCGGTATTACGTACATCTCACATGGCTAAATACCGGTTGGTAACGCCGAAAACGGGCCTTTTTCGGTGTTACCGACCGGTATTTGGCCACCTACATATGGCCCTAGGTGATTACATTTGCACACATTATCCGCTGTATGCAATTTTAAGTTGTTTTTCGGTGCAAAGTTAATGGTAATTTCAATTGAATACGGGCTGTCTGTAAAGGCAGTGCGCTGTCATGTGTACTCCACAGTACCCCACTCTAGTCCACTCTATGCCCTTCCACTCTATGCTATGACACTCCATTTTACGATGCTCCATCCCCCTCTAAGATATGCCACTCTACTCTATGCCCCTCCATGCTGACACTCTACGATATGCCACACAACTCCACATGGCTCCAATCTATGCCACTCACTCCATGACACAACATGCCTTGCCACTCTATGCTCCTCCACTCCATGCCCCTCCATTTCATACCACTTACCCTACTTCATTATACACCACTCCACTCCAATCTATTCTAAACCACTCCACTTCAAAGTCCCCCAATCTACACGACCCCACCCCACTCCACTTTGCTACAATCTACCCCAATCTACTTCTCTCCAATCTACCCCACTCCAATATACCCCTCCCTAATTTACCCACCCCAGTCCAATCTACCCCACTTTGACCTACCCCACTCTTACCCAATCAACCCCACTCAACATCAATCTACCCCAATCCTCTCCACTCCGATCTAATCTACCCAACTCCACTACAATCTAGCCCGCTCTAACCTATCCCATTCCATTCCATTCTACTACAGTCTACCCCACTCCACTCCAATCTACCCAGGTCTACTCCATTCCAATCTACTCCACTCCAATCTACCCCACTCCACTAAATCTAATGTAATCAACCCCACTCCACTTTAATCTACCCCACTCCACTCCGATCTACCACGTTCCCAACCTACCACAGTCTACTCCACTCCAGCCCATTCCAACCCACTCCAATGCACCCCAATCCAACCCACTCATTCCAATGTACCCGACTCCACTCCAATCTACCCCACTCCACTCTACTCCACTTCACTCCAATCTACCCCAGCCCAATTTAACCCACTCCATTCTGATTTACCCCACCCCACTCCAAACTCCACTGCACTCTATCCAACTCCTCTCCGCTCTAATCTACCACACTGTACTGCAATCTACCTCACTATTCACAACCTACTCCACTCTAATTTTAATCAATCTACCCTACTCTAATCTACCACAATCAACCCCAATCCAATCTACCCCAGTCTACCCCACTCCACTTCAATCTACCACACTCCCAATCTACCCCACTCCACTCAATCTACCATACTTCACTCTACCACACTCCACTCTACCCAAATCTAACCCACTTCACGTCAATCTACCCCACTCCACTCAAATCTACCCTACTCCACTCCAATCTATACCACTCCACTCCACTCCAATCTACCACACTCCACCCCAATCCAATCTACACCACCTCACTTCACCTCAATCAACCCTACTCCAATCTTCCTCTCCCCAGTCTACCCCACTCCAATATAACCACTTCACTCCAGTCCACTCCAGCCTGCCATACTCCACTCCACCCTACCCCATTCTACTTAATCTACCCCACTCCACCCCTCCTCACTATTCCACCCCACTCTACCCCACTCCCCTGTACCCCACTCCAACCCAATCTACTACAATCTACTCCATGCCACTTCAATCTACCCTACTCCACTCATTCTTCTTCAATCTACCCCACTCCAATCACCACTCTCCCTGTCTACCTCACTCCATTCCAGCCTACCCTACTGCACTCAATCTACCCCACTTCACCCTATCCTACCCCACTACAGTCCACTTCAATCTATCCCACTCCACGCCACTCTTCCCCAATTTATCTCACTCCACTCCAATCTCAACACCACTCCAATCTATCCAATTCCACCCTACCCCACTTCAATCTACCCCACTCCACTCTCCCCAATCTATCCCACTCCAATCTACCCATTTAAATCTGTACAATCTACCCCTCTCCACTCTACCACATTCTACCATGCTCCATTCCACACTACCCAATCTACCCCACTCCGCTTCATTCCAATCCACCACATGCTACCCAAATCTACCCCACTCCAGCCAAATCTAACCAATTCCACCCCAATCCATCCCACTCCAATCTACCCTACCCCACCCCAAACTTCCTTACTCCAAACTATCCCATCCAATCCACCCCATCCCAATCAACCTCACTCCAATGTACCCCACTCCAATCTACTCCACTCCACTGAAATCTTCCCCACACAACTCTATCCTAATCCACTCCAATCTACACTACTCCAATTTATTCCACTCCACTCTCATCTACCCAAATCTACCTCACTCCATGCTACCCTATTCCTGTTTACCCCACACCAATCTATCTCACTCTACTATGATCTACCCCACTTCACTCCAATCTACCCTTCCATAATCCACCCAATCAATCCCACTCCAATCTGCCCCACTCCACCCTAAACTACCCCACTCCACTCCAATCTACTCTCCACTCCTATCTACCTCATTCAAATCTACCCCACTCTGCTTCAGTCTACCCCAATCCACTCTTCCTCAATTTACCCCACTCCACCCCAATCTACCGCAATATATCCCACTCCACTCTACCCTGATCTACCACACTCCAATCTACCCGACTCCACCCCACTCCACTCCAATATAACCTACTACAATACAATCTACTTCACTCCACTCCAATCTACCCAACTCTATCCCAATCTACCCTACCCTACCCCACACCACCCCACTCCAAAATACACAATCTACCCCACACTACTCCAATGTACCCCACTCCCCCAATTTACCCCACTCTACCCCAATCGACCCCACTCCATTCCATTCTACCCAACTATAATCCACCCAATCTACCCTCCTCAACTCTACCCCACTCCACTCCAATATATCCACCTTCACTCCAGTCTGCTCCACTCCAATCCAGCCCAAGGCACTCTTCCCCAGTCTACCACTGTAGTATACTTCTATTTCCCTTATAGGCTCTGGTGCATTGGAATAATATACACTATAGTTTTAGCATAGGACTGAGGTCAGTATGCTCCTATCGAGTACATTAAACTTAAATACTTGTGTGTGCCAGCTAACTCCTAGGTAAATATAAACTTCTTGAATGAACAAGAAGGGATTAGTTTCTGACAACCGCATAAACATGACAACTTTGATTCCCTTGAGAATCGGAACATGTCTCAGAATTGTGGAAACAATAGATAACAGTTTCACTCAGTCAATCGTGCATGCTTAGTTTCTGCAGAGTTGCACAGAAAGAATAGACGGGCGTTTCAATAAAAAGGTTTATTGAACAGTCTTATTTCTCGTGCAAGAGATATGAGCTGTTACGATCGTTAGACAGTATACAAGATATATAATGTACAGCATGAGCAGTAAGAAGAAATTATACTGTAATAGCATTGTCTTTTAGCTATGACCTATATTCATATACATGCACATAAATAATACAGGCTAAAAGTGGATACTCATCTGGTGTTTCTAAATAGTTCTACTCCAGTGTACCTAACCTAAGTGTAGTACAAGGTAAGAAGTAGGTACTGTTGTCTAAAGTATGGTATGCTATAGTTAGTACGCCAAGAGTCCCTCTAAGGTTCTACTCAGCTCCATACCTTAGAATGAGAGAGGTGGGAATCTCTTTCCGGATCTCAAACTCCAACACCCCACGAAGGGAGTCAGAACACTGGAAGCTGGAATATCTGCGAGCAGGGAGGACAGCGTCTGGTCAGTGCATCAGGCGGGGACTCGAATTCCTTCCGAACTTGCCGTGGCGAGCCGCGTCGTGCAAGTATGCAGCCGGTAGGTAGCCATGCAGCCGAGCCGTTGTTTGCAATAGTAAGTGAAGGTATATTTATACCTGGAAGGTGCTTAAGAATGCTAGCATTGGCGTAAAGTCGGGCGGAGGAAGACGTCATGAATGAACCCTTAGGATATAGCGGTTCATGCATATAAATGAGTTCTTGGAGAAATCAATAACCCAAGCATGGAATGTCCCAATGGCTTAAGGGTCTGGTTTCTAAGAACTTGTTGTGACATGGGATAGACGGATGTAGGTCACCATGCCTGTATTTGGTTTGCATGGCCAATGCCTAAATAAGGACTGGGATTCTATGCCTAAATAAGTGCAATGCGAATTGTGCATATATAAGGACATGATTTGGGAAACCTATGTACGGGTATCTAAATCGACACACAACACCCCACTCCAATATATCCCAAGATATCCCTCTCTACCCTACCCCAATTTACCTTTATCTACTTACTCCTATCTGCCCCACTCTAATCTACATCAATCTACTTCACTCTACCCTAGTCCTCGCCAATATAATAATAATAATACTAATAATAATGATAGTAATAATAAAGACATTTATAAAGCACACAGCTACCTTAGCTGAGGTGTCCTTGCTCTAGAGCGGAAAACAACAGAGCAGAGCGAGTGAAGTTCTAATTCCTACGCCTGAACAGCCAGGTCTTCAAAGCCTTTCTGAACTCGAGTTCAGAATTCTGCACATGTAGCTGAAGAGGCGAGTCATTTCATAATTTGGAATCTTCCACCTGAAACGTTCTGCCCCCTAGCCTTGTTTTGGCAAAGTGAGGGATGGTGAGGTGGTGTTTATGGTTGACCTATGGGATTTACCCTGCTGGTGTGGGCAAAGTGGCTTACTCAGATAGTTAGGGCCTCTGCCCTGGTGGGCCCGAAATGCGAACATGAGGGCCTTGAATTCAATTCTCTTGGCAACTGGGAGCCAATTTAGTTGTCTGAGGTGAGGAGAGCTATGCTGGCGAAGTGGAGCCTTACAGACCATTCTTGCAGCAGCGTTCTGCACTATCTGCAGCCTTCTGATCAAGCCACTAGGCAGGTCCAGATTTAGTCTGTTGGCAAAGTCGAGGTGCGAGGGGACCAAGGCATGCACAACAGTTCTACAAGATTCCTCTGGCAGAAAGTCGATGAATTTTAAAAATAGTTTTCATCTTACCAAAGCAGGCCGCAGACACTTGCTGGACATGGGCTGAAAGGGACAGGTATTTGTCCCAACAGACACAAAGGTTCTTAACCGAGTCCTTAGGCAGGAGGAGACCCAAGTTCAGCAGGCCACCACAGGACTGCCGGGGGTGACGCAGCTTGGTTGAAAAATAAGACCGCTGTTTTATCAGCATTGAGAATTAAAAAGTTATTGTTCATCCAAACGGCAGTGCTTTTAAGGCAGTCTCTGAAAGAGTCAAAGACTGATGATGACACATCTTTAAAGGAAAAGATCAGGTGGGTGTCATCCGCGTAGGATATCACCTTGACCCCCGTTTTTGTGATAAGATCCGCCAATGGTTTCAGATAGACGTTAGTAGTGGGCTTAGGGCCGAGTCCTGAGGCACCCCTGAGGCACACCCCCATCTGAGTGGTTTCGTGGCAGAGGTAAAGAGGTGGAAAAAGACTTGTTGGTCTCAGCCGTTGAGGTAGCAAGCGATCCAATCCAGCGCCGTCCCACGGATGCTTATTTGCTCAAGTCTGTCAAGCAGGATGAGGTGTGACACCATGTCAAACGCTGCTGACAAGTCTAGGAGTACCAGCATGGCTGCGGAGCCCCTGTCAACCGCCCAGCGGATGGAATCAGCCACATTAATCACTGCTGATTCAGTGCTGTAGGCAGTGCAGAATCTGGACTGCGAGTGATGCACTGGGTCATTGGTTTCTATAAAGGCAGCCAACTGCTGATGGACCAGTTTCTACAGGAATTTAGCGAAGGCTGGGAGTAGAGGGAAGGGCCTAAAATTACCGGCAACTTCAGGGTCGGCACTGGGCTTCTTCAGGATAGGAAGTAGGTAAGCATGTTTTCAGGCGGAGGGAAAAATCCAAAACCTAAGTGAGCCACTCTGCTAATAAACTATATTGTCGAGCTGGCCAGGGACCTCCCGGTGACTGGGATTCGCATTTCGGAAGTTCCGGGAGCAAAGCATTGACGGGGACCATGGAACATTCGGTGAACACCGGCTGGTTCTGGGCAAGGCCCCTAGAGTCGTCCTCCGCACTGAGGCAGGGAGACGCAGGGAAGGAGGCATAGATCTGTGAATTTTATCCTCAAAAAAGTTCAAAAGTCGATTGCACAGTTCTTGGGAGAGGAATAGCTGGGTGCATAAGAGCCGTGGGGTTAGTAAAGGATTTCACAATCCTAAATACTTCCCTAGAGGAGTTACTAGCACCTGCAATGGGGGTAGCCAGGAAATCTCTTCTTTTGTTGTTGTGTAGTTTGTGATATTCTTTCTGAGCTACTCTGTAAGTAATTTTGGCCTCAAGTGTGTATGACTTTCTCCACTTGCGCTCCAGTTTTTTGCAGTTGCTTTTTTTTAGCTCTGATGTCCTCGGAGAACCAAGGTGTGGAAGGGGTAGCTTTGGAAGAGCTGATGGGTCTCTGTGGAGCGAATTTGTCAAGGGCCTCCGTGACCCAAGCATTCAAGTTCACAATGCTGCCATCAGGGTTATTTGAAAGGGGGGCTGAGAGTCCTTTAGGAGAGGGCCTAAAGACTCCAGAGAGACCCTGCGCTGGTTCCTCCTCATTTCCTTATCCCCCAAATCAATCTACCCCACTCCAATTTAACACACTAATCTACCCAACTCCCTGACTCCAATCTGCCCACTCTAACCTACCCCAATCCACCCCACTCACTTCTACCCTATCTACCTACACCCTACTCTATGCCAATCTATACCACTCTACCCCCATCCTACCCCGTTCCACTATACCCCACTCCAATCTATCCCACCCTCTCCATGCCATTAACTTTTAGCCATGTTGAACAGCAGCCACAATGGTGTGTATAGTGGTTAACAAACATTAGCAAAGCCAATAGCTCTTGCATAGGTGAGACCTATTGACTTTGTCAATGCTTGTTTTATTTATGTAGGTGCTGACCACTGACAGAGTGCACCCACTGAAAACACTGGGGTTAAGGCACCTGCTGAAAAGACCTACATTAAGCAACAAGTTTCAGGGTATATTAGTGCCAAGTTATGTGTGCATCCTTGGGCATATGTTAGAGACATCATTCTACAGGACAGATAATTAATGCTTGTTTCAATCAATCAATTAGGGAATTGTGGAACACGCTACTCACCCATAAGGGTCTCAAGGTGCTGGGGGGGGTGTAGTTCTGAGTCAGCCGAAGAGCCAGGTCTTGAGGCTCTTCCTTGTGCAGAGTAGGGGAGCGTCTGATGTTGATTGGGAGCTCGTTCTAGGTCTTTTCCATGATGTAGGAGAAGGCTCTTCTACCCGCTCTGGCTCTGCGGATGCGTGAGTTTTCGGTGAGGGCAAGGTCGGTGGAGCAGAGGTTTCTCTTGGGTACGTGGAAGGAGACTCTTTCGTTGAGGTATTGGGGTCCGGTGTTGTGGGAGTGGGTCCGAGAACTAGGACTTCTGTCTTCTCTGAGCTGAGCTTCAGGCAGCTGCTGCTCATCCAGGATGCAACGTCTTTCATCCACCCTGGAAGCTAAGTCTGATGGTGTTGGGTTCCTTGGGAGCGAGAGGATGAGTTGGGTGTCAACGGCGTAGGATACTATGCTGAGGGGGGCCATGTAGATGTTGAAGAACGTGGGGCTGAGCGATGATCTTTGGGGTACTCCGCAGTTGATCTCTGTGGGTTCGGAGAGGAAAGACAGGAGTCTGATTCTTTAGGTTCTGCCGGTGAGGAAGGAGCACAGCCAGTCGATGGCGTTTCCCTGTATGCCAGCATCATTGAGTCTGGCGGTGAGAGTGTGGTGGGAGATGGTGTTGAAGGCTGCAGAGAGATCTAGTAGGATGAGGGCTGCTGTGTGGCCTTGGTCGAGGAGAGTGCGGATGTCATCAGTGGCGACGAGGAGGGCGGTCTCGGTGCTGTGTTTGCTGTGGAATCCAGATTGGGAAGGGTCAAAGATGGAGTTCTCCTAGATGAAGTTTGTTAGCTAGATGTTGACAATCTTCTCGGTGACTTTGGCCGTGAAGGGGAGGAGACAGATGGGTTGGTAGTCTTTGAGGCTTGTTGGGTCTGCAGAGAGCTTCTTAGGGAGGGGATTGACTTCTGCACGTCTGGAGTTGTCAGGGAATGTGCTGGACTCGAAAGAGGTGTTGATGGTTTCAGAGCAAAACATGTTGATTACAGATTTATATTTTATATAAACTAAGATCAGTGGGTTAAGGCTTTTGTTGCAGAGATTTTGGTGTTACTTGCTGGTCTTGAGTTGCAATCTTGGTATTATAGCCCAGTGACTCAACCGCTGACATCAAAAAGCCATATGTAGGCTATCCTGTTATAAGTTTAAACCTATAATAACTGATATAACCCTCCCCCCCCAAGGCAAATAGCCCTCAACGGTGTAAACATATAAACACTGAAAAAACACCTGCAAAACTACAAACTAAATGCCATTCAAAGAAAGGGAAGGAGAGTGAGAGAGCCATTTTTATTTCATCCTGAAGGTTCCAATACAGTGTAACTTTGTTATACATGGTGGCAGCAAGAAAGACTGTGCTAACATTATTCTGCTTGAGTTTTGTTGTTTAGGGATGCCACTAAAATATTGTTTCTTCTTCCTTTTGCTTTTTTTTCAGTTTTATGGTTTTTGGTCTAAGGATGCAGGGTTTAGAAGCATCTTATTTAATTATTTTATAAACTGTAGAGAATCAGGAAATATCAAAATCATATTTGATATTTTGGCTACGTTTGAGTCTTTCACTGATTGGTAAAATGGCTAGTCTCATAAGAATCTTTCCCAATATGTACCATAACATTTGCCCACAGAGAATGGGCCCTTTGATACATCAGTCCTTTTTTCTAGCGAGTCATTATTGATAGTAGGTGAACACTGGCTTTAAACATTCAATGCAAGATGTAGTGACAGGTATATGTGAAAATAGTGTTGTCACCAAGCAGCTGGGATAGTAGTGAAAACATGACACCAGACTTTTGGAAAACATGGAATGCATTGTCACTTGGAAATCTGCTGCAAAAAGTTGCTACCAAGTTCAACAAAGATTGGAGTGATACTATTTGTATAAATGGTATGCTAAAATCTTTTTTACAATCTTCAGTGTTATTGAAAAATATCATTGACTTTGTAGTCCATTCTGGTCATCCCAACTGTGTCATTAAGCCAGTGGTTCTCAGTCCTAGAGGCTGTGGATGCTATATTATCCATGTGGCAACCGTTTACAGAATTTTTGTTTAGTGAGGATGCCAAAGGCAAGAAATGTGAGGATCTTTGGTAGCATATCGATAGTACACTTTCCTGCATTCTGAGATTTTTACAGGAAAACATGACTGCTGTAGTGAACATAATCAAAAAAACTAGTCTGAAAACACACTTGTCTACCAAGTGTTCGGCGTAATTGGTGTAGATGTGAAACATCTCCTTGAGAGTAGGCTAGAGAACACTTTTATTGACTTGGCAATGCAACATGTTCCATGGTAGAATGCTTGCCACTTGGTAACTAAAGTAATGCTGAGGAGCACTTCAGGAAATTGTATTTTACAATGCATGGAAAATGGATTGCAATGATGCATAGTAAAGTTCCTTCACCAACCTCACCATTTGAAGCCTAACTGTGATACTTTGCACAAGTTCTAGATCCCTTCCGTAAAGGGAAATTTTCTCCAGACTTAGAAAAGCACTGCTTCATTTTTGACTGCTTCAATATCTCTGGGAGCATATGGACCCAGTTCAACTCATATGCAGCTCCTGTCCGAGAGGATCGCAATCTTCAGGTCCACCAGTATTGGCATGGAAAGCTATGTCAGTGGCCAGAGTTACCAAATTGTGTACTGGCTGTTTTGGCTTTGCCCGTCTCAATTGCCAATGTTGAGAGGGCCTTTTCATAGATAAAAAAGTTTACATGGGAAGGAAAAAGTGAGCCGCTTGACCAAAGACTCACTGAAGAAGTATTGTATGGTGTACTACAATAAGTTTGATTTCTAAAAATAAATGTATTTGGACTTCATATACACTGTAAGTACACTGTCTATATACCATGCACTATCAATGCAGAAAGCAAGCAATTATAAAAGTAAAACATTCAATAAACACTGGAAAAACACTGTTTCTGTTGTTTTTAATGGCGTGAAAATGTGGAACCACTGATAACCACTTTTTTTCAAGGTATTGAAATCACTGGAAAACACGTAAAAACAACCACCAGAATTGACCAAAAATAGAAACTGAAAACAGGAAAGCCTAGCCATATGTAACCATCAGAAGCTGAGAAACTAAAATGTCCAAACTTTGCAAGAGAAGAGAAAGAGTAACTCAAAAACAGATAAGCACAGGGTGGTAAAATGCAAGGGGGCGAGTTTGGAGGAGGTGATTTACAAGCCTATAGAGGTTGCGGCTGAGAAGCAGATACTGGCAAAGTCACCTTATTCAAAGAATAGTACTTCCAGCTGATTTTAAGTATGGGCATCAGGAGTAAACTGCTTCAAAACTTGCTTTGTTATCAAGTTCCCAGTGTAGTCAGTTCATTCATCAATTGCGTTACCATGCCTTTATTGGTTCTCCCTTTCCTCTTTGTGCTTCTTCCATTAGTAACAGGCATTTTGCATCTTGCCATTTCTAATGATGCCTCCTGTGCTCCTGAATTTGGAGAGGGTCTCCTAGTATTTTCTGGGTGTGTCATTTGCCTGTATACTAGAGCTCAGGTTAAGTTGAATACAGAGGGACGTTTTTTAAAATATTTATTTTCTAATTGACCATAATGGATTTTATAAGGTGTAATTTGTTAACTAGAGAATTATTTATGTGAATACTTTTTGGGTTATTTAATAGATGAATTTAGCAATACAGTAAACAATTGTTTTACTTGTTAATTGGTTAATTTGAAGATTGTGTGGAATGTTTGTAATAATTTGGATATTAATTATATCATGCTTACTTTTTCTTTAATAAATAAGATTATGGTTTTAATATATTTTTCAGTAATGTGTATTGCTATTATTGTTATTAATTGTATTTGTTTTTGTGGTTGTTGGAATGTTAGGGTCATGGAATGAGATGAATTTGAAATTTATAATTATAATTTTTTTATTAATTTAATTTTAAATATAATTGTAGGTATAATGTTGTATGTTTATTTCTTGTTTTTCATAATGTATATAAATTACTTAATAATTTTTAAAAATGATAACGTATCTATGGAAATAAATGGTATTTTAATTTATATACATGCAATTTATGTTTCATTGATTTAGGATAGAGACAATTATATCTGAACTTTCTAAAGTAAATTTTCCCTTATGTTGCTTATATTGGAGTGGGATTAGTTGTTGTCACCCCTCCAAAATTGAAAACTTTCTCCACTATTGCCAATGTCGGAGTAAGAATAGTAAATCTAACCCTTTCAAAGTCCAACACTTTCTGTATTGTTGCTCAATTTGGAGTGGGAATAGTGAATTTGACCCCTCTAAAGTCCAACACTTTTCGTAGTGTTGCTCAGTTTGGAGTGGGAATAGTGAATTTGACCCATCTAGTGTATAAAACCTTACCTACTAATGCTTACTTTGGAGTGGGAAAAGTACATCTAAATTATGTTGGAGTGGCAATAGTAAATCTGATCCCTTCGAAATCCTGTTGCTCAGGTTGAAGTGGGAGTAGTGAATTCCTTCCATGCATATTTTTCTTAATCTGATTTTGTGTTTCAATATATATATTTTTTTTTGAGTTAACAATGCAATTTTTATTATTTACTTTATTATTCATTTTCATATTATTTGTTTTTTGTTCTTATTCTATATTTTTTAAGTTTTATAAAATATAGAGTGTGTCAATATAATCAATTTTATTAGCAGTACATTTATTTTTTAATATGTTCATTATATTTTGCAATTATTTTAAGGTCTACATGTTTTATATTGTGTTTGTAAGTTCTATTTTTTACATATCTTGTTCATATCATAAATATATTGTTAATGTCATTATTTTTAAAGTTCATATATATTTTTTTATTTAATGTATTGTATAGTACTCAATGTACTTACCTATATTAAGGGAAAATTTGGTCTGCCATATTTTTGTTATCAATATTTTAGATTTTACATACTAAGTATATGACATTGCCATTTGTGTCCTTGATATTTTTTTGCTGATATTTTTGTCACCAATATATTTGTTAATTATATGTCATTGCCTGGAAGAGGCTGGGCTGAGCCACCTCTCTAGGCTCCAGGTTTCAATATTCCCCTTAGATGAGTGGTAATTTCTCTCTCAGTTGACTTATTTCTACCCTTGACTGGGCAGCAATTGCAAGTATATTTATTTATGGATTGGCCGGTGTATTAACGTGTCCTCCATAACCGATTGCATGGTTCTATCTGAGCACACTTTACCTTCGGAGGCCCATTATTTAACTTTTTATCAATCAAAGCAATCATGGGTAAAAGAAAGATGCTGGGGGTCAAAGATAAAGATAAAACCAATCGAGAGACTAAAAACTAATAGTACTTCCCTGGACTCCTTTCTGGACGGGTGATCTCTAAGGAGAAAGACCTTGCGGAAAGGCATCTTTCCCTCGATTTATGTGAGCATCCGGTAACTCCTGTCACTCCCCCTCGATACTCAGCCACCCTTGGAATCCTTGGACATTGGCAGTGGTTTAGCAGCTGATTCTGAGGACTTGGAATTTTTGTCGATGATAGTGTGTTTATATGACTCAATACTCTCACAAGTTAGTGAAGAAAGGCCACCAGCAAAAACAGGAAAAGACAGCCAAAATGGATCGATATAACAAATAAACAAGCAGCAAAGTGTTCTGAAAAAGATTTCCCAGTTATAGTGCCTCATGAAGCTTCTGGGAGCAATTCTAATGATAATATTAAACCCATCTTGGATCAGCTACTTGAGCTATTCTAGATCATTATTAAGGCCTGCGTGGCTCTCTTGGTGGAGAGGTTGAGGACCATGGAATCTACTATTCAAGAATTCGGTAGGATGCATAACAAAGGGTTAAGGACCACCAACGCTGTGTATTGTGAGACTGCAAATATTACAGTTACCCAAGAAGGGCCTGCGCAGACTTCGCTTGTTGGGTCTATTAAAGTTATACCCCCACAAGCCGAGAGGACTCTCTTCCTCCGACTCACTGATGTCCCAAACTGAGGGAGGCTGCTTATATAGAAAGCAAGAAGATTAGTGTATTACTTCAGAGCATTAACAAGGAGATCCATTAAAATCATATATATCAGAAAAGCCACCCTTAAATCTTCCCCCTGATTGCTGCCCATATGTTGCCATTTTGACATGTGCCATCTTTGTCCCCGTCTGTTGTGGAATCTACTATCCATCTTAAAAATAATGTCTGTTATTGATTAAACCAAAACACCAATTTTCATGCTACAGAATATGATGATATTTTGTTTGTCAGGAGTGTGGGTGGATTGGCTGTTCGGTCAAGAAGTTTAAGGGGGACTGTATTGGTATTAACTGTCAATATCCAAGTTTAGCTTGCTGTCTGATCATCTGTAACAACCGGCAGAGCCACATGTCTAAGAGTATTAATATTCTTTTACAAATACTTTCAACCTAGGGTGGAGCTTGTGCCCCAGCAACCTTTACCAAATACTGTGGTTGCTGATGTTTGATTGCCTCTCGAACATACTAACAGGTTTTCCATCCTTTCGGGCCTAGAGGTTACTGATTGACTATCAATAAATTGCAATACATCTGAGAACAATATGATCACATCTTGTCCTGACTCCAAGATCTTTATCTCTGGACACTGTTAACAGGAAAGACTATCCAATACAATTAGTCTGTTGGAATGTTGCAGGGGGGGGGCAAGATGGCGGTCTGTCCGTAGACCATGAAAGCAGCACCGTGTCTAAGCTCCGCATGAAACTGACCGATTGAAGGATTGCGATAACTTTTTGCTGACTGCTAACTGGGTAGCTTACCGCCATTGAATTGCTCGAGCCGGGAGGAATTTCTATGCTTCTCTTCGAAGTTTACGACCCATGCGAGCGGCTCCAGCCTTCCAGTGTCCCGGGAGCCCTGCTCTGCTTCGCCGCGGTGTCGCGAGCATTCTTTCCGACGCTCCCGGTCTCGGCTGCGGCTTGCTTCTCGCGCTTGGTGCTCCTGGGCGGGGCTCACCTGCGGTCTCCGATCTTGCTGCAGAATCAGCCTCGCTTCGACTTCGCTGATTGTGGAAACATTGTTGCAGCGGACTCCTTTACTGAATGCAACTCTGAACTAGCTATAGCGGGATTTGGTGGAGCGGCTCCCGTGACTCCCGTGATACAAACAATAAAACCGCGGAGAGTGAAGAAAATATCCTACATTGACTCGGGTTTGGCTAAAAATATGCCGCCAAAGACTTCTGCATCTGCCGCCGCAACTAGAGCACGGGTTGCTAAAGCAGACAGGATTCTTCGCAAGGAAGCCGAATGCCAGCAGCATGAACAACTCAAGGAGCTGCTAGATGAAGATGAAGGAACACGTTTACCAACTAGCTCCGGGAAATCCAAGACGCGAAGCCAGCAAGCTATATCAGACCTTACAGCAAGACAAGATCTCCATGCTGCTCGTACTCAACTGGTGGCACGGTTTTGGATCTATTTCTTAAGAAAGGTCTTCTGAGTGGCTCCAAGAAGAAAAATATGACAAAAGAAACTCCAACCTTATCTTCTACCATCACCACCGTGGAAATGGGACAGTCCTCTGAAACCTCACTCCCAGAAACTTGTGCAACTCTTGAACTACAACCTCCCTCAGTGGACATCGAAATTGTAAGTAACACTGAAGAGACAGCTCAGATTCCTCTTTCTGATATATTGGGGATCCCAATTAGTCCAAATCAGGTCTTAGAGCCAGTGCGACATTGTATGTCTTTTTCAGGGGCTGGGGAATATGTTTTGGGAGTTCAAATAGATTCAACCCCACCAGGGACTGCCCAACCCAGCCAACTCTCTCCTATTAGGCTCCATACAACACTTTCTGAACTTTCGATCGCATCCCCTGTACAACAAACTGCCAACTGTGAGGACGCAGATTTACTGGATGGGAGCCAGCCATTATGTCAAATAGCAACAGGGGAAAGTTCTTCTTTAAAGATTCATTTACATGAAGAGAAGGAGAAGGAGCCTAGTGAATTTTACTCTTTCTCTGATGAGAATGGATTAAATGTTCAGGAGGAGTGGTCGGATGAAACTGACTCTCTGGAGGGCTCAGTAGACGTAGAATCTGAGTCTGAACATCCGCTCAGTTCCTTTGGTGAAAGCACAGATGAGCAAGACTCAAATATCAATACAATCAGAGCCAGACCTAAACCCACCACTAGGATATTGGAAAAGGGCTCTAAAGACAATCAGATGGGTCCTAACTTACCTTCACAATCAGCCACAACATTAAATCCCTCAGCAAATCCGGAGGTATCTCAATCAGCTGTAGAGACTATTTTGCAGGCCATAGCGGCTCATAGAGAAGAGACTGCTCAAGATAGTAAGAGATCCCGAGCCGCACTCCGTAAAATGCAAGGAGTGGTTAGAAAACTCTCTAAATCATGTACTCTGATAGGTGAAAGAGTCACTGAGATGGAGGCCAGGGTTGTGACAAACGAGAAGGAAACTATTTTGAATGCTGAGCGTGCCAAACTCCAAGATGCCGAGCTTGTTGATATTAAGTGGAAGCTGGAGGAGTTTGAAAACCGGCAACGTCGGAACAACCTCCGTATTTTAGGCGTCCCGGAGAAACTTGAGGGGGGCGATACCCGAGCATTCGTGGTTAAACTGCTAGAAGAGTCCCTTCCAGTCCTCAAAGATTGGAACTTGAATGCAGAGATTCACCGGATGCCATTTAATATCCCTACGAAACCGGGGGTATATCCCAGAGCTATTTTGGTTTATTTTGGGAATTTTTTGGTACGACAGATTGTTGCCGATAAAGCTAGGCCTGACCACAAAGTACAGTATAATGACTTTTCATATTTTTCTAGACCAGACTTCTGCCACGTTACTGTGGAAAGACGCTGGCGGCTGCGATCTCTGATCAAACCGTTTCAAGATAAAGGCGCACAAGCGTATCTCAATAATCCTGCAAAAGTGAAAAATTGTACATGGCGGCCTTACAAAATTTTTTCTGTCAGAAATTAAAGCAAAGGCTTATCTAGATCAGACTTCTTAAAATCTTCAGATAAGGAATGAAATAGAAACCGTACTTGTTCTCTGTAATATGTAGTAATTGTATGAAAGAAGCCGCTTGTCTGTTATAAATTAACTAATGGCTTAATACATCCTTAGGTGATGCTATATATGTATTGATATTTGCTTTACCACCGGTGCCTATCACTGTTAGCGTATCATTTATATTATGCTCCTATTCCTCTCTCTATGCTTTTCTTTTCGTAATTCTATGATTCAAATACCTTATAAAGCGGCAGCTTAGATACTATGCTGAGTCACAGCATGTAGTCATCACCCAGACTCTGTGTGAGTCTGATTGCCTACTTAATGGGGGGGGCTCAAGGGAAGGGTGGGGGGGTTGTTAAGGGGGGACACGGGAGGGTCACCTAGGGGGGTGAAAACACAAAAGGAAAAAAAAGAACCAGGTTTTTCAGCTAAAGAAACACTTAAAAGGGTACCAAATAGAACAGTAACAGATTTAGATAATTGTTGTATAATAAATTTCTATATACTTGAGGCGATGCTACAACCATTTCCTATAAATAATGGGTAGATTAAGTATCCAAACTTGGAATGTTGGAGGGCTATTAACAGGGGATAAGCGAAGACGCTTGGCTGAGCTGCTTAAATTAAACCCAGTAGATGTACTTTGTCTCCAAGAAACCCATGTGCCATGGATTACAAAATCGTGGTTAAATATGAATGGGTACAAACTATTGCCTGTTTCTACACAATCCTCAAATATAAGGGGGGTTGCAATACTAGCAAAAAACAATCTTGGATCAGGGATACGACACCTTTCAGATCCTCATGGTAGATGGGCTATTGCTAAACTCGCTTGTGGTATAACCATTTGTACTGTACATGGTTCAAACCAAGATGACCCCACAATCTTTGAAGAGTTAGAGATCGAATTAGCCACTTGACAAGGCCCGTTAGTTTTGTGTGGGGATTTTAATATCTCATTAATACCACCATTATTTAATATCTTCTCCAAAACAAAATATCGAGGACGTGAACCCAGAGTATATAAAGCTGTTAGGAGGCTTTATAGTTAATCTTGGTTTAACTGATATGTGGTTACACAACAATTCATATGATCAAGGATTTACCTACTTCTCTCATCCGCATCAAAAACAGGTTCGAATCGATTACATGTTTGCTACTGGAGCGCTTATTCCACATTCAAATATAAAAAGAATTCCAAGAATAATTTCAGACCACAATGCACTAATCCTTGCAGTTACAATCACTCCTCTTCTTACTCAACAACGATCTTGGTCATTTGACAGGAAATTACTGTCCAATACTGAATTTATTTCACACATTAAAACATGGACTGAGGAGTTTTTTAATATAAATCGGTATAGTGCGTCTAGAAATGTAGTTTGGGACTCATACAAATCTGCCTTAAGAGGAGAGATCTCCAGTTTTCAATATGCCGCACGAACCAAAACAAGAAACTATCACGAAGCAAAGCTGTCTGAACTGGCTAAAGCTGAACTTGAACACACCTCCTTGATTGAACAGGGCAAAGAAGATAATAATCAATGGCTTCAGGTTGCGGTTTTAAAAGCTGAACTCAATACTGATCTTAGTAAAAAAGCCGCTCAAACCTATAGAGCCTATAGAAAGAAAGCTTACGAAAGTGGGGAAAAAATAGGTAAACAATTGGCATTACGAACCCGTCAAACAAAATGTTTCTAATAATATTACCACTATAGTAGACGGCGGATGGACTTATGTCCAGCCGACAGATATTATTTTACAATTCCAACGATATTATCAAAACTTATACTCTGAAGAACTGACTAATTCGGAAGAAGATATTGATACCTTCCTGGCTGGCTTTCTTAATAATTCGGCAGCCACCAGTTTATTAGACGACGCGGCTAGAGAAGAACTTGAAGCCGAGATCTCATTTGATGAAGTTGAGGTAGCTTTATCACTTTTATCTTCTGGTAAAGCAGCGGGCCCAGACAAATTGTCAATTGAAATCTATAAAACCCTTAGTTTCCAATTAATCCCCCTACTATTGGATTTATTTTTGGGTGTTCAGTATAATGGTATTCTCCCATGTTCTTGGGATGAGGCTAGTATTATAGTATTTCCTAAGAAAGGAAAATCGCCCGAGCAGTTGACTTCGTATCGCCCAATCTCATTGATAAATTCGGACTCCAAATTATATGCCAAGGTGATGGCTCTCAGACTCAGCGGGATCATTGGGCACCTGGTCTCTCCTTGGCAGCATGGCTTCGTTCCGGGAAAAGGGACCACCGATCATACTCGCCGGGCTATTGCCCTATTTGATGCCATGTCTGTCACGGGGGCCAGATGTCTATGATCCTGCTTGACGCTGAGAAAGCCTTTGATCGTGTTTCATGGAACTTTTTGTGGGTTGCCATGGCACGTCTTAATTTCGGCCCTAAATTTCTTAAATCTATAAAATCCATGTATCATCAACCTAAAGCAAGAATATCATTGTCAGGGTTAGAATCCGGCTTTATTAACATTACAAGAGGTACAAGACAAGGGTGTCCCTGCTCACCTCTACTCTTCGCCCTTTATATTAACCCCCTTATCCTAAAATTGTTAGAAAATAATAACATCAAGCCAATTCTATGTAATCAATACGAAACTAAAGTTTTGGCATACGCTGATGACATCGCGGTATTAACATCTCACCCGATAGAAGCGCTGCATGAAATCGAACAGCTCTCCCTGCAATATGGTAACTACTCGGGTTATTCTTTGAATAGGGGAAAAACCATTGTATTGTGCACCAATAATACTGTATGCTTAGATACAAGAAGAGCCAAAACTGCTACGTATCTTGGAGTGATCATGTCTACTAATACCAAGATTCTAGT
Organism: Lissotriton helveticus; assembly: GCF_964261635.1. Taxonomy (NCBI): domain Eukaryota; kingdom Metazoa; phylum Chordata; class Amphibia; order Caudata; family Salamandridae; genus Lissotriton; species Lissotriton helveticus. The sequence continues at coordinate 711,484,361 of NC_136063.1, forward strand.
TAAAAATTATTTTGATCCACTCATAGATAAGATTAAGACAGATTTGGACAGGGTAAATGGCTTATATCTTTCCATTTTTGGTAGGGTGAACTATTTGAAAATGAATATCTTACCGAGATGCCTAAATCTTTTTCGATCAATCCCTCTAAGTGTAGATCCTAAGATAATTATGTCAATTAACAAGCTCACATCTAAATTTGTTTGGCAACATGGGAAAATCAGACGGTCACTTTCCTATCTATCTATTCCTTTCAATAGAGGTGGGCTTACTGCACCGAATATTATCCTGTATCATTGGGCAGCTTTTTAAAAACATCTAAAACCAATGATTCATGAATCACCGTTTGTTTTTGGAACAACTAACACCACAATCCCTACAATTTATGAACTTATACTTGGCCAAGAAGCCAATGGCCTTTTATTAAGAAAGACTGAAAATATCTATTATACACGATTTAAGGGTGAAATTATTAAAAGCGCCTGGATAATTTGGAATCAGATACTCAAACATATTCAGCTAGGCAAAATAAACCGATACACACCTCTATTCCAATCCACTATTACCTCAGGACTTGATTTTGATTATACGGCTAAGAAATGGCAAAGATTGGGCATAAAAACTGTTAAAGATGTTTGGGTAAATGGCCTACATACTATATTTCAAGATCTAAAAATAAAATTTGGTCTTTCTGAAGGGGACTTTCTCAAATTTGCTCAGCTTCATGCGAAATTAAAAGCAAAAAGGGACTTAATCAGTCTCCAGAAGAATGACCTAATTGAAGCATGTACTACCTCAAAAACTAGGATAGGAACATTTTATGATATTCTTTTAACAAATATTAACGATGATATCGAGAAAACAGAAACTAAATGGGCGGTGAAATTAAATACCCCGATATTGATATAGATAAAGTACTTGATATGAGCAATAATTTGTTTATGGCTAGCAATTTAAGGGCACAATTGTATAAAACAATATATGATCTATATTTTACCCCGGCCAAATTATTCGCGTGGGGTAAAAGGGATACTGATTTATGCCCACACTGCTCACAGGGCCCAGCGACATTAGCTCATATGTTTAGTAGCTGCCCCGAACTTCTTCTCATAAAAAGTATGATTGCTTCATTTTGGGAGAAAATGTTCCACCATAAACTTCCTGAATCTGACACCCTATATGTTTTGGGATACGATAGCACGTTAAACTTAACTAAAACTGAACAAAGATTAATATTTATAGGCACAGCTGTACTGAGATTAATTTTATCTGCTCGCTGGAAGGATGATCTTCCCCCTAGCTTTCAAATGTGGTTAGCTCGCTTTCTTGCTGTCTTTAATTACGAATCTGCAATATTCGCCACTAGGGGATTCAAAACAAAACTTCGCGGTGAAGAACTTTGGCGTCCAATTTCTATTTGGAAAGAAGGTTTATTTCCTAGTGGAATTGGCTGAGATGAATGAGACTTTGTCGAGCTATGTTATTCGCTTTTGTTAATCCCCTTCAACACATTTGTTCTTCTGTTTTTCGGTTTTCCAACTCTTGTACATAATATCTGTTATTGGTATTATCATTATTATTTTACTGATCCCTAATGTATATACTTTATTCAATATTTTTATGTTACATTTTTTGTCTTATGCTGATACTAGTTCTTTAATCAAAATAAAAATTTTTTTAAAAAAAAGGAATGTTGCTGGTTATAAATCTAAGCTGTAGGACCAGGATTGGATTATGTATATTTCCAAATTTGACATAGTGATGATGCAAAAAATCTGGTTATTGGAAGATATTACTTGGGATTGTTTTTAGAGTTATTCTGTTCCTGCTATTACAGAGCACCGTTGGGGAGTTGGTAACAATAATTTGCATTTCAAAGTTTTTTGGGCAATCCAAGTCACTTGTAACCATGAAGGGATAATATTCTTATGGGTTGTTCTTATTAATAAGTAAAAAATGTTTTTATCAATTTTTACAACCCAGTTTATGATATAGGCTGTCAGACTGATATTTTATTTTGCATTTTAACTATCTTACAATCTAAATCGGTTAGTTTATTAAATGGATTTCATGTTATAATAGGAGGGGGTTTTAATGCTAAATTAGGTATTAATACTAATATGCTTGATCCAGTTGCTGTTAGGCATAACACACTGCTTACTCAGGCTGTTGATCACAGGGGTTTGAAACTCCTAAATGCAAAACTTTGGACTACATAATAAAGCTAAAATTGTTGGTGATCAATCCAAACAGACTGCTACTTTTGTGGGAAGGAGCCAAGGTACAAGTAATTGATTATATTTTAATTACTGATGATATGGGGGGGTAAGTGAAAATAAAATAACGATATTTCATCATATGACTGTTGCAAAAGTTTACAATCCAAGGGCCACCCTTTACAATATGACATTGGGATTTGGGGGTTGACCCCTCTGTAGATGTATTTGGATGCCCCTCATTGATTTAAGGTATTCGTAGCACAATATACTCTACATTACTTTAGCAGGCCCCAAACATTTCTAATGGATTCAGCAAAACTAAGTTTTATATTTTTGACTCTGACTAATAAGGAGGTATCCTGGGTCACGGTTTTAATCAACAACCTACCTTTGGTAATTAACTCTTCTGACTTTATGGGAAGGTTTGAGAAACAAACTATACATGTGGGACTGTTATTATTAAGGGAAGGATTCAGAGAAATAATTTTGCGATCCGCCCCTCATCCATGACAGAATGACCCCCGCCATATCAGGCTAAGTCGACCGGGCGGCAAAGGGGCTGAATAACCGCCATCCATATCACAATGCAGGCCGCCATGGAAAGGCATGCGGTTCCAGCAAGTAGGGGCACGTTTCGGGCCCCCGGAGTGTTGAGGGGATGGGAGGATCGATAAGCGAAAGGCAAAAACCACAGTTCATGTAAAAAGGCACCTCCAGGGGGTTCAAACCGGCCCACCGGGTAATGCTTCATACAGGTTGTAAACTGAAACAGAGAGAAAGTTAAACCTATAACCCCATGGATTAACCAAACAGCAGAATCCGATTCCGCAACCGAAAAGGGCAAAGGGTCTATTTTTTCAATGTGCAAAAGAGTGCAAGTGGCATCCTTCATGGACATAAATTGCTGTTTGTCTGTCAAATTAAAAGGAGAAAATAAAGCGGTTGCATTAAAAAAAATCCCATGGCACTTTTCCCATTTGTAATGTTTGCAAAATCCATGCAAATTGCATCACTGAACGCAATTGGTTTTGACCATGATATAACAGAGACACATCTTCTTGCACAATGTCAATAACAGAGGAAACAATATTATCTAATGTATAAATACTGGAAGACAGTTTATTAACGCTGTTGTCGACAAAAGCGAAAACAAATTCCAAGTTTGCCTGGTCTACCTCCCGTAAACGGGATGCTGCTTCTATTTCAGACAGTTTCCAAGTTACATTGTAAGCAGCATATATCCATCTTTTTGTTCTTGGAGCTCTCGTGCCTAAGACAAAATCGGCCAAACTAATCTTATTGGACATCAATAATAAATGTTGTTTAACAGATAAAAGTGTTGAGTGCTGTAACCATTGTTGAAACAATTTACCAACAGAGTAGGTTGTGACAGTATGTATATGAGTACATCTAGGGTTGGGCCTGTCTTGTTGATAACCTAAACTAGAGTTATGAAAACGAAGTTGGCAGGCATTCAAACTAGTTGGCCAAATTAACCAACTTAGGGGATCCATGTCAGATTCATTAAATTAATTGTTTTGCAATAAACACTGTAAATCCTCAATGGTATAATTTGTGTGGGTGCGCCAATCGTTATATTCAGCTAATATTGGAATGGCATTTTCTTAGCAGAGGCCATACCAAAACATGTGGTCTGGTATAATGTATTATTTAAAAACAATATTTGAGTGAGGATGAGGCATGCACGATGCAGGTCTTCGGTCCTTGGAGCCTCGCACCTGCCAGTCTTTAGAACCTCGAATAGATTTTAGATCAATGGTTTCCTTCCAATGCTCATAACCTTTTATGGACAGATCATGGCGGAAGGAAGAAGAATATATTAATTTACTATGTGTTAACATGAGTTTCTGCGAAGAGGGGCTATTTAATTTAAAATAGAAAGATTCAGCATTAGATTTATCAGAATTTGTAAAGTATGTAAACTTTTTCTTTAGAGTTTTCGAACTGCCTTTCAATGGCGTAGGGCAGTGCTCCCACTGAGTGTAATTTACGACAGGACGTAATGTACTAGTCTTGTGTATGAAATGATGCCCATAATGTTGATAATAGAAAAGGTCAGCATAATTAGCAGAATTCATATACAAGTCTTCAGCATTAAAAGCAGTATAATATTTCAAATCTGAAAACAAAGCTTGAATCGCATGCACATCCCAATCATCAGAACAAATGTCTTGTGTAACCACATCACCCATAGAAAAATTTACGGTACGTTAATCAGCTCTGTCGGACCGTGAATTAGGAAATCCACTTTATCCCAAACGATACCAGCCGAAACTGTGAACGCTGAAATGTTAACAAGAGTCTGGTCATGCTTCATGATGTGTAAAGATGAATGGGCGGCCAGAATACCAGCGACAAAGTTCGCAGCAGAGCATTCAGGCAAGTAGTGACCATTGATGAAAAGAAAAAAACAGTAAAAAAAACAATGGACATAAAAAGAAAAATCAATATTATGTTCAACCAGATGTAAGTCCACAGAGGGACCAAACAAGTCTGTTTAAACAAGGTTATTGGACACGAAACAGAAGGTGTCACACTATTCAGAATTGGCCAGATGTTGCAACTTGCCATTGTCCATTGAGGTGTATCTATTGTCTTTGCGACCTGGAAGAGGAGGTAAAATAACTGTCCGAGTACCCTTCAGGCCAAGCACGGGAACCGGGCACGATAAGACGGACCAAATTCTTTTTTGTTCTCCACCTTTTCTTGGACCAGATCTCCAACTTTAGGAGGCCAGCCGACCACCGGATTCTGGAGTGCTGCGTCAGTTGCCGACAAGAAATGTTCAGTAGCAAGGCTGGCACGGGTCTCTTGTAGATTCTGTAACATAGCAGAATGATTATCTATGTCAACGTCTAGACCATTAAGAACTGGCACAATCATTTTGATGCCAAAGAGCATTTCGTATGGGGTCCGCCCACCCAGAGGTCTTCTAGGGATATTAATAAGTGCACGTTGGACGCCACACAAATGGGCTAACCAGTTCCGGCCAGTAAATAAGACTCGAGCTGTCAAAGATTGCTTTAAGTCACAGTTCATTCGCTCCATAATTAAGTTGCCCTCAGGCCTGTATGGAGACAAAAATTGCACCAGCACCGCCAAAGACCGCATAGCATCCTTGTATGCCTTAGAGGTGAACGCTGGATCTTGGTCAGAATGAAAAGTGCCACAGGCAAAAATCCCTACAAAGACACGCAAATCCCTGATGACAGAGCATCAACACTGCATTGTGGCCATACCCAAAGAAATCTGGAGCAAGAATTGACTGCAACTAGGGGGAAGATGGCGGCCGAGTAGGAAGCTCGGTCGGAGAGCTCCCGGCGCACCCGTGATTTACCGCAGCAGCGGTTGGAAAAAAGCTCAAACAAACATGCAGCAGTGAAAGTGGATGCACGGATGATGTGCGGAGTACATTGCGGTGCATGATAGACGGAGCCTCCTACCTGTGAGTTGTGAGTTGTGCCGGGTATGGTGGTTTTTCTGGGACTTCCCTCTCTCTCTCTGAACTGCGGCGAGAAGGGTGAGGCTTGTCTCACTCGTGGTGCTTTGGAGGCGGACGCCGCATTTTTTGATCGGGTTCTGGACCCGGACCTGGGAGATGTCGTCGGAGCAGACGGGAGCCGCAGAGTGAGCCGCGGAGCGCATGAGGCGGTGAAGGGCTCCGGAGATCGCTTCGTGGAGGAGACAGGTACAGAGAAGTGGAGCGCTGCAAGGGGAGCGAGGTCGCGCTGCCGCCGTGCCTCCGGAAGACTGAGATTTCAGTTCCGGGGCACGAGCAACAGAATCAGAGTCAGGGAACAGAGGCAGCAGTATGAAAGTGGCAGCAAGGGACAGAGAGACACAGTAAAAATCACGACGGGGCATAAGAGTGAATACAGATGCAAAAGACTACAATAGGGCAGGACTGGGAAGATCAAAGCGTGAACACGAGGGGATAGAAACAAACAGTCTTTCCAGCCTTCCCAGAGCAGAGAGTGTTTGGGTAGTGGAAAACCTGCATGGTAAAGCTTATCAATTAAACACATGTTACAACACAGGTTATAACTTCAACAGTGTTAATAGTCAGCTTTGTCAACATTTCCTGCTCTGTCAGACATACAAACATTTTCAACCTTGCCAACCTTGCCAGGTTTCAAAAATAAACATTAAAGAGAAAAACTCTACAAACAATCAGCATATGAGTAAAATCACAGAACCAATACAGGAGGAAACAGAGGAAAAAACGCCTCGAGATTCAAAAAATCTTCCAAAGAACCAAGCCAAATCCAAACTCGAACTCGAAGTAGAACCTCTGCAATCAGAAGGTCAGCCTAGCACAGCGAAATCCTTCTACAGTTTGCGGAATAGAAAGTTTTTGAGTCAGGAGCAGTTTCCGAAAGGCATTACTCCAAGAGTGAGCAGAAAAAAACAAAAAACCTCACTCAGAGGCCACCTAAAGAATAATTTAGAGAAAGAAGAAAACAACTTGGAGTCAATCCAGAAATCTAAAGTAAAAATAAAAGTTACTCCCTCTCTCAGGTCTTATTTTAAAATTCAACAGCAAGATTTGAACTCGGATTCTTTTAGCACCTTAGAAGCACAAAGAACATCGGAAGCTTTGGGCAAAGAGAAAGAGGATATAATAACCATACTTGCAACCAAAACACCAGACAACCATTTATCAAGAAAAGAGAAACAGCGAGCAGTCCCTATCCGAGCTGGAAAAACGAGCGCAGGCAGCGCTAAGAAAGGGAGAAAACCTCGAACTAAGAAAAAGAGCTTGGTAGAAAATATGAGTTTGGAAGAAATTTGGAAAACTAAAGAGAGCAGTTCAGAAGGGAGAAGAGAAGAGAGAACAGGAGTTCATATGGCGGAAGGAGGCCCTGTTTCTTCTGCGGCAGTAACAAGTATAACTGCAAATATAACCGAAGAGGTCGAAGATAAGGAAGATGACGATTCAAGGTCTGTAGAATTCAACAAGGATATAACAAAAACTCATACAGACGAACTTCTTGAAAAAATATGGGTAGAAATGAAAGAGAAGTTCTCCATCTCCGAATCGAAACAAAATAAAATACAGGAGGTTTGCGAGAAATTGGACAGCAAGTTGAACGCACTAGGTGACAGAGTAACAGCTGTAGAAAATGAAGTTGCCAGTTTGGACAAAAGGGTGGAGAAAAACAGGAAGGAAATAAACTCTTTGAGATTGGAAAATAAAACCATGAATGAAAAGCTGGAATCCTTAGAAAACCAAGCGAGAAAAAATAACATAAGAATCTTAAATGTCCCGGAGAATCAAGAAGGCAAGGATGTTAAAGCATTTGTAGTAGCACTTTTGATGGAGCATTTCCCATGGGCAGATAAAGGAACTCTAGATGAGGATATACAGAGAGTGCACAGAGATCCTTATGGAAAAAGCAAAGAAAGGAAAACCCCTAGAAAGATCTTAGTTAATTTCAAAACATTTATGCTGAAGGATAGGATCTTGGGAGAGGCATTGAAAAAAGGGACGTACAACAAGGATAGTTGGAGTTTTAGAATAAGGTCAGACATGTCAAAAGCCTCTCAGACCAGACAATGGGAATTGGGAAATCTAATATCTGAACTGCAGAAACTAGGTGCCACGGTGCAAATGAAATTTCCTCCCTCACTACGGATTATGTGGAGAAATAAAATGCGCAATTTAAGAGAGCCGGAAGAGGTGAAAAACCTGATAGAGCAAATCAGAACTCAAATGCGTGAAGAAGAACCTCTGAGTTAATTGTTCATAAACAAATCGTATAGATTACTAGATAAACCTGTAACTTATATCATCCCGTATAAATTTCTGAAATACAAAAAAAAAAAAAAAAAAAAAAAGATATATATATATATATATATAACGAGAGTAGAGGAGAAACAGATTTAATCTACACTTAAGGATAAAAACATAGAAATAACATGGAAATAATATGAAGGAGCTTTAAACCAACTAATTTCATTCTTTTAACTGTACATAGATAAAAATCACGGGGATGGGATCGGGAAGCCAAAAGGGTTATGAAGATAACCGAAGGAGAAGAAGATGGAGGCTTCCCCGGGGAGGGTGACTTTAAAGCACGACTTAGAAAGTATAAAACTACACAAAAAAGGGTGGGGAGCAAAATAGGGAAAAAAAACCAAAAAAATCCTCATCTGCGAATATTCAGAATACTAAAACAACTGCGAGTGAAACATAAATCTCAACAATTGAACAGAATAAATGGGGAGTGCATGTAGAGATGTAAAAATCCTTTCCTGGAATGTGAATGGGCTGAGAACAAAAAGCAGAAGGAATAAAATCCTAGAGTATATAAGGACTGGGAAAAGCGAGATAATAATATTACAAGAAACGCACCTGCTAAAAGAAGAATGGGATCAAATAATTAAGAACTTATGGTGGGTAGACACCTTAATATGCACAACACAACAATGTAATATTAAAGGAATAGCGATAATCTTTAAAAAGTCCTTAAAAGCTACTATAACCGGATCAGAAGTAGATAGTAAAGGAAGATGGGCCACAGCTAATGTTAGAATAGGAAATTCTCCCATTACTATTGCAGGGTATTATGGTCCGAACTTGGATGACCCTGATCCACTGCGAAAATTGTACTCACAACTATTACTAACCACCTCTCCCATAATATTGGGAGGCGATTTTAACCTAGTAATGGACCTGAAACTTGACAGATCACCACCGAGTAGACATACTAATTTAAAGAAGATGAGACAATGGATTATGACTTATAAAAGGGATCTCAATCTGGTAGACATTTGGAAAAACAAGGGAGAAAAATCACACCCGTTTACTCTACACAACAAAAAACTGGGACAGAAATCAAGGATAGACTTCTTCTTGGTTAGTAATGGGCTATCTAAGAAAGTGAAAAGAGTATCTCACCTACCAGCTCACCTCTCAGACCACTCAGCAGTACAACTAGAATTACAAATCATAGAAAACATAACGGAAAGGAGATTCACAGTTGAAAGAGCTTTGCTGGAAGACGAAGAAATTATAAAGGAGCTGGAAACTGAGACAAACATCTTCTTTGAGTTAAATGCGTCAGGTACCACAGAACAAATAACCTGGGATACTTATAAAGCCGTTATAAGGGGTAAACTTTTGAGCTTAGGGGCACACAAAAACAAACAAGTGAAACGCGAGATCTTAGATCTGGAATCTGAGATTAGCTACTTAGACATCGCTATATTTTCAGAACAAGAGGAGGAAAAGAGACAAGAACTTCTCAGTAAAAGACAGACACAAAAAGATAAAATTGATCAAATCTTGGAAGAGAGGTTACAGAAAAAATGGGACTCGAGTAAACTGGCGAAACATGAGTTTGGTGAAGGCTGCGGAAAATGGCTGGCATGGAAGCTTAAATCAGATCTAGCTAAAAATAAAGTGGAAAGTATTATCCCAGATGACCAAACAACTTCAACCTCTGATGAAAACACTATCAAGCAGGAATTCTGGAAATTTTTTAAAGATCTATACACGGAAGATATAAATCCCTCGGATGAAATGATTAATTCTTACTTGCAAGATGCAGCACTTCTAAAACTTGAAGAGAATGAAAGAGAGGCTCTGGATAAAGAAGTTCAAGAAGAAGAAGTGGCAGATGCCATCAAAAGTCTGAAAAAGGGAAAAGCCGCAGGGCCGGATGCCTTACCAAACGAACTGCATATGAAATTGAAAAACTCTTTACTCCCTCATATAACTAAACGAATTAATCGAATTTTAACACAACAGAAAACCATACCAGACTCCTGGAATGATGCCATAATCTCAATTATTTTGAAACCCGGCAAAAACCCTCTCAAATGTGAGTCATACCGTCCAATATCATTATTAAACACGGACTATAAAATATTTACCAAAATAATGGCAGCTCGACTAGGGAGAGTATTATCAAAATTACTACATCAAGATCAAAAAGGTTTCATTAAAGGAAGATATCTACATGAAGTAACACAAGAGCTCTTAACCGCAATAGATATCGCAACAAGTGAGAAAACTCCTCTTACCATACTTGCTGTTGATGCCGCAAAGGCTTTTGACAGGGTCAACTGGGCCTTCCTTGAGAAGGTTATGGTCAAGAACAATTTCGGACCTCACTTCATCAGTATGGTGAACCAGATATATAAAGATCCAAGATCAAAGGTCCTAATTAATGGTAGCTTAACAGAAAATATAAAGATAACCAGAGGAACGAGACAGGGTTGTCCACTCTCGCCTTTACTATTCAATTTATATATCGAACCACTGGCAAATAAGCTAAGAAACAACAATAAAATTACCCCATTCAAACATGGCACATGGGAGAAAAAAATCCCTCTTTATGCGGACGACTTAATGATTTTTACAGAGGATTATCCAAAAGCCAAGGCAAGTATCGAGAAAACTTTAAAAACATTCGGAAAAATCTCAGGATACCTGGTGAATCAGACGAAGACAGAGGTCATGACATGGAACACGACCTTTCAAAGCAATTTTATAAAAAACGGAATAAGGTACTTAGGAATCTTAATAAATCATGATATAGCGAAGATTGCAAACAGAAACTTAAATAAAGTTGCCGGAGAGGTAAGGAAATTACTTGAGACATGGACCTCTTTACCGTTGAGTTTGATTGGGAGATCGAATATAATCAAGATGACTGTCTTACCAAAGTTCACCTTCTTATTTAACGCGATACCGATGGAATTTGGAAAGACTGAACTAGCTCGAGTACAGAGAAGCATAGCGAGCTTTATATGGGCAGCAAAAGGATCAAGGATTGCATGGAAAAAGATCAGGAGGAGCAAGAAAGATGGTGGGTTGGCCAGCCCAGACTTGGTGGAGTACTGCAGAGCTTTTCAATTTAAAAATATTAAAGTATTACTAAAAAGCCATGAATACTACCCTGCCTATTTTAAAGTAATCACAAAATCAGAGGATCATGCGTTGTTCAAGTTCGGACACCCCAAATACTTCAAAAAAATAAAGCTCAAGATATTAAGGGATGCTGCAAGGATGTGGACACAAATTAGAGGCATTCTGCAAATATCGCACTATAGCAAATGGGCTCCTATCTGGGAATCTCCAGGAACCCCAGAATGCTTAAAAGACACTCTTGCACTGGCATTAAAAAGAGCAGACATCAAATATTGGGGTCAAATACTAAATGGACCAAACTTAAAAACATGGTCAGAACTGCAAGAAATGACTAACAATACTCTATCTAAATTTAAATATTATCAGATGCTAAGCTGGTCTAGAACATTGCCCAATATAAACGGTAATGAAAAACTGGAAGATGACATGATCAAAACAATGCGATTACCAAAAGAAGTAGCAAAGTGGTACTGGGCTCTGATAACGCCCAATGATGTCAACGTCAACATGGAAACCCAAATATGGGGGAAAGACATTGCAATTTTGGATTTGGACCTTATTTGGGAAAAATCAGTAGATAAATGCTGGTCCAACCTGAAATCCGCGGCTCTGAAGAGAAATCATTTTTATACAATCCATAGGGCGTACTGGACACCAAAAAAACTCTCGAAATTTAAAAATGCTGGAATAAAAAAATGCCCGAAATGTGGAGAGGAAAAATCAGACGACATCCACATGTTTAAAAACTGCCCTCAATTGAAAGAGTTTTGGGATCAAGTCGGTAAGACCCTGAGCATTATCCTGTCCAAACAACTAACTGTGAGTATTACTCTTATTCTTTTTGGGATATTAGACTCAGGTAATGAAGGGGGGCTTACTAAGGAACAGGAGAATCTCCTTTTTGTGTTAATAGTTCTTGCAAGGAGAGAGATTTGTATCAAGTGGATAGGACCCTCTTGCCCAACTCACGCAGAATGGCTAAACTCGGCAATAAGAATCAACAAACTTGATAAGTTTAGAAATGTAAGCAAAAGATTTAAGTTTTGGGATAGTTTTGAAACCTTCTTAAACCTCAATTAAATATCAAACTTAAGTCCTATGATTAATGCGATATATCTTCTGGTGGACAAGTATGGTACTTGTCAAGGTGGCTACCCCCCCCTCGATCAAAGCCAGAAGATTGATATGTAACGAGTAAAGGAAACTCCTCAAACAAACAAGAGGTCAATACTCCCCAGCCAAGAGAGATCAAGGGGCAGTGCCGGAAAAGAGCAAAGAGGCAGACACCTGACACTCTGTAATCATACAGTAATCGCAAGATGAGGACATTTAAAGAAAAAAAAGAAAAAAAAAAAAAAAACAAGAATTGACTGCAACTAAAATATATTTATATGCAGTATCTGCAATGCTCAGCGGTCTCTGTGGTGGACGTGTTACTACAGAAGGCCTAATTTGTTGACAGATGTCACAAGAAAGCACATAATTGCAGGTCAGTTTATATAAACCACGCCACCAGTACAGTTGCTGTAAAATAGAAACAGTTGCAGATACTCCAGCATGTGCCGAAGCCATGCCTTTGTGTGCGGTTTTGATTAAAGTGTATCTGCGGTCAGCGTTGGGAATCAGCCGATCTCCAACGTCTGGTATTCTAGCAAAAGGAACTTGCTCGGGAGTTAACTGATAATATTATTTCAAGGGGAAACCCTGCGGGTAATTAAGGCCTTCCTTTGTTGCAGCTATCACTGCCAAAATGTCATTATCAATCTTCGTCATGGATCTAGTAACGGCTGCTACAGAACACGTGGCTACTGCAGATTTGGCTCCTTCATCAGCCAAAATATTCCCAACAGCGTGTGCCCCGACACCCTGATGGCCAAGAGTATGTATAACATGTGTGAGTGGCAAACGTTTTTTAAGCTCTGCCACTGGAGCCCAAAGTGTTTTATGCTTGATTGTGCTGCCTTTAGCATCTCGATAATCATTTTGAGACCAGAAGAATAAGTTGTCATTGAAAGACTGAACACAGTAATAAGAATCACAGACAATAACAGTCAAAACTTTTGGATCAGCAAACTCGAGAGCAAGAACTAAGGCACACAGCTCAGCCAATTGTGCAGTATAGTCTCCCAGCTCCTGTGTGTGCACTATGGAAGATTTGAATTCTCCTTTCACCATTGTACCTGTAACTATAGCACATGCTGCTGAGTAAGCATGTTTAGAAGCCGTGGCCGGGTGATCCAAACCATCGGTGTAGATAATACACTCGTAGTCTTCCGAAGGCAGTAAAGACAAAGGAGGTGGATAACGATATTCATACTGCATAAACTCCTGTGTTTGAAGAGAGGCATCAAAGATAAAAGTGACATCCAGGGACATCAAAGAAGTAGCCCATTGGATCCAACGGGGATGTAGAGCTTTTGAGTTTGGCACACTTGCCTTCGTAACTGTTTTTAAGGCAGGGTAAGGTGTAATCACCAGAATGTGTTTTCCCTGTGCAGGGCTCATTCCTTCAGGACCACCATTTACACAGCTGTCAAAACTTTCTCGACCGTTGAAAACCTCATTTCGGCTGAAGTGTATAAATGTGATTTGTATATGATTGGTACTGTGTCTCCGTCATTGTATGTCAAGTAGATGAACCCCACTGCGCCCGGTACGATTCGTATCACCAGGTTAGTGTGGGTATCACGTGTCAACAAGTATTTGGATGTAAGCAAGTCAGATTGCAAAGAAAGTAAAATAGCTGATTGTTCCAGTAACCAGCTGGCTTTTGAAAAACTAGGTTGTATCAGAGCATAAAGTGGCTTGATGCGCCGGGCATATTCGGGAATATAAGAACGCCTGAAATTTTTAAATCCCAGCAAGGACTGAAGTTTTTTCAGGGTGGTTGGAGATTGCAACCGTGCGCGTTTCTCCAAAACATGAGAAGCCAAGCCTCGACCTTCATTGTTGAGCTCATAGCCCAAGAAGAGCACTGCATAACAAGTGATGTGAGCCTTGGCTAAATTAAACTTGTAACTGTAGTCTGCAAAGTGCAGAATTATGCAGTCTACTCTGCACAGATGCGCCCATAATTTGTCGTCTGTGAGATAGATATCATCAACATATGAATATGCATCTGGGTCAACGCTGCCTAACAAAGAGACAACACGTGCAGCAAATACTCCGGGGCTCTTTTGTAGCCCATTGGCAAACGCCAGTATTTTTTCTGTATTCCATCAGTTGTGAATGCGGTCCATTGACTGCATTCAGGGGACAGATTGTGGCTGTAAAAACCATTGGAAATATCAAATGTCGTTTTATATTTTTTACGAACTATGCTGTCCACTAAGGCAGAACTATGGGTATTCTGTACTGCAATGGTCTGGCAATGGGAGTTCAAATGATTGTAATCAAAAACTATGCGGTAGGAACCATCGGGTTTGGATACAGTAAAGAGCGGATTATTAAGTGGCGATATACATGTTTCAATAACTCCTTAATGTTCCAACTGAGTGAGAATATCAGCGACAGGACCTTTTGTTTCCCGTCGAATGGGATATTGGGGCTGTGGTTGAGGCATCGATTGTAAGGGAATCTCATGTGGCGGTAAGTCTTTACCCCAGCCAACTTGATTATGGTACACAGCCGGCGCCAGGGCCAAAGCCCACTCAGCTGCAAAAGCCTCAGCATGCCTCTTGGGATCATAATGAGAAAAAGTAGGAAGTACCATGTCCTCTCCGCGAGCCGCGGCCAGAACAAAAGGTGGGGGCCAGTCTGCCTCCGCCAGCAAAATGTCATAGGAAGCGGTCAGATTCTCCCAAAGGATCCCAGTGATTACACGCTAAATGTCACCCACTATATGAAGAACTATTTCGTACAAGTGATCCGGGGGGCCATCCGGGTGTCAGCTGTCTCAACAGTAATGAATGTTTCAGTTGCTGTCACCTCCAGACAAGGACGCACTGTCTCCCGCAATATTGTAACTTCCACTGCGCTGTTTAGCAGGGTTGCTGCCAAAGTCCAATCCAGTAGTCGTGTTCTCACTGTCTAAGGCATATCTAGCTGTTAAAGCGGCAACTTTTTTATTTTGAAAAGGGGCACGGAAACGTGGTTGCTCTTTCTGCTTCCCCTTGGAGTCAAATTGATGAGGTTGTTGTCCCCTTGCAACCTGTTGACTCTTGCCACGATCCTAGCGATCCCTCCACCAGCTTGTGAGCCGGATGTGTCCTGTGAAGAACGGGGAGAACGCTGATCAGGAGTCTTAATTTTCATGCGTTTGCGCAAGTCATAAGTACGCTCAGAAGATTCATGGGTTGGGAAACTAGCACGCGAACCCTGTTTCTGTTGTTGTTGTTGCCCCATTTTTTTGTTTCTCCAGTTCTTTTGAGAAAAGACTGGGCATCCATATGTGTCAGATGGCATTTTAGGCTGTGATTGAGCCTGTGTTTGCGATTGAGTAAAAGGTTTGTTCCCCAAAACTATTGCAGCCAATGGTTTTATAAGCCTTAGTAATAATTTTTGGTAATTCGTGTGGTTTGTCCATCTCAGGGACTGCTGCAAAGCCGTTAGCGACTTGAAAGATCATAGCATCGCCCTTGACATTGACAAGGATCATATCAGCCACCACGTCGAACACTCCCACCAGACGCATCTCTAATTCCACAGCCGCATCAGCGTCGTGTTCATCCTGAACACGCTTTGTCATGGAGGGGAGGACACTCATAGATGGTGTGCCGAAACACTTCGAATAACATCTGCGAACACCTTTCCCCAGGTGTTACAATCAGCTAACTCGGGAAGCAAATCTTGAGGCAAACTAATGGTTAAAATGTGGTGGTTTTCTACAGGAGAGGTGTTAGGAAAAACAGCTTCTAGCTGTCCAAACTTCTCAGCAAGCCAATAAGGCAGTTCATGCTTATTAGTCAGACGCTTGCCCTTCACCGAATTAACCATAACAGGGCTGATAGTTACTCCTCCAGCCCCCGCAGGTTGTGGTGCAACTCCAGGTGGAGCCATCTGGAAAGCACGTGACACAAACTGTATTACTGCCCCGTGTATACAAATTAAAGAAGTATGCAACACCCGCAGTTCGTCCAGCGTAGCAGCTGTCAACCCATGCGTGTGTGCTGCATACCCAGCTAACACCGACCTTGTGGCCCCTTCGATTGACAAAGGGCCTAAACGGACCGGCGTATACGAGTGAGGAAGGGTGCCATTAAACCAAATACAGTGTTGCAAGCTGTAAGCAGAACCTCAAGGGCCCTATAGTGTTGATACGTTACCGGAACAGCTGTTGGGGTGTAATCATGAAACAAATTGTCATCTGCATTCACTGCCGTAAATGTGACCCAAGAGTAAAAGACTTCAAACGGATCGGCAGGATCCGCTCCTACTACAAAAATCTAAGACACCCCTTCATCAAGGCCACCATAATTTCTCAAGAATTCCCTGAGCGGGGCACAATTGTGTGCGGTAATGTCATGTCCCATTATGAAAGTAGGATGAACAACTTACTAACAGGAAGCACAAGAGCAAATAAGAAAGTAACCTTTTTTATATAACATCAAGCTTGAAAGAACCTATAAAAACATCAATATAGGAGGTTGTCCCATCACAGCCACCTCCGGAGGCAGAAGTAAGGGTATTGTGGACAAGCACAAGCACTACTCAATTGTCTCGCAGATAAGAACCAGACCAAATGTTGATGGCACAATTGTGTAGGGATTCTGCACATATACAGAACTATGCACAGGAAAACAGGAGCTCCGTGAATAGGTGGTGTACCGACCTACCACATCCGTACCCAAACTCCCAAACCGACTAGCTATAGTGTCTCATTCGTTCTCCATCTACAGCGGAGCTACCAATGATAGACAACCCACAACACGCACTCTATCTTGGGAAATTGCAGAAGCCAGACACTCTTTCGCTTAGCCACTCATACTTGTCCACAAGAGTAATCAGAGACGCAGTATGGACCTATTATCCTTACTACACCCTGCAGCTGGATATCCGGAATAAGAAAACTTCAGGCTCTGTTTCAAATATTGTTTTAGTGGGAAACATGGACTAAGTGGGACTAAGTAAGTTAAATTTAGAAGTGCGCTATTTGTGAACAAGCAAATAGTGTTAATATGAAACTGATGGGTCTTTTGCAACCTAAGTCCGAGATATTTATGGGTTTTAAAATTGAGCTCCCTTAATTACAAGATTGTACTGTAATATGGGTAGTGATTAGTTATTTTTCAGAAATGGTTTATTTAATTCCCCTCTCGAAGTTACCCACTTGAACCCGTTATCAGTCTTTAAAGGAAATATAGTACATGGACTACCCAAAATTATCTTCTCAGCCATGAGTTCTCAATCTATCTCAAAGTTCTGGAATACACTGTTGAACCCATTAGGTATAAATATTTATAAATTATCCATCTTTCCCCAACAGACAGATGGTCAGATGGAGTGTCTTATCTGGCTAGTGATAAATATCTCTACTGTATCATCAATATGACTGAGTTTGTTGGATTCTGTTAGTGGATATTGCTTTCAATATTTTATTCCCTGATATTTCAATCACCCCAATATTTACCTACGGCAGCTTGGCTCCTGCACCCTTGATCTAGCGATAAGAGTCACCACCCATTTTACTTTAGACCAACAAAATCAGTTTAGCGGAGAATATAATGACTGGTGCGACCACTCAATAACTGAGTTTTAGATGAATAAAAGGTTAAAGGGTTTTATTACAACATCTCAAAATCGGCAATGCAGAAACATGCAAACTACAATGCCATGAAGGCTCAGAGACAGAATACATAGTCAGAAATCAGAATTGTTTTAAGCCAATAAGCAGCAAAAATCATAATTGTAACAGATAACATCCCCAAAGGGAAAAGGAAAGGCTCTTAATATAACATCAATATAGAATCATACAGAAACCAACAGCATTTCTAGTAGGAAAGGAAAAGTCTCTCTCTAAGTGGGCAGTGTTCAATGAAGAAAACAGAAAGGCTCTAAATAGTCAGGCAGAGTCCTCAGAGGAATAGGGAAGTCATCTGGCTCACCCCCAAATCCAGCGTTTTTTATACACCTTTTATGCATAAGTAATAAGCAGAATCTGCAAATTCAGCATGGAATGACTAGCAAAAACATATATTGGACAAATCAGAATCATGATTGTCTTCAAAATTATTATAACACCAACCCATTTCTAAGCTAGAGGAAATCATCCATTAGCTTCCAATGCAACAGCAGTTCAGAAATGTACAACACAATAGAAACATTCTCAAGCATATACTCATAAACTACTGTGCTAGCAAGCCTGCATCGGAACTTCCAGTGGAAGTGTCATTCGGAAAGTCACATTAGGAACACAATGGAAAAGTTTCATTCACAAAACATGTTCTCAAATGAAAATAACCAATTGCATCACAGTGTCCTGTGCTCCGAAAAACTGTGGGGAGAGAAGACTCACAGGGGACATAGATTGGGAGGAGTGATAAGCAGGAGCAAGATTAACAAAACACCAGAAACAGCCTCCATTTTAATAAAATGGTGTCTCTGTGAAAATGTGGCAAAACTAAACTTTGTTAATAAACACACTTCTAAACCTCTTCATACAGTTGTTTTGAATGCAACCTTATCAATTCATCGGTCACCGCTATGTTCATTAGGAAAATCATTAGTATTCACAAATTATTTGTCACTCAAATTGGACAGTTAGAAAAAGTTTGAACAACCTAACAAGGTGTTTTCCTACCAACCGGTTACAACAGGTAGAGGTGGGAAATTTTGCTGGGGATGGGTACTGTCAGGAGACGAGTAACTAGAATATCCAACTTCTGCAAGAGGAGAGAAAAAGCAGTCCAAAAAACAGATAAGGGCATGCAGGCAAAATAGAAAGGGGGCGAGTTCGGAGAAGGTGAAAGAGAGGCTTCTGGAGCCTGAGAAACAGACACTGGCAAGGTTGCTTGAAACACAAAAAATTCAGGGACCACCTCTAGACCACAGTTGAGGGAGGGTACTTCTAAGTAGTGTCAGTGCCTTGCAGCTTGTTGTGCTGTAAGGTTCCCGCTCCACTCAGTTCGTTCAACACTTGCCTTCCAGGACCTTTAATGTTTTTATCCTTTTCACTTCGTGTTTCCTCTTCTGTAGGATTCCTTTTTCCTGGGTGCCCTTTAGTAATGGGCATTTCCATAATGCCATTTACATTGCTGCCGCCTGTGCTCCTGAACTTGGAGAGGGTCTCCTGGTACTGTCTGGGTTTGTCATCTGCTTGTATATTGTAGCATGTGGTAAGTCATATACACTTAAGATCATTTAATTCTGAGACATAAATATCAGATTTTGAACTATCCTTCATTCATTTAATATTCAACCCACACTTACCTGACTGAACCCTGTAGACGAGGTGCTGCAGCAGTACGTGTTCTCATAGCATGTCCTCCTGAACCCCTTTTCCCCTTGTAGAAGTCTATGCAGTAAGCGTCACTAGCCGTGTTCACTAACATGCTCCCCCAAGAAGGAGATTGGCGGCTTCTTGTCAAAAACCTGGGTCAACATTGTCTTCATTTGGTATAATCTTGACAGTAATTTGCAAAGCATAAGATTATGCATGCATGTTTTTTCCTCAAACTGTCAATCAATCTGCGTTTGTTGAGTGTACTACTCACCCGTGAGGGTCTCAAGGTGCTGAAGGGGGGGGGGTGTCAGCAGCTCCGTGGGGGGTCATTCAAAGAGCCAGTTCTTGAGGTTCTTTCTGAATTGGTGCAGTGTCTGGCTTCATCGTAGGTGGATTTACTTGAGTAGTTCTAAACAGTGCAGAAACAGAATATCGAGCACAAAATATCGAGGTGCACAAATAACGAGTCATCAATATCGTGGGTTAGAAATATCGAAGTGTTTAATATCATTTGCAAAAATATAGTTGTTTAAAATATTATTATTGTTATGTATTTTAGTATATATTTTATGTGTATGTGATGTATATTTTTTGTATAAGAATTGTTTGTATTTTTAATATATGTGTTAATTTTTTAGTAGTTATTCATTTTTTACTCGAATTTTGCACTTTTAGTTCTGTAGTGGGTTGTGGGTTTACAGGGGAATAGGGTGGGAAGTAATTTCATTATATTAAATGTATTCATTTTTATTGATTTTTATTTTGCGCTTTATGGGCCAGATGTAGGTAGGCTTTTACCGGTAAATGGATTTTGAGATGTAGGGGGCATATTCTTACTGAATCGGTAAATTTACGATCGGTAAATTTAGCGATTCTGTAAATTACCGAATCGGTATTTTTACCGATTCGGTAAATTTGAGATGTAGGTGGGACTCTTCTGAGTCCCACAAGCCTTACCGAATCGGTATTTTACCATCAAATCCAATTTGATGGTAAAATACCGATTCTGGTGTGCATGCACATGTGTGCATGCACACCTCTGCCATGTGACAGGCAGACCTGCCCTTGGGGCATGTATGCCTGCCACATGGCACCCGAGCCTGTTTTGGGGGGGCCAGAGGGTGTCAAAGTGACACCCCCTGCACCCTTGTGAAATTCGGTATTTACCGATTCGGTAAATACCGAATCGGTAATGCCCATTCATTCCTATGGGCTTCAAAGCCCATAGGAATGAATGGGCATTACCGGTCGGTATTTACCGAATCGGTAAATACTGAATTTTACCGATTCGGAAAAAAAACATCTGGATTGTCCTACATCTCCCCCCTTCATATTTACCGACTCTTAAATACCGAATCGGTAAAATTCGGTATTTAAGAGTCGGTAAATATTATTTACCTACATCTAGCCCCTAGTTCCGTAACGGGTTGTGGGTTTATAGGGGAATAGGGTAAGTAAAAATTTAATTATATTAAATGTATTGATTCATTTTTACTTTTATTAATTGTTTAATTGAGATGTTATAGTGTTAAAGGTGTAAAGTCATTTATTAATATTTCATACATAATTGGTCGTTAATTAATTTTAATTATTTAAGTGATAATTATTGTATAATTAAGTTTAGGTGTGTGTTGTGCCGATTATAGGTGTAAAGGATGGGGGTAATTTATTTTTTAATTCATGAATTAATAATTGGTTGTTAATTGCAATTAATGAATTGGTTAATAATTTTGGTAATTTTGTCATTAATTTTAGTTGTGTGTTGTGGTGTTTATAAGTGTAAAGATTGGGAAGTAACTCATTTTTAATTTATGAATTAATACTTGGTTGTTAAATAATTTTTTTTTTTTTTTTTTTTTTTGAAAACCTTTATTGTGCACGAAAAAGAACAAATACGGGCCCACAACCGTCAGGCCGGCCACGACACTTTGAAGCACAATTGCAAGCAATACATTTCCTCAGCGGCAGCGGATGACATAGCAACAATTAATAAACGTTACACTGAATAGAATCATGTCACCGAGGAAAAGGAGCATTAAAGGTTAATTTTAAGTTCGTTCCCAATCTAAACATAAATCAGTAAAGAATAAGAGATAAGGGGAACTGAGTCCACACATTAGAATCACAACATAGGCAGGTGGCATCATCATTGAGAACAACAACGGAAAATAAGACCACAGACAGTATGGCGGTGCAAAGTAAAACAACAAGATAATTAGCCAGCATTTACGCCCCACCTACAGCGCCACCCCCTCCCCATCAACCCCTACCGCGGACCCAGAACAGAAACAGACCAAGAAAGCGCAGAAACATAGAAAAATAAGGCCCATAGAAACTAAATGAAAAATAAAACCCTCCCCCCACCCAACACCAATGCGGAGGATACGGCCTACCCCCCCCCCCCGGCAAAGTGTCTGTCGCCCATTAAAGAACCCGAAATATAGACCAAGAAAAAAGGAAGAAAAAGAAAAATGAAGAAAAAGGAAAGAAAACCCCTCACACTTGAAATATAGGGAGTGAGAAAAGAATAAACCAATCCACAACTCCCAGAAAAAGAGAAGGTGGGGAGGAGCCCACCCAATACCAGATCTCCCGGACTCCCAGCCATACAAAACCGTCACGCCGTGCAGAGCAGTAGATGCGGAAGAGATAGGTCCAAAAGAATGGCAGAATCAGTCACACTCAGATCCCCGGCCAGCACAAAGTACGCCCCCCCATCAGCAAGAGTAAAGAACATGACATAGCAATTACAAACTGAAGTGGGGAAAATCAGCACATTCAACGCAAGAAACATAGTAAAATGTCGTGCAATCTGGGTCCCCCACAGCCGGGCTAGCAAAACAAACGGGGAAAACACCCACAGCCCCGGCCCGTACAACAAAACCCCCCCAGGCATAGCCTCACTAAGAAGAGGGCCAAATCTATATGCTCTCGGTCAGCCCGGCCACAAGTAAATCGTCCACCCCGAACACAACAGGACAGCCCTAAGCACACGAGAGAGTGGGGAAAGTCAGCACAGAGAACAGCGACACACAATGAAGAAGCGCCCCAGCCCGAATCCCACCCGCCAATCAAGCACACGGCCATCGAAAAATGCCCCCTAGCCCTGGCCCGTCCGCAAGCGTATCCCAGAACATGACTCCCTCAGAGAGCCCGCCCCCACTGAAAACAAAGAGACCAAATGGCCGTACTCAACATAAAGGAGATGGTCCTAGACAAAATGGACGCCACCGTTCCCAAACAGCGCCATCAAGCAAAAGGAGCTGCGCATTCAAAGCATCAGTGCGTTGCAAAGTACAATTTATCGATAACATCACAGAATAGGCGCAGTCGGCCAGGATAACCAGTTATTGTAGCAGCGGCTCCATGAATGCTGAGGGCGAGGCAGTTGGCCGCCTAGGGCAAGAGACATCGTAGTAGGGCTGGGGTAGTAAGATCGCAGTCCACAAAACCTTCCTCCCTGAACACCCAGTACAGTAGTAAATAGCAACACTAATACAGGCGGAGAAAGTCATCACGCAGTGCGCGCTCGAGGCATGTACAAAACAGTCCCATTCCCGTTCTCGCCAGCCAGGTAGTCGATGGCAAAGAAAAGCAGCCTAGCCCTATCCCAATCGTGGATGCAACCCTGCATACAGTCCCCCAGGGAAACCCATCCCCTCGGATACAAAGAGTCAATATGGCCGGGGAGAAAAGGTGAAGGTTGTTAAATAATTTTAATTAGTTAATTGGTAATTAATTGTGGTAATTATGTAATTAATTTTAGGTGTGTGTTGTGGTGTTTATAGGAGTGAAGGGTGGGAAGTAATATAAGTTGTCAATTAATGTTAATTATTTGATATTTATTTTGGGTAATTGTTTATTTTTTGTGTGTTGTTTTTACTTTTAAAGGGGTCAAGGGTGGGTATTAAATAAATATTCATTAATTATTAGTTGTTAGTAGTAATAGTTGTTAATTTTAAAATACATTTTTATTGTGTTTTATTATTTTATAGTTTAATTTACTTGTGTGTTATGGAAATTATATTGTTCAAGTGTGTATAGTCAATTAATGTTTATTAGTTTTTCCATTAATACTATTTTTTTATTGATTATTAATAATGTTAATTATGTAAATAAATGTATTTAACATGTTGAAATGTTTTGTCATTGGTGCGGTGTTATAAGGTAAATAAAATTAATACATTTATGTTTTAATTGATTTTTTTGTTTGTAAATATTTTCTAGTTTAAAAGAATAAGTTTTTTGTAACTTTATTTATTATTTTATTATATGTAGTATTTGTAGGTGTTTGTTATATGTAATTAATATTATAATATGCGTTATTTTTATATGTTATAATATTATGTTACCTCGAAACGCGTCAGGCTAAAAAATGGAATGAAATATTGCGGCAAGTTGACATGGAGTCCCGGATGGGAGGCGAGCCGCTGTGTGCTCCTCTAAGCTCTTGGGCACTTTGATTGGATGCATTACTGCACACGGCAGCCCTGCCGTGGGAGGAAGCACCATCTCGCAAACAAAGAGAGGCTGGAATGAGGAACTTTTCCGAAATTTGTCAGCGCGGCGAACCAAATGAAACAACTTGCATCAATCCTACTCAAGGAATCATAAATAGCTGTAAATATTGACTTTGGCGCCTGGGACCCACTCAGGGAAATACTTTTATGCTCCAGGGACTATACAGCCCATAATGCAATTTGGTACTACGCAAGGCCCACGAGGGGGCCAGACAACCAATAAAAGCATACTAACAAAAGAGAGCACTCACTGCATCACTTCACAACAGCAAGCAGCCTTTGAATATGAGGTTTACAGCAAGCAGCCTTTGAAAAAGAGGTTCATTACCTCGAAACGCGTCAGGCTAAAAAATTAAATGAAATATTGCGGCAAGTTGACATGGAGTCCCGGATGGGAGGCGAGCCGCTGTGTGCTCCTCTAAGCTCTTGGGCATATATATATATATATATATATACACATATTTTTTTAATGTTTATACATTTTTATTATTTTGTTTATATTTTTAATATTTTTTTGTGTTTGAGTGTGAATAGCAATTTCGTTTTTTCCAGTATCCAGAACTTTCCCTACTGTTGCATTCACTGGAGTGGGATAGTAATTTTTACCCCTCTGCTATCCAGCACTTTCCCTACTGTTGCACTCACCAGAGTGGGAATAGCAATTTTTACCCCTCTGATGTCCAGCACTTTCCCTACTGTTGTACTCACCAGAGTGGAAATAGTCATTTTTACCCCTCCCCTATCCAACACTTTCTGTACCGTTGCTCTCACTGCGGGGGGTATAGTAATTTTTACCCCTCCGCTATCCAACAGTTTCCCTACTGTTGCACTCTTTGGAGTGGGAATAGTAAATTTTTATCCCTCCGCTATCCAACACTTTGGAGTTGGAATAGTAAATTTAATTATTTTGCTATCCAACACTTTTCCTACAGTTGCACTGATTGTATTGGGCAATTTAAGTTTAAATATTTTTTCATTGTTTAATGTTTTAATTTATTCTTGAATGTTTTTTATATTTTAAATTATTTGCATATATATATTTTATATAATTGTAAAGCTTTGAAATAAATTAAAGATAATAGATTAATAATTATTTTAAAGTAAATATATATGTATAAATTATGTTTGTGTGTTTATTTTTTATTTAAGTTTATTTGTAATATTTTGCAAAAATGTATATTACATTTGATTTCTTTTGTTAACATTAAATATATATTATTTCATATATATTTAAATCAATATTTTTAACATCAATATTTTTGATTCAATATTTTTGTACTTACCTGTGTAGGTATGGGAGTGGATATTTTTGTAGTCTATATTTTTTTCCGATATTTTGAACATCGATATTTTTAACATCGATATTCTATCAGTGAACCGTTCTAAACACTTATTTCTAAATGCTAAATACATTGATATTAGTGCAGTCACATAGACAGATACATGATGTGCAAAGATCCACACTTTTTATATGCAAAGCTTCAGAGAGGCAAAATCACTCCTGAATCTTAGACAAGTTCCACGTCCTTGTTTGCTCTGATGGATGTCTGAGTTTTGCATCAAGGATTTAGGTTCCATCTGTGATCATTTGACATACAACAGCTCACATCCTTGCTCATCACAGGGAGCTACTGATACTAATTTCAATGCACCAGGCCGATCTGAAAAGATAAGTTGGAGAGTTAACCCTGGAAGCACAACAGCATGTGTTTTAGAGCTTACAAACTGCACCTGGACACAATAATACTTGGGATATGATAATATTCACTGGGGCCATAACAGATGTAGAATCCAGATCAATAATTGTAGTGTAGTTCCTATTATCCCAATAGGCTCTGCACATTGGAATAATATCTTCAATAGCATAGACGTAGGACAGAGGTTAACTAGGTCTTCTACTGTCGATATTAGACTTAAAGTTTAATGTTTGCCAGCTAGCTCAGAGTTCACTAGAAACTTTCTCGAATAGACAAGGAGGAGTTTAACCTCCCTGGATAGACAAGAAGGGATTTAGTTTCTGACAACCATAGAACATGACAACTTTGCTCTCCCCTAATCAAGAGTGTATCTCTAGAGTCGTGTGAAAACAAAAGACAACTTATTTTACTCAGTCAGTTCAGTGCATTCTTAGTTTCACCAGATTGTAGAGAAAAGGAAGAGACGGGCGTGTTCAATAAAAAGATGTTACTTATTGATCAGTCTCTTTTCTCATACAAGAGAAATGAATCGCTATTATTGCAATACTTATTGTTAAGTAAAGTGCATACAGTAATAACAGAATTATAAAATAATACTGTAAAAGCATTGATATGGTTTCTTAGCCATATGATACTTAAAATGGATAAAATAGATACATACATATATACATTGACTAATCGTACTCAACTGGTGCTTCTAACTATGCCTACCCCAATGTACCTGACCTAAGCCTAATACGTGGGCGGGAGTAGATAAGTAGCAGTTTAAGTTAAGTTTGCTTTGCCAAGGGTCTGCTTCACGAATTCTCTGCAAGGGGTTATTCAGTTCAGTACCTGGGATTTAGAAGGCTGGAGGGCTGGTATCTCTATCTCAGGGCTTGATATCCCAGCTGCCTGCAAGGGCGGCTGGAAGCGCCGGAGCTGGATTTCTCGGCAGGAGAAAAGGCAGCGTCTCTCTCTCAGCGCGTCAGAAAGGAGGGGCAGCGTCTGTGGGCTTCGCTGTCAGCTGGGCTCCTCGGCAAGTCTCGCTGCTCCAATCTTGTCACCACCTCGTGTGTTTGCTTAAGGCAATGTCGGTATTATTTATACCTGAAAGGTGCCGAGATTGACGTAAGAATGGACATAAATACGTCAATAAGGATGTCATACGAACTGGTCGTTCGCACATTCTTTACTGAAGTTCTCGGCTAAATCAAAACAATGGCTGTGGGGATTTCCCAGGTCGTGGTAGGTTTGATTTGTTTTGAGAACACCGTATGCCTATTAGGGGGCTGGAGAAATAGTGCTTGCCTAATGAGATGGCATGCGCTATGACCTAATCAGATAACGGGCTTCTGTGCCGTTGTGTGGCTAATCAGATAACGGGTTTCTGTGCAGTTGAATGGCTGCTAGTTAATTATTAACCAGACAAGGGTCAGAAATGGGGGATCGATACAGTACCCATAGTAAATACATCACACCCACTCCACGTAATCTATGTCTATATTTACAAATCTAGGCATAGTAAACAAAACTAGTAGTGCATGTGTATACCGAACCACCCCAAAATACAATCAATGCATTTTGAAATTTGGAAAATGCGAAATACACGAAAAGATGAATATAGTTACCATATGCACATCAAGCAGTATAATAATGCTAAATCTAAACGCATATTTTGAAATCAGAATGAACGAAATGCGGAAATTACACATGAAATGGCTCTTAATACAGAAGAAAAATTCGAGACCATCTCATCACAAAAATCATAAATACTTGTGAACATGCTAGAGGGTAGCTAATGTCTCTAGAGTAGCTAAAGATAGAAATTTTGTTCTCTAAGAATAGTTTTACTTTAAGCAGAAGATAAGTGTCCCAAAAAATCGTAAATATTTTTGGAAATGGATGGGGAAAAAAAAATGTCTCGCTCTCTGTAAAAACTGGTGAGAAAATTTCTTATTGCTTTATTTTCAAAGTTGAAGGCCAAATTCAGGGTGTAGGGAACGCCGTGTGCTAGTTTGTTCAAAGTCATTCTTTCTGCTCTGGTGAAAACATCATATTGTTGAGACTTTCGAAAAAACTGTCAACTGCTTCTTGCGAAAGTTCTACTAACTCGGAAAAATGTTGTAACATGCATTCATGAGCATGATTGCCTTCATTGATGTTTTGATCAGCATAGCTGACAGAAGGTCGTACCTGATCGATGCTGCTTTCATCTTGTACTTCACTACTCT
Organism: Lissotriton helveticus; assembly: GCF_964261635.1. Lineage (NCBI taxonomy): Eukaryota > Metazoa > Chordata > Amphibia > Caudata > Salamandridae > Lissotriton > Lissotriton helveticus. The sequence continues at coordinate 711,512,287 of NC_136063.1, forward strand.
TCAATCGCAGTGGTGAAGTCTCCATGAATGCCGTCATCAGGATTGGTAGCCGCTGGGGACAGTACAATGCATGAGCCGTTACCGGACCCAACAAAGTCTCAGCGTCCATTGGCACATCCGATTGTAGTGTCAGACAGGTGTCCAACACGCATTCTTCGCCGCATAGCAAGCACCTTAATACAGGCATAACACAACTTTATCACATCGGTCTAAATGAAAGAAACCAAGTCATGTTCAGGTCTCTAAGCCGGGCTATTCCAAGGACTTTAGTTATGCGGTACCTGTAGCGTATGGCTAGGATCGTTTCTTCCATTGTCGCTGGTGTCTTGTCTGTGACGTGGTTTGCCATAGCGAAGTAACAGGATCAAAAATAGGATGCCTGCCACTAGTCCCAAAAGGAGAGGAAGTCCGCCAAAGATGGAATGGACAAAATCAGGAAAAATACCCAGGATGGCTTTGAATGGGGTTAAAGCTCCCGAAAACACTGTCTTAAATACACTCGAGATTCCACTTGTATCAGAAATATTTAAGATTTCGCTCAGTATTTCTGCGAAATGTATGGGGGAATTGGTTGATAACAGTGAATGAATTTCTGCAGTTGTCCTTGCAACTTGGAGATCATACGTTTCTTTTGATGACGTTAACTGGGTTGGCGTCTGTAGGAGCACAGTCTTCATTCTGCTTAAAGTATCAATTCGAATAGAAAAAATTTTCAAACTGGGCCATAACCTTGCCTCCCTGTCTCGAGCATCGTTTGGGAACAATACCCGTTCACAGCACATGACCTTCGTAGTCACGGTTATGAGATAAGGTTTTCCGGGCAGCAGACTGCAACATCTGCGATCTACAATTAGAATGTAACTCCCGTTCGAGAGTCTCCTAAAGAATGGTTCTATTTGTGTTGCAGGTGTGCCTAGCTGGTGACATGAAAGGTTATTTGTAGTCCCTTCACAGGCTCCATGCAAATTAATACCCTGACACAGAAGTGTACCGCTTAGCGACCTTGCACAATTATTGCCACTAAGAAACACATTCTGGCCTTTATTACTAACACATGTGTGTGTATAGGGCAGGTTCCATGTTGACTTAATGTACCCTTTACCCAACCTTTCATACTGGCCTGCCTGTATATATTTTTGGCAGTATTGAAACTGGAAAGTTGTTATCGGAATATTTATTATCCCATGTATTATCCATTCAATGACAGGTCGTTCTGACATTGTCAATGGTAATCTCTCAAGTTTTTCAATGCTCAGAATTGTATAGTCAGCACCCTTCTGTGCCAAACTGATTTGTTTATCAGTAAGGTTAAAGATATTAAATAGTGACGTTGTGTTGATTAAACGCCAAGGCACATAGCCCGAACGCAGATTTTGTAACGTCCAGCCAAGTTGTACAATAGAACGCAATTGGGACTGACCGTGTTGTAACATCAGTAAGTCTTGCTCTATTATATCGATTGCTGAAGACACAATACTGTCCAGTGAATATATTCTGGAGGACAGAGTCATTAACCCATTGTCCACAACAGAAAGTGATTTTTCCAAATTAATACGGTCAATTTCCCGTATTTTTTCTGCTGTCTCAATTTGAGCTACTTTCCAAGCTTCATTGTAAGCTGCATATATAGAGGCCGCTATGAAACGTTTTTGACGCTGTTTGCGTGGTCCCATAATGAAATCACGCAAGTCAGCACCTTCTTGAAGTAAAGTTAGGTGTTGCTTAATTTCTGCCAGTGTGGATGTTTGTAGCCATTGAAGGCAGAGCTTGCCCACACTGTAAGTAGTTACTATCCCTGGATGTTGTCTTTGGGAATATCTAGGGTCTGGCCTGGTCAATTTGAACCCCTGTATTTTGTTCAGGAATCTGTCTTGACAGTTATTTGTGTCTGTGGGCCAGATCAACCATTGTTTCCAATCAGGATGTGTTCTGTTTTGGTTTAAAATATGGTTCACGTCTATCTCAACATCTATAGAGCTATTACTGTTCGTTGTTGGCTTTGGAATAGACGGTTTGTTTAAGTCTTTGATTTTGGCTAAGCCAAGACAGGTAGTTTGTTGAATAGTGTCATTCAAAAATATAATTTGTTCTGGGATCATACAGGCTCTGAACAATGATTCTATACCTTGTACTTGCCAATCTTTTGTACCCCAAACAGTTTTTGCTTCAATGTTATTGTTCCAGAAATCAAAACCAAATGTATTCATTTGCTCAAAAAATGAATCTGAATATATTAATTTCGTGTTTGTAAGCATGGTCTTCATACCTGTCTTATTCGACAATTTGAAATAAAATGTTTCTGCATTACTTGTGTTGAACCCTGAAAAATATGAATATTTATCATAAAATGTTTTAGAACTACCCTTTGGAGGAGTAGCACAATGTTCCCATTGGTTATAATTTAAAACATTTCTAGGTTGTGCAGATTTATGGAGATAATGGTTACCATAGTGGTTGTAGCAGAACATTTGATCATAATTAGACGAACCCTGCAAATAATCATGTTCTGTAAATTTAGCAGACATTACTAGGTCAGACATCATATCATTTATACTTTCAAAGTCCCAATCATCAGCAAATGTGCTTGGTTTTACAAAGTCACTTAACGAGATCTTAAATTGATGTGGATACTTCAGGATTTCAACCGGGCCATAGATTTCATAATCAGTATTGTCCCATGCTACACCGCCTGGTATAGGATTGGCTGTGAAGTTCACTGAAGAAAGTTCTCTTTTCTTGACGTGTGAAGATGTGTGTGGTTTAAGGACCAAGTTGATTTTCTGGCTTGCTGTGTCCATTTTAGCATATTTTCCCTCAATGAAATGTCCCAAGCATAGTACCATGATGAGCCAAAGTATGAGGATAAATGCACCTAATGTCACCCAAATTTCAATCCATGGAGATGTCAGATAGGTTCCCTTTAGTTGATGAAAAAGTTCCTTTGCTTTGTCTTTAAAAGTTTTTGTTGATGGCTGTACTTCTGGTTCACTTGGATCTTCTGAAAAATCATCGAAGTTGATGAAGTAGCCGGATGCCGTTCTGTCAATTGTTCCAATTGCTTCTGGATTACTTTTTGCTTTTGGATTTTGCTTTGTTTCATTAGCAAAGTCTGTAGTTACATCATCGTAGGTTGTTGTTCCTTGATGAAAAGCTTTTATTTGGGTTTTAAGAGGTTCAAGTTCCATTGCTTTGTTGCATAGTCCTTGTTGTTTCACTGTAGATTTTTCAAATGTGATCAGTCTTTCAGTTTGAACCTCTGTGGATGTAGCAAACTTTGGTGTTCTGCTACTTCTTGGGAGTCCACTTGGCCTACTATTTGTTATCGGCCACATGATTGTGGTTTAACCAGGTCGATGGATATGACTCGGTTCTCCTTTTTACCAGCAAGGGGCGGAAGTACTACTGATCTTGTCCCGTTGATAGACAAGACAGGAACTGCTTTTCTGTAAGAAGGCCCAAATTCCTTCTTTACTGCGATCTTCTCTCTGACCAGATCCCCGACTTTTGGAATCCAGACAGGCCTTGCTGGGACAGGTGGTTTTTCTTCAGTGGCTGCTGGCTGCTGTTTCAACTTTATGTTGCTCAGGTCTTTTCTTGTTTCATTTAAGTCCTGTAAAATAGCCAAGCGATCTTTGATATCAAAGCATTTTTCTTTAACCACTGAAGTCTGACTATCTAAGTCCTGGATTAACATTCTAGTCCCAAACAATAGTTCATACGGACTGAGTCCTTTCAGAGAATTTCTTGGCAGGTTATTTAGACTACGTTGGACACTTATTAAATGTTTGACCCACCCAGCTCCTGAGCCTAATACCTTTGCTGTTATAGATTGCTTTATGTCACGGTTTTTTCTTTCTACGATTCCGTTTCCCTCAGGATGAAGTGGACAAGAGTACCGCAATGCAATGCCCATGCTGGTCATGGCCTCCCTATAAGCTCGAGAGCTAAAAGCAGGACCCTGGTCAGAATGTAGCATGCCAATTGCGTATGTGCCGATAAAGACTCGCAAATCTTTTATAACAGTTCTGGCGTCAGCCGATCGCTGGGGCCACATCCATATGAATCTCGTGCATGAATCCACTGCGACCAAGATATATTTATAGTTACCATCCCTTTGTAAGGGACCACAGTGGTCCAGGTAAACACAGGCTAATGGTTTATCTGAGATTAGAAGGGGCGTCTGTGCTGGTCGTTTCACTGTTGATACTTTCATTCTTTGACATATTTCACATTCTAGAACATAGTTCCTTGTCTGTCGTCTCATTTGTGGCCACCAGTATCTCTGTTTTAATAATGATACTGTGGCTGAAACGCCAGCATGTACAGAAGCAAGCCCTTCGTGTGCCGCTATGATGAGTCCTAACCTATGTTCCATGTTTGGAATTGCCCTATCCCCCACTCCAGGGATTCGAGCAAACGGAACATTATTTGTATCAGTTATGTATGAGTACTTTACTGGAAAGCCTTTCGGGAGTGTTTCTATCGCATCTTTTACTGTAGCGCTGACAGCCTGTAATATTTCGCTGTCTATTTTTGTTTTTGACCGAGTGATGGCAGCTACTGAAGCCGTTTGCACAGCTGCCTTCGCGGCCTCATCAGCCAATGAATTCCCTGCAACGTGAACGCCATCACGCTCATGACTCAGTGTATGTATCACGTGAGTCTTTTGTAGTTCTTTTTGCAAAAGAACTACTTGTTCCCAAAGCATTTTATGCTTGATTGTGTTACCTTTTGCGTCTTTAAAACCATTCTGAACCCAGATCTGCAAGTATTCATTGTAAGATTGGACGCAGTAATATGAATCGCACACTATGAGTGAGGGTAATTCTCGATCGGTATTTTCAAGCGCCATCTTGAATGCCAGTAGTTCTGCTCTTTGAGCTGTACAGTCTCCTAGAGATTGCGTTTTAGTGACCACTGGTTTAAATTTTCCTTCGTGCCAGCGACCTTTAACAATTGCGCACGCAGCACTGTAAGCTTGCTTACCCCCCACTGCGGGTTGTGCTGATCCGTCTGTATATATTATACAGCCGTAATGTTCTAGAGGCAGAATTTCGGTCGGCGGAGGACATTCGAATTCATATTGGAGAAACTCTTGTGTTTTTAAGTTGGGATCAAATTCGTATGCCACGTCTGTTGCAGCAAGCGAATTAGCCCATTGTATCCATCTCGGATGGAGTGCTTTAGCATTCGGAATGCTTGCCTTTGTTACCGCCTCCAGGGCGGGTATCGGTGTCACGATGATTATTCATTTACCTTGTGCTAGGGCTCGTTCTTTTGCTACAGCAGTCTGTACCGCGGTTAGAATTTTTTCCGTTGAGCTAAATTTTATTTCAGCTTTTGTGTACAAATGTGATTTGTATGCAATTGGTACCTTCTCTCCTTCATTAGAGGTCAGGTATGTGAATCCGCATCTTCCTGGGATGACTCGAATCACAAGGTTGCGTGTGTTGTCACGTGTTTGTAATTTTGTTTTAACTAACATATCTGTTTGTAAAGATCTCAAAATTTCTGTGTGTTTTTGAGTCCAATTGATTCTTTTAAAATCTGGTTTTATAAGATCATAGAGAGGTTTAACTCTCTCTGCATAATTTATAATGTAAGTTCTTCCGAAATTTAGGAAACCTAGAATTGATTGTAAGTTTTTTAGTGTTCTAGGTGCTTGGATTACAGCACATTTCTCTAGGAAATTGTCAGCCAGGCTTTTGCCTTCACTTGATAGTTCATATCCTAAAAACAGGACAGTTAGATGGGCAATTCTTGACTTTTTAAAGTTGAATTTGTAACCCTCTGCTGCGAACCCAAGTATTATGGTGTTCACTCTCTTCAAGTGAGTATCCAAGTCATCATCTGTTAGATAGATGTCATCGACATAAGATAATGCCTCATCATCATATATTTGTAGTAACTCTGTTACTCTTGCTGAGAATAATCCTGGGCTATTCTTGAACCCCTGGGGCAAACAACAGAAATTTTTTTGCGCGCCATTTATTGAGAACGTGGTCAAATATCTGCTCTCTGGTGCTATATTTTGACAGAAGAATCCATTAGAGATGTCTAATGTTGTTTTGTATTTTTTGCGCACTATGTTATTCATTAGTGCAGCACTATGCGAGTTTTGTACTGCAAAGGTTTTGCAACATGAGTTAAGGTGTCTGTAGTCCAAAACAAGACGATATGAATTGTCTGGTTTGGAGACAGGAAACAAAGGATTATTCATTTGTGAGGTGCAAGTTTCAATCACCCCCTGGTATTCAAGTTGATCTAGGATCTCTTTTACACGTTTTCTAGCTTCTTGCTTAATTGGGTACTGCCTCTGAGCAGTAGGTTGTGATTTTAACTGGATTTTGTGAGGAGGAGAGTCCTCATCCCATCCCACATGGTTTTTATATAATGCAGGAGCTTGGGCTACTGCCCACTTTCTTGCAAGTATATATTTTTTATGAATTGGAATTTGATTTGAGAAGGCAGGCATAATTATTTCTTCGCCATGAGGGCACTCCCTGACAAACTCTGGTGGCCAGTCTCTTTCAGCTAGAAGGATGTCATAGCCCTTGGAGAGATTATCCCAAAAGAGACCCCTTATTTTCCTAGTCTTATCCCCCTCTATACGCAATGTTATTTCATATATTTTATGAGGTTTGCTAACTCTGGTATCTGCAGTTTCCACCTGAATGTATTCATTTGTGTCCACTGTCTCCAGATGATTCATAAGGATCTTGCGAGCTATGCTCACTTCTGCTGCGCTGTCTAGCATTGTCTGAGCCCATTCTCCGTTTTTCAGCTGTGTCCTCAGTATTCTCGGCATGGTTGATTACTTTAATACTGGCTACCTTCTTTTTTGGAAACTGTAATTTTTTATTTTGATGAGCAGGTTCCTTGTCTTTGGACTTGACGTGCTCTTCCCTGTGTTCTGATCGTCCTCTTCTTTCCGATTTCGGCAAGGAAGTCTGAAAAGATTGAGAGGGACGTGTATCAATATCTTGATATCTATCAGGTTTCTTCAGATTATCCCTATTTCTAAGGTTGTATTTTTTCTCAGAGGGCTCCCTCTGGGGAAACTAGTGTCCTTGGTCCGGAGATCTTTCTCTCCGCCGAGGAGACCTTCCTCTGGACTGGAATCTTTTTTCTTTAGGAGTGGATTGTTTATTTCCATCCCAGCTCTTTTTTTGAGTGTTTAGATTATTTTTAATAAATACTTTTTCAGGTTTTTCAATAAGTTGGGGTTTCACCGGTTTTCCACCCAAACTGTCTCTTCCTAGTTCTTCATAGGATTTTTCTATGATTCTGGCAATTTCAAATGGTTGGTCTGCTATATCTGTCTCTTTCAACCTCTGGCGGATCGCCACATTTGCTGCTTCTCCCTTTATATTGGCTAATAATATTGCCGAGACCTGTTTGAAGTCTTTTAGTAGTTTCATACCAAGAGTTAAAGCAGGTTCTGGACCGTATTCATCTTGAATTTGTTTTAGCACATCTGGTATTACTGACATGGATGGAACACCATGTGTTTTCGTGTAAATGGAAGCAAAGACTGTACCCCAAGTGTCACAGTCCTCCACATGTGGTGCGATTCCCATTGGAAGACAGATAGTCAGAATCCTGTGTTTCTCAACCGGGGTGGTATCTGGAAATACCGCCTCTATTTGAGTGATTTTTTGTGCTAACCAGAATGGAATTTGTTCCCGTTTTGCGGGTACTTTACCTAGACAGGACTGTATGTTCTGTGGTGTAATTTTATTTGTGTTCCCCTGGTGAGGGATCAGCTGTGGAATTTTAATAGCTGGTTGGACTGTTGAAGTCCACATTACATATTGGACTAATTGTCTGTGTATTTTAATTAGTTGTTTTAGCTGTGCTAAAAGTTCTGGTGCAGACATTTCTTCAATGTCTGGATGTGGTGTGTATCCGGCTAGGACCGGCCACGTTGCTCCTGGTCTACCTAGTGGACCGAGCCTGGTGATGTGATTATTATGTTTTAGGGCGCCATTAAACCAGAGCAGGTGCTCTTGGTATTTGAGTGGTATTTCCACCTCCTCGAAAGGAGTGTACTCATTAGGAGGTTCCTCTATTTTGTAATAGTGGAAGTCCTTTGTTACAGCGTTTGCTGCTGGAAAGTTTATCCATGAATAGAATACCTCTGTCTGCCGATATTCGTGTGCCTCAATTACGAATATGACTGTACCACCTCTCGGTGTCAGCCCATTTTCTATAAGTTTTAAAGTTATAGATTTCCTTATGTTGACCGGGATGAGTATTGCATCCGGGTCTTGCTGTAGGAGACTATTGTCAGCCGCTAGGAGTTGAGCTGCTATTCTAGCTGTCTCCCTTTCTTCTTCAGCTTGTGACATTCTAATGTCAAGAAAGTTATTTTATTTATTTACAGATCAGGTTTCTATGGAAACAAAGATTAGATGCACAATATTTTGGAACAGTGTATCCTTCAACGTTGAATAAACCAAGAACCATACATAGGAGTCTCCTCCTACTAAGTTTGGCGGATTTAACCTTTCACCCACTCCAGACGTCTTTGGAGTATTATGGGGAAAAAGGGTCTGTGTGAAAAAGCACGACTGAGTTACTCTAATGTCTTACGTTAGATTTATCGCCTATCCAAACCGTTGGGCGCCATGTAGTGTAGTTCCTATTATCCCAATAGGCTCTGCGCATTGGAATAATATCTTCAATAGTATAGACGTAGGACAGAGGTTAACTAGGTCTTCTACTGTCGATATTAGACTTAAAGTTTAATGTTTGCCAGCTAGCTCAGAGTTCACTAGAAACTTTGTCGAATAGACAAGGAGGAGTTTAACCTCCCTGGATAGACAAGAAGGGATTTAGTTTCTGACAACCATAGAACATGACAACTTTGCTCTCCCCTAATCAAGAGTGTATCTCTAGAGTCGTGTGAAAACAAAAGACAACTTATTTTACTCAGTCAGTTCAGTGCATTCTTAGTTTCACCAGATTGGAGAGAAAAGGAAGAGACGGGCGTGTTCAATAAAAATATGTTATTTATTGATCAGTCTCTTTTCTCATACAAGAGAAATGAATCGCTATTATTGCAATACTTATTGTTAAGTAAAGTGCATACAGTAATAACAGAATTATAAAATAATACTGTAAAAGCATTGATATGGTTTCTTAGCCATATGATACTTAAAATGGATAAAATAGATACATACATATATACATTGACTAATCGTACTCAACTGGTGCTTCTAACTACGCCTACCCCAATGTACCTGACCTAAGCCTAATACGTGGGCGGGAGTAGATAAGTAGCAGTTTAAGTTAAGTTTGCTTTGCCAAGGGTCTGCTTCACGAATTCTCTGCAAGGGGTTATTCAGTTCAGTACCTGGGATTTAGAAGGCTGGAGGGCTGGTATCTCTATCTCAGGGCTTGATATCCCAGCTGCCTGCAAGGGCGGCTGGAAGCGCCGGAGCTGGATTTCTCGGCAGGAGAAAAGGCAGCGTCTCTCTCTCAGCGCGTCAGAAAGGAGGGGCTGCGTCTGTGGGCTTCGCTGTCAGCTGGGCTCCTCGGCAAGTCTCGCTGCTCCAATCTTGTCACCACCTTGTGTGTTTGCTTAAGGCAATGTCGGTATTATTTATACCTGAAAGGTGCCGAGATTGACGTAAGGATGGACATAAAAACGTAAATAAGGATGTCATACGAACTGGTCGTTCGCACATTCTTTACTGAAGTTCTCGGCTAAATCAAAACAATGGCTGTGGGGATTTCCCAGGTCGTTGTAGGTTTGATTTGTTTTGAGAACACCGTATGCCTATTAGGGGGCTGGAGAAATAGTGCTTGCCTAATGAGATGGCATGCGCTATGACCTAATCAGATAACGGGCTTCTGTGCCGTTGTGTGGCTAATCAGATAACGGGTTTCTGTGCAGTTGAATGGCTGCTAGTTAATTATTAACCAGACGAGTCAGAAATAGGGGGATCGATACAGTACCCATAGTAAATACATCACATAATAATGGCTGGATACGAGATCAGACTTGATTCCCCTCGGTTTCAGCACTGGACGCTAGTCATCATCCTGCTTTCAAAATACATGATGCAAGCAACACCGACCAGGTCAGAATAGCAGCAGACCACATGATCAGACCATGAGTAGCAAAAGAAGTTTACTACTATGGGCCCAATTACAATCTCGCTAGTAAAGCCCTTCGTATGACTCTGATCCGTTGGGCTTTACTAACGAATCGTGCTCTTGGAGTCTGCACAAGCGACTATGATGCATCCATTTGCATACGGACTTGGTTCGTTCGGACTCTCATTGAACACTATGGGAGCCTGTATACTGGACGCGTACACAGGCTCCCAAAGGAAAAAGGGGTGTTAGGGAAAAGCGTACACCCTGTGGTGGGCACCCCATGTTGCCCGCCACACTGTGCATGCTTGAGTCGGGGGGACCCGTGGGCACCCCCGTGACAGATTCGAAGGGCCCCAGGTGAAGGGGGGCCTGCTACAGCCCCCTGAAGTACGATTCTGACAGTCGTCTTGTCTCGCTGAGACCATGTCGATGCGGCTGTCCAAATCGTGCATCGTACTTGCTTGCTCGGAATCTGGCTTCATTGCGTGGTACGATTGATTCGTCTACGAACAAGTCGTATGGACAGGATCGGGTTGGGAAACGATTTGGTCGACGCGTACGTGATCTTCGCATCATACTTGGTTGTCCGGACCTGTGTACGATTCGGTCAGAAAAAAGGGCTACAAATTGGATCCGGAAAAGCCAAATCCGATTTGGAGGCCTTCCTGGCGACATCGTACGGACCCTAAGGGGTCCATTAGGATGGCGGGCGGACTTTGTCCACCCGCCACCCTAACGGATATCGGGACCGCCCGCCATAAGGGCGGGGGTCCCGTTGGGGGTATTAGGATGTGCCCGCCACAGTGGCGGGCACATCCTATATGTTTTACATTGTGGCGGGCGGTGCTCTCTGCACCGCCCGCCACAATGCAAAACAGAAGTTGATGCATTTACATATGCAAAGCGGCAGGCACCCCGCGGTGCCTGCTGCTTTGCATATGTAAATGAGGGGGGGTACCATAGGTACCCCCCATGTGCCCCCCCGACAGTGGCGGCAACCTTGGAGCCCTGCAGGGGGCCCCCGCAGCAATATCCGCCTGCCTTTCCTTGGCGGCATTGCCGCCACGGAAAGGCCCCTACATTGTGCCATTGTAATATGGCTGGTGGTGTCCTATGGACACCGCCACCATATTAATCTATTACCGCCACGGTCGCAAGGCGACCGCGGCGGTAAAGCGGCGGACGGTCTTTCCGTCCGCCGCTGTCACCTCCGCCATCCTAATCTGGCGGAGGGGAAAAAGAGAGTGGTTGTTGGGCGGATTGCCTCCGACAGGGTGACGGTGGCCACCGCCACCCTGGCGGAGGCAATCCACCCGACATCCTAATGGACCCCTAGGTGTTCAGAGAACATGAGTGGCCTTGGAGGTTTGTAAGATACTTTCAATCTGTTTTTTCATGCTCTTTCTAGAATTAGCTTTTTGTGACAGGTGTAGAAAAAAATACATGCTCATAGGAGAAACATTAATCACTAGTGAATAATTTAGGCACTGGACATGAGTAGCCTAAGTGCATTTCAAGTCAATTTCAGAAAGACTTTTGCAGTGAAAACAAATACCAAAACAAGCATTGCCAATGTCAATAGGTCTGACTTATAAAGAATATTGTATGGTAATGTTAAAAGAACAGTTGATGGACATAATGCTGAACAATGACAAACATTCACCCCAGTACAGAGATGTGGGCTTGCTCCACATGCCATTCCAGTTTAAACCCAGCTATATGCAAATCAGTCTTGACCCTGTTCCTAATGGGAACAGTCCAGCCCAAACTGCCAGGCCCGGTCCTCCCTGTACTGGAAACAAGCACCGTGGGACCGGTTTTGGGGTATCATATCAAAGAGCTGGCCTCGGCGAGGTAGTTCTCAAGTGGTTCTCCTCCTCTATAAACAACCGCACCCAATTAATAAAAATCAAGAACTTCATCTCCGAAACCCAGCAAGTTAACAAGGGCGTCCCCAAAGGATCGGTGCTCTCTCCACAGCTTTTTAACATCTATATGGAACCGCTCGCCAAACTACTCAATAAAACCAACATCCGCTTCCACCTCTGCGCGGATGACACGCAGATCTACCTGGAAACCTCCTCTCTCACTGACATCCAAAGACTAAAGGATGTCCTGAAAGATGTTCAAGAATGGCTAACAAACAACCATCTGAAACTAAATCCAGACAAGACCGAGACACTCCTCATCTCGAACAAGGATGACAACCCTCAAATCACTGAATGGCTAAAGGCAATCGATGCACTCATAGGGAATCTTACTCTAGCAGACTCTGTTAAATCTCTCGGCGTCACCCTGGACCCAAAACTAAACATGATGAAACACATTAAGAGCTCTGCCAAAAGCGCATTCTTTAACCTCAAACTTCTGAACAAAATCAAACCCTACATTCATAACAAGGATCTCAAACTGACCACTCAATCCCTGGTACTGTCAAGACTGGACTATGGGAACGCAATTCTAACAGATATTCCTAAATCACACCTGGCACCGATCAAAAGAACATTACATGCGGCAGCCAGAATGATCACCGGCATCAAAAAATCTGATCACATCTCCCCGGCACTCAAAGAACTCAAATGGCTACCAGTAGAAATGCGAAGTAGCTTCAGGACGGCCTGCCTAATCCACAAAGCCCTCCATACCGGCAAACCCGAATACCTGGCAAAAAAACTCAAAAAAGCTGGTCAAGCCAGGAATCTGAGAAGCTCTAACTCCCTCCTGCTCATCATACCTAAATCCAAAAAGAAAAGAACAGCGGACTGTTCTTTCACGGGAAACGCCCCTAAAATTTGGAACTCCATCCCCACGCACATCAGAACCATACCGTCCTTTGTGGAATTTAAAACACAACTCAAGTCCCTGTTCCTCATCCGTTCTCTTGGCTGTGGATAAGATGTAACAGACTGCAACACCAAAACGTTGTGCCCCCATGGAACCCTGATACCAAAGAAGTTCTGCAGTACATTTATGCAGCTCTTACTTTTTCTCGTGGATTGTCAATACCTTTCCTAGGTCATGCCTTTGGGGATTACATGCGATTTTGTAAAGTGTATTGAACCCTTGATACCAAATAAGCTCTGCAGTACACATATGCAGCGCTCACTGTGACACTCGTGGATTGTCGAAAACCCGTCATATGTCATGCTTTTGTTGCTTTTGTTGATTATACGCTATTCTCTACTGTAAAGCGCTCTGTTACCTCTGGGTCTTGACAGCGCTTTAGAAAACTTCATAAATAAAAAATCAAAAAAATCATCAGCCAGTCTTGCTTGACTCCAGTGGCATAGATAACAGGGACTCACGTCTGGGCATACCTGTCCCGCTCGGGGTAACAAATGTAAAAAGAACAGTTGATGGACAAAATGCTGAACAATATCAAACATTTACCCCAGTACAGAGATCTGGGCCTGAATCCATATGTTTTTTTTTGCTCCCCATGCCATTCCAGTGTAAACCTAGCCATATGGAAATTCGTCTTGACCCTGTTTCCCATGGAAACAGTCCACCTTGAACTGCCAGGCCAGGTCCTCCCTGGACTGGAAACAAGCAACCTGAGACCGGTTTCGGGGTATCACCTCTCATCAGCCAGTCTAGCTTGACTCAAGTGGCATGGAGAGCACGAGGACCCACGTCTGGGTATACCCGCCCCACTCGGGTGACAAATGCAAAAAGAACAGTTTGTGGACAGAATGCTGAACAATGCCAAACATTCACCCCAGGACAAAGACCTGGGCCGAAATCCATTGTTTTTTTGCTCCCCATGCCATACCAGTTTAAACCCAGACATATGCAAATCATTCTTGACCCTGTTCCCCATAGGAACAGTCCAGCCCGAACTGCCAGGCCAGGTCCTCCATGAACTGGAAACAAGCATCCTGGGATGGGTTTTGGGGTAACACCCCTCATCAGCCAAGCGAGCTTGGCTCCAGTGGCATGAAGAGTATGGGACCTACATCTGGGCATACCCATCCCACTCGGGGTGACAAATGCAAAAAGAAAAGTTGATGGCCAGAATGCTAAACAATGTCAAACATTCACCCCAGTAAAGAGATCTGGGCCAGATCCTTGGGCATGCCCAGCCGTGGGTCCCTTGCCCACTGTGCCACTGGATTCAAGCTACTCTGGCTTATGACGGGTGATACCCGAAACCGGTTCTAGGATGCTTGTTTCTAGTCCAGGGAGGAACTGGCTTGGCAGTTAGGGCTGGACTGTTCCCATGGGGCATGGGGTCAAGACTGATTTGCATATGGCTGGGTAAAAACTGGAGTGGCATGGTGAGCAAAAGAACAATGGATTAAACCCAGATCTGTGACTGGGGTGAATGTTTGAAAAGTTTCAGCACTCCATCCATCATCTTGGTGTGTTGGTATGGTAATGTTTAACATTACAAATAGATACCATGGGAATGAAATAGGTACTTGTGTAAAAGCAAATAACTGTAGATTAATGTTGGTGTAAGTTAAAAAGGTGACAGTTGCTCTGTCAAGCCAGATTTAAATATCCATGTAGGTTAATGACTGCCCTCCTTCCATCTATACTTCTGCCAGAGAAAAACACCATCCAAAATGTATCTGATGATCTAAGACAATTTAATAGCATGTGAGTGACCTTGAAAGTTCATTCTCAGGCAGCTAAATAAATAAACAATTTATCAGAGCTGTGTAGAGAGCCTGACTTTTTTGTGTAAGCACACAAATTCCACCCCAATCAAAACATGTACTCTTGGCTCCTGACATGTGAGCAGAGCCAAAGCACCTCTCCTGGTGTCCTCACATGGCTGTTTAGCAACAGCTGCGCTGTAAAGCCACACCATAAAAAGGATGGCATGTATGACATAATGAACCGCGATTATTGAGTTTACCTTGTAAATGTAAAATTGAAGGTGCAGTGATCAAAGGTTAAAAGATGCTCAAATGGCTTGGTATGGACCGATGTATGAATAACGAACAACTATAGGTTATTGATTGAATCGGTTGTGAAATGGGTAAAATGCAATGACGTGAGGTTTAGGGGTGGGGTGTTGAGAGGATTACAACTTGCATTGGTGGGGTATTATGTTATTGTATTAGTGGTCCGGTTTTACATTGTTATGTGATGTTATGTTGATTTGTATAGAGCGCTAACCACCCAAGAGGGTATCCAGGCACTTCGGCAATGTGTGTAGGTGTGTGGTCACAAGGTGCTTATATGAAGAGGCTGGTCATCAGCTTCTTGTGGAACTCAATGAGGAGGAGGAGGCTTTGATGTGCTGAGGGGGGTTGTTCCAAGTCTTGGGTGTGATGTAGGAAAATGAGCAACATCCTGTTTTGCTTTTGCAGATGCAGGGTGTGTGTGCAAGTGAGAGTGAGGCATAGTGTAGGTGTCTGGTGAGTTGGTCAAAGTGTATGCAGCTGTTCAGGTATTCTGGTCTTGTGTTGTGTAGGGCTTTGTATGTGTGCGTGAGAAGTTTGAATTAGCTTTACTTCTTAATTGGGAGACATTGAAGCTTCCTGAGGTGCAGTGTGATGTGGGTGTGGCGTGGTGTGGGAGGTCGAGTATGAGTCTTGCGACCGAGTTCTAGATGGTCTGTGTAGGAGTTGTTTGGAGATTACAGAGTAGAGGGTGTTACCGTAGGTGAGCCTACTGGTGATGAGTGCTTGTGTGATGGTCCGTCTGGTGTTCTGAGGCAACCATTTGAAGATCTTTTGCGGCATGAATAGGTTGTGGAAGCAGGAGGGGCATACTGTATTGACTGGAGCCATCATGTTGAGCTTGTGATCTTGGAAGATCCCTAGATTTATTGTGCTGTCTGTGGGTGTAGGTGTTGGTCCTAGATCTGACAACCACTAGGTGGAATCCCATGGGGAGGTCTTCTTGCCAAAAACCAGTACTTTTGTTTTGTCAGAGTTGAGCTTTAGGCAGTTGGTTTGCATGCAGTCTGATACCATGGTCATGCAGTTGGTGATTCTCGTTCTGGTGGTGTTTGTCTTGTCTGTCAGTTGGGTGTCATCAGCGCAGATAGAAGATGACCCTGATGTCGATCAGTTGATGTAGGTGAACGGTGCCATGTATATGTTGTAAAGAGTGTGACTGAGGGACAATCTCTGTGGGGTTCTGCATATCAGCTTCTTAATCTCTGATGTGAAGGGTGGCAGCCTGCCCTTTGGCTTCTTACCGTGAGGAAGGAACAGATCCATTTAGGAGTGGATCCTTGCATGCCAATCCTGTGAAGTTTTCAGATTTTTTCTTTTTTTTAAATATCTTTATTGCATTTTTTATTTTACAAACTTGCAGAGGTCATTCAGAGTTGCAATTATACATATATGGACATACATTGCTAAATGGTACATATAGTTGGGGTTCGCAATACAGTTACAACTGTGAGGCATTTTAATTAACCCTGGGCGAAGCACTACGCTACGCTCGCGGAGTTTGCGAAGTTTTCGCAACTTCGCACTACGCGAGCTGCACGTAGCACAGTGCGAGCATGCGTAGTGCAGCGTAGCGTAGTGCAGCGGTCATTTTTTGCTTGTTCGCGGTCCTGAACGTCATGTTCGCGACCGCGAGCAAGCAAAATGACATCCCGGCGAGATTCTCAACGCGAGGAGGTCAGGTTTCTCATTGTGAGTGGTTGCGCATGCTCGCGACCGCTCTCAATGAGAAACTACCTGTTCGCGTTGAGAAAGCTGCCGCTCGAGTAATAATCTACTCGAGCAGCAGAAAACTACAGCTCGCACTGTGCAAGATGCCGTTTTCAATGCTTGCACAGTGCCGGATGCTTGTCCGCACTGTGCAAACATTAAAAACGCATCTTGCACAGTGCAAACATGCTACTACGCAGCTCGCGTAATGCTACGTGAAGTTCGCGTAGTGCGAAGTGCACTTCGCGTAGCTTCGCGTAGCGCTACTTCGCGAACTACGCCCACCCTTAATTTTAATACTCTTCTGCATACATCGTATTAAAGGGAACAATTGCACACTGTGTCCTTTATGTTCCATGCCACTTCATTAGTCACAGGTAGTGGCACCTTTGTGACACACAATTGCTCTGAGCACGGTTGTATCCAGTTGCAATATACAATGCTCAGTTGTACATCACATGGGGGCGGCTCGTAAAAGGTCACCTCCACATGCAACCAAGGGGTCTATGGGCTATGTTAATAAGATGTATATATTCTATTCTACTAATCTATTAACTAACTAAAACCACCATCAAGAACTTATCACAGCTGGGTCAGGTTATGCGCGACTTTTACATGCTTGATCTAGTAGCTCGTTGGGGTCGTGTGCAGGCTCATGCACGCAGTCAGGGACCTAGTTCGGCAGGCGTATGATTATTGTCCTAGGTGTTGGTTGTGCTGGTGGATTCAGGCTGTGTGCTAGCAGTGTTATTGGTCACGGCTGGTGCAAGGGATATAGTACATCTATGTGTCTGCGGCTCCCTTATTCTCATTAGCTTCCTGCGAGGAGGTAGTGCTGTTCATTCTGCCCCCTTGTGTTAATGTCGTAAGGATTGTGTCCCATGATTGCGCTATCGGGTACTTGCGTAGTCCCGCAGTTTCCTCCCTATGCAGTGTTGTGCTTTCTGCTTGTGCTCACACCGTGAGGAATTTTTCCCAACTGTCTATTACTGGGAGTGGGGGGCATTATGCTTCCATCTCTTTGTAATTAGGCGCTTCACCACGATCAATCCCGAGTTTCAGAATCTAGAGGTGACTCTGTTCTTTGTGGATCTGGCATACAGGCCCAGGATACAGACCTCCCACGTGTGTGCCAGTGGTACATTGGTGCATCTTATGAGTTCTGCAGTAACTGCGTGCCAATTGGTGTTAAGAGCCCTAGCATGTGTAAAAGATTTGCGTGTGTTTGTTGACATCGCGGGTATGTAAAGGTGGTAATATTGAAATATTTATTTTTTTGGTCAGGTGAGAGGTATGCCCTCTGCGTTATATACCTTTGTATGAGTGTAAATTTCGAGCTTCTTGGTATGTGCGAGGAGCTGGCGAGGATTGTGTCCCATTCCTTCTCTGTCCATGGTTGTCCTCTGTCTGTTTCCCACCTTGCGCAGAGACTCGACATGGGTTTCAGTGTATGTGTGAGCAGAGCCTATTCTAGCCAGTATACTATATGAAGCCTGCACCCATGAAATGCAAGTACTGCAGCAGCAAGTGTGTTTCTGGTTTAGCTATTATGTCTCCCCACGCTGCTGTGAAGGACCTCGTAATGGAGTTGTGTAGAAGAAATTGTCCTGCCGGTAAGTCATAGTCCGTTGTCAGTGTCTCAAAAGAGAGCAGGGAGCCGTCTGCGTAGAGGTCGCCCAGCATTTCTAGGCCTTCCTCATGCCAGCACGTGAGCGCTCCATCGGAGGTACCTGTCCTCCCTCTGGGCGTCCCCGTGAGCGGTAGCAGTGGGGCATAGGAGGTCACACCCCGGGTAAGGTGTAGGCTTCTCTTGTAGCATTTTTGCGCTAGCTCCAGATGTATCTGGGATGAGCGTGGGAGTCAAGCAATGGGATGAAACAAGTGGTAGATCTGAGATTGAGACCATGTCTGCTGCGTAGTTGCCGTGTCTTCTAACCCCATGCCGCTTAACCATCTCCTCACCCACTGTAGCTGGGCCGCCAAATTATACAGTTCCATATTTGGAACCACCAGCCCTCCTTGGCTGGTGGGGGCGTATAGTTTCCACAGTTTGATCCGGGGCCTGCCCTTGTTCCAAATTAGGTAACGGAACAGGCGTTCTATTTCTCAAAATATTTTTGCCGGGACATAGATCGGGAAGTTCGAAAAGTAGTATAGCAATTTTGGTAGGATTATCATTTTTGTCAGTGTTATTCGGCTCATGACACTTAATGGAAGAGTCTTCCAAAAGTGCACTTGGGCTCTGACAGCAAAGATGGCTCTGATTAGGTTTCCTTCTAATATATCAGCGGGGGACCGATACATGAAGATGCCTATATAGCGAAACGTGGTCGGGTACCAAGTGACAGTGGAGTCATTTATGAGCACGTTTATTTCCGCTGTGTTGTCGCTAAAGGGGTAAGCTCTCGATTTTGCCCAGTTCACCTGGAGTCCTGACATTTTCTCGAAGTCCCTGAGTGTGTCTGCTATTGTCATGGGGATATCGTTTAGGTCTTGTATGTATAACAGCAGGTCGTCTGCATATAAAGTGACAGCGTGTACTCCATCTCCCAGTCGAATGCCCCATTCATCTCAGGCCTTGCGGAGTAACATCGCTGGTGGTTCCATGGCTCGGGAGAAAAGTAAGGGGGACAGGGGGCATCCTTGTTGCGTGCCTCTTTTCACCTAGATAGTGTCTGAGATAAGCCGTCCTGTCCTGACTCTGACAGTGGGGCGTCGATAGAGTAATTGGATCATACTTATGTAGTGATCCCCTAACTCATATTTGTTTAGTACCGCTCCCAGGTAAGGCTATTCCAGGGAATCAAAGGCTTTCTCCAAGTCTAGCACTAGACAGCCAGAGCGTGGCCATCAATGTAGCGCATATTTCTGTACCCTGAAAAATCTACGTATATTGAGTGATGTACTTCTAGTGGGGACAAAACCATACTGGTCCGGGTGAACAAGCGTTTTTACCAGCGGGGCTAGGTTTTTGGCTATTATTGACGCAAAGATTTTATAATTGTTGTTTAAGAGGGCTAGGGGATGATAGTATCCTAGGGATTCAGGGTTTCTACCAGATTTGGGGAGAGAGATCAGCAGCGCTTCATTTTGTGTGTCAGTGAGGGTGGAGTCGTCTATAGCAGCCTCATATACCTTTAGCAACTGCGGTGCTAGTATGTGTGCATAGCCTTGTAGAACTCTGTTGGTAGGCTGTCTGGCCCTGGTGTCTTACCATTTGATACCGAGAATATCCTCTCCCTGACTTCCTCTAGGAGGATAGGGTCATTCAGTTCCACTCTCTGATTGTGAGTAAGGTGCGGTAGGGCAATCTTCGCGAGGTAAGTCCGCATGTCCGTTGAGGTGACTTGCATGTGAGATTTGTATAATGAGGTATAGTGTGTTGTGAACTCGCAGTGTATGTCCTGCTGTGCATATACTGTAATACCTTGTGTAGCGCGTAGCGATGCCACTGATGATGTTGCCTCATCTTGGCGTATCAGCCATGTCAGTAGTTTGCCTGCTTTGTCTCCCATTTGATGTGTCTGTGCGGAATGTGCTGCGTAGTTAAGGCATCGGAGCCATTCTAATAATGGGGTATGTTCCTCCCTATTCTGTGTTAACAGCCTAGCGGAGCCCTCAGCCGCCTCCCGCTTAATGGATGCCAGTTTCCTCTCTATGGTGGTGAGATCCTTCTCCAGCTGTACGCGCCTTCCTGCATGTGTTCCCAAGCAGTATCACCTTGTGACCACCTTGAAAGTGTCCCACTCTAGCAGTGGTGCCTGCATTTTCTTCAAAGTACTGTGCTATGGTAGTTGCCAATAGATCACGGAATGGTGCGTCAAGCAGGGTGTCAGGTTGTAGGCGCTAGATAGGGATCGGCGGCGTGCCACTTTCCCACTCCAGTTCCAGTACGTGTGGTTTATGGTCCGAGTGTGTACCCCCCAGGTAGTGCGATGCGGAGACATTTGATAACAGGTCGTTGGAAATCATGAAGCGGTCTAAGCGTACATGGAGTCCATGTGCTCCCGAGTAGTAGGAGTACATTCTGTCATATGGATTTCTATGCCACCATGCATCTGTCAAGTGCCATTGCATTGCCCAGTTATTTAATGCTTTTATTGCAACATGTGTAGTTGTGCCAGTTGGGGGGGGGGCGAAACGGTCCAGTGAGACGTCTAGGACGCTGCTGTAATCGCCTCCCAACACCATGGGGGTCTCGTGCCAGTCAGCTAGCTTTTGTAACATGGTTTAGAAAAAGGCGGCCTAGTCGGAGTTTAGCGCATATAACGATGCAGTGACCACCAGCCTGCCATCAAATGTGCCTTTCACTACAAAGTATCGACCCTCTGCAACTATTGAGAAATCCGTGATTCAGAAGGGAGTCCCTGGCCGTACCCATATCAAGACTCCTCTAGCATACGCTGAGTAGCCTGTGGCATATAGCTGTCCTCTCCATCTCCTATGCAACTGTATCACCTCTGATTTAGACAAGTGTGACTCCTGGAGGAGGTCTATTTGTATGTGGTGTCTTTTGAGGTATGAGTAAATGAGATACCTGCGTGGTGGACTGTGTATACCTCTCACCTTCCAGGTACCTATTCTAATTGGTGCCATGGTGTATGGTTAATGCTATCATATAAGGCTATAATGAGCCGACAGCCATGTAGGGTTGGAGCCTTGTGATTGGGAACGGCTTTGGTTGTCGTACCCCCATTGAACTAAATCCCAGATTATCATACCCCAGCATGTAAAAGATGGCGTAACAAACATAAACTGTGTACAAAAATACCAAAAGGGCTAGTGTGCAACAGGCAATCGTCTAAACAATAAGTGGAAGTAACATTTAATCAATGTCTAGGGGGGGTTACTGTACGCAGCAAGCTGCAGGTGTCGAGCGATAGGGATTGTGCCTCAGCGGCATCCCACCCTCCAGCCAGGTATCTGAGAGCCAAGGCCTTATCACAAATGTCTAATATGATGTTCCCTTTAGGGGGGAAAAAGAAGCCCCCACAAGTTAACACTCAGATTCATTTTAGCTATGGCTCCTGCCACCCACTTATATCTATATCCCTGGTTGTGGTTCAACATTTCTATATTTGTGAGCAAATAATTTCGCATGGTGACCTAGCAACAAACATATGATACTAGCGTGTATGCCGTCTCAGCTCTGTGCCAGACAGGGAATTCAAAAGCGCGGATCTAAACAATGTCATCAGAGGTCTGTGGGGTGACCTGAGGTAGTTGGCATGAGTCCTGTGAGACCGGAAAAGTCGAGGTGGTTTGTTCTTCTTGTGTCCAGCTGATAACCGCAGCCGCCTGGAGGGCCCTACGTTGGTCACTTAGTATCTGCTCTGGGTCTGGTCCGAGGGTTTGAGAGATTTGGGGCTGTGTACATTTCTTCTCTCTGCGATGACGGCCTGAAGAGGAACTGGCGGCAGTTTCTCTCACGCCAGTAGTCTGGGCTCTGGTTCCCTTAAAGTCATACATGTCAAACCAGTCCTCCGCCTCCTCTGAAGTGTTAAATAAGTGAGCCTTTCCACTCTCAACTACCCTTAATTTCGCTGGAAACATAAAGGAGTATTTGAGATTATATTGTCGAAGCCGCATCTTCACTGCCATGTACGAGTACCATTGTTTCTGTACTTGTAGCATGTAGTCTGGGAAAACATGATTTTGTGATTGTCTACCTGTACGTTCTGCAGTTTCCTAGTTTCCTGAAGTATAGTGTTTCTGTCTCTATAGTTCAGTAAGCGGATTAGGAGCGGCCTGGGGTTGGAGCCCGGAGGTGGGGGCCTGGCTGGTACTCTGTGCGCCCGTTCGATGACAAAGCGGGGAGAGAGTGCTTCCTCAGACAACAATGTGCCAAGCCAGGATTCGGTATAGGCCACTGGATCTCTGCCTTCTGTTCCCTCCGGCAGGCCCACCACACAGACTTTGTTTCGCCGAGCCCAGCCTTTGGCGTCTTCGTCCCTATCTTCTAAGAACTCTACTCGGTTTAGGAGGCCTCGAATGTGCTTATCCGCCGTGTCCACCAGTGGGGAGATGTCAGCAATGGCTGTTTCAATAGTGGTGGTTTGATCCGTGAACTTTCGGTGATCCGCACGGAGTAGGGTGAGATCGATGGCAACCTTGTCTATCTTGCTCTCCAGGGAGGTTCAGTGTTTCACCCAGCTTCTCCATCGCCGCCAGCACTGCGTCTAGTTTGCTGGACATCTGATAGGTCAATCCCGCTTCTGCCATATTGTCCGTTTGGGCTTGGGTCTGCGTGGGTGGGACTAGTGTGCCCCCAGCACTGGATTTTATGCAGCCTCCGCGTGACATGGGTCTCGGGGTGTCCGTGCAGAAGGCCCGGCGTGTCAACATTGTGATTGTCGCGGGCGGTTGGTCGTTTGCGTGGCCTTGCTAATCAAGTGCGTAGAGCATGTAGGTGGAGGCCGCGGTTTCAGCTACTCCTAGGCCTTCCTACTACTGCAGCCTACCACGTCGATGTGGGGCCTCTCAGGGTAGCAGTTCAGGGGTTTTCTCAGTCCTCGGCTGGGCCTTTCTGCATGGCGCTGTGCTGCTCTCCCTTGTTTCCGCCGTTGTCTGTGCCTCCCACCGCCAGGCACGCCCGTTTTTCCTTTTTAAGCATCACTGTGCCGCGTGTCCAGCTATAATTGACACTGCTGTCCTCGCCCCATGCTGCCAGACATGCAGGGGAAGGCTTAGTTGTGGATGAAGGCGATTTACCGGGGCCTCACAGTCCAAGCATTGCTCAGAACAGGAGCGCTGAGTTGCAGCTCATCAGCGGGCGTGTATCCTTGCAGGCACACACTTGTTTCGGGTTATGGACCAGCGCCGCAGTAGCGTTGCACCGCAGGGAGCCCTCCGGACATTGGCAAGTTGATTTCGGCCAGTTTTAACAGCAACAGGAGATTAGGGCGTCTCCACAATGACATACGCCATTGTTCTAGGCCTGGTGGGCGAGGACTGAACACGGACTAGCATGATGATCTCTCCCGAGATGGCGGCGACCTGTTGGGCGTCTCAGGAGTCTGGAGGGTGCCGCACGGATGTCCTTGTCTGACGCTGCTACAATTTTCTCCAGGGCACCAGGTCCATCCCAGGTGTGGCCAGGGAAGCACCCGGTTCCAACTGATGAGTGCAATCGGAGATATACGGCTATAGACGGGAGCCACAGACGGAGTTTAAACAAGCACGTCCGTCTCCATTGCTTGCGTAGCCATGCCCCCGTGAAGTCTTATGATGAGGGTGTTCTGGGAGACAGTGATGAATGTGGAAAAGTCAGCCCATATCGCACCCGATGCCCAGGCTGCTGGTGCAGGGCGACTCTTCATTCTCATCTTGAATAATTACCAAACAAAGAGACGGGCACTGGAAGTAGGAAAACAAGAACAGGGTTTATTACTCATGAGGAGAGCCTGTCCTTTGGGACACTCGCATAGTGTCTTCGGGAGGTGCTCTAACAAGTTTCTCTGAGACTTCGTCTTTTATACACAGGTTGGTGGCACACAGGCAACCTTTATTACAATCAACACTTTGTATAGTATGGAGGTATTCCAACACGTGGCTACAGTAGGGCCCTTATCCTCCATGCAATGGGAGGGGGCTGTCATGCGGCTGAGTGTTCTGCTGATTCTATTGGAATGTGTGTGCCTGATCGAATCTCAGGGGGTGGGGCGGTCGTGGTCAATAGTGGCTTCTTTCGAGAGAGACGAGTACGTACAGTGATGGGCAATAAACTGTATCCTTGGGCTAAGGGATGACCAGCGGTCTGTGCAGACATTCAGGCTCAGAGGAAGAGGTCATCAAAGGAGGGGTATTCATGGGGGGGGGGGCAGGAGGTGTCGGTCAGGCGCGGGACGCGATTCTTAGGGACAGAGTCATGCGGGAGGGGAGGGCTCATGACTCGCGCATGAGAGAGCGGGAGCAGTCAGGGTGCATGGGGGATGCTTGCAGGGTCAGGGAAGTGCGCTGATGAGCGATCGTGGACAGGGAGACCGTGGTACCTAAAATGGCTGTCGTGTGCGTGTGTGCTATGCCAGCGGGACAACACAGTCAGAGTCTTAGCGATATCCATTCTGTTTACGCCAAGGGGTACTGTGGACACAAATGAACGCCGCTTATGTACATACATATTACTATTTTTAACAGTCGCCACTTTTTACATAAGCACGTTCAATTTCTACACAGTCGATGTGATAGGCAGAATACGATGCATGTTAATTTACATCTGTTAGGCTCTTTATACAAGCCTAGAAATCGGCATAATATTCTGTCGGGGTAGAATCAAAAAAAGTGCTTCGACACATAAAAATCAAGTTCACATTTTTCTCTCTAGTGACATCATATACAGAAAGAACGCTCTGATACCTTTCGGCTTGCCAGTACGATAGGGGGTCTTTGGATAACTAACCACATGAGTGACCGATGAAACATTTCTTAAAAGGCAATACAAAATGGTTGAGGGAGGTGTTCAATTCAATACAAGTAATTTAGTCAAGGAGCGAATAGAAAGTTCTGGAAAGGGGGAGGGTCTTTGTCGCAATGTCTTTTAACAGAGTCTGTCTTCTTTTGTTGGCGCTGCTGAGCACCGGCGGTGGAGCTATAGGTCCAGCTCGGAATCATCCTTACGCGTTGCAGGGTGTGATCAGTCCTCTGCTGTTAGATCACAGTCCTGTTTCCTAACTCATTTTCTTAGGGGTGCCTTATGCTGGGCACCTGCGTGTCTTTCTTTTTCCGTGACAAAATCCCAGTCCATAGTCAAAGTTTATATGAAAGAGTTTGTTGAATAATCGAGGGAGGAGAGGGCGGAGTGGGGCCAGATCTTTGAACACACCAAGGGACCAAGGGAGCAAAGGACAATGAGCAGGCAGGCCCATCAGTCGGACTAAAAAAAGGGACGGGGACTTCAGGCACGAGTGGGTCAGCAAGTCGAGGGCTTCAAGGCAGCCCCTTATTTCTTCATCAGCTGAACTTGGAAGTAGTGCCTCGTCCCGCGTCTCGTTGCTCTGTGGCTCCACCTTTGGTCGTCACACGTGCTCCATGATCTGTGGCCAGGCTGTGCGTCACGTCCAGCTCCTCTCCTTTGGTGATTGTATCTTTGAATGGGTGAAAAAACAAGTTTTAGAAACACTGGTCGAGAGAATAGATATACATCTCAATCCATCCCCATGCCTGAGTAGGTGGGGGATAGGTTCATCGGTCACAATCAAAAGGTCGTCACTTATGGAGTCTGGAGAAGGGTATTGCACATTGAATTCATAGACTAGTTTTGGCGTACATTCGCGACATATGATAAGAGAAATTGGATTTTTGTACACAATGTATTACATCACATCAAACATCGAGTCCTTTATGTAGAGACTCGTTCTTCCCTTTAACCCAAGTATCGACGATCTTACATCTCTTTTCGGGGTCGGCTAATTTTTGCAAGCAGGGGCGTTATCGTAGGGTTGATCGGGGGCGCGTGGGTGCTTTTGAACAGGGAGCTGGGGTCGATCGGGGGAAGTGGGGTGGCTCTGGACATCCGCACTTAGGTGCAAGGGGGTGGGGCAATCGGGGCATTTGAGGATCGCATTTCTAACGAACTGAGAAACAGAAGGCCATTGACGCTATAGTTCCCTTATAAAAGGCCAGATTAGGGAACATCCGTCGTCTAACCTGTCCTTTCCTTCATTACCAACTCGGGTTCTATTGTGTGCAGAAAGGAGAGGTAGTAATGTGGCAAGTCACAATTCGCTTTGGTTTTGGTCAATTTTTCTGAACACCTTTGTGTTCGAGAAAACCCAATAATGTTTTGTGCCGGAGGGGCACAACGTCTTTATACTTGAAAAGAGGAAACGGGGTTTTTGGAAAGAGAAAAAAGAGAGAGAGAGAGAGAGAGAGAGAGAGAAAGAGAAAGAGAGAGAGGGAGACCGCACCCTAAATGGTCCATTCGGTACACGTATGACATGGGGAGAGAAAGAGAGGCGGGTACAATAATGGACCGTTCAGTGCGCGCAACACAGAACAACAGGGGTTAAGTAACACGGAAACACAGACAGAGGGATGACGTAGATTCATGCATCACGTACACACAAACTCAGACGGGGAAGACAGTACATGTATTATACACAAAAAATCCAAGACAAAACATAAAACAGTTATTGGCCACAATTATCCTTTTCTGTATGCCGAGCATCTTTATCATCCTACGCTCTTTTTACCTTTTTCTTATCCTTTTATTCGTTGGCTACCTCTTACTGGTGGCTTTTTGATTGTACACACTTACGTCTTTGGCAACTGGTCACGAACTAACCTGGTCGGGCTAATGCTCACAGCGGTTTATTCGAGTCATTTTTAGCAAGTGCGTTTCCAGGTTGAGACAACAGTTGGTGATAATTGGAGAGCAATGGGGCAGCTTTTGGTTCTAAGCCTATGAGGATGCGGAAAAGGAGGTAGTAGGTTTTCAAATATTGGCAATATCTCTAGTCCTCTCGGCGAAGGATACTTGTGTAACCCCTACCTCGAAATACCCTAAACTTTTTCCTACTTAGTTAAACGTAAGAATGCTTAATCATGTGTGTACATTATTCTTTTTGTTTTGCTTTATTCGGGGTTTGTCGTGGTTAGGTACTATAATCAGACCCCTTTTCCCGTCTCTTCGTCTGTTGGATCACTATTTTCGTCGGCATTCCGAGGTGACCTGCAGAGAGAGAGAAAAGGAGGGGCATTCCGAGGTGACCTGCAGGGAGAGAGAAAAAAGGAGGGAAGGGAGGGAAGGGAGGGCAGGCTACATTGATAGACACATTTAGCGTGCATAACCCCAGAAAGGCTTTTACTTACTCCGTACTCGGCCTATTTCCACAGGATGTGATCACTGCCAACTGGGGCGTTTAAGCCCAGGTGGATCGTTAGTGTGATTTTTCTTATATAGGTAGCATATAAAGTATGGGCTAAATACCTGGATCTTCAGCGGTTGCTTTTGGCTGTATAAAAAGGAAAAATACACAACCAAAATTCGACCCTTCATATTTGCAATATTTCTATGTGCTATACCTTTTCAACCCTTTTTTATCTAATCGAGCTTAGTCATTCCGCCCATATTTCAGTTATATCGAAAAATAGGCTTTATTCATTCAAGACTTTATCAATTTACATGGACAAATATAGTTGCTTTCTCAAAAAATCTTTAATAAGAATGTCGGTGCATAAATACGGGCCTACAATCCTGTGGACCAGCCACGGAGCAGGCTGAAACCGTAGATGCGAGGATACTTTATTAGTAGAAAACTTTAATGGAGTCGGTGGTCGTTTATTTCATACAAAAGTGCGAAAAAGCGCAATAAAATCATGTCGAGACTTCAGTGTGAGTGAGTGTCATAAGTGTTGGGCTTCCAACTTTCAATAATCACGATGTGCAAAACTCACACAATTCATTGTCCGAATGTTCAATTTAATACCCATCGGATGTCAATTTACCGTCTGAACACATAATCAGTACCCATCCAATATCAATTCATTGTCCGAACCTATAACCAGTACCCATCCCATATCAATTCATTTCCTGAATTTATAGTGTACATCCTATATCAATCCATTGTTCGAACTCTCAATCAGTACACATTCTATATCAATCTATATGTTTAAAAAAACTTCATACATATCCTATGACATCAAGGCTGAGCAATCGGGGTACAATAAAGAGTTGAGGGTTTCATTTGCATCGGCGCCATTTTGGGTGCAGTCAGGCAGAACCAGGCATAGTCTAAATGTCTACTAACTCGTGGTTGGGCCCAGGGCTTCCTTTGGCAGTCCCAAAGTTCCGTTAAAGGGCAAAAGAAAGGATTGGTGGTTTGAACCATTAGTCAAAAAAAAAGGGGGGGTGCAACAATATTCCTACCGGGTCATACTGTGCTTTCACCGGAACTGATCCGACTGTGGTCTGCAGGATTCTAGTCATTCAGACTGAGGCTGGCGACAGCATGGGAGCGCCGATGTCCTGCGGTTACATTTCCATCGTTCCGTGGGCAATCATGGCAGTCACTCCCCATCGGGGGTATTTGCGGGAGTCGGGGACTCCCGCGGCTCCTCTAGAATCTTCAAGTTTGTGGAGAACTATGACGGTGGAGTCAACAAGTGACCGGACCATTCCTTCATGCTGGGCCCGCTCTTGCCAGGTCGATCGCCATTTAGAAAGTTCGGCAGCTACCGGCGATCGCGGGGTCAAATGAGCGGACGGGCTCCACCCTGCCGGGCGAGACGTTGCAGCATCGCCACAGTGGAAGAACCCTTTTCCGGGCGCCTGGAGCGCTGAGGGTGCAACTGGGAAGCTTCCACCTGGGGAGGCGGGAGAGGCCTGTTCGCACCGTCTCTCCCTCCCAGTGCACCCCACGGCATCTCGCTTGACATTTGTTGTGGCCGGACCAGGCGATGAAGACGGGGGGGGGGGTCGGAGGCATGTGCAAGACATCCCCCCAGTGTTGTCACAGCCATTATAAAAGAAAAAGTGGTGCCTGGCGTGTTGCTGCTGCCATTATGGAGGAGAAAAGAAAGAAGTGTCGCCTGGCGTGTTGTCGCTGCCATTACGAAGGAGAAAAGGAAAAAACGTCCTGTCTGTCTTTGGGCCGAGCTTCCGGTGGATGTCGGCCGGACGCCCCTTGCTCTGGCCCCATGAACGGGTTCCTTGGCTCATCGGCTGCAGCCGGATCCCGTCGGCCCCAGTCCTCGGCCATTGGTGGCCGGACCGGGAGAGCATGTGGCGGGACTATCTGCAACTCTCACGTGCCACCGCGGCCGGACTGGGAGAGAGAGGGGAGGGTCGAGGACATAGACATTCCCCCCCCTGCAACTCTCCAGCGTTGTCAAGGCAATCCACTGGCCGGTCCCGTTGGCCTCGGTCTCTCCTCCGGCTACATCCTACGTTTACGATCTCCTGGCCGACTGTTGGCAGCAGGACCCGCCTTATATGGGTTGCTTCCGGCTGGGCGTAGCCGCACCCTGCTCCACTTTGGAATTTTCCAGAGTGGGGGCGGATGTTCTGCTGACTTTCATTTTCTACAGTTTACCGTTCTCGTTTCTAACGTTTCCTATTTCTAGGGCATTACTAGGTTTTATTATTACGTATTGTTATTGTTTCTTTGTTCGTTGTTTAAATAAAAGTTCATGTTCATCAGTGGCCTACTGATTTCGTTTCCCTATTCCTTTCTTTCCGGATTGTTTCATGCTAAAGTTTTCTGTTAACAGTTTACAGTGATCACTTTATTATCTCATATGTCCTTTTCACTAGGGGTGCTTTCTGGTCGGGTCAGATGATCTTCCTCTAATAAATGGTCCGGGCGAAACTGGCGTATCAACCAGTGGGGAGTAGATAGGCATGACAGATTACAACGGGGGACAAAGGTCCGCATTACCTACCCTTCACTACTTGCAAAGACTAGAGTATGGCGACTTCTGTGCTCGTTTGCAAAATAGAGAATACCTCCAAAAAGAACCAATTCCCAAACAGTCAACGTTTGGATAAACAATCAATCAATGAGGAATGGAATAGGTACGACGTGTTAAAGGTTTGCGTTACCCACCCTTCACTATCGGCAAAGGGAGAGAGAATATTCCTATTCTTCCCCGTTTGCAGGCAGAGAAGATCCTTTAAGAGAACCAACTTCGAACAATTCTAAGCTCGATTCAATCAATCAATCAATGGGGAGAAAAAGATAGGCACGACGTGTTAAAGTTTTGCGTTGCCTACCCTTCACTTATCTGCAAAGAATAAACAGAGTATGGTGATTCTGTGTTTGTTTGCAAATAGAGAATCTCCCAGAAGCAATCAATAGGAAATACTAGTATTATCAAACAATCAATCAATCAATTTCGCAATTTGTCGTGTGTCACGACCTTACCCGGACCGGACCATGTGGGCAGTTCTTCGCCTTCCTTTTTCCAGTGCCCGATCGTTCTCTTTCTCCATGTTTTTACCGCAGCATTTCTGTGGGGATTCCAGTCAGGACAATAGGTCACTTGAGAGAGGTCCGTTCAGAATCGGTGAAGTTCATTCAATCGGCAGCCGGACGAGGGCCCTCTCAAGGCAGGTATACTCCAATCACTTAGATGTTCACCCCATCGTCTGGACCTCTCTTACCGGACCCTATGTCGCTGATGGCCCCCGCGTTTGGGGCGCCAATTGTGGAAAAGTCAGCCCATATCGCACCCGATGCCCAGGCTGCTGGTGCAGGGCGACTCTTCATTCTCATCTTGAATAATTACCAAACAAAGAGACGGGCACTGGAAGTAGGAAAACAAGAACAGGGTTTATTACTCATGAGGAGAGCCTGTCCTTTGGGACACTCGCATAGTGTCTTCGGGAGGTGCTCTAACAAGTTTCTCTGAGACTTCGTCTTTTATACACAGGTTGGTGGCACACAGGCAACCTTTATTACAATCAACACTTTGTAAAGTATGGAGGTATTCCAACACGTGGCTACAGTAGGGCCCTTATCCTCCATGCAATGGGAGGGGGCTGTCATGCGGCTGAGTGTTCTGCTGATTCTATTGGAATGTGTGTGCCTGATCGAATCTCAGGGGGTGGGGCGGTCGTGGTCAATAGTGGCTTCTTTCAAAAGAGACGAGTGCGTACAGTGATGGGCAATAAACTGTATCCTTGGGCTAAGGGATGACCAGCGGTCTGTGCAGACATTCAGGCTCAGAGGAAGAGGTCATCAAAGGAGGGGTATTCATGGGGGGGGGGGCAGGAGGTGTCGGTCAGGCGCGGGACGCGATTCTTAGGGACAGAGTCATGCGGGAGGGGAGGGCTCATGACTCGCGCATGAGAGAGCGGGAGCAGTCAGGGTGCATGGGGGATGCTGGCAGGGTCAGGGAAGTGCGCTGATGAGCGATCGTGGACAGGGAGACCGTGGTACCTAAAATGGCTGTCGTGTGCGTGTGTGCTATGCCAGCGGGACAACACAGTCAGAGTCTTAGCGATATCCATTCTGTTTACGCCAAGGGGTACTGTGGACACAAATGAACGCCGCTTATGTACATACATATTGCTATTTTTAACATGAAGGCCGCAGAGAGGTTGATCAGGATGAGGTCCACTGTTTCTCCTTGGTCCAGTGTGTTTCGAATGTCGTCAGTGGCCGTCATGAGTGCTGTTTTTGTGCTGAAGTTCTTTCTGAATCCTGATTGTGTGTTGTCTAGAAGATGTGAAGTTTGAGGTGGGTTGCGAGTTGCTTGGTAATGGCCTTCCCAGTCACTGTGGCTGGATAGGGGAGCAGAGAGATGGGTCGTAAGTTGCTCCGTTGATTTGGGTAGGCTGTGGGCTTCTTTAGGAGGGTGTTGATATTTGCAAGTTTTCATTCACCTGAGAAAGTGGCAGTTGTGATGGAGGTATTGATAATGTGGGTCAGGGTGGTGCTGATTGGTGATGTTCCTAGATTGTAGATGTGGTTGGAGCATGATTTTGTTGGGCCCCCTAAGTGGATGCTCAACATGATTGCTGCTGTCATTTTTTGTTGAGAGTTATCTATTCAGTCAGGTGGCCATTTTGGTTGGTGGTGGGTAGGTTAGCGATGAGTTCTCTGGGGTGTGTGAAGTTGCAGGGTTGACAATGCCTGAGGGCAAGGTGGAATCCCTGATAAACAAGAAGATCTCCTTGCAGCTGTTGGAGCGTCCTTCGATACAATCCACTAGTGTTTTTTCTTGCTGTCTCTACTGTACTGGTAACAGCGTCTAAGTGCAGCCTTGTAGGTAATTCGGTCTGTCGTTGTTGTGGCTGACTCTCCATTTCCTTTCTAGCTGTTTACAGTGTTGCTTGGTGTCTTGGAGGCATACCAGCTGGCATGCTTGTTTGATCTACTACACTTGCTGGTTTGATGGGTGCGAGGGAGTCCACACAATTCTTGATCAAGTTGTTCATGTCCTTGTTGTGGTTGTCCGTGAGGTTAGGCTGATCAGTGCTGAGGGCGCAGAGCCAGTCTACTCCTGTGATTTTGCTGCAGCTGCGGCTTGGAATGCTGAACCTGGTAGCATGTGTTGACTTGAGGTATGTTGATGTAGAAGTGGACGATGGTGTGATCTGTCCATGTGAGTTGTATGGTGGAATTGTATTTGATGCTGTTGCTTGTTGTGAAGATGGGGTCCAGTGTGGTCCTGCGGTGTGTGTTGGTTCTGCGTCGAGCTGGGTGAGTCTGAAGTTTCTCAAGCTTTGAAGGAGTGCTGATGAGAGCAGGGGTTGTTTCGGTCTTCCAGGTGAAAGTTAAGGTCCCTGATGAGTATGTAGGCTCTGGAGCCCATGGTGAGCAGCGCGATAAAGTCTGTGATGAGGTTGGTAAAGGTGAATAGCGGTCCGGATGATCAGTAGGTAAAAGATTCATTTAGGATGAATTTTTCGGAGATTTGCAGCTTGAAGGGCAGGTGTTCCATGAATAGGGTGGCGTTCTCTGTGGATATTCTACATTTGATGAATTCCTTGTAGAGGATAGCGAATCCTCCTCCTGGCTTGTGATGGCAGTCCTGTTGAGCGATCCTGCAGCCCGTGGGATTCTTATAGCGATGTTGGAGCAGATGAGAGGTTGAGCCAGGTCTCTGTGAGGAAGAGGATGTTGGGTGCGTTGCTGTTCAGAAGGTCCCATATTTCAGGTGTGTTTGCAGAGTAATCCTGTGTTGAGAAGCTTGCATGTGAGTGGAGGTTGATGTGCAGGCTTGCTATGGTGTGTGGTTTAGGACAGGAGTGTTAGCGTTGTTGGTGTATGTGTTGGGAGTGGATGTTGAGGGCCTTGTTAGCATTTGTGTGGGGAGTGTGGGTGGGTGGCTGCTGGTTCAGGTGAGAGGACCCAGTCCTACCTGGACTGAGGTGCAGATGGATAGCAGTTTGTGGCCGTTTCTGCTCAGTAATCTGTCTATAAATGTGTCCCATCTCGCCAGCCAATATTCACCCACAGTCCCAGACCTCTCTTCTGTTTGTACAAGACAATAAAGTGATGAATTGCCAGTGTGTGGCATCCGGGCCGCGCTGCGGCCAGCAGATGGCAGCAGGGGAAAGGCTTCCGAGCGGCAGCAGCAGTTCGAAGTCGAGAGCCCGCTCTGTACCCGTGCCGCTGTCAGTCCCGGGCTCCAGCCGCCGAGACCTCCCCCCTGTACCACTGAGCAGACACTGCTGGCAGCCCGGGAGGAGGAGGAGGAGGCTCGAGCCATTTTGCAAGTGCCGGGACGGCCTGAATATTGCGCGCAGGGGGGGGCCGAGATAATAACCCCCTTCCTCCTCTCACATCCGGGGGTGGCAGCAGGAAGGGGAGCCGGTGCTGCACGGGCCGGGGGGACGGGCACCTGCTTCTGAGGGCATTGAGCATCCGCAGCTGAGCCGGACAGGTCCACCGCCCCCTCCGCTGCCTAGAATAAGGCTCCTCGGGTGGAAACAATGGGGGCCCGGCGCTTTGTACGGATGGGGTGGCACGCCTGACGGGGAGCAGCCGGCCTCCTGCCCGCTGCTGGGAGCGGAAAGAGGAACTCGCACATTTCTCACCAGGACTTTCCCCGGAGGAGAGGAGCCGGTGCCACCGCAGCCTGGTAAGAAAAAAAAAACACACAGAGGGCTCTAACGCAGGGGCTGAATCCGAGCCAGCGCGAGAGAGGGGGGCGAGGATTAAAAAGGTCACCGGGCAGGCATCTGGAAATGGGCGTTTGATGCCAAAGAAGCATGTTTAATTAAAGGGGGGGATATTCTGGAACAGAAGGCATCGTGCGCCCGGCCCATGCTGGGATTGGCAGTCCCGGTGGATTCTTTTATTTACCCAAAAAACGGGCTGAACGGGAGGAAATAGAGGGCTGCCGTCCCCTGGCACGTCGCCGGAGCGCATTGTTCATTTGGTGCGGGATACACAACAGAGGGCCGGGTAGGAAAGTTTAAAGGCTGCGCCGGAGCTGACAAAGGCGTGAGCCGTCCCCGGCTTGTCACGCACGCACCCCTCAGCCTGTCACAGTTACACTGGAGGTGCTTCCTGTTCGAAATTTCTGATGAAATGCTTTGGGGTGGGCGGATGACTGGATGGGTCCATTCGTGGGTATTATAACATGAGATTCAGGGGTTCCAAATGGGGGCCACTGGGGGAGGATGCGCGCCGCAGGTGAGAAGTTTCTGTGTTGTGCCCCTGCAGGCTGCCGGGCATTGTTCAGAGCAGGCACAATGCGTGAGAGGGAGGGAGGGCTCGGCTCCAGGAGGCTGAGCCGGAGCTGCAGAGCCCGGCGTGCCCTTCTGTGCATCCTGTGCGCTGAGGCTTGTTTGGCCAGATGCCCACCGTAAGGAGAGGGCCTGGACAAGCAGATTAGGGAACGCAGCCCCGGGCCAGCTCGAGGCCGCCGAGAACTGAGCAAGGGAGGGAAGCAGGCAGAAATAACTGGAAAAATAAAACAAAACAGGCATTTTTACTCAGGAGACCGGGCCAATAGTTGACAATATCTGCTATGGGTGGACACATTGTAAAA
Organism: Lissotriton helveticus; assembly: GCF_964261635.1. Classification (NCBI taxonomy): domain Eukaryota; kingdom Metazoa; phylum Chordata; class Amphibia; order Caudata; family Salamandridae; genus Lissotriton; species Lissotriton helveticus. The sequence goes on from NC_136063.1 coordinate 711,547,461, forward strand.
ATATGTTGTGTTAATTAAACCCCAGTTGAAAAAAGCCGAGTTGACTGTTTTGTTGTTTTGTCTTTAGGAGGCAGCTGAGCTAGCGGCGGGCCGGCCAGCCTGCGCATCGCTTGGAGGAGGGATGGTCGCCTAGAGAGACCGAGCGTCTGAGCCTCTCCGACGGGACGTGCCCGCTGCAGCCCATGAGCAGCCGCGCCGGCCCCCAGCTCTGGGAGCGCTCCCCGGGCCGCCTGGCCCGCCTCATGGAGGGCCCGGAGTGGGACATGCAGCGCCACTTCCAGGACTGGTGTCTGCGCACCTACGGCGACTCGGGCAAGACCAAGACCGTGACCCGGCGCAAGTGCGAGCGCATCGCGCAGCTGCTGCGCGGCGCGGAGACGGGCTCCGCGGACAACGCCAAGTTCAAGTTCTGGGTGAAGTCCAAGGGCTTCCAGCTGGCAGGCCCCGGGGAGCCCACGGCAGGCAGCAAGCATGTGCTCTACGTGCCGGTCAAGACCACGGTAAGTGCCTCAAACACTCCACCCAACCATGTGCCCCTGGGCCACCCCTGTGGTCCCTCTGCCCCTCTGATGGGGCCAGAGCCCATATGCTCTACTCCCCAGAGCCCATCAGTGCCAGGGGTGGGGTACCTTTTCTCTCAGTTCTGCGCCCCTTTGTCCCACCGTCCCAAGCCTCTCCCATCACAGCCACACTGGTGTCGTCCATCCCGAGGGGAGTCCCACAAAGTCCCCTATGCGTTGTCTTTGTTTTCTCGTATTTCCCCCACACGTCTATGTCACTTCGGTCCCCTCCACTCCTTTGCTTTCTTGTCCTCACCCCATCCCGCCCGTCCGGCCTCCCGGATCCATTTTGAAACCAGTGGCACCCCGTCTGCATCGTTTGGGCGCTTCCATCAGTCAGACGGGACCTATTGTGGGTCCTGCCAGCCTGAGCCGTGCCCGGTGCCCAGCGCTCGGAGCTGCCTGCGTGGCACCTGCCAGTGCGGGGGCTAGAGGCAGGGCGAGGGGCTGAAGAGAGGGGGCGCTGGCTGCAGATGGGACGTCTGCGAGATGGCTGGAGACTGCGTGGTGGCGTGTGGGATTCACGGTGTCGGCTCTGGGTGCGCAGTGTCTCCTTTATGGGACAGACTGCAGCGTCCTTTGCCAGCGTGACAGCAGCCCATGAACCCAGTGCAGCTGGTGGGCATTGCATGGCTTGTCGTGCACGCAGCATGAATGGCATCACTCCTCTTGCATGAACGGTGGCATTGTGTTCAGGTTGCATATGCGTGAGAACCCCTTGCACTCTGTAGAGTGTGGCAGGCTGGGGTGCCATCCGACCAGAATATGTGAAACTGATGAACCTGTATGCACAGTCTCCTTTCGACCATTTGTTTCAGGGAGTCCAATCAGGCAGTGCCCCAAGGGCTGGTCTGACAAATCAATGTGCAGGCTCTTTTCTGTTTTGGGGGCCTGCGCTATGGTCTAATGGGCCAGTTTCTGCGGCTGGCTTGACAACGCAGCTGTCGCCAGGCAATTATGCGATCATCACTAGAGAGAGGTTTAGGCTCCACCCGCATGTTTAGAGCCAGGAGTACATGTTTTGATTGGGCAGAAGTTGTGTGCATCCACAAAAAATAGTGCTTGCCCTCCACCCAAATGTGATCTTTTTATTCATACAGTTGCCTATGCTTGAACATTCAGGGGCACACATATGACACTGGAATGTTTTGTCTTAGATTACTAGATAATTTATGTCGTTTTTCTACTGAAGCAGCACGGATGGGAGGTGGGCAGTCAACCTACATGGAATTTTAGGTCTGGCTTGAAAGTACAACTCTCACCTGACCGTTTAACCTGTACCGATATTATTCTACAGTTCTCTGTTTACATACAAATACATGTCTATTCCCATGCTATTCAAATGTAATGCTTCTCGTTACCATACAACATTCCTTTAAAGCCAGAACTATTGGCATTTCCAAAGTTTTTTACTGTTCATTTCCCAATTCTTCCTCAAACATATGCACTTGGTCTCCTCTATCTTGCAAAACACCCGTGCAAAGTGGTTTCCAAGTTTAAAACTGCCTTGATTTTCAAATATGTCCCACAAAGCACTCAAGCTTCTTCAGTCTTTTCTCTCGGACAGAGAGCAATTTGTGGAATTAAACAGCTCCGATCCCCCTCTTTTGAATTGCCTTTTGGGGTCCCTCAAGGCTCACCTTTGAGTCCTACCCTTTTTAATTTGCATGTTACTCTCATAGCTAATTTGATTAAAACCTATGGATTCACAGTAGTTTCATATGCTGATGACACCCAAATTGTGCAGTCGATCACAGACAATACCCATAGCATGGCCTCTTGTTTTCATGACTGTATGAAACAGATAGGTAGATGGATGACGAACAATTGTCTGAAACTGAACTAGGACAAAACCGAGGTTCTGTTATTCGGCAGGCAAACATCGTTCAGGTCTCCAAACTGGTGGCCACAGGAACTTGAAACACTTCCGACCCCCAATACCAAAGTCAAAAATCTGGGAGTCCAGTTTGACAACACACTCTCCTTTGAAGGACATGTAAATTCCATCACCTCCACCTGTTTTCTGTTGTTCAAAACTCTCAGAAAGATGTTTCCTTTCATTCCTTTGGACCTGCGTAAAGCAGTGATCATTGCACTTATTTTCTCTAAAATTGATTATTGCAGTGAACTACTCCTTAATGCTCATAAAAAGACTCTACATAAACCACAAATGATTCAAAATGCGGCAGCTAGGTTACTTTTGAGATCCCCTAGTATCAATTGGTCTCCTGAATTTCCCTGCACTCCACTGGCTACTGGTCAAAAAGCGGGTGGAGTTCAAATCTCTTTGCATTGCTTTTAAGGCACTGCACCATGACAGCCCTGAATCTCTGAGGCAATACTTTCAGTGGAATGTGCCGTCAAGATCTTTAAGGTCTGAATCCTCAGCCAATCTGATTATTCCCAAAGTCAAAAAAGCTACTTGGGTTGGCAGAAGGTGCGTAGTGGGAACGGCCAAACTCTGGAACTCTATGCCCTTGTAGAAAAAAAAATCCAACCTCTTGGCATTCTGCAAGGCTTTAAAAACTTGGCTCTTCAACAAATTGTTGCGGCAAGTCCGGTACAGTATATCCTCCTTCATGTTACTCTCTATACCAGGTCTTTCTATTAGGTCTCTTCTTCTCTCCTTCTGGAATCTTAGTGCCAAGACACCTTCGGGTAGTAGAACGCTTTACAAATTGCTATTTCATTTAATTTAATCTATCTGATTTTCTAATGTAGGCCACTTTTAATTTGGTGCCTGGCCTATTTTCTGTCCCAGTCCAACCCTGTGATTATTTGATTTAATTTCTATGTGGTAGGCCCCGAGAGTGCCCAGGGACAGTGGAATCTGTAATGTTGTGCATACCTTCCAAGCCGTGCTGTGTAATGTGACATTTCCAGCCAGACCTTTTTTTTAACCAACACTGCTTTGCATACTTGAACTTTTGGGCCCACATTTATGTTGGAAATATGTAACACAACATGCTATTGGCCGAAAAGCCAGGATGAGTTTACCATGAAAGAAACAAGATACTACTTGGCATCTAAGGGTGGCAACCTGCAAGAAAACTCCTCTGACATTACTTCACCAAAATCATGGTTTTAGCACAAGTGACATCATTTATCCCTTTGAACTTGGTGACATCACATGGTGAGACATAACATGAACTTTAACCCATCTGGTGGAGCACTAGATTCTTTGTTTTCTAAACATTAAAAATTCGAGGTAGCAGCTTAGCAGGGGTGAACAAGATTAACAGCAGTCTCGAACAATCAGCTACTGTCCTTACCAAAAGCGAAGCAAAGGATTACCTGTAAAACAGTCAATCGGCCAGGTCTGTCACAGGGGCTGCAAAGAACTCCAGGGAGGTTGTAGGCAGAAACGGGTAGCATTTACTACCCTTAGTTACCCCCTCATATAACAATGTGGAGTAGTGTGGCTCACTGGTTAGAGGCGGCAGGCCTGAGAGCAGAAGTCAGCCTGGGACCAGGGTTCAATTCCCGACGCGGCAGGGTCGTGGACCTTGGTCAGCAGACTCGATAATTCTCGCTTCGGTGCTTACTCTAATCAGGGGTTCCACTCGGAAACTCTGGGCATTAGCTAGCCTAATCTCCACAACGGCCCCACCAATTCCGGGGATGCCTGGCTCCACCTTGGGGACTCCCAGCAAGGGACCATCCCACAGGGAAAGCCAGGACGGGTTCCCCAGAGTTATACAGCGCCGGGACGCCCCGTTGCTGGGGCAGCTGTGCGCTTTACAAGTATACTACATTTACATTTACATTTACATGTTGCCCTTGTAAGGGCATTGGCCTTCAGGTTCTGTAGGTGTACACAGCCCCCTAAGTCTGTCACTCAGTTTAGCAGTGAGTGTCAACAGGGCTGCTGTGGCCTTTTCCTTCAAAGTATATGATGAGGTAAGAACACATAATTTTTAAATTGCTCTTTTCACCAGGGACTTCTCCACCCCTTTCCGGTAAAATTGCAAAGTGACGACTGAAGGGCAGTTTGACACCCACTCGATGTTGTCCATTTGTCTTGTTTGCATATATTACAGTGTTTCGTGTCCTTAGGGTTGGTCAGAGGCATAACATAAGACATTTTTTATGCAAAAGTGTTAAGATCTTCGAACTGCGGAACGTTGGTTACAGATAAAGAGTGAATGCACTTCCCTTTTTAAATGATTATTTTGTAGGAAACCAAAACTCATGATCTTACTTTACACCCTAAAACCCTATTTGCTGGCCTATCTCTTACCCCTAAACAGACCCTAAACTTAACCCTAAACGTCTGCCTAAGCTCAACCCGCACCCTAACCTGAATCAAGGTATTTTTTACCAATTTTTGCAAATTCTACTTTTTTTGTCCATTTTCTACTCTTCTACTTTCATGTCTCAACTTTTTTGTCTATCTTTTTAACTATTTATTTACTGCAGACTTTTTTTTATCAATGAACTAATGGCATGGTATTCTGTCAAGTACTTACACTTGTTAGTCTCAGCCATGGACTACCCCCATTTTCTGATACTTTGCAGTCTTGAACTTTGATTCACTGCAAATGGTCTAAGTCTAATTTAGGCCAGTCATATGGAGAGGTCACAATATGTCTACTGTTATCAGGACCATTGTCAAAGGTGGTCTAGTGAGTGGCAAGGTATTTGATGAAACCCTAGAAGCTTTTGGGTCCTCTTTGTCTTCCCTCACTGGATATAACTCAGTTTGTCTTTCTGCTCATCACTCTTAATTATTTATGGATTTATTTCCCTAAAGTTTTCTTACAGCTCCAACATATTGTATTGAAGTCTTCTCTGAGTGCCTTGTTATGCAAGACAAGTGCACTTGTGTGCGCACACACAGGTGAAATATATAGCATCCTATTATACGTTCCACATAAATTAAAGATCAACATTGTTTCTGTGTCTTTGAGTGTGAGGCTAGTGTGGGTTGATTTGGAGTGGGTGGGCAATGAAGTGAAGAATGCACTGTGAATTTTAAGCAGGTGAAGTCCCACCAGATTGAGATGTCAGATGTGTATCGAGTAACAGGTCAATTTATTTAGAGATTGCAGTTCTCAGAGGAATATATTTTTGACCAGTTGAGAACTCTTGAGTTTCCTTAAGCGTAGGTAATATAGTTCTTTCCTGAAGAATGTGTTTAGGTCAATCCCAAGGCTTGGATCCTTTATTGCTCTCGACCTGTTCCAGCGCAGTTTGTACTTCTAATAGTGGACAGTGCATGGTGGACATGTAGAGGTTTCTATTAAGTTTGTCGATGGATGCAAGATTCTGAAGATATCCTGGATCCTTGCGCCAAAACACCTTTTGAGCAATGTAGATGACATTGACTGGAGTCCTGGATGGAGGTCCGGACAGTGTATGGTGCTGGTCTGGCTCACCATTGAAGCCAGAGATGGATTTTTGTGTTGTCTGAAAGCATCATCAGGAATTGGAAGTGTTATTGTTGACATTTTTGAGCCAGCGAGTGCCTGTATATATGGTATAGGGAGTGTGAAATTGTTTACCCATGGGTGGTGCTGCCTGAACCTTTTCACCTGGAGGATTCAACATAGGCAGTGGCCAGAGGTTAACTGTGACTGTTGAGGAATGATTGTAGTAAAACTCCAGTAGTTTCCTATCTACTCTCCCAATCTTTTTAGCAAAGTGCCTTGTAGGAAATGTGCTCCAGTAGCTAAGCTGTTGACTTTGGAACGTGTGAATCTGAGTTGAAATGTACTAAGCTAAGCTGCCAGGCTAGGACCATACTATACAAATACTAACATTAAACTTCCATCGTATAATAATGTAAAAATGTCTGAAAGCGGTTCTGTGTTACCATCCAAGATGGCAAAGATGGCTTCTTAGTTGTTCTCAACTTTAGTTTCAGCATGTGTTGTGGTGGGTTGGAAGTCTGAAACATGGCCTTCGAGTAGGTTTATTGTTCTACACATGCCTATAGTTGTCTTGTGATTTCCTTCTCTAGAATTTTACAAGATACAGAGATTTGAGATTGCTACCTATTGCCTCTATATCAGACATGGGTTTTCTTTTGGTGTAGGGTGACAATTGCCTCCATTAGAATTGCCATGCCTCTCTTTGCGAGGAGAAACATAATGATTTCCATATTAGAGATCATTTTATTCAGGTTGAGAAGGAGGGTTGTAACTAAGGGAAGTATTTTAGGTTATTTGCCTCTCAGAATTTGAGTGTGTTCAATTGGAATATTGTCTATGGTTCTTTGCAATATTTTTGAGTTGAGCGGTGGTGGAGCGGGCAAGGATGTTTCAGAAGACGGCACCCTGGGTTTGTTCCTAACAAATGTTGGAAGGTTCTCTCTTCTGATTGGTGGCTCCTTTGATGAAGTTGATGTGTTGTGTCTTTTTACTTCTCACCGCTCTCTTTTTATGGTGAGCTGTGCTATGTTATGTTGTCTTTTGGGTGCTGTGTTCAGCGATTTCTGTCTTTTCCTTTTCTAGAGAGTTCCTTTTGTGTGCTGTGGTTATTTTCAGATTGCAAGCTTTTAATGAGACCTGAGTGTGCTGTAGTCATTATGAAGTCGATTTTTACTTTATTTTCATAAGAAAATAGGTCAATCTACAACTGGTTGTTCAATGTTAGAGGGATGCAATATGACAGTGAATGGTCTGACCATGGCTGGTGTTGCACTGCTAAATTATATCTGAAGGTTGGGTCCAACCTCTTGTGTGTGTGTGGGTGTGTGTGTATGTGTGAGTATGAGTGTTCACGAATAGGCTGCGACTCAGCGCTTCTGTGTTTTCAAGTTGGTCTTCCAGTCCTTTGTTCTTGCTAAAGTGCATCCATTTCCCCCAGTATCCAATCAAAAAGATATTTTCTGCCATTTTAATACTAAATTACGGGCCTTGCCCAAAGGAGAATTTGTACCTCATTCGTGCATTACATATGGCCGAAGAACAGAAGTTGTTTGGGTCAAATACACATCAACAAAGTTTGCACTGCGGTGAGGTGTATGTTGGTATATGCATCATAGTGCACAGCAGCACTTCGACAAACTGTATGGCCACGCCACTCCTTTACTTCTCTTTTTGGAGTAGTTTGCCCACGGCTGCAGTGAGCCTTCAAGTCATTCCTTCTCATGCTGAAACCATTGCAATTCCCAGCATTGTTAATGTGGTTGGAGTGCTACCATCTTTGCCAACTGTGCTAAATGGGATACAATTAGAATGCACCTAAAGGACTACAGATCATGTTCTGTGTTAAACTAGCTCCTTCCTTGCTCGATATCTGCTGTATATATTTTGGTATGCAAATATCTAATGGTGCCTTTAGGTGTGGAAGAACCACTAGGTCATAGTTGAGGGTTTTCCCTGAGCAAGCAATAAGCCCCTGAATAAATCAAAGTTGCTAAGGTGATTCGATTAGAACAAACCCACCAATTGTATTCAATTTAATGTACATTAGGAAAACGTGTAGGTGCTCCAAGTGACAGCATGGAGCAGTGCTGGTGGGCAGTGTTGGCATTTTATACTATTCATTTTGAAACACTGACTACAGTGTTAGTTCAGGCTCATCAATTATACAATGAATATCCAGCTTACCGATTAATCGTGTGGACATTTCAACCCTCAATTGGCTATTTAAGGCCGGAGTCTTCATCAGGACAAGATGCTATCATCCTACAATGTAATAAAACACCTATTACAGTTGTGGTCATTTGAATCAGCATATATCATGTCAACAGGGTAACAGTCTTACCTCAAAATAGGCAATTAATGAGTCAGCGAAACGATGGTGCAAATCCATAAGCGTCTATAATTATGAAAAATCAAATAAAGTTAGATACATTTGACTCGGTTGTGGCTATACAATGTCTTCTACATAATGGTTAAAATATTTGAGCGTATCTAATATGTAGAGAAAAAATAGAAGAAGTTCTTACTGGATTCGGTATGTGTAATATAAAGAAACACAAATATGTTCAATATGGGCATAATTTGGGAAAAATCAGGGAGGCACATGTCAAAGAGTTAATAGTTTGATCATTAAACCAAACACAGTCGGTATATCAGCAATAATGCATGTACAAAATAAATATGATACTCCTTATAAAAGCAATACATAAAAAACGCTGAATGAGGAAATACTGGCCGAGTACTTTAATAATATGGCAACAATGTATATATTTTACTCATGTGCATTGAACAACAGAAAAGAAGAGTGCTCACTACAGGAGAACTGCATATCCCGTAAACATAGAGGTTAAATCAACTAACCCAAAAGCAATAGAGGCACTTACAATAGTGAGTACATCAAAAGGATTTATGACAAAAGAGATAAAAATAGAAACTACATTTCTAAACACTGTGAACAGAGAGAAAACTCGCTGGGTATGCCATGGGAAGATTGTATTCATAACATTGCTAAAGTGAGTAACGAGTATTCGTTAAAGGAAAACATCTTTCAAGGTACTTCGTTGGTGGTGAAATACATTCCTACCAATTCTATTAGGGTATATACAAAAAAGAAAAATTGGGACTATAAAGATTATGTACGTTAGCTATATAACTGGGTGTCGTCACGTGATGACAGGAGGAATTCACCTGCTCTGTCATTTCATGTGCAAACACGCCTGATCCCCAAGCACACACGCACGCGTCTCTCTATTTAAGTGGAGAGCTCACCTTGCGTACCCACAGTCCTAAATGAAACAGATCTTTCAAGGTGTCAAAAACAAGAAAATCGAAACAATTGTAATTAATACTGCATTGCCCCATCTATTGAAATTTAAAGCTAGGTGCGAGCCAATGATTAGTTTCTTCTGCTAATGCAAACTACAAATGAAATGGAAAAAAGACTATGGAATTGGACAATGATTGCACTTGAGTATGCTTAGTGACAGTCCTCTAATGTGCGAATGACATAATGACTGAAGGATTTGTGTATTTCTTACCATAAATATAAAAAAAATATAAAAAATATGAAAAATACAAGAATTGTGTCTTTTGTAAAAATGTGTACCTTTAAGAAATTCCTTGCTTTCTTTCTTTAAAAATGATTACAAGTTAAAAAAAAAAGTAATTGTCTGGTCCGACCAGCTAGACAGACTCATTAACTCTGTCCAGTGCTGGGTGAATTTATTATTAAGAGAGGATCTCCTGCTCATTGCGGCATTTATGGACACCATACAGAGGTGACTGTTGATGAAGAAATAAGATTTCAGAAATGAAGTGAGCACATTTCAGATACCCATTATGAATGAAAACATTGCATGTTCCACATTACATATAAAAAATATACATAAAAAAAATCAAATATACAGAGCTTTATGGTTTGATAGTAATGCAGCTTGCCTCCATTCATCCTTTTCATTTAGGCCCTAGTCAACCAACCTCACCGAGTCAGTCCAATTAAGTTCATACATAGTTAGTCTAGCTGCGTTAGTTAGTTAGTGTAACCTCCTCTGTGACTAGTGGTCAGAAGGTCAATAATCTGTCATAGAATGTTTTTTGGCCTGGTTGAGCTCCAGGGTTCCACGTTTAAATTTGCGTTTGTGATGTAAAATGCGTGCTTGTATCTGAAATGTCTGACTGATTTAGATGAGATTGTATGAATACTATTTAGCTTACACAGGGCCGGCTTTAGGACTGTGTGACCGGAGCAGCTGCACCTGGTGCTGACCTCGGGCTGAGGGCGCTGTGTGTAGAAATAATTTGTGCGTTTAACCTCTTCCATGCTCATGACGAGCTGAGCTAATCATGAGCCACGGCGCTCCGGTGCTCATGACGAGCTCAGCTCGTCATGAGCCGTGGAACGCTCGCATGCGGGGATAATTCCCCTGCTGTGCTGAGCGTTCCACGGCAGGTAATGCACCTGTCACGAGCTGAGCTCGTCATGAGCACAGGAGCGCCGTGCCTCATGACGAGCTTAGCTCGTCATGAGCATGCGGGCGCTGTGCTCCCCCCTCCCCCCCAGCACAGTGGGAAAATAACCCCCGCAGCGAAGGGGTTAAAAGCACCTGCTGTAGAGTTCCTTGCTTGTCCAGCAGTTTTTAGGCAACAGTAAAAATGTGAAGGTCACGCGGGTGAATAATGTTCCTGCTGGAGAGAGATAGAAGTTTTGTCTAGTGGCATCAAAAGGTACCGCAGAGACGTACATATGCCTTCTGCAAAGAGCGTGTACCATGCAGGACACAGAACTGTATTTTATGAGGAAGTACAGTAAGTCACTGCTTTTGAAACAGACATGCTTTTGTTACTTGCAGTTCATAAGTTACAATCCTAATGTAGCACAGTGACCAATGAACTCTCATCAAAGAGATGCATGCAAGCTGCATGGTATCGGTTAGGAGGTTATGTTTTTTCCTACAGTCATTCATTAATAATCCTAATGTTGCTAGAAGGAGTTTTTAGGGTTAGAAATACATTCTTATTAGTAAAGCCAACCCTAACCACTATTGTACGTTTTAAATCCTGAGTTTGTGCTTCGCTAGACCAAAACACTCTTAACATAACAATAGTATGGATGACATGTGATGCATTCCTACACCTTGTAACCCTTGTTGTCTTATGTAACATTTTTGTGGACTGATCTAAACATGTATCCTTTATCTGCGTATAAGGTGTGTAAAGTAAAGTGCTCCAACACCCTACACTCATATGAATATCGCTATAAAACAAATTAAATGAAATCCATGTCAGAGAGGGGCTATGGAGGGTTGAAAGACACTACTGGAGGGTGGTAGTGATGGAATAATTGGCGACTGAGTTAATTGAGGGCTGCTCAAAAAACTTCTCACACCGGGCGACACCAGCGCCAAAGTCGGCCCTGTACATATATCACACCACTTGTGTTACAATTAGTGAAGGTTTTTAAATTGTATTTCACATCATTGTGCTCAAAGCATTTAGCCTACAGACAGTAACTGCATGCACTATATTGGCCAATTTATAATAACCAGCGGTGGTAGGGCCTACTGGTATCTGAGAGTTGGTTGACTGCAAATAGGCAGGGCAGCCCTGGCCACAGATTCTCTACTGCTGGAACCTCTTTGAAAGAGAACATGAGATTCTTGGATTGTTGTAGGGGATCTTTTATTACATCCCAAAACTTGTTGACAATTTTTCTAATGTCATTACTAGCCATACTGAAGCTACTCACAAAAAAGAATTTTTCATTTTTGCCATTCGTGTCGGAGGTTAAAGCAAATCTTCTCTCGGGTAAAACAATGCTCGTATTTTTCCCTGTTTAACTTGTCTAGGGGGGGTAACCTCTCTCCAATAGCCTTTTTGTGGGATTTTTATTTTGAAAATAAAAAAACCAATTACCTCCACACCATGGGAGATTCTCACTTTGCATGTGGATCATTTTGGACTTTTCACTGCTCCTTACTACCAGGGTTTATCTGGCGGTGACGGATAGTGGAAACTGACCATATGCTCTCCCACTCTAAATAGGGTGGGTGACCACACGGCCAAACTTCCGATGACCCTTACTCCGTCGGACTATTGACTGTTGGAGGTGTATGTAGGTGGCAGAGACAGAGTGGTCTCCGCCGTCTACCTACTAAAGTTGTGCCTGACTCTAAATGAGGCTTGCGGAAACACAGCTAAGGCAGAGAAGATACCCCGTTGTGATGGAATACCCTCTCCATCAAAGTCTAATTCAAGTCCTAAGCTTAGTGACACTTTTGTTGCACTAAACTCAGAAGCCATGAGTGCAAACTTTTGCTCACGCTGAAAGTGGCAATAATGTATTAATTTGCAGTGCATAAACCTGTGGCCAGTATAGCGGAACTGCACAACTAAATGCATATGCAAAAGCAGTGAAATCCCCATCATGTGTGTGGGCGAAACTAAATACTATAGAATAAGCCCTATAATAAAGGTCATTCGTTTCATTTAGGTTCTATTAAGTGTCTAGTACTATCTCACATTTGTCTCACTAATTGTGTTCACTCACTCACTCACTTGCTCTGCTGCCTTATGTAACGTGATACTACACTCACTGTACAGACAATAGTTAAAGCAGAAGGACTCACATGTGTGTAATTGAACAGTTGGTTCCAAAATGACTACAAGGACGTGGAAGAGTCTCTTCGGTGGGGGGCCTCTGGCATAAGTACTTAGTGGAATGAGCACTTTACACTCTATAGCCACCGATGTGCTTCACGCTTCCTTCCCTTTCCCTCCCCTGTTGTGCTAACCTGTAGCTTGGACCTTTTTTCTTTTTTGGTCAGTGGAACACTGCGTTATGTTATGAACAATCTACGGTTTGGGCAAAACCTGGTTGTACTATTCAAAAAACCACTAACAAGCATGGCACCAAATGCATTTGCTCTATTTTGACTCCGGTACAAACCCTTGTTTGGCTCAAATCTTCCAGAACAGACATATTGGTAACTGAAAACACTAACAAGGGAGATAAAGCGAAATTGAAGGTACAGAAATCCCAAATACATCCCATCGCCATATATGGTGCCATGGTATAAACAAGATATTATTATCATCAAGAAGAATCACATTTCTGCAACCGTTACAGACGCGTGGTTGGTTCCTCTGCATGTAATTAGCCCTGATTTCATCTAATTTCTTATATAGCACTACATTAACCTCGAGAGTCATTTTGGTGCTAAAAGCACAACTAAAACCTGCATGGAATAAAAGCAGCTATATTAGAACCCAAGATGCTGCGTGAACGTCCTACTATGCCAGATCAGGTTATCCTTGGGTTCAGATGTGCAATGCAGAGAAAACCATTCCTGAAAACACAGAATGATGATCAGGACATCAATGTTTCGGGTCTTTTGAAGCTTAGTTAGACCAGCCTCAGGGAGACCTAGTTAGACGATATTACAGTAATCTACATACGAGAGTGTACTGGCCAACTCCACCTCCACGTGGAGCTCAGCAGGCAGGTACAGTTACATTTTCCCCTGAAAATAGAAGCAGGAAGAGGAGGCAGTATTCTAACACTATAGATTGGGTTTACACCTGGTTAATCTACAGGCATCTGAGATAAAGCAGGTGTTGCCCATGTGCCTCATATCGGATACAAAGGTCTTCTGATCTTAGAAGTGTGAGGAATTTCTGGCCAATCTCAACACAGGCATTCTGCCGACAACTCTCCTACAGATTCTACGCCATCACCCGGTGTATTCTGGCCTTGGAGAGCTTGGGTGACCAACGCTCCAGTCTAGCTTTGAGCAATCAGGAGATTATGTCAGATGCATCCAAAGAATTGAGTGAAACAAGAAGTCAATGGGTAAGCTCCGAGGAGGATCGGCGGGGAATAGGCCCCACCACCAAGCTCCTGGCTATTACTGGGACACACGTTTGAGCATGGTTTCCTTCTCTCTGCAGCAACCTGAAACATGCCTGAACAACTGTTGATATATATGGTGGAGATGGAAGTAGAGATGGAAAGGTTCTGTCTAGGCTGGGGGCTGCTGTTCTGTATGAATGGACCATACTCAGGATATCATTGCCTTTAACAGACAGGTCATTATATACGTATATGGCAATACATACTGCAGTCTTTAATTCTTGATATTCATACTGGTAGAACATATTGTCTTATCTTAAACCACTACTTTACTCTTCTCATTGAAGGCTTTTGCCATTTATTGATACACAGCACAAAGTCCAATTGTTCTTAAAAGCCCTGTCTCTATGAACATCTCCTCTGCCCTTGAATCTGCTAGCCAGACCGTGAACCAACAAAAATTTCTGCATCTTAGCAACACAGCTAGCACTGGTGAACACATGGAAACAGATTTCACTTCCATTTACTTTACCAGCTACATTTACCATGGAAACATCTATACTGTGTTTTGCTTTTCTTTATCTTCCTATCATTGTAAAATATGAAAATTCCAGTATGATATGCCCTATCTCTGTGCTTGCTGTCTCCAATTACCTCATGACGCGCCCATAGGCATGCCACCATATTCATAACAACAGGCAGACCAGCCGTGCCTCTCTCTTTCCAAGCTATATATCATTCAAATCTGGCATGTAGCTTTGATGGAGATGTAAAATATTTAAAAAAATGGGTAATAGATCTGAGACCGAATTATCAAAAATGCCCCAGGGTGCACTACGTATGTGCATGATTTTTATGACATCTAGACACTTTATGTGTTACAGAAGGAGGTCACAGTTGTTTCTGTGGCAGGTTCTGTAATACAGATCACACTGGCACAATCACAAGGAGGTGTTCCTTCATTTGCATAGGGGCGCAGCTCCATGAAAATAAAGAAATTATTTGCCTCAGTCCCTGTGCCATATGACAGATCTCGGTGCAGAGGCAAAGAGTCCTTCAGGAGACACACTGACAGTTCTCTATATAGAGGTGTGCCTCCTGAGTGCATTCTTTCGAAGGGAGAAGGCATTCAGACATCTCCTTGCTGATGGGTTCTGTAACTCACTGCACCCCTGCACCGGTATCCTTCCCCCTCTTTTCTAATGCAGGCTGGTATGCCGCCTGCACACTGAATGGTGAAGCAGAAAAATTAAACCTCTGATACCATATCATCAAAAGTGCCGCAGAGGCCCTGCTTTTTACATCCACAAGGCACTCTAGCATTGCAGAAGGGGTGGTGGACTCTTGTGTGGCCCTTTCTGTAATACAGATCATGCCTGCACCCATATGGTGAAATCTTAAAAAGACGTTCCTTGATTTGCATGGGGGGTGGCACCATATAAATGAGGAAACACTTTGCCTCATAAGGCAGGGAAGCTGAATGCACCACATTGAGGTGACGTGGTCAGCGCCCCACTTGAGAGCAGTCTCTCGAAAGAGGTCAAAGGGTGTCCTAATAATCCCAGACATCCTCCTGCAGTCAGGTGCAGTTACAGCTTTTGCCTGCTGGGAGAACTGTGCTCCCATTTCAAAATGCATGCAAGGATCCCACCTGCATGGTGAAAGGCTGACTGGTGGCTTCAAACAACCAGTCCACCATTCACTAAAGTTTTGTCCTCAGAGCAGGCATGAATTCACAGCTGAGCTGCTCTGGGTACAGCCCATTCTAAAGTATGTGCCCACGTGACTTCGTAATGGAGAGAATTACACATAATGATGCACTAAAGAAGGAACAACGTGTTTATATGCTGGCTGCTTTTTTGAAACACCACAGGTCTCCCAATATCTCACATAAATATACTCATATTTATGTTGAGTTGTAATGGTTGAGCGTCTCTTCAGTGTTATTCTTACAATATGAGGAGCCTAAATTTGAATCTTTGTGGGGCCAAAGCCTTTTTTCCTTTTGAGTTATTTAATGATTACCATTGGACTCAGTAATATATGTATCTATTTTTTCTGCATTGGGATGTAATGCAGTTTCTTGTGTACTTTGCCAGTATAATCAGTATTTTTGTGTTGTGTATGTCTTTGATTGGAAGCCATTATGTGGAAGACCTGATCCGAAACCCATTTATTCTCTTGTTCGATAATCATGCAAAACGAATTTCTGTTCCAACTGTTTTTGTGGGTGAGTTTGTTGGTGTGAACTGAAACTTTGAGTTGTTTCTTGGACGACGACAGTCTGGACTTTAGCTTGGTTGATATTGCCTTGGTAAGTGCTGGTTTGCACACCCAGTACCCAAATGCATCCCTAGTTCTCACTGTCTGGCGAAGTCATCTATTTTTTTCTTTTCCCAAGCCTTGGTAATCTCGTTTCCATAAGGGTCTGTAGGGGAGCCAGATATCCACAGTCAGGTCTGACTTAGGGCCGGATTACGTTCTTGGCGGATGGTATACTCCGTCACAAATGTAACGGATAGCCCATCTGCCAAATTACAATTTCCATAGGATATAATGGAATTGTAATTGGGTGGACGGGATATCCGTCACATTTATGACGGAGTAACCCATCCACCAAGATCGTAATCAGGCCCTTGGTGTTATTTTTTAACACGAGAAGAGGACCTTGCCTTTGCTGGTATTGTTGTTGAACCAATATCTGATGAGTAATGTTTCCTTCTCTTGTGGATCTCGGCTCAGTAGAAATTCCCTATTGACGGTTTCTTTTTTTTCATTTAGAACTGAGCGGAAAGCAGGGTCTGCTTACTGGTTGAGGGTAAAACATATTTTTTTAATCAGTTAGTTTGGGGTTGGAGTATTTTTTAAGAAGGTTAACTATTCTATCAATCAATCAGTGAACTTGTAGAGCGCACTACTCAGCCGTGAGGGTCTCAAGGCGCTGAGGGGAGGGGAATTCTGATTTATTGCTCCTCATTTACGGCTCATAGTTTTTAGTTCAGTGTGTTTTCTTGCTCTTTAACCTTATTCCTTAAATAAAGGTTGAAGTTCTTTGTAATTTTACTAAGGATTTTAGGTCTAGGATTTCATTTCTTGTGAGTAAGACAACTACATTTTGTGAAAATACAACTGTCCCAGAGCGGTTAATTCCAAAAGTTGAAAGGCTTCAGGTGAAATGTAAGGCAGGGAGTCTCCTGTGCTGTGAAAACGAGGGAGGAGCAAACAGCTAAAAAAGCCTTCTTGCCCGGGTGCCTGCTTGCTTTAATGAAATGTAACTGTGCGCAACTGGCCAATGTGTAAATGTAAAGGCTGCTTGAATGCCGGTATTGGCTTTAATTGATGGAACTACTTGAAAATTCCTGATGACACAGATTTATTATTTTTGAGTGGTGCTGCAAGGAAGTTACCAGTTGAGCTGTGAAGTGTGTGTGTTTAAAGGACAGTTATACAAGAAAAATTGCATTATGTACAGTCTGGGTATTACTAACATCTAGACTTTAGAAGTACTTTTTTGTCTTAAATGTTTTTGTGAATTTTGTAGCAGCCTATCCTATACTGTGTGCAATGCAAGTTTAAAATAATGACTTACATATTTACAGTGCTTTCTGTTACAGACTGGGACCTCATAGCACTAAACATACACAAGTCACTATTCTCCACTGCACCAACCAAGATTCACTTCTGTGGCTTTCTGGTTACAGACACAGATCTCTGCAATACATTAACTAATAGAGGTTTCATAATGTACGAAAGTGCTTTTGCCATTGATTAAGTTAACCTGCATTTATTTTCATTTAAGCTATGCTTTATTTTATTTGTAGTTACCTGAAGGTGAAAGGCCGAAAAAAGTTAAAGAATATATATTTTTTATCCACGCCTTTGACACCACCCCAATGATTACTAACCCCAGCCCTACTGCGTATAACATCACAGTTGCCAAACCTTTCTTTTTTTTAATGCACTTCGACCGCTGCCAGCACCACACTATTTTTGGGCCACGTGTTCAAAACAGAGTTGTGATCCAGATTCCAAGGTCTGCACCCTGGCCACTAGAGCACCCTAAAACCATTAGCGCACATCTGCTGTCTTGGACAAAGAGTACAAACAGAACAGGAGTAGGTGCCCCCCTGCAGTGTGCCCTGTGCTCAAAGCCCCCCACACTGAGGGTCTTCGAGCAACACACACTGGGGGGCTTATTTACAAGCCCCTTGCGCCACTTCTGCATCATTTTTAACATGGGAAAAGTGACGTACGGGTGACAAGGGGCTTGTAAATAAGCCCCTGGGTTTTTAACTGTCATCCTTCGTGCATCCAATCATAATAGTTTGCCTTTTTAGAACCAATCAACTGCATTATGAGTTGCGTCTTCTTTTGATATGAAAACGTGCTTGTGATTTGAAAGGACCGTCTCACAAAGGTATTTCCTCTGCAACACAGACAGGAATTAATTGACCATTATATTTCTTTCCTCCTTCGGAGGCGTTGCTTCGAGCTTAAATGTACCACGTTTCAGTTGCGCCCTTAATAACAGCTGCCCATCTGTAGGAAAACGAACTAATGTCTTTGAAATAAGGTTTGTAGTGCACAAGCATCTCGTCTGGGCACGAGCCGCATTCACCCACAATGGCACGAGGCGGCGTCACACACGTTACGCACAGTAGCGCGAGCCGGCGTCACGCACAGTGACGTTCACACCCGGAGGTTCCAAGGACGCGTCGCGAGCCCCGCCTTGGTTAGGGTTCTTCTTTCATGAGGCCTGTCTCCCGCAGGCGCGGGGCGGGAGGCTTGCATCACAGTGCTGCTGTCAGCCGCGTGATGTGACCCTGATGGCGCTGTAATCCAGTGCCGCTGATAATTAGACATCATTACCACTGCGATAAAGCGAAAGGGAGAAGGGGAGAGGACAGGCTGGGGCTAATTAAATACTTGCTTTTAATGACAGAAAGTCTCTTAGCGACTCAGAGGTTATAGACGTTCAGTGTCTCCTTTGATGACCATATTCTAGCAGGTTGTCATTGCTGGGGGTTCGATTTGTTTTTTCTTATTTGTGTGGGCAAACATTATTTTCCTTGGAAAGTATGATATCTATCAATCGTATTGATATGCAATATGCTATAAAATCTTAGTGATGTGTGATTCAGTGAATTACGAAGGTACCTATAGAGGACGATCCTGTGGTAAGGTCGTGAGCGTCACAGCAGAAGGACAGCAAGGCTAGTGAAACAAACCTTGGCGTGATAGCGCCCCTGAGGCTGGGAATTCGTTGACAGACAGAGACTGCTTGTCTCAGAGTACCACAGCCTGGGAGCTGAACCGAGGAAGTTCTGCCACCTTTGGTTGCTAGATGAAAAGCAGGCATGGGGAGAAGTGAGATGAGTGTAAAGAACGCCTCGAGAGGGATTTGTGAAAAATACAAGACAGCGTGTTAGTCGAGTCAAGGTAAAAGCAGGTTATCTTGAACAGTGCCTGTCAGGGATGCGAGCATTTCCCCAGTGGCACCGTGATCGGTGAGTAGCGTCTTTTTGTGTGGACGTCACCTGTGCGATCAGTGTCTCTAGCATGAAAGGTATTTCATCAGGCCAAGGTGTGAGTTTATGGACACTCGCATGGCGAGAGGACTAACGTTTTATTTTTGTTGTTTAGAAAAAAAGGGCCTTTTTGAGCCAGTACATTTGATAAAAGCCTTACTGGAGAGATGCTTTGAGAAGACAAAACATGATACAGAAAACCCCCTAAATACATTGACTTATTCTGCAATGAGATATAGTCTCTCTAAAGGCCTGGGCCAGAGAAAGAAAACTGACCGTAAACCTTTTAGTTTCTACTTATAACTTATTGGGATTGATAGGACCTGTTCGAGGGTATGCGCTACAACATATCGGTGTTGTGCTTTGGGAACTTGGGGTCAAGTTGGGGATGCCCCTGGTAACTGAACCAGAGACTCTCCTATTTCTTTTTGCCATCCTAGGAGAACAAACTCTTAACTGCTTTGAGAACTGACATCAATGTGCAATAGCGAACCATGACACATACCAGATGGGAGCACCCTAAAGTTTCTCCTTTCAGGGTAGAGATACTGATTTTGGTTCAGAAAATATCCCAATTCATTCTCCATTTCCTCCAGCAAGTGATACTTCTGGGTGACATCACCAAATCCAAGAGTTACACCTCACCTCAGCGAGGCCAAAATGTATGCTCGTCTTCAAAGCAGTAACTAAACGACCAGGTCTATAATGGGTTCTTACGGGATGACTTCTTATTTAAATTCTCATTGCCAATTTATGTTGCATCGAAGAAATAAAGACTCTTCCACGAAGAAAGGTCAAGTTCTCCAGTTTAATAATCTCATTAAAAGAAGTCCGCACTAGCATCTCTGTGCGACTACTTCAGGCTCATCTCCAGCCAACTGTCTCACCTGGAACATCGCTGAGAGACTTGAGTGAACAGATAACATTCCAAAGACAACAACAGGATTAAAGGCACACTTGCATGTCTATATACATAATATAAAAGTTGGTCAATCATAAATATGGCGTAACCACATTTTCTAATGTTCAATACTTGAAGTTGTGTTCATACTAATGTGCTCTTAATGGCACTAGTATGGAAAAAAGCTTAAGATCTGTCCTCCATGGAAAAAGTAACAAAACATAGAAGTGATCTCAGTACTTGATATCCCCAGGTGTGAGTTTGCATATAGACCATCCATCTTGCATGACACTAAATCTAAAAAAAAGATCTGGGGGGGCGTGGCCAAGATGGCGTCGGAGTAGGACGCTTCTTCGAGCCTCTCCGACGCCGGACCAACAAAGCTCCGGATAGCGGGGTCCCGGGGGCGCTGCCCGGAGTTTCATCGACGGCGGAGACCGCAGATATCTAGCGGAGTGCTCCGGTGCCGCCAGCGGAGAGTTCCGGAGTCTGTGGCGGCCGTTACAGAGGAGCCGAGTCGCGGCCTGTGCAGCCGCGGATTTGCGTAGCTGCGGATCCGGACCGGGACGGGGCGGCCTCCGGTCCCGGAGGATATCGCGAGTGCCTGGGTCCGTGCACTGCGCCCGGCGGAAGCAGAGGGCAGGCTTCGTCGGCGCTGACGGGAGTGCTCAGGAGGAGACATCAGCAGCTCAGGTCAGGGGAAATTGGGAGCCCCCGGAATCGATCGGAGTGGAGCTGGGTGGGGCCTTAGCAGCGGAAACCCTGAAGGTTTGGAGCCGGGTCCGGACTAGAGGACGACCGGCCGACGAGGGGTGACGACTGGAGCATCTGACCTGCGGGAGAAAGGACCGACTGAGACTGCTGGGGGTACCGGAGCACACGCGGACCAGGCCTGCCGGGGCCATATTGACTGGGAGCCAGGGGGGGCTCAGTTCCCGAGCTGCCGGTCGCAGAGTGAGCCAGAACGGTAGGGGAGAGAGCGGACCCTGCAGTGGCGGTAGAGTGGGCCGCTGCCTGTGCTGGCCTGTCCTGGGGGCGGGCCTGCCCTAGAGTTTGCTGCCGAACTGGCCTGCGCCCCCCGGGGGACTCTGTGGGCTGCCCTGCCTCTCTGGATCCGGACATTGGCACCTGTGTGGCGGCGAATTGGCTCAGGGGAGGTACAGAGGCTGGGTTGACTGAGCTGGACACGGCCACTACCGGAGAGAGGGGCACGACCACCGGTTGTGTCTGTGGCGCCATTTTTTTGAAGGGGACTTCTTCGTGGAGCTCGGCGGTCCGACCCTGATTATTCCTGGAGTTGGCTGCTGGTGGTGGCCCTGGCCTGAAGCCTCGAGCACATCCTGCGAGCTGGACACTGACTTTGTGGGGATAACCTGCCGGGCCTTCGGTGCACCTGGGTGGAGTGCGGTCCTTGGGACCTCGCTGCGCAGACCGGCCCCTGGCCGCAGTGGACGGACGAGGCGGAGTTGCTGAACGGACCACAAGGAAAGCAGTTTCGCTATCCCTGGTGGGTTGACTCCCGGCGGGGTCCCTTCGGAACCGTGGACCAGGGTGAGGTGCTTCTAGGGGTCGAGCACAGCCGCCATGTCCTCTTCGCAGCGTAGAAAGGTGTTGAAGGATGGCGCCTCCAAATCGTCACAGCAGCCGGCCTCACCGGGTGCCGGTGGATCCTCGAGGCATTCGGATGACGACGCACCCGCCACTAAAGCGTTCATGGCGGAGCTCTTTGCCTCCATTAAAGATGACATCGCCGAACTCCGCACGCAGTTAGCATCTGATCTACGGGAGGTGAGGAGGGACGTGGATGGAATTGGTGAAAGGGTGGCGACGTTGGAGGACCACGACCTAAGCATGGCGGAAGACATGCACCAGCTTCAACAGGACGTTCTCCGCCTAACTGAGCAGAACTTGGATCTACAAACCCACGCGGAGGATTTGGAGAACCGTTCTAGGAGAAATAACATTCGTATCAAAGCGGTGCCAGGGGACGGTGAGGCGGGGGACCTGCGGGGTTACGTCCAGGCCCTGTTTCTGCAGATTCTGGAGGATGAAGAGGTGCGTGACATTCAGATGGACAGAGTGCACAGAGTGGGGTTGCCCAGACGAGGGGGGGGTCCGCCTCCTGATATCCTCGTTTGTGTGCATGATTTTCAGCTGAAGGAGAGGATATTGAGAAAAGCCAGAACCATCTCTTCCCTGCAGTTTAGGGGACACCGCCCGCAGCTGTATCAGGACCTAGCAGCAACGACATTGCAGAAGCGGAGGGATTTCCGTCCTGTGACCGCCTTCCTCCGAGAGCGCGGGGTCTCCTACTCGTGGGGCCATCCCTTCCGGATTATATTTCGCTGGGAAAATAGGCTGAGGCAGATCAATTCCCTTCAGGCGGCGAAAGTTCTCCTGGGCATCGAGGAAACGGAACCTTCACAGGAGGCACGCGGCTCGCCATCCCGGAGGCGGCGTCGCTCTTCCTCCTGGCACAGGGTGGGCCCATCCCCGGAGCGGTGACGACCAGATCCTACGGCTAGTGAACAGGAGAGAGGAGCTGCTGTGGCTTCAGTGGCCTCCGCCACCATGGCGGATCCCCAGGCGAGTTCTGGAGCAGCGTGACCCCGGCCTCATTGAATGGCGTCGGAGGGGCTCTGGGCCTGAGGTCCCCGGGGTACGATGGTACTTTTGGAGAAGACACCCCGGACCTTGGACCTGGGGGTCTCCAGGTTGACACCCCTGCCCCGATTCCAGTCCAGTGGGGGACTTCCGAACCATGACCTGCTGGAACTGATGACTGCGAGGTTCAGGTTCAGTGCCTTGAGTTGCATTTTGTTGTTTCTTGTTTTTGGAGGGGGTGGGGGGGGAGAGTGGGGACGGGGGGGAACGTTGGGGGGGGGTGGGACTTGGGGGGGGGGGTTGGGGGGCCAGTGGTGGCGGCTATGTGTGGTATGTGTGGATTGCTGCGTGTGGGGGGGGATGTGTGTTCTACAACTCATTCTTGATTTTCAGATTTTGGGAGTCATATTTGGCTTGTATTTCGCGATGGAGGACGGGCTGGCGGGGGGAGAGGGGTATGCTGGGTGGTTGGGTACGGGCAGGGAGTTGGTAGCGGGGTGGGGAAGTGTGATGGAATCTCCCTCCAAAGTAGGTGACATGGCGCATGGGTGTTACTTGATTGGTTATGACTATTAGTATAGGCACATGGAACGTGAAGGGACTCAACACCCCGCAGAAGCGGCAGAAGGTGTGGAAGTACCTAATAGACCACCACCTAGATGTGGTTGGTCTTCAAGAAACTCACTTAGCCAGGAAGGACGAGCACAGGCTTCGCCATCGGCTCTTTCCACTTATATACAGGGCGTCTGCATCCACTAAGCATAGGGGGGTGACCCTAATGTTTCGAGCGTCCCTCCACTTCCAACCGGAGGGAGTGAGTGGAGATAAGGAAGGGAGGTGGCTGATGGTGAAGGGGGTGTTGTATGGACGTCTGTGCACATTTGTAGTGGTGTATGGGCCTAATGCTTCACAGAATAGCTTTTTGCAGACTCTGTTGGATAAAGTGGGGGAATTCGTGGAAGGCCAGCTGTTCCTGATGGGAGACTTCAACATGGTCTGGGATAAAGTCCTGGATAGCTCAGGCACACAGAGGTCCGGGGCGGGGGTCTTTACCGCTGAGACGCAGCGGCAGGTGGGGGACCTAGGGTTGGTTGATGGTTGGCGTTTCCTTTATCCCCAATCTAGGGATTACACCTATTTTTCCCATGTGCATTTGTCTTATTCACGAATTGACCACATCTTCGTAAGTCAAGCATTGAGGGGGGACCTCCAGGTATCCAGCATCTTCCCACTCTCAGTGTCGGACCACAGCTTGGTTGTGCTTGGGTTGCGGTGGTCAATGGGGGGGGGGACGGATGGAAGAAATGGTATTTCCCCGAAGCATTGTCACGTGATGATGTTGCCTGTAAGGAGCTGAGGAGGGCCATTCGGGATTTCTTGGAACTCAACCCGCCTTCGGACACCTCGGTGTATACCACTTGGGATGCCTGTAAGGCCTCACTGCGGGGTACCTGCCTTAGTCTCAATGCTAATCTCAATAAGCAAAGGAGGAAGGAACGTGAGGCTCTTGAATCTGAATTGGCGGCACTGGAACAGGCACATAAAGCCAACCCATCTCGAATAACCCTGCGGCCATTGACTGCGGTCCGGGGGAAGCTCCGGGCCCATTATAATAACAGAGCGGAATTTACACTTCTGCGGCTGCGGAGGACTTCCTATTCAATGGGGAATAAGGTGGGGAGGCACCTGGTGAGGCAGCTTCGAGATAAACGGGAGCGGGAATATGTAGGTGGGATTAAAGATGAGGCAGGACGGGACCAGCACAGGGACGGAGACAAGGCTGCTATCTTTAGCCGTTTTTATGCGGCTCTATATGGTGGGGAGGACCTGGATCGGACAGCTCAATCCACCTTCCTAGCTAGCCTCCCTATTCCCCAAGTCTCCGGGGAGTGGAATGAGCATCTCTCGGCCCCTATCTCAGGGGAAGAAGTGATGGATGCTATAAAAGCTCTTAAGCTCCACAAGGCCCCTGGTCCTGACGGGTACACGGCCACGTTTTACAAGACATTCGCGGGAGAACTATGCGACTTTTTAGTTACCCTCTTCAACTCCATGGCGACGGAGGGGCGGACCTCGGGATCGATGGCCGAGGCTTTAGTCACCATTCTCCCCAAACCTGGGAAAGACCCCACCCACTGTACCTCCTACCGTCCGATAGCGCTCCTTAACCTGGACGCCAAGCTGTATTCCTCGATTCTTGCAAGACGGCTCCAGGATCTAATGCCGGCCATTATCCATCCGGACCAGTCTGGATTCATCAAAGGGAGACAAACCCATGACAATTTGCGTCGGGTGGCGCATTTGATCGAGAAGGCCGACCGATTTCGCTTACCTGCAGTGTTAGTGGGTCTGGATGCGGAGAAGGCATTTGACCGTGTTGATTGGGGGTTTCTGAACTTAACGCTGGAAGCGTTTGGATTCTCCCCCCACTTTGTCCGAATGGTTCAGGCTAATTATGACCGACCAGTATCTAGGGTATTGGTTAACGGACATCGGTCGGCTTGCTTCCCCCATTCCCGCGGTACGCGGCAGGGGTGCCCACTTTCCCCGCTCCTCTTCGCACTCAGCATAGAGCCTCTGGCGCTTGCGATTAGGGAAAAGGAGCAGATTATCGGCATTCCATTTACTGGCGAACAGCACAAGATCTCTCTGTTCGCGGATGATGTTCTTTTATCGCTAGGAGAGCCGGCCAACTCGCTGCCT
Source organism: Lissotriton helveticus (assembly GCF_964261635.1). NCBI lineage: Eukaryota > Metazoa > Chordata > Amphibia > Caudata > Salamandridae > Lissotriton > Lissotriton helveticus. The sequence continues at coordinate 711,572,975 of NC_136063.1, forward strand.
CATGTACATGAGGTCCTTTCTGAGTTTGAGAAGGTTGCCGGCTTTAAAGTTAACATGGATAAATCGTACATTTTGAATCTAACGCTGCCCCCTGATGAGGTAGACCGTGTGCGAATGCTTACACCTCTCTCGTGGTCATCCTCCTCCTTGCTCTATCTGGGTATTAAGTTAACCCCCACCCTGGGGGGGTTATATGCAGCTAACATCTCTCCTGCATTAGCGGCGATCAGTGGGGAACTAGAGAAGTGGAAGCCGAAGTTTATTTCTTGGCTCGGTCGCATTCATGCGATCAAGATGGTGCTGTTGCCCAAATTCCTGTACCTTTTCCAGGCTCTTCCCATACCTGTGGAATTGGATTTCTTCCGGCGCTTGAAGACCTTGATGTTGAAATTTGTGTGGCAGGGGGGCCGGGCGCGGCTTTCCTATGCAGTACTCCGTCGATCGCGGGGGGAGGGGGGGTGGGGTTCCCCGACATGCACTTATACTATAAGGCTGCGCAGTTGAGGGTGTTGGTGGAATGGTCGCAACTCCTTTCGGAGAAGCACTGGCTACATATGGAGCGTAGTGTGGCTGGGAGATCCATCTGGGATCTGGCCTGGAAACCTAAGGTGGACCGACCCAAGAATGCCTACGTATGCACTCCTACTAGTACTGTCCTGAAAGTATGGGACACGGTCACTGGGGATGATCGTTGGACCACCTTTCCGTCCCCGTTCACCCCTATCCATAGGAATCCGTCCTTTCCGCCGGCTGAGCGCGATGGGCCGTTCACGCTGTGGAGTGAGGGGGGCTGCGGGCGCTTACTCACCTGTTCCATGGGCCGAACCCCCTTTCCTTTCACAACTGCATGAGGGACTACGGGGTCCCTCCCACTGAACGGTTTCATCATACTCAACTCCTGCACTGGGCTACTGCTCCGGAGGTGCGAGATGCGGCCACGAGACAACTGACGCCCTTCGAGGCGTTTATCAACCGTACTTCCGGCATGAAGGGGACGATCTCATTCATATATAAACTACTACTTGACACTGTACTATTCCCAAGACCTCGGTATATGGAGCACTGGGAGACTTGTCTGGGGCGGGACATCTCGAGAGCCGAGTGGGAAGGGTTATGGAGAGATATCAAGGCCCATTACCATTCGATTGGACTTAGGGAGGCACATTTGAAAGTTATGTATGACTGGTACCTCTACCCGTCCAAGCTGCACCGCATTTTTCCATCGACCTCTGACAGGTGCTGGAGGTGATGTGGCTTACTAGGAGATTTCCGCCATATATGGTGGGATTGCCCAACTATCAAGCCTTTCTGGTCAGAGATATTGGCGCACATTAAGGAGGTGGTTGGATACCCGATCCCGGAATCCATGGACTTTGTCCTGCTGGGGCTTCGGGATCCGATGCTGGCACACCAGACTAGAGCTGACAAACGGATTGTTTGGCTGTGCTTGGGTGCGGCTAAATTGACACTGGCGGCGGCGTGGAAGAAGCCGACGGCCCCGGCAACCTCACTGTGGCATGCGCGGCTGTGGCGATTACTGAGTCTGGAGAGGATGTCCGATATATTTCTGGGCAACTTTAAGAATTTCATATTTACATGGGGTCCATTAGTCAGGTTTCTCTCCCGAGGTCTTCCGTCAGCAGTATGTCCGCCAGCACTGCGTGCACTTCACCTGTTTCAGATTTGAGTGAAGGGATGTATGCGTCAGGTATGAATGTGAGATGAGTCGCCGCCACGGGGGGGGGGGGGGGGGGGGGGGGGGTTTTGGGTTGGGGTCTGTTGACTTTATTGGTTTACGCGACTTCCAGCGATTGGAATGGACTATAGAGGACTCCGGAGCTGAGGCTTACCTGGATGGTGGCTTGGACTATTGATTACTGCTCCCGATGGAGTTCTGATGTATGCCACTGTAGCGATTGAACACTGGCTTTGTAGTCACTGGGCAACTTAGCCCTTTCGCATTACTGTACTCTGTTGGGTGGGCGTTCCCGGAGTCCCCCCTTGTGGGAATTACTGCTTTGTCGCTATGTTTGATTGTTTTTTCCTCTGTCTTTGGAATCAATAAAAATTACTTTGAAAAAAAAAAAAAAAGATCTGTCTTGAATGATTGCCAGAATACTGAGTACAAAATTATTGTGCTACAAAAATATTTTAGCCACGATATCAGCTATCAAGTATCATGAAGGTAAATATGTATATAAAAGCTATATACTCACACACATACATATTACACTGGGAGCCTGGCTATGTGAAACCAGAAACCCAAATCTGTACTTAAACAAAATGAAAAGCAAGGCAAGAATGGTTACGCATTCTCTGTGCAAACTTAACGCCACGCTCAATAGTCCAACGATCACCGCCATCAGGAGGGTGGTGTCCGCCAAGCTGCTCCCTGCGATCAATTATGCAAAGCAAGCATTTCCAGGTAAGTTGGCAACTGCCTTTGAAAAGATCCATGCGCAGCCTACAAGAAATTATTTCACCTCCCGGAGCACATGAGAAACACCTTGGCTGGAATTCCAGCTAGTGCAACAAAATCTAGGAAACTTGGCAGCCCTAGCAAAGTATTGCTTCCAGGCAAGGGCTGCCCTGGTAACTTCACAAAGTCGACTATAAAAATTATCTTCAGAAGTGCTAATAATCCCATGTCAAGTAATGTAGCACTGGCAATGGAGCTCCTGCAACTTGTGATGGAAAAGTGGGACACAAACACAATCAGTTATTCATGCATAAAAACTGAAAAAAAAGAAACAACTGTACCGGCGGTCACATGAACTGGACACAGAAGCCTTCCAAGCCATAGTCCCACACAAGTTTTTGGCAGTGCCACAATTGAATAACGCAGCCAAACTCCATCTCCACCAAGCAGTGGGTAAACATGCCCTAAAGCTAATTCTATAAGCCTTGTCGCACTTCCAATTAGGGAATTAAATCAATCTTGGAGATCGCTTGAGACCATTACCCTCTGTCGATTGTGCAACTATAGAAGAGAATCTTTAGCACACTTTCTACTTTGCTGTCCTGCCTTGTTACATGCTTGTCGAATTTTACTCAGGCCTATAATTCTACAGCATGGGTCTTAGTTAAAGAGGCTGTTTCCCTTCTATATTCTTTGGAAACAGTGATCAAAATGGCTACATTTGGGACATTTATTTCGCTAGCCTGCAATCAGCTAAGGAACAGGACCAATCAACCGCCATATCAGCCAAGTCGTCTACCTTCCATCAAGAGCAGAGTCTCACAGAGTGGCCCGTTTCACAATAATCATTCTTAAATAAATCTGTTGTCATGGAGAATGATATGGCTCTCACAAGGGCACCATATGCCACCATAGTCATCCACTATATCCCCATATGCCATCAGCACTTCATGCGCCACACTTTGCCAGTACAGCAGCCTCTACTCTAACTTCGTGCCACCTCGTAGTCAAGTACCACGTTATCACCTCTTGGCTTGGGCCCGCTCCACTCTAGTAGTTCCAGTTCAGCCCACATACCTTTCATACCCGGCACATACCTTGAGCACTGTGCTTGGCACTCTAATTCTAGATCCATGCAGTTTCCCAGAAATTGCACCTGGCACTTAAGTGTTCACACCCTTGTGCGGTCAAGCATCATGCTACCTTCTTTTGGCTTGGGCCTGCTCTTTACCCACATCACCAGATCACCCAGCATATCTCCCATACCCTGTGCGCACCTTAAGCTCTGTTTTCCGCATTTTAATACTATCCTCTCTGCACTTGCTGATTTCTCGGACTGCCCCATCATAAACCTATGATGCCTCCTGTTTTTATAGGCTGGAACCAACCTTTTTTAACAATTTGTAAAATATTGAATACGTTTTTTACATTACTGTCGTTTTTAAAGTGTCTCCTGCCACATTTTTAAATGCCTTGCACTCATTTTAAGTAATCACACAATAAATGTATTGTCATTGTTATTAGATTACACAGTGGTGGTCACCACTATGTACTTGAAAGTTAAGTCAGAGTTTACATAGGAATATATTTTTTTGTTCTGCTAATAACTTTGCTCTGTTTGACGAATCTACACAAACAACTCAGCTACCTCTGCTCCTTCATGGAAAGCTTTGCACTGATTAATTAAGCGAGGTTCAAGATAAAGGGGGGTCCCGAAAGTGCAGTTTTCAATGTTAATTCCTGAAGGAAATTTTCCTGTAAAAAAACAGGCGAACGGCATGACACCAAATTTGGCACAAAGTTAAAACTTTTCAGAGGAAGAATGCTTTTTGCTATTTGTTGTAGATCCGTTCAGACGTTTTTGAGAAATGAGTGCTTAACGAGGGGCATTGTTTAAGTATGAAGGGTTAAAAAGTTTGGCATATGTGGACTGTTGGTACCCAGTTGGTTCCGTTTGACCAATTTAAAGGGGACTAGTCAATCCTGATTGGCTGGCCACAACAGGAACAACATATATTGTGGTAGCCAATTCAAGACTCAGAGACGTGGTCCTTGCATCGTTAAAATGAATTAAACAAATGTAAAATGGGGCATGGTGAGCATACTTTGATCTCTGCAGCATGTGGCGGGGGTCACATGGGAACCTTTCCTTGAGTGGGTGACCACAACAAGGACAACATGTTGTAGCAGCCATTACAGGGCATGGGGTTAATGTCCACATTGAAATGCATTGTAGCAAAAGCCTCTTTTTGAGGGTCCCAAAAAAGAACACATGAAGGGTAATAACAGATTTTAGTCATAATAGGATTCATTTATTTGTTGTGTAATACTCATTTACAAAATATGGTGAGTCCTCTGGTTTATGGGAGAAAAACTGTATCCCAACATTTGGACACTCCAAATGTAGTCACCCCATATTTTACTGCATCCTGTTGTCCCATAAATTAATTTGTATGGTAAGGCATTCTTAAACATCAATATGCAGGGGAAAACAGTTCAAATAAGTAAGGGGACCTACTTAATAATTGAGTTGTAGATCAATGAAAAATTGAAAGGTGTTCTTACAAAATTAAAAAATGAGCGGTACAGGGTTAATGCCATAAAAGCTCTCAGGTGCAAAGTTATAAAGAGTATGCAATCTCAAATGAGCAGCAACATCGAAAGTAAGTTGGGCCATCCTTAGTAGAACAGAAACGCCTTCTGGCTCACCCTCAAAATTAAGGGGTTCTTATACACAATTTTTGCTTACTAAACTAGCACAACTACGAAATCATCATGGTGTGAACAAAAATATCAATTCTTTAGCAAATGAGAACACAAGAAAAAATATGTCAGCACTTTAACAGATAAGCAGTATCTCTAAAACAAATATGCAGTACCCTCCATTATAATACCGCCCGTAGATGTTCTACCTAATATGAAGCATTTAAAAAAATGAAACTTGCAGGCAATGAATGGACTTGTATTTACCAAGGAAATCAGAGCAAGGGACCTTGATGTGCAATAAGTCATAGGAAACAGAGAAAAGGTCATCAAAAGCATTGTAATCATAACAGTGGCAATAAATCTCTACACCTCAGCTTGACCGTGTTTTGAGCAGCCTGTGTGGAGAAGATGTATGCAGGGGGAAGCTGGTACGAGTGATAGAGATGGTATCCATTTTGTTTAACCGCACGCGCGCTAGCGGTTTTCCCGCTGCGCGCTGCGTTTTTTAAAAAGTCGCGTTACATGGCGAGCTCAGCTCGTCATCAGCGTGCGAGCGGCGTAACTCATGCCGAGCTGAGCTCGTCATGAGCGCCGAAGTGGTTAAGATGTATCTAGCAGGAGCATTTGGCGTAACTAAAACAGATTAATAAACACACTTTTACACATCATATGACATTTGTTTAAACTGTAAGTACATTAATTCAGCTTGTATATGCAGAATCAAATGTAAAAAAGGCATATTAACTATTCTTATTAATGCACAAAATATAAACCCAGAAAAACAGTCTAACACATTTACCCTCTGTAAAATGCTGACCATCTATTGGAATTTGATGACCCATGTTTGAGAGAAAACGGTTTCCTCATGATTTTCCATTAGGAGTAGTGGAATGTGCTCCAGAAGCTAACATGAAAGCACATTTTCCATCAGGTCACATTATCTTCTTCAGCCAAATGTGAATAAAGTCTGATATTCTGAGTAACGCATGTACTCCCAACAACAGCAGCAGCCTTTCAGTTGATTCCCCAGTGCCATTATAATGCCATCTGGTAGATGGATTGACCAGTTAGAATTCTTCCTGCGCCTTCCAGAGATCATGGGGCCAGTGGTGGAATGCCATCAAGAATAACAACAGGCAGTGTGCATTCAGGAGGAAGATGCAAATGATTAGTTATGCCCAGGTCCCTACAAGGAGGGTCCCTCATCTGGAAGTGGTTACCAGAGACAGGATTTACACTACCGTCCTGCACACCAGTTACACCAGAAGTTGTAGTAGACACTATAGGGATCAACTCAGGCTCTACCCTTGAGGGTGCTGGTATTATAATGGCACGTAGAGTGGGTTGGGTTGGCACATTGCACAAAGTCATGCAAGGCCATTGGATTGTGGTTAATATTAGGGATCCCAGTTTTTTGAGATCCCTCTTGCAAAGGATGAACCCAGCTGTACATAATAAGAACAGGATTTGAGTACTTCCCCTGGGATATTTTTATTGCCCACACAACGTTTGGAGGGCTATCAGCCCGGATATGGGGCTGGCCCCCATCCCTAAGGGGATGGAGGGCTATGCAACCTTCTCTGCCCACCTGTAATCGCGTTTTCTGTTTTTCTGGACTTGCAGATAACGATTAACCATCAGTTGGGGTTGCCAATGCTGGCATTGAGTCTGAAAGCCTTGAGTCTCACGCGGTAGGTGCGGGTAGTGTTGGTTGTGATGATATGACACTTCCCGAGGAATGAGCAGAACCAATAAATCTACCACAGATAACAGAAGTACGAGGGGGATTTTCTATGATTGCCTGGAATTTGGCACAATTTCTTATAAACCTATTCACCATGATTGTCTTACGTTTATAGGTGTCTATAATGTTTGTGTATTCCGGGAGACATGGGCAGTAGAGAAATTGTTTGTCAAGGGATATGTTTCTTACAATGTGAAGGCAGGGCCACCAAATAAATTTAGGTGGGCAAAAGGGGGATTGCTGATTCTGGTAAAAAATTATATTGCATATCTGCATATGGCAATGATAATTGATTCTCCTGACTTAATGGGGGTATTGTTTAATTTTTCATCTTGGCTGGATGTGGCAATATTTAATATTTACACCAGATCAGTAACCCCCCACAATGAATCACCTGTCCTGGCTTTGCTCGATGAATGTTTGGATAGTCATCAGCCGCTAGCAAAAATAGTAGTTGCGCATGATTTGAATGTGGTCTTTGAGCCGTCTTCAGCCGTTAATATGTTAATTGAGCAAGAAGACGAGTTATGGGAGGCACCATGTGTGCCCGGTAAACCTCTCCTTCATTTCTCCTCTACAGCACTTCAACTTCCTTCCATTGTAGTTGGGCGGGCCTTAGATCATTAAACGGGTGAGCGCGCTCTCATATGAATAGATTTCCAACATTTAAAAGGGGCACCTGTACAAGTGCAATTGATTACGTCCTTATCGATATACATCTTTAGGAACCTCTCGAGGATACGATAGTTATAAAACGCACTGATAGTGGTCATAAGACTTTGATTATGTTTTTATCTGGAGATGCACTTACAAGAAACCTGATCACTCACTTAACTCTTGTTCTGGGGCCCGTTATAGCAAATGATTTTAGGAAGGTGTCTAGGCCGCGAGTAATGGCGAACACAAGGCTAGAAGCTAAACATTTTTTAAATTTTTATTCTTTAATTTTTTTCTCCTCATTCGCCTCTGACCCCAGACAACTAGGAGACTAGTAGGCTGCCCCTGTTACTCAGTTACGAGACTTAGGCCCGCGAGGTGTGGACCCCGGCTTTCTGCTGCCCGCCTACCAGTTGCAAGCAAATCCGCTCCTGTTGCTGACCTCTCGTTGTCAAGGAAAGGATGGTCACTCTCTTCTGATTTCTCGAAACCAGTGCCTAATGCTGTGGGTCTATTTGCAATTGGAAATCGATTCTGAAAAGACACAACACAGCCTGGCACAGTCTGAGAGCTTCCCTGAGGCTTAATCATTGGATCAAGAGATTGTATGTGTTATATAAATTATCTTAGAATGTGAGGTAGATTATCTTTATTAACGTTATTGACCAGGAGACCAGTTTATCAGGTCATCCCAAATGGCTTTCTTCCTGCTGTTTCCCAGTCTAGCTAAATCAGTTCTAGAAGTTTTATATAGAGAAGTCAGCCAGTCTGAGTGCGTGGGGGATATGGTCTCAGCCCATCTTTTTTTAAATTCCACGTCTAGCTAACAAAATAGCATAGAATAAAAAACCTCTGCTTGGGCCTATAATTTCACTTGATATACCGAAGATGATAAGCCTGAGGGAGATGCATACTGGGCGCCCTAAAATATCAGTAAGAGTGGTTTCTACTTTCTTCCAAAATTCTGAAATGGCTGGACAATACCAGAACATGGGTGTTTATGGCGCTTTCCATATGGCACTTTTTACAACTAGCAGGGGGGCCCTTAGATATTTTAGTAAGTCTCGCTAGGGAAAAATAGGCCCTGTGTGTAGTGAAATAATGATTTCTTCTTAGCCAAGATGGTTTCACAGCTGTAAATAGGGTGTTAAAGGAAATTTGCCACGTATCTGCCCAGTCTATATCCGGGATTGCATCCCCCCATAGTTCCTCCGGTAATCTGAATACTCCATCAATGGTCTCCTCTACAATCCAATAAAAGAATGATACTTCCTTCTTTCCTCCTTGCTTTTGTACCAAATGTTCTGCAAGGATATTGCCCATGCCTATAGAAGCTGAAATGTATTGTTGGTTTGTGTTTTATCTATCTGACTATGAAAGGACACCCGCAGCTGCAGTACCAATCTTGGACATTCATGGGCATCTTTTCTATAAGCTGCAAATATCTTTTATAAGGAAATTGTCAATTGCAAACTTAGAACGATTTATTTTTATATTTATTTATATTTATTTTAAATTACCTCCTTATCTATTTACTTCCTTGGCACTCTACATTAACAAAGGTGAATGATATATAGCTAACCCTGGTCGAAGTACTACGCTACGCTCACGTAGTTTGCAAAGTTTTCGCTGCTTTGCGAATTGCATGTAGCACAGTGCAAACACGCGTAGCGGTAATTTTTTGCTTGCTCGCGGTCCTCAACTTCAAGTTGGTGACCGCGAGCGAGCAAAATGACATTAAGGCGGGACTATTTCCTCGTTCGCGATCAGCAACATCAAGTTGCCGATCGCTAGCGTGGAAAATAAACCTCCCAGCGAGATTCTTAACGCAGGGAGGTCAGGTTTCTCATTGCGAGTGGTCGCATATGCTCGCGAGCGCCCGCAATGAGAAACTGCCAGTCTGTGTTGAGAAAGCTGCCGCTCAAGTAGAAATCTACTCGAGCAGCAGAAAATGTCCGCTTGCACTGTGCAAGTTGCGATTTGCACTGATTGCACAGTGCGGACAAGCTTCCGGCACTGTGCAATCAGTGCGAACAGCATTTTGCACAGTGCAGTTTGCGTAGCTACGCGTAGCTCGCGTAGTGCGAGGTGCACTTCGCGTAGGAATGCATAGCGCTACTACTAGGCCCAGGGTTATATATAGCATTATATACACAACAGCGTAAAGTCAAAGTGAGTTCCATTATGATTCTACCCATTAGTCTAAATGATGTAAATTTCCCTGGGTATTTACATGTGGAAGTGTGCCTTATATGTAGTGTGAATACTGAAGAGCAAAACCAAGATAACTCAAAGAGAAACCAGGAAAAAACAAACTAGCATTAACAAAAAATTATACAACATTTCAATTGAAAGGCGAATCTTAAGCTTAGCATTAGGAGAATGTACAATGGCCACTGCAGAAAAACAATATTTTAGAACAAATATCTACGCTAGTTAGACGGTCTATGGCTATTTCACACCAATTTTCCAAAGCAGAGGCATTGTGGTTAAACAAGAAATTGCACACTCACACCCTCACTGACTCAATCTGAAACTTGTTGAAGTTAGAAAGGTACACAGATACATAAAGCACACAAACTATAATATGAAGGAGCTTATTTCAAAGAGGACCGCATTACACTCGAAACCCTATTGCAACCCAAACTCCCAGAAGATGTTTTAACAAACTCAGAAGAAAACAGCTATTGCATTCTTTTTGCACTGCGGACATAGAGAAAGGGATTTACAGAACCTAGAATGGTGGTTTCTGATATGCGTCTTGGATTGTACTCTCAGTAGAAAATTGTGTTTGGACAAAATATTAAATAAAAAAATATTATGATACAAAAATATTGTGTCAAGAGTAGCGGGCTGTCAAAAATATCATTGAATATTGTAGGAAAGAGTAGTTTTAAGTGTTGTTTTTAATATCGGTGTAAAAAATAGTGATTTAGAAAATATCATTGTATTGTATATAATATAGTTTGTAAGTGTCATTTTGTATGTAATTTATTGTAGTGTTTTTGGTAATATATGTTTAATCATTTGCATTTTTAAGAAGTTAATTATTAATCATGAAATTGTTGAAACAATTTTTTTGTTTTGGTTTTATTATCTAAAAATACAGTTTTTTTTAACCCCTTCAACACTCATGACGAGCTCAGCTCATCATGAAGTACACCTCTTGTACACTCATGACGAGCTGAGCTCGTCATGAACCGCGGGTTTTTCAATTTTCCAGCGCACAGCGGGAAAATGCACCGCATCTATGAGGTTAAGCAGTATATTGGGTTTTATGGGGATATTGGTGAAGAGTTTATTAAAATGTGCATAATTTAATTTAAATGTAATGTTCATTATTATAATGAAATACAAATTAGCGTAGTCACATTTTAAAATGTCATTTGTTATATTAATAATTTTAGGAAATAACAGTTTTTAATAATTTTGAATATATATTATATTAAATTAAAACATGTTTAATTGTACATTTTAAAATAAACAATACAACTATAAGAGATTTAACAAAAATTAAAATAGATAAAAAATTAATTTAATAATGTGAAAAACGTTTGAGAGCAAAATTCAAAATGTTATCAAAATTAAAGTATTTTCTTTTTTTTGTAGAAAGTTGTAATGTAAATGTAAACCATTTCTTGGACAAATTTCATTTTTATATTTACATTTATCAGAAAATTTTTGAAATGTTGTTTAATGATAATATTAAAATAATACAAATATGTGTTAGTTATGATGCATGGATTTATATTTTCAAAAACATTTTAACATACTTTTTTTGTATATATTAAATAATTGTATATATTTATACTATTATTTAATTTGTGCAGTACAATTTTTTTATTTTCTTGTACAATTTTCTTTTCTTAATAATTTGTTTTAATTTTTTAATAATTTGTTGTAATTTTTTTATGCATTTTTAGATGATTTCCCAGTCTTTTCTATAGGAAGATAGTCTTTTTTTAGCTTTATTTAGCATTTATTTTTTACTGCAACCTTCTATTTTGTAGTCTGCTTGTGTAATTTTTAGTCTATTTTCTGGAATCAAGGTCGCAGCAAGGTGCTGCAGTTCGCCCAAACAGGTAAGTCCTTTTAAAGGGGTTACGTGGGCAGGGGGTCTAGGGGAGAGATATAGACATTAGTTAAGTGTTGTCAGTGTTTTTTTGTACATTTAAGGCCTCATTATGATGTCGGGCGGAAACGTTCTGCCCAACACCATCTCGGATTTGGGATCCGACCGGCTTGCGAATGTCGGTTTCACCCGACCGATTAGGATGCTTCCGAACACCGTTCGGAAGTACTCCCATTGAATTCTATCGAAGCTTGTGTTCTAGTAAGCCATATTTTATTGGTTTTAGGTGGAAAATGTTATATTTTATTGTTTGTGTAAATATTATATGAGTGGCATTTGAAAATGTGTGATTTATATGTTGTATTTATTTTATATGTGATGGGTTGAGTTTGTTCTTTGAGCTCTTTGGTTGGTGAGATTAAGGGGCTGATTACAATTACTATCGGAAATCGGGACCGCTCGACAGACTATCAGCGGTCCGAACATAGGCATTATGATGCGACTGCCACCATGGCGGTCACAATGCTTATCTTTTGTATTGCTGCGGGTGCTGCTGGATGCAGCACATGCCGCAATACAAAAAGGGGTCACTTGACATATCCCTGCACTACGTGGCAGGCACCATGCGGTGTCTGCCACATGGTGCAGGGACATGTAGAGGAGCATCATAGGTGCCCCCCCCAGTGCCCAAATCAGAGGGCCAGGAGGCAAGAGAGGGCCACTATGGTCCCCCAATGTCCCTTTCCGCCAGCCTTTCCATGGCGGGTGAACCGCCATGAAAAGGCTGGCGGGGAGGGACATCGTAATCCCTACGGCGGTGCCTGATAGGCACAGCCACCATTGCAGGGATTGCAAGGCCTCCGCCGCACCGGTGGGATCAAGAAGCCCGTTGATGCGTGGTGGTCGGTGTTTCCACCCGCCATCACGCCGCCGCCATCCTAAAGTGGCGCGCGGTGAAGGTGGTTCCGATGGCGGTGAGACCACACCAACAGCCTGTCGGTGGTGGTCTCGCCGCCATGGTAATCAGCCCCTTGGATTTTTCATGTAAATAATTTATATATTATTGTATTATATCAGTTTTATTTATTTTTGAAATTGTGGTTATACTGATTTGATAAAATTGATGTGTTATTTATATAAAAATTGATTAAACGTTGATTTAGATTCCTTTTTTTACTTTTGTAGGTTATTTTTTATTTTATAATATGCTTTTGAGTATTGTTTCTAAATAATCTAGTACTTTGTTGTTTATCAAGATTTTGACGTTACATTGTATGCTTGTCGTACATTCTTTTGGTTTGGCTGCTAAGTTTAGGTGCAATTTGGGTAACAGATTGCTCCATTGGTAGTTGTTGGTAGATTTGCTCTTTTTGTAATGCTTCTAGAAACGTATAGAGCGTAAGTTGGGTTCAGCCAAGTGTGGAATGAAACGCATTGTTCCATCCTTCCACTGTGTTGTTTGTATTGGCTTCCTGTGCCAAGTTGCTGTCTTAGACATTCCACCAGGGTATTTGGAATTTGTGTTGGTGTCTGTGTCCAGAGCAATGCAGTCTGCCAAGTGTCTTCGAAATAATCCATTAGGGGGATTAGTATGTTGTTGTTTTGCTGGGAGAAAAGACTTTCTATTAGTAAACTGTAGTGGTTAGCTACATCTGTGACGGGGATAAAGGCTATTGCTGTAATTTTTTTAATTTGAAAGGCAAATTGGCTGTTTGTAGCATGTTTTACTGTTAGTGCAGATTGTTGGAGGTGTCTCCATATGCTTTGATTAAAATTGGAGTAACAGCCTTGTATAGCTGTGTGTGGGTTAAGTTTTAAAATGGTTTGAATCATGGCTTTTCCAAAGTCTATGATTATTTTTTGTGGGTGGTAATTGTATGTTTCAGTTTTAATGTGGTGTGGAAGTTCGTAGTAAGTGCTGCTTTGCTTATTTGGTATTAGGGCATATATAAAAGGGATATTTGTGCTTTGATATTCACCGCGTATGGTCTATATCTCAGTGAACGGCTTCAGGCACAATTTGAAGGTCCCATCCATCATCCAGATTAGACAATGGCTTCGTTTTAGTAGGTTATCTGCTGTAGAAATTATTAAGATTTTCCTTCATTGTTTATGTTGTCTTTTAACAGGAAAGGTTCACCATTATGTGTACTTTTTAAATGTTCATGTATTTCCATGTCTTTGTATCTTCTAGGGACAGGAAGAGTATTGCTGGAGGCTTTTTTAGTTTGTGCAATTAAACATTTTAAAGTGGGTGTTAAGTGATGTTAGCTTGTGATTTGTTCTGGGTCTTTAGTGAGTGTATCTTTCAGGATTTTGCTTGTGGGTTCCTGGGAGCTTGTGCGTGCCTCTCTTATATCCTGAAATGCCTCTCTACTATTTCTGTCAGGTTTGGAGGGGTGGTTGTGTTCCCTTACATTACTTACAACAGCACCTTTTGTAGTGACCCTTCCATGCCACACCAGCGCCACGCTCCAGGACCACCAAACCCATAGTCAGACCACCCGCCAGATTAGGAGTTTTCTCCTGGTTTGGCAGGGTGGTCCTTTGGTGTTCCCACAGCAGTGCCTATGAAAAAGACACTGCAATGGGAATGCCAAAGCCTGTTCCTGCGGTACCACAGCAGCCCCGCCAAGCATATTTGGGCTTTTGACAATGTGCCACCGCTGCGAGATCCGTGATCCCTGGCAGTTGCGGCAGTCCTGTGGCAGTCCCACCTCTGTATTCATAATACGGTGGGCGGACCATCATTCCAAGGACTGCCACCACAGGTTTGGCGGTCCGATTGACCGCTGAACTTGTAATCAGTACCTTACTAGCTGCTTTCCTTTCTGGGATGTTATGTATTTAGCTCTGCCTGCCATTGTATCTGATAGTAGTGTAATAGTGTAAACAAATCATTTAAAAAAAAAGTTTCTATATTTGTTACTTACATATAATATTAAACTACTTCTATTATTTATACTTACATGTATGTTCTTTTTAGATGTTACACTGTTCTGCAACTTTTCTGTTGGGGGGATGTAATGTTGCTTTTCTGTTTCTATAAATATTTTGGTGATATAATATATTTATTTTTAACTCAAACATTTAAATAATGTTTTATGTTTCTTTTAAATAATGTTTTTAAATACAAAAGTGCTGTCTATATTTATTACTGATACTGTGATTATTTTGGTGATATTATTGTAGTCGATATTGTGGGAATTGATATTTTTGACGTATTACATGTTTATTTGAAGGCAACAGTATTTTTGTTTCCAATATTTGTGTTTTTTTCAGTATAAGTAAATATCAATATTGTTAACAACATTTGGTTCTCAATATTTGTGGTTTTATTAGTTATGTATAGGAAGGCGATATTTTTGTTAATTATATTCATTTAACAATATTTTTGAGTTTCGATATTGTATGCATCAATATTATGTCAGTGATCCGTAGAAAAACGAATGTATACACTGAAAAAAGAAAGCCAGCTCAGCCTGCTTGCTTACCACCTGAGAGGCACCTTTTCAGCAGCAGGCCAGTCACCAGGAACAAACCTGAAACCCATAATTTCATATACCACCAGAACTTCAACTACCTCTTCTCCACAGAAATAAGGTTCAATGATGTCCCCAACATTCATATGAGTCACAGACCTGCTCCATTCTAACAGTGAACAGACTCCAGCACAGATGAGATGACCTGATAATCATGTTCAAGTCAGAGGTAAACCTCAGTAAACTGACAGTACAAATGAAACTAAGTTTCATAGGATCTTTCAGGTCTACACAAAACAGTCCACTAACTCCCGTTATACAGACCACCAGCCAGCAAATTCCACAGTGAATACCGCTCCTTAATATCAGTGCCTGGACAAATGTCACCTAAGAATAATCACCTAATGCTGATGTGATGAAGTAAACGACCATGGACCAGACCTAGAGGTCATGACCTCACTCACAATGTTGGCCATCTATCTTTTGACAATATAATTATCTACACTTAAAATTTCATGTCTTCCTTGTGAAATTCATTAAGCAACACTATTTAAATATGTGCTCTCCCAAAGACTTACACTTAACACTTTTTTCTAACAACTTTCATAAACCTCAGCATTTCTGCATTGCTCCTCCAAAGTAGTCAGTCCGCACTCCTTCAAAAATATTATCCTCCAAATCTCAAACATGGTTGCTTCCTTCAGAAGACCCAGCTGTACATCTTTGTTGATAAATTCTTTATAGCCATCAACCAGAAATGCAGAAGTGTTAAATCCATCTGGCGACATACTGAGCATGTGGCCTTGTACTATAAAATAATTCCTCCCCAAAATATGAAAAGGGCTTTTTTCCTTCAAACAAAAGATTTCACCACCAAACTCTCAAAGGTCCTAAACTAGCCACAAAAGCTTTTCAAAAGTATCTTCCAGACTCAAAATCCAATCAGTTGAATGTAAGATGCTATTGACCCCAACAATTTGTCAACAAACTTTTATCAACAGAATATGTAAGTCTGCAGTGACAGCCCCAAGCACAAAATTGACTTGAAGTAAAAATAGTAACTGCTACTAAACCTTTCTTTAAAACCAACCAGTAAAATCAATGGAGGGTACATGCACACAATTCTTTGGATTAGCTCTTCCCACAATGACATCTGATCCAATGAAGTAATAAGCAGGTTTGAGTATGTCTTATCCCCACTCAGGTATAACTCCACTAACAGAGCACCTCTCTTCCAATCACAGTGAAACAAGCCAACATCCACCCTTTCCACTCTATCCAGGATCTTTGGCAAAGCATTGTTTCCTAACTCCAGGCTCCCCTTGGTAATCAAATCCACCTCTGCTTGTGTAGTTTGACATATTTCAAGGACAGGTACCAATAAGCCAACCACAGAAAGTCATATGACACTTTTCAATCATCCTTCAAAGGCAATACATGCCAGCTAATATTGCTGAACTGTACACAGCCTTCAATACCGTCGACCATGATATCACACTTTCCTCTTTCTCAGGGTAGCAGGATGATCAGCCTCTTCCTGCCTCAGGTTTGCATCATTCTCTATTGCCAATCTCTCTGACTTACACAAGTCCCCTTCCTTTCCAACCTTCCAAATAGTTTTCATCACGATTCCTGTAAGGATCTCCAGTTCAACATTGCTGTTCAGTATCAGCCTCTAGCCTCTTCTGAAAACCCAAGGCAAACTTGTCTTCCTCTTCTATTCCCATGTTCACCACATTCAAAGTCTAGGAATCATCAAAAAGCAAAACCAGTACCAATCCCTAGCAACCTACCATTAATTAATGTATGGCAAGGATATTCCTGAAACTTAATGGGCCAGTGACCGAACTACTACTCTTCATTGCTGGACATGCAATCCATAGCCCTCCATTTGGCTTGAGTCAGCCGGTCAGCCCTAGCACTAACATCAAACGTGTGTTATTCACTGCAGGATTAAAAAAAGACTCAAAGTCAAATTGGATTTGTGACCCAACGTCCTCCCCACTACTTCTTGCTTCTCTAACGAACCTCCATTTCAGCCCCAGGTGATCAGCAGGTAGTAACGGAAACCTCCATCAATATCTGATCTTACCACACTGTGTGATTCTGCTTTTGAATGACAAAATATCAATTCTTTCACCTGCAAGTGATACAGAATTCGAAGACCAGGCTGATGTTACGTTCGTTTTACTTAGCGCATCTCCGACAATTACTTGGTACTAGAAAGAAGTTTCACGATAACATCTTTGTGACCTTGAAGTCACTGCAATGGCTTTCTATAATTAATTTAACAACAAACTCATCCTCTTGAATGCCCTGAATCCCTCTGCATCAGTATATGATTCTTCCCTCCTGGGTGTTCACTTCATTTATCTAAACCTCCACTCCAGATTCTATGAACACGTATTAAATTACTCTTGTCCTTAGCAGTTTGTTAAACCTTCTTGGCCGTATTAATGTGTCATGTTGACAACCAAACATATTGTTTTGTTGTCATGTGTAACTGAGCACAGAATAAATCTACCTTGTTATTTTTGTTTAGTCGAATAGCAGCAAACTTTAGAATGTTCTGCGGCCAGCCAGGACTGGGTTGTTGTTGTTGCTGGGTGTTCACTGCGTGTGCAGCTATGGACTCTTAACAAAATAGACTATTAAAAAAACTGGGAGGGGAAGTGGGTTGCACCTTTTTAGGTCGAGTCTACCAAACAACAGAACTGCCTGGTTGATAAAAAGGCATACTGTGGGCTCACCAAGACTATACAAGGGCATGGAGCTTGCATGTGCGGCTGGTACAGGTAAGAGCAGTGGGGCCGTGGGGCGGGGGCGGAGTCGAAAGACAACGGAATAGGGAAAATAAAATGTAAACAAAAGAAAACTACTCACCTTACGCTCGCTGCATTGCCGACTCAGCGCTGGGGCAAATGCAAGGTAAATGGTTTTATTTTGTTTTTTCTTCCGTCATCTGTCGACTTACCCTCTCCTACCCCGCCCCACCACTCTTACCTGTAACAAATCCCAATGCATTTCAGGCTGTAACGGTGGCCCTTCATCAGGGGGATCTAGGAGAACAATGTCACATTTTAGTATTGGGAATCTAAGCTTCAGGCTATTTTACAACACAACCATAGAGGCGAGGAAGAGAAGCGAAAGTTAGGGTAAAGAAATGGTTACAGCCCAAAATGCATTGGGATTTGTTACTGAATTATATCATTATATCTGAAGAACTGTTCACCTTATGCTTGGATTTTGTGAATTTGAACATCTTCCTTGGATAAACTTTTTATTTCTACATAAAAGAAACACAATCAAAAGGAAAAACAATTATATGTTTGATTGCATCTACGTTTGAATACTGTGTTTAACCCTTCTAAAAACTGTTATAATTCATCTGATTATTACTAAAGACTTTTGATTTACACTCGCAAGAGTGATTTGCGCAGTGCATTAGGTCACTCAGACACATGTCTGGTGCACTTCTATATTTAATGACAAAAGGTTTGCAGGACCTTTTTCCTTTTGCACGCAATTCAATATAGTGTTAAAAACGTGATTCTGTGTAATAACTATTTTGATTACTTGTTTAAACTGAGTGCATCTAGGTTGCTTATACTTCTGTCCTCCTGCGTTTAGGCATACGCCACATCTCCCTCACCTGGAACAACTCACTCAGAGCCACAAAATAAACATAAGATGTGAACACTATTTCCTGTATTGTGATATTCTTTTCTCTGGGCATTTTGCTGGCGTTGGTAGGGTGAAAGGCGACAGCCTGGGAATTCTACTGACCCGGGCTCACTCAGCAACAGGTATATCATTCGGATCCCTGCTGTCCTTATAATCTGAGAAATCATCAGGAGTCGAGTGGAGAATTGGGCAATTAACAAAAACAATATGTAAATAAATTAGACAGGCACAGGGAGAGGTTGTCATCACAGGAACTAACATTAAGGTGCAACTAATATTGTTTAACAATTAATACAACTAGTCTAGGGCCAGTATGCTGGCCAAAGAGGCAGTGGCAGTATGGGCACCCTCCTGGATAGGCGCCCTTTGACCTTCTTGTCACTTGATAGAATCAGAGGACCAATCACCTACCTGTGTCCAAACAGAAGCATGACAAAAGAAAAACACATTCCACCTAGTCCGCGCCCTTTCACGTATTACAGAATCTTGTGAGCCTTTTACACTTCGAAAAAAACGAATTTGTATTTGTTCTGCGAAAATAAAAACATCTAATAACTTTTTTTAACATTTCCAAAATAGTCGCAGGTAATACAAAACAAAACAAAAACATAATTTTAGATGCAGGCCAGCCTCCGCAGTCGCACTTCCGGATCCTGATGCTGCGAGGCACCATAACAACATTCCTCTGTGCCCAAACTGCAGTGACAGGGCCTGTCCAACGTCACCAATAGGTCATCAACCCAACTGCAGCAAAAGGACACGAAGATCTGTAAATAGGGGCAGCTGCGTGGTCAATAATCCCACGTCAATTACAACGCTCAAATAACAGCGCCTAATGACGCGTTTTAGGAGAGGCTGCGATCGTGTGGGGAGGTTTTTCAAAGACCTGGGGCCTCATTTATGAACAGTGACGCATCTCTGTGTGAAAACAGCGATGCGTCACTTTTCACTGCGCTCTCCCTGCAACATGATTGATGCGTCATATTTATAATATGACGCATCATGTCGCAAGGAGTTACAGATACGTCAGTATTTCTGACGTATCTGTAGGCGCAAAAGTGACGCATTGCTGGAGTGTGTCACAAAAGTGACGCAACTCCAGCAATGCTTCCTTTCACATGGGGAAAGCCCCATGTGAAAGGGCTTGCGTCAGTCTTACGCCTGCTGTGAGGCAGGCGCAAGATTTTGACGCAACAGCGTCCTAAAAGTGATAGATTTCACTGCATCACTATTACGAGGCTTTTTGCGGAGGAACGCCCCCTCTGCATACATTATACCTGACGCAGGTATAATGTAGCGCAGGGGTTTACAAAGTGACGCATCTGCTCAGATGCGTCACTTTGTAAATAGTGCGCATCAGGAGGCAAGTTTTACGCCGCCGATGCGTCACAAAAAGTGACGCATCGGAAGCGCAAAACTCACGCAAGGCCTCATAAATGAGGCCCCTGAATTTTTACCCAAGCTTTCCAAAGAATTGCGCACCACCCTAGATTTAAATGCTCATTTTCTCACCCGGAGTGAAATGTGACAGAACTGCTTTCAACCAGGAATGAGATGATAAATGTTCACAGTCAGGTTAAGTCAGTTGTTCAAATGCCACTTTATCTGGAAATCATTTGTAAGGCACTCTCTGCTCTCCACTTAACAACAAAACACAACTTTTTTTTTTGCGCGCATTCACTTAAACCCGTTTTGAAAGGCCTGCTTTCTGCAGTCAGTGTTTAGACTGAATTTTTTTTTGTATGTTCGCTATTTACCGATATTTCGAAAAAGTTTCACAGGCAACTTAAGAGCAGAATTCATATTTCACAACTATCCACGTGCCAGGTTGCTCTTTGTTTACTGTCCTCTGTAAGATGTATTTGCCTTGTGTTCTTTATTAGTATTATTTTCTTTCTTGGAGTTTGGAGTGCTAGGCAGCTGCAATTTGCCGCCGATTGTCACTTTTTAATTTACCACTGCAGGATGGATATGCATCCACCAACTACATTAAAAACAAAAAAATATTGCTGCCACATCATGACTTACGCAGGGCTGACGTCATCACTCTAGAGCTGCCATAAGGGTATATACAAGGATCTGGCAGGAGTAGCAGTGAGCAAGGCACAATGTCACAGCTGTGACCCCTGGCTACTCTCAAATGACGTCCATGACCGCATTATGAGATTTAACAAATTATATTTTGCGTCGGGGTTTATGTCAAATAAATAATGTAGCCTCAACGGACTTCAACTTATAAATTTTTTTTTTTAGAACCTGCCAGGAAGAAATTCGCAACAAGAAGAAACGTGACATTAAATCTAATCGGATCAACTGTTTGCAAAGTCTGTATTTTAAAATATCTTTCTTGGTTAAGGCACTTGCTGTAGAGATCTTTGTACGCCCAGAATGTCTCAGGAATAATAATAATGTAAAGATAACCCAGGAGGTTAACGTAATAGCTGGAGAGATCTCTGTTTTATCGAGTCCTAGTTTTTCATCAAAGTAGCATAGATGGTTTATATGTCTCGTGCAAAGCACATCATGTAATATGCAAATGATAGATATTTATTTATTGTAGCTAGGTAAGTGGATTACTGCCTTTAACACCGAGATCCTTTTGTTACTTTGGGTCCAGATGGAATTTATAATAACAAAGCCCCCTCCTCGCCTGCACCTTGCTTTTCGGAATGAAAGCAGACAACGTGGAAGCGCTGCTGAATGTGTCCAGGTGTCTAAAAATGACACTGGGACGAGTTCAGTATATTTCTGTCGGGCCAACTTCTTGGCAGTACGCCGCCTGCCCACCTGTACCCTTGGCTCCTGCTATGCTACACTTAGACTTAGAGGATACATGTGAGGCTAACAATAAAACAATATTAGAGCTTTACTCCTTCAGCACATTGTTTAAAAGAATTGGGCCTCAGTGTCATTGCAGTGAAAACAGTGCTTGAAATGGAAAAATAGAAGTGCACGTGCCCTTTACCAGAGTACCTGCTTGTTTCTGAGAAGTGCTGTTACTCTCCAATTAAAAAGTATTACATCACTCTTGGGAAGTGTATGTACTTTCCTTCACAAAACAAAAAAGACCCGGTACTCAGTACCGGACAGTACCGGCCCATTTAAAGCACTGGGTGTAAACATTATATAAGTATCTCATGTGGGGAGATGTTCTTAACGATAAGACGTATACATGTACTAGCCACCGAAATGTAAAAAAGCGTTTAACATTCATGTTTAAGCCTTAACATTAGGGTAGTGTTTGTTGGCAGTCTACCTGATCTTGCCATTGTTTTCAATAGTGCTCTATCAGTTCGTTCTATTTCACCTAAAATCCTCTCTAGAATAATAGGCAGGTGTACTTTATTGCCCTTAATTCATGTTGTACTTTCCATATACCTTATTTACCCGCCGGAGTTTCCCACACGCTCCCAAATCGAGGCAGCGTCTGCCTTGCTGGTGCGCTTGACGCGCGGAGCTGTCCAGGTGCTGACAGTGATTTACGGCGTCACTGCATGGCGGGTGCTGTGCAAGTCCTGAAGCTGCTTTGTGCTCTCGCGATGTCTTCCCACGTGCAGGTCTGGTGAACAGGATGTGCAGGAAGCAGCAGGTAGCACTGGATTTCAAACAATCGTCTTGCAACTGGAAGTAACTTTATAAGGAAGATGTGAAAACTCAGCACGTCTGACTAGGAAAACACTTCGCAAACATAACGCGCGATCAGGTACTCTCAATCATACAACCACAGTTTTAAACGACCATTAACAATCCCACTTGGGCAATACCGTTTAAAGTGCATGGAACTTGTATGCAGCTAGCAGTCTGCAATCTCTTAAGATCAGACGTGCCTTCTACTTAGTAATCGACACTCCTCGGCTGCCCTCCTACACACGTCATTTGATTTTTCCACCCTAGGTTGGCCTTCAGAGGGCTGGTGGATGTAATTGGAAGCCTACGTGGGTCAATAAACATCCCCAAAGGTCCTGTTTGTTCTCGCAGTATGGAAACAAGTTTTCCTCACAGGATTGTTATTATGGATCACGACATAAATTCCATATATATCACAGCCAACAAAAAAGTAGTATAAAGTAAAAACGAGTCACTATTTAGAGAACCTTTCATATATAGTAGTCACAAATAACACAAATTGAACCGTTGATGCTTCCTTCCAAGGGAGACTGCCAGTCGTCAAATCAGCTCTAACCTGGATTAAGTGAAGCACCCAGGAACTGTTCGATGATCGACTGTGTCACAGGCAAAAATGTACCTTTTGTACGTCCTCCTTTCCCTCTAAAGAAAAGCACGTGGACTTTGACGTAATCTGCAACTCTTCTCTTGTGGCGCTAAATGGCCTTACTTTGTCTTGTAGGTGTACTGGCCCTGGAAGTAAGCATCTCGGGCGAAGTTCTCACTGGTCTCAAACATGCACAAAGCTCGAGCCAGGCTCAAGCCTGAAGCCTGACCCTGGCTCAGCTCGAGATTCTGTTGGAACCTCGAGCTCAGGACGAGCTGTGCTTTCAAATTACTCCTGCCTGTCACCCTCACTGTACCTAGGATGTGGCGTTACAGCCAGAGCTGCTGACTTTGAAACTGGGGAACTAGGTTGAGGCATCAGCTCTACATCCTGCGATTCTGGACAAATCACCATCTCCCTGTGCCTATAGAAAATGACTGTGACCATGAGTAAAGTAATTGCTGCTCACTGAAGCACTCCAATACTTTCAGGTCGAGTTCGCGCTACATGAAAACTGCCGAAAAATGCAAAGAGGTAACGGCACAGCGCTAGAATAAAAAAGGAAAGACAAATAGATACCCATTTAATGGCTGATTTGTACAAACTGAAACCAGAGATCCTGGATAAATCGCGGTTTACCCGCTTAAATTATGTGATCTTAGGCAAATCATTTTTCACAAAAACTCCTTTTTCTTCATTATCGCTTAAGAAAGAACGTTCAGATATGTGAGGAGTTCAGAATATTAGGTGTACAAACCTTTTGTGTTTGATTTAATAGTTGCTCTATAACAATCTGGGCCATTACTGTCTTGGACCTTTGTTCCCGAATGGTTCATGTTTAAAAACTCTCACTTTTAATAAGTACTTCTCAGTACAGTGCTATGATGTGATATATTAATGTAAACATTCTCAGTACAGTGCTATAATGTGACATATTAATGTAAAAGCTTCCACGTCAATACACTTTATAGAATTTTGAAGTGGCTTTGTCATATTTTACAAGTGTTGTATGATTTACATAACATGTTTTTGGGGCTCATACACAGGCTCCATAGCCAAGCCAGAACATTGGCTTGGCTCTGGCTTGGCTCTCCCTGTTAATTTGTTGGCTCTGCCCAGCTAGCTGTTCTGCATCAACAGAAAAAGAACTTCGGTTGGTGCAGGGGGTTACACACAATGAGAGATGTGTTGTTGCCCTACATTTCCTTCACGTATGTGCCCCTGCATTGGTTTAAAGTGCTGTTTGCTGCTAGGCACACAGCATTGCTAGACCCAGCCATTTTGCCCATATTTCACTACAATCGCAACACCGCAGATTCAGTGTTTCCCACTTCACTGGTGGTTGCCGATGAGCAAAATCTTTTATGGTAATCTCTGAAAAGAGCTCTCTTCTTTTTTGAGCTGGTGAGTAGAGGTGGTGTTCGTAAGACTTTTGGCCACGGTGGAAGGGATCCAGATAGAAAGGTATAGAATTGTTATACCTCCCCAAACTCAATTATCACATTTCCTACATTCTCAGTATTCTCTCTTTGCATGAAACCTGAGGATTAGAAGTGATAAGAGCTCTACAAGTCTCAATATTGATTATCTTCTCCTTTGAGACCCAAATTAAATATGTTCAGATCGTTTTGAATTAGTGTGGTGCTGTTTGTGAGTGCCAGTGATGCCTACACCTGAATAGGTAGAGCTTACCCACTGGGAAGAGACCACCAAACACATTTT
Source organism: Lissotriton helveticus (assembly GCF_964261635.1). Classification (NCBI taxonomy): domain Eukaryota; kingdom Metazoa; phylum Chordata; class Amphibia; order Caudata; family Salamandridae; genus Lissotriton; species Lissotriton helveticus. The sequence continues at coordinate 711,597,674 of NC_136063.1, forward strand.
ACAATGACGTAGCAATCACTAGCTGAGGTGGGAATTAAAACTGTTTTGTTAGACCTGATTAGGAGTAGGGCTGGAATTCTGATAGGGCTGATACTGGAAATAACTGACCCTATCAGAATTACAAGATACACTGCAACAGTGCCAATCCAGAATCCAAAATTTTGCTGTGAAACTGGGGTAAATAAGGAATTAAAATAGGTTGGTATTCCTGATTCCTGTGGTATTTGTCTTTTTTTCAAGGTTCGCTTAGAGATCGACTCTTGATTTTCCTCCCACCTTGTAGTTACAGATGCTCTTAATATCAGGAAGTCCAGTGGGAGCAATGAGGATTTATATCCATCTTGTAGATTTAAAGCCAACTTTTAATGACACATTCCTCTTCCCTTTTGTTTTACATTACTCCAATGAAATAAATAAATAAATAGGTTGCTCGTAGATTTGTATTTCTGGTTAGATGATACTACAGAATCAGAGTGTTCTCTTTTGCATGACTCCTTACCAGTATTTGACCTTAAAGAACTCGCTCTTTCCCCGGCCCATTCTGCTGATCATCTTCTTGACTGCGTATTTTTTTCCTTTAAGGAACTCATGGTTTCATGCCGGTTCCTTGTACACAAATCCACCACTGTGATGTTTCATTACAGTCAACTGGACCGCCTGCCAAAACAAATTTGAACTCTTCTACTCAAATTTCTTCAAGGTCCTAGCTAAAGTTACTCCCACAAATTTCAGGACACTTTTTCTGCTGTTTGTCTGTCTATAATATAGGACATTGCCATCCCCTCTGAAATCTAGTTCTATCATTCGCTTGAGACCTCTTTTGACAAAATTGGACACGAAAAACAAGTTAATCCTCATCAAGCCTCTTCCTTAGCCCCATAGCACATTAATGAGCTGGTCCCTTGAAAACACAGCTGCATCGCTATGGAAAAAAGCTCTGAGATTGGATTTTATTGACCATGCTAAATAGGATATAGACTTCTCCTTAGGAAATCTTCCCCCTTTACAGTGTGTGAGAATTTGAGTTGTTGGTTGATGGGGGTGTGAGCCCTTCTCAAGCAACAGCTACCATCCCTGTCAGGGTGAAGCACAACCAGTGTTTATCGCACTGGTAGCTTGGTTTAAAAGCAGTCAGGCTTAACTTAGAGGCAATGTGTAAAGTATTTATGCAGCACGCAAACAGTAATAAACTGAACACACAATTAAAGACAAATCACATTCCAATTTAGAAAAATAGAGTAAAATGTAACAAATTATTTGACTCCATATGGCAAAAATCTAATAAGTAGAATGGGAGTTACGCAATTCTAAAGCTTAAAGGAAAGAATGTCGACTAAAAGCACAAAGCACCTCTCTCTGTTATCTGGTTGTGGGAGACCAGGTGAAAGTCACAAGTTCAGGCATAAAGCTTGGGTCGGATACAGGGACTAGGTTAGTCCCACTGAAAGAGTTACATTTTAAAGTCCAGCACAAAGAGTTCTGCTTGTGGTGGAGGAGGTCGTAAGGACAGGGAGAGCTTTGCTGGTGGTCGTCACTGTAAAACGAAGAGCAGGCCAGGTCAGGTGCCCTGGACAGTCATCGCTGTAGTGTGAAAATTCTGTTGGGCGTCGTGAACGGTCATTTCTGGAGATTCACGTTGGCGGACACCACGGGCTGTCAATGCTGAAGCTCAAATCCCAGATCTCACGTTGCTGGTTGTTGCTAGTTGTCACTGGCTGTAACTATAGCGCAAAGAGTCGGGTTCACTGGAGTTTTGTGCTGACGGATACCAAGGAAGACAAGATCCTGGTGTGAACTGACTCGTTCGCTATCGTGAAGAGCCCAAACTTCAGGATTTCTCCTTTTCTTCAACGAGGAACCCAACTGATGCTACACTAAAGGTCTAGCACCTTGGAGGAACCTCTCAGCGGGTCAACTGTGCAGATGCAGGGAGACCTCTGGAGATTGTTACCCTGTAGCTTAGAACAGAAGGTCAGTAAGCTGACCCTTTAAGTCACTTGAGCCTGGAATGATGGGTGCAGGTCCAAGCTTCCTTCTCAGCAAGCAGGGCAGGCCTCACGCAGCAGGACAGCAGGGCATCCTTCTTCTGTAGTATACACAGGTCCAGTAGTGTACTGAAGCGTGGGTCTGAGTGTCCCCTTTTAATACTTGGTGCCCTCTTTGAAGTGGGAGAAGCTTCTAGAGTTTTTATACAGAGGTACCTGGAATTTCCTGCCTCCCTGCCCTGGTCCCAGTCTATCTGGGGGCACAATAGGCTAGTGTGAAGTCCTTTGTGTTTGATCTGGGTCAGTGCCTTTGAAGTGCAAGTGTGGTAGATGACAGCTCCACCCTCCATTTTGCCAGAGATCTCCCATCCTACCATCACTCACATCCTCTATTGTGATTCTGTATATGAAGAATACAAAAAGGCCAGCTACACTTAGTCATTTGACACAGGAACAGGCTGCAAGCACCAAACGGTTAGATACAAGAAAATGCCAATTTTCTCAAAGTGCCATTTTCAGAACTGGAGCTTAAAATTCGACTTTACCTTTAAAGAGGGTTTTAAATTACAATTCATTAGACACTAAACATGATATTCCTACCTGCTTCTATCCAAAAGTTATCATGTATTAAATGTAATAAGGTAACCCAATGTTATCTTATGGAAGAGGTAGGCCTTGCAATAATGAAAAAAGAAATTTAGGAGTTTTTCGCAACCAGGACATGCAAAACGTAAAAGTACACACCCAACTTGTTAAATACAATAAACCCTATTCTGCATTCCTAGATTTGTGACTACCCAAAGGCACACCATTATGAATAGTAGCCCACTTTCAATTGCAAGTTCTTTTATCACTACATGGACACGTGGTGGCCGGTAAAATTTTAAAGTGATGGGGTGCAAAGCAATCAAGAAGGATTATTAGGGGCATTATCCCTAAAGAACAATTTAAACTCATGGATCTACAAAGTTCTAAAATTACTCCCATGGAATAATCCACCATTCATGGTCTGCTGGTGAGTCAAACCCCCTCTTGGTGTGTTTTGATGTGTAATCACCACCTCTGCAGATAATTTTAACACATTTCACATCAGTACCCCCATAAGAAAATGTCTGCAAAGTAATCGATATTAGGAATGTTTTAAATAATCTTACTATGCAGTATATTATACAGCCACCAGTAATATGCCCAAATATTACAATTATTGTCCTTCGCTTCTTCCTTCCAATGTTTTTATTTTATCATCTTGTCTCTTTAGAGTGCTTCATTCTTCACACGATATTACTGAGAATCATATGATATTACAGACATGGCCTTATAATAGTGAGGTGGGAACATGAAAAGTTACTCAAGTTTCCAAATCACAGGCTTTAGGCAGCAGAGCTATTTCTCAGGTTAGACATATTGCACAGGCTCAGAAGGCAGAACTGTCACTCACGTGACAAAAACCTTAAAGGTGCTGACTGCAGGCGTACATTCTAGAGCACATCTGTATTACAGTCTTAGATCTCAGACATCAGTTTCATATGTTCATTTAGTAATTTATACACTTCTGAGTTTTATACAGCACCACATGTCCCCTCAAGTGTACTTCAGATTTATTTGCCTTTTTCATTGATTTAAAAAATTGTGGTGTAATAGTAGTCCAACTACAAGCACGACATGGTCATTGTCGGTTGTTTCCCATTCACTCGCACAAAATCTATGATTTAATCGTAGACCACATTGAATACCTCCACTTTTTTTTTGTAAAAATCTCTTTATTGATTTTTTTTTTTAAAGAGGAAAGCATACATACTGGAAATGGCCAAGGAGAATAAAAAAACTTACAGAAGAGTGCGGCAGGAGGCGGTAACCTCACAGTTGGAAAATTTGTGTGGCGGTGCCAGCTTGGCATCAACATTGCTGTCGCAAAGAGTATAAACAATCTTAACAATAATAATGAAAGAGTTTTCTGAAGAACAGGAAGATGAAGTCTGCCTATAAGTCACGTTCAATCCGTTACAGAGCTTACTGGAGATTCCCAGTTGGGGTGGAATTGGGCAAGATTTTATGTACCTCGGACCTTTCTTCCAGTATGATTTGTGGACTTAGCAGAAGAAGAGGTTACAGGGTCTAAGAGCAACATTTCTGTTTTTTTACCATTATGGCACTTTCAGTTGTAGTGCATCCTGACTTGGATGTGGGAAGGCCAACTGGAAAACTTCAGAAACATTGTTAAAGTTCAAGAACCCTCCCTATTGCCTTTGTCAGATGGTTCACAATGATAGGTTACTCTCTATAGTGTTTTGCAAGGATTTCATAATGTAAAACCCCTTTTTACTGCACTTTGTCAGAGAGTTCACACCATAAAGCCACTTCGCACAGTTTTCAGCCACCAGCTCAATATAAAATTCCTTCCGATTATACATGTCAGAGAGTTAACAATATGAAATCCTTGCCTCCTTATGCCTTACACAATGCAAAGCCCTTCCTACTGTTTTTCACCTGGGGTCTGCTTTAACTACCTATCAGTTAAGCACAATGGAACTACTTCTTAGGTGGACTAACACACATACTTTTCATTCAAATGCTTGTAGAGAAGAAGATTAGCATGTGGGCATATAGATATGGCAGAGACATAACCCTTCTTAAGTGCAGCTCTTTTCATGGTTGAACATAAATCTGACTACTCTGTGAAGCCAAGCTTAAAAAAGAATCACATTTCTAAAGAACAGGGTTTGTTAGAATGGGTAACCAGAACCCACATCTTCCAAGTTTAACTCTTGAAAACATTGTTACAAAATTCTTGTCTCAGGCCTTTAACACAGTGTAACAATCTGCCCATAAGCCTATTGGCTTTAACATGTGTTTCACAATAATACGTTTAGGACTACTGCCTTTGTCATAACTTTTCATAATGTACAGATTAGACCTATAGCATTTGATGTATCTTTTCCCAGTGAACCAATCAGGTCTACAGCCTTGATCACTGGCCTGTCACAATAACCAAATCAGTCATACCCTACTAAGCATAATCTCTGCACAACAAGCACTCTTTTTCACCAGAAACACACAGCTTCCACTTAATCTCAACCAGAAGGGAGGAATATTGTTGACTGAGCCATAGCCCCTCTCTCAGCTGTGCTTCTTAAAGCTTGTTGTGTATGACATTAGGTCAGAGTCAGACAATAGCTGTATTGTCAAGCCAGTCCTGAAAATCTCCCCAAGATACATTTTAGGACAGATAAGTTACTCACCATCCAAAGGGGTAACTGAGTATACAAGCTCAAATTGTCTGCATTAAGAAAGGCTTATTTATGTCTACACTAAAAAGCCTTCTGGATGGAAGGCCTAGACTCTAACAAATGCTAAGAAGGTAATTGCAATCGAAAAACCGATCTACTTTTGCCCTTTTCTTCGTACCTCTCAGTTGTTAGTGCTGTTATTGCATCATGCTTTGATTTTAGTAGAAACATTTAGTTTGATGGCCAGGGGCTGTGTTATTCAAAGTGCCCCGTGGGTGCAAAGGGTGGTAGCGCCCTTTCTGTACTATCATCAGCACTATCATCAGACAGCATTCCCTCACTTGCATGTGGGCATGGCCCGACGCAAATGAGGGAATCTCTTTATAGATGAGGGAATCTTTATTATCGATGTGGGCGCAAAAGTAAAGAAGCTGTCAGGAGGCGCGCTGATAGTGCGTCACCTAAAAGGTGGCGCACTGTCAGTGCTTCCCCTGATGGAAGCCCTCTGGAGGGGGTGAAGGGAGTCCTATTGACCCCCTAGACATTCCCTTGCAGGCGGGTGCAATAACTTACTGCACCTGCCTGCAGGTAGATCTCTCGCCCCTTTTAAAAGTGCAGTCATGTTGCCGCCTGCACAGTGAAACACGGAGCCTCTGCATCAAAGCCGCTCCGTAATTCACCCAAATTTGTTGCCGTCAGGGCAGCATGAGTTCGTGGCTGCCCTGGGGACAGCCGCGGTCGGTAGGGGAGTACCTGCCGGGCGGTGACGTGGGGAGGGGGAGGGGCAGGGTGGGGGTTAGTAATGTATGGATAATGGAGGTTTGCAGGTAAGTAAACATTTAAATAAATCAAACGAATTTCATTGCGCGCACTGCATCCCCAAATGCAATCCAGTGCGCGCAACGAAATTCGTTTGATTTATTTAAATGTTTACTTACCTGCAAACCTCCATTATCCATACATTACTAACCCCAACCCTGCCCCTCCCCCTCCCCACGTCACCGCCCGGGCAGGTGCTCCCCTACCGACCGCGGCTGCCTGGGGACAGCGCATTCAGTCTAATACGGCGCACGAGTGCACTGTTTGAAAGGTGCACCCAGCACTAACAAGAAAAATGTGCTGCATTGTATAATAAGGCCCATGGTCTGTCTCCTTGGGCCACATCCAGAGGATTCAAAATGTGGCAGCATGATTCTTGGCCATAACGCAGTGTTATCCGATTACTCCCCCTTTCAATTCTTTTCACTGGCTGCATTAGGAGCAGAGGGTTCAATTCAATGTCCCCCAGATTGTGCATTATTGCTACACTACCCAGCACTCAGTATTTCTCATTTAGAAAGAGCCATTCAGCCTTTACTGTTCTGCCCACTGCATACACTCTCGCCTGGATGCCCTCTCGGGTGATTAGCGCGCTATACAAATCAATATAACTTAACAGCACTGAGCTGTTGAATACTGCCGCTCTCTCTAAGATTACAGGAATTGATGAACATCTGTGGGTGATTAATTCCCACAAGGACTTCCCTGTAGCCATTCTTGCATGCCTGGTTTAGCGACAGCAGGCTACTTTGCTGGCATGTGGTATGCTATAAGTTACTCAAGATAAGATTAGAAAAATGTGAAAATGCCTGATTGATATCATACGGTGATACCTACTGGAGTGAAGTTGTGAATAAAATGTCTGAAATGTGGAAACACTAAAATACTGAAATATGAAACATGATATAGTACTGAGCAATCATTGGAATAAGAGGAAATCTGTCCTCAGTTTACACATATTTATTCTATATTTGGTTCACAGAGGTATTGCCCAAGACTTTGTCTATTATATGAGTGTGGTCATACACAGCATTTGTACTATTTATAAAACATTTAATTTCATGCCAGGGAGTCACAGACCCACCACATTTGACAAACATGCTCCCCCCGGTTGCCACAGTAAGTAAGGTGATGGCCCAACTGAGTTCAGGTCATCAGCTTGGTTACTGCACCTGCATCAATCATATTGGGTATGTGTGGGTGAAATGTGTAGGAAAGCTTCAGCTGTCATTCCGCAAGCGCAGCGCGCATATAAATCTAGGAATATGGTTGTACCTATGCAGAGCGATGCTGATGGTACCCTCAAGAATGGCAAAGGTTTCCCAGGAACCTATCCCCTCCTCCTATTGGATGGCTGATCCTGACAGACAGCAGCAGCCCCTCAAAGAGATAATGTGAGCTGGGAAGGATAAAGTAGAAAATGTCAACCCTCTTGTTCCTGCTGGCATTCCTCACACTCTTGGGCATCAATCACTGACCTCTCTGCACTGATGGTACTGGATTTGCATGATGCTCTAGCTTTCAGTCTCATGGAGCTCACACACAGTTCCAGCCCTGGACCTGTCATCTGAACTCCACCCACACCAGGGCCCAGAGCAGTGGTACAGATGAGGTACAGACTTGTGAAGGGAGTCTTGGAATGCAAGCAGGGGAGTGCATGTTATGTATGTGCACTTGCAGGGATATGTATGTATTTATGAATATGTTATTGAATGTGTGCCTGTGTTTCTATGTTTTAGCCTGTGCTTTCTGCGTATGTGTGTGTCTGCATACGCATGTGTATGGTTAAGCATGAGCCAGGCACAAAGGAAGACATTCTTGGCATATTGTGGCTATCCCTGGCTTTACGGTTGCGATGCCTTGATTTATTGTGGCAAATATTCTTCCCTTATAGCGGCCATCCATACAATGCTGGGCTACTCCCTGGCATGATGGTGAGCATTACTAACTTCACAGCAGTCATCTTTGGCATACCGCGGCCTTCCTTTGCTAGATGATGATCACTGTGGCCGTCACCCTCATGAGGGCAAACATCCCTGCCATCATGGTAACCATTACTGCTTGATGGCGGCCGTCCATGGCATATTGTTGCTATTCCTTGCACGATGGTGGCCTTTAATGCCAATCTGTTGCCATTACCTTCATGACGGCAGGCATCTATGGCAGGATGCTGGTCGCCCCTGGCATGATGGTGACCATCCTTGAGATTTTGGTGGCCAGTCCTGGCATAGGATGAAGCTCATGAGACATAGTGTTGATATAAGGAATGCAGTGGCTATCTCTAGCATGTGGAGAATTTGACTTTGTTCCCTTCAAATGGCCTCAGAATCTGGGAATCCTACCTCATAAAACAATGGAAGCTGGAAACTTGGGAGTTTATTTTGATGTCAGTGTTGGAATGGCAATACCACCCTCAAGGTAAAGGATGTGTACCCTTGGCCTAAGAGACTCAAAGGCAAGTGAATCTGGGATCCTGAATTTATTTTAGCCTCTGCACACACAAACCGCTGCATGTGCACCACAGACGTATGTCCGAAACTGACATTTGCGCCCATGAGGTCATGGAAGGGCACCTAAAGCATACCCTTTTCTAGGCATAAGATTAGTTTCTGTGTCCTTGGCCATGTACAGAGAGTGATGGTGGCAGTGTACTGTGGGGGAGATTTACAAGCCCCTTGCAATAACTTTAAGCTGCCGTTGCGTCACTTTTGTGACGCAGCGGCGTTGTAAACAATGCACCACGTTGTGACATATTTACAACGTGAATCATCTAGGGAGATGCGTCACGTTGTAAAGCCCTGCGCTACATTTTACCTGCGTCAGGTATAATGTATGCACGGTGGGCGTTCCGATGTAAGAAAGCCTCGCAAAAGTGACGCAGTGAAATTTACATGATTTCATTGAGTCACATTTACGATGCCACTACATCAAATCCTTACACCTGCTTGAAGCAGGCATAAGGAGTGACGCAGCATAACAGAAATAGGCATTCCGAAGCATTGCTGGAGTTGTGTCGTGCTTGCAACACGACTCTAGCAATGCATTGCCTTTACGCCAATAGATGTATCATGCATCTATCAATCCTTGCGCCATGGTGCATCGCATTGTAAATGCGAGGCATCCATGGTGGCGCAAGAGTTTTTTTCGGTGACACAAATTCACTGACTCATCTCTGTTAATATGCAGAGATGCGCTCGTTCGTGTAAATCTGCCCCTGTGTTTTTAGTGATCAGTAGTATGATAGGTGGTATGGATACATGCCTGTTCAAGTAAAGTTGCACGTATGTGTCATGACCAGACCCTGTGCTGAAATCCCTGTGTGAATTGCAAGTACATGTGCATGTATGGCGTAGAGCAGCAGGACTCCCTATTGTATATGAGTGTGTATTAATGCTGTTACCAGTGGGATCCATTTTGGATTGCCCCTGGTCTCACATGGCAAAAGATGAAGGTTGTGAAACGGCTCCCAGACAGTGGACGTGTATTTCCTGCATTCCTGAAGAGGAGGGTGTGACTCTAGACAAAAAAGTGAGGAGGGATGAAGACATGACTGACTTTAGAAATTCTGTGTAACCTTTCAAGCAATGGATTGCTGATCAGCCCTTCCTGGGTGCTGCTATTTGGTTAATGGTGGAAGAGAAGTGGTGAGTAAGCAGAGACAGTTGCTAGTTAAAAGAAGTTTCTGGGGAGAGCCTGGTTGTTTGTTTTCCTTTAACTGGGGCATCGTGGAAGGCTGATGGCATGGAAGTAATGTGCCTAAGGCCTGATGACTCTATGCACCAGGTTTATGTATGTCTACATACCTGATGCCATGACATTGGCGTTAACTCTCTAGTGGGACTATAATACTACATCTTAGTATATGGATTGGATGAGACCCATTTCTATAAATTCTGCCTCTCACTTAAACACTTGCATCCACATGAGTGCTCAGAGACCACCAAATAGGGTGGTTAATAAAAACCCTAAATACATAATATAAGTTAAAAAATGAAGTATGGATAGGATTTACATTGTGAACTCTCAAACACAAAAGAAAGAGGCTTTACATTTTGAACTATGTGACAAGTACAGTAGGAATGGGTTTTACAATGTCGTTTTCTGACAAATGCAATAGGTAGAGGTTTAATTTTTACATTTTTTTTAGGTCTGTTTGGTGTCTCCAGAAGTCTCAAATCATATCACTTCCCTCCACTCTTTCCCTCTCTTATCTGTCATTGGTTCATGCTTCGTTAGCTGTAGACTAGTTACTGTTTCCAGTTACTGTTACTGTATAAAGCACATCTTATCTCTTACAGTGCATATGCGCTATATAATACCGTTAAATAAATATTAAATAATGTTCAGTCAACCTGATGGTTTTCTCTAGGCGAGTTATAAATGGTCATGTTTGTAATCAATTTAAAGCCAATATGCTTGCTTTATTGAACGTTAAATATGTTGACAAAAGCAGCAGGTCTCTCATTTGACATAATGAGCAGCTTGACATAGTGTGTAGACTTAACATTCTTGACTGTGAGCACCTCACAGATAATGGGAGCAGACTACATTGCCTGGGTTAGTTACTCCATGCCATATTTATTTAGGTACGTGATTGGTACTCTGGTTAATCAGAAAGGCCCTCGTAGGAGCGTTTCCAATTTGAGATTCCATTTGAAATTTGAAATCTGAAATCTTGCAAATATTTGTCATTCTAATATTTAGTTATTTGTGTAATAAGGTACTTCCTCTTTTTAAATAAAAAGCTCTGGATTGATTCATAGAGTAGACATTGAATTATAGAGTGTTAGTGTCACAGCTGGACTGGGAACCGAAATCGGCCTTGGCAAAAGCTTGGCTAGCGCTGGAGGGGGTGGAGGGAAGTGGTGCTAGTGGAAAGCACCACTCCTGTCTCACCACTGCTGCTTTTGTTACAGGGGCCGGTATTGGCCCCCAACGTGGCCACTCACTGGGGATACGCAAGGTGCCTGCTGCGGCCAGTCCGGCCCTGGTTAGTGGTGGGCGTTGCTGTGCTGTGTCCTGATTTTACCTCCCTGAATCAACACTAGGCTGCTCCTCCCAATTACCCAAAGGGGGCACTTGGTACCCTTTTAAGAGGTCTGGTGTACGGATGTCCCAGGATGCCAGGGTAAAGACCCTCGTTGACGCTGTTGAGGCAAGTAACCTCTGACTACCTCTGAACACAATAGGAATGGGTTTCACATTCTGAACTCACTGACAAATACAATTCAAAGGAGTTTATTATTGTGAACACCTTGCTAAGCCCCATATTGAAGGATCTATAGATTGTGAAACCTCTGACAAAAGTAGTAAAAAGTGGTTTAATAATGGGGCCTACCATGTCAAACAGCAAGGGAAGGGGCTTTACATTTTGGATTATTTACCAAATACAATATGAGTGGGTTTTAAATTGTGATCTCTTACAAATTCAGTAGGAAGGGGTTTAGAATAGAATTCATTTTAACGCCTGACGACAGAAAATGCTTGGTGTCTTGTGAGCAAGAGGTAATATTTATGTAAATGTATACTTAGGGTCTGCCTAAAATATATGAGGGTCCCTCTAGGCAGAGACTGCATGGTTATGTTTAGTTCTTTTCCTGTTAAAGCCAACAGGCTTGCTTCATTGAGTATTTAGGGCACGAAGTACTATTATTCCACTTGCAAAAAGTGATCACAAATTACGCACAAACTTTTTGCGAATGAAATAGTATGCATTAATAGGTCGGTTGACAAAGTAGCAAATCGCTTGGGGTCACAGAACAACCTGCGTAATTGGTAATCTGTAGGGAGATCCAATGGATAGTAGCCACCAGGGGTCATCAGACCACCATGTCTGTAAATTTGTTTAATTAAAAAAAAAAATTGTTTTAAATTCAGTCCATTTTGCTCAAAGGAAACAGACTGCATTTAAAAAAAATCCCATAAAGTTTCACTGAGTGAAAGTTGTCCTATATGTACTACTACCAACTCTCCCTGAAATGTTTTTTCGAGATTCACAAAAGGGAAGGGGTCTAAAAGAGACCTCTTCCCCTCTGCAAATCAGTTACAACCGCAACTTGGGAGTCAGTAACTTTTTAATGTTTAGTGACCGAATTATGGTTGGAAAAGCCTGATACGTCCAGAGTCAAAGGCCCACATGCACTAACATTGCCATTTGCGATTCCTTATTAGCGAAACATAAGGATTCGCTAATAAGGAATCGCAAATGGCTATGCATGAAGAAATCGCAAAAAAAATAGCGATTTCTTAAAATTCCTCAATTGCGACTCGCAAATTGCGAATCGCAATTAAGGAATACCTCCCCATTCATTCCTATAGGCCTAGAGGCCCATAGGAATGAATGGGAAGACATTCTCAATTTGCGATTCTCAATTAGAGAATTGCAAATTGAGAATGCAATTTCAAGGGTGCCAGGGTGTCAAAAGGACACCCTGCTGCACCCCTGAAATCTGTCTATAAGTACATCTTGCACACGCACATGCCCCAAGGGCATGTGTGTGTGTAAAATGGAACTTTGAAAAATGCACTTTAGTGCATTTTTCAAAGTTTTTGCAAATTACCATGAAGGTCAACTTCATGGTAATTTGCTCCCCCTATTAGCGAAATCGCTAATTTTTTTAGTTTGATGCATTGCATTTAAGGAATCTCAATTTGAGATTCCTTAAATGCAATCACAATTTAAGTAATCGCAATTTTGCGATTACTAAAATTGCGAAAAGTACAAAAATTATGATGCATCCAAAAAGTTCAAATTGCATTCACAAATGGCTGATTTTTGCAATTCGCACCATTTGCGAATGCAATTTTCAGTGATGCATGTGCCCCAAAATCACTATTTGGAAGGGACGTCCAAAACACGCCCCTTCCAAAGAGGCATTCTGAAATCATTTCTAAACCCATTTAACAATTTGGGAAACATTTTACATTTAAAAAAAGGCGTTTTAGCATTCACAAGATCTCTGATTTACTAAATCGGAGGGCTTGCCAATGCTAAAACCCTTTTTATATGAGTCCCTAAACATAGCGACAACGGATGCGGCCCTCTCACTTTACATTTTTAACAACTTGACAAAGCCCATAGGTTCAACCTTTTTGATTGAGAACAGCTTCATGTTTTCATGTAGGCTTACAGAGGGGCATTGCTGTTTTTTAGGATTAAAGCTTGCTAGGCTGCAAATTGCCACATTATACCTCAAAGATAACAGAAACAGATTATATTTACAGGATTAGTTGTTATCTGTGATATTTCTTTATCGTGTGTGGTTTTACCCCGGATAATCGATGAGGTCCCATAAAAGGCCTTCGAATTTGTCATTTTTTTCCTGAAGTCTTGTAAATATTTATCATTTTGAGTACAGTATTTAAAGTTAAATACGTTCACTGTTTAAAGAAAAGACATTGGTTAAACATTGATTTGTTGCTTGCTATTTGTGTGTATAGCTCATGTTTGAGTTTCGAGCCCACAACACTTCAGTGAGTCAGCTTTGGACTACTTTACCTCAATACCCTGAAATTACATTGTAAATTCTTTGATAAATGGTCCAGAGAGGGGGGTTATATTTTGAGCTCTCTGACTAATGTAAGAGGAAAGGCCTTTACATTGACAGCTCAGCAGCAAATACAATGGGAAGAACTTCCTGTTATAAACTCCATGACAAACAATATGGGGGAGTGATTATAGATTGTTTAATTCTGAGAGACCTGACATAGATCCCTAGTACAGGTGGTGCTAAAGAGATCTCAATGTCATTGTGTTTAAATGTAAAAGTATGTAAAATAGTTAGCTGTGTGTGAATTATCATACCTTTTCTTCTAGTAAACACGCTGGACATGATTAATTAAGAATTATTTGCACTTTGAGGATTTTTTAACCTTTACTTTACTCGTTTAGTTGCTTTAATTCGTTCATTTGGCTTTACCTTTTTTATAACTAAGCTGTTGATATTCAGTTCATGATACAACAATGTGGTAGTCTCATGATACAACAGGGTGGTAGTCTTGCTATAATTACATGTGTGATGACCAATGACCTTTGAAGGTGAGTTTCAATCAAATGGAGGTGTTGGTTCTAGGAAACTATTCTTAAACCTGGACCTCCTATTGGTAGTCACAGACTCTGATCCCACCCCCAGCCTCTCCTATTATGAGCAAAAATGTTAGTGTTACTACCAGTGTTGCAGTGTCTTTCTGCCTATGTGTGAACACGATTGCTGGTATGTGTTAACCCACTTTAAAGAGCTAAAGGACAATTTATCCTTGCTTGTGAGTTGAAGGGAGAAGGTTGGTGATTCAGGCATCTATCTCATCCCATTTGGATCTCAAGAAGGCCCTCTTGCTTGGCTTGCGTAAATATCGTATAAGTTGCCTTTAGATTGTGCAAACTGCAGCTGACATGTTTCTTACTTAATGTACCTAAGAATACTTCTGTTAAATCCCATTTGGACTTCCTCCACAGTGAATAAACGGCTCATGTTTAAGACACTTTGCAGGGTGCACAAGGCACTTGCTGGCACTTGTCCTGCATATCTCAGCTCTCTGCTTCAGCACTAAGTACCCTCTCACATGCTTCATTCTCTTCTCGTGCACTGTTAGTTATGCCCATGATCCATCGCACCACAGCCAGCTGAACTTTCTTTCCTGGTTCTCACTCCTCTTTCGAGTACACCAAAGGCAAGAAAAATCTACCCATGTGATTGCGTGGGAGCGTTGTGCCTGTGAGAGCACACAATGCAGCACATTAAACCTATGCAAAATTGGCACTGGCAGTGCTTGTTCTCAATGCTGTCAATGTTTGATTTGTTGAAACACTTGTTCCCTCCTGTGCCAGAGGTGCATTTTAGTATGCTCCAATCGCACATTCAAGAGTACCAGTTGCTGCAACTGAAGATTGTTTTTATAGTGTATGATTATGGGCCTGATTTGGATCTTGGTGGTTGGGAGACTCTGGGGCCGATTCACAGTTAGGATTTTGTCTTACGTCATGATTTTGTCTTAAATTACGATTTTGTCTTAATTTAGGATTTTGTCTTAAATTACGATTTTGTCTGAAGTTATGATTTTGTCTTAAATTACGAAATTGTCTTAATTTAGGATTTTGTCTTGAATTACGATTTTGTCTTAAGTTACGATTTTGTCTTAAGTTTAACTTAAGTTTGTATTAAGTTTAATTTAAGATAAAATCCTAACCAGATAAAATCTTAATTTAAGACAAAATCCTAATTTAAGACTACTAAATGCCTTCTGTGAATACCAAAAGTAGTAAGTTTATGATTGTGTGTTAAATTAGTTCTGTGAATTGGCCCCTCTGTCACAAATGTGACAGATATTCTGTCTGCGGTATTACAAGTTCCATAGGATATAATGGAATTGTAATTTGGCGGACGGCATATCCGTTACGTCTGTGACAGAGTAACCCTGACCGCCAAACTCATAACCAGCCCCTATGTTTTCTAATCCTATCATCTAATTTGATTATAATCTCCCCGTCTTCCATGGACCTTGGTATATGCTTCAAATAATAGAAAGACCCTGCACATTACAGTTGAATCAATGAACGATATTTGAGCATTTTGAATTAGGGGACAATGCAAATCTCCGTTTTTCTTCTTGAAAGAAATAACTTTTTATTTCAACAGAGCTGAATTTCCAGATTTTAACTTCAAGTTCATATTTACATCGTTTACCAGACTATAATGTCTAACTGTCTATCTTCATTTAATCATCAGATAAAACTAGGGGGGACCCCCGGAGGTGACAATCCCTTCTGGGTTTAAACTGGTGTAATACAAAGGTTTGCACAGTTCATAGTACACATGAATGGATTTGCAACAATTTAGCAAAATAGTCAGCGATCTCAGCCTGAGAGGGTGTAACCTGACTGGCACATCCATGCACGCCTTATGGAGATGCCCTTAGATCCAGATGGGTGAAAGTTAAAGACTGCCTAGAAAGGGTCACTGATATCTAAATACCCCAGGATTTCAGAGAATTGATACTAGGGACTTGGGGCAAGGGGGTCCATAAAATACCCCAAACTGCTGTGGAATGTGGGACTGGAAGAGGCATGAAGAGAAATAGCTAGCGTTTTGGGTAGTCAAGAGATACTGGGGATAATGCTGTGGGCCCATAATACAGAAAAGGTGCCCTGCTCTTTGCTGTGGTGCACCTTTAACTGCGTGTGCCAAGCGCAGACTAAATCCGTGTGCCCTATCACAATGAATTGATTTTCCCCAGCGCAGCCACAAAGTTACACCTGCTTTTAGGTTTGCGCATTAGTAAGAGGTGGACTTTGCTATTTGAAAATGTTGATGTGCCTTTCACTGCACAGGCAGCGACCCACCCTGCATTTGGCGGGGCAGAGATCCCCCTGCAGGCGGGTGTAGTGAGTTGACTTGACTTGGAGGTTCCTGGGGCTCCCTTTTCATCTTACCCTGTCATGTATTCCTATAGGTTCTGAATCGATCCCCCTATTCCTGACCCTATTCTGGTTAAACTAACTATCAAGTTAACTAACAGTCAGCCCATGAGGCAAGAACAGCCCCCATGATGCAGATACCGTTATCTGACGCAGTCACACTACGGCACAGGAACGTGTTATCTGATTAGGTCATAACGCTTGAGATCTAATTAGACAAGCGACATTCCTCCAGCCCCTGATAAGGCATACGACGTTCTCATAACAAATCAAACCTATGACAACCTGGAAAATCCGTGCGGCCATTGTTTTGATTTCACAGAGAACTTCAGTAAAAGAATGTGCTAACGAGCAAGTCGTATGACATCTTTATTGACGTATCTATGTCCATCCTTACGTCAATCTCGGCACCTTTAAGGTATAAATATTGCCGATCTTGCCCTATGCAAACACACGCGTGGTGACAAGACGGAGCAGCCATACTTGCCGAAGCCGAGAGCAGAAGCAGACCCCGCTGGCGCAGCCCCGCCTTCCTGACGCGCTGAGAGACGCGCTGCTATCTCAAGCCGAGAGACCCAGCACCGGCGTTTCTGGGCAGCCCTCGCAGGCAGCCTGGAATATCGAGAGCAGAGAAAGAGACACCATTCCTCATTCATCCTAACTTCCAGGTACATAACTGAATAACCCCTCACAGAGAATTCTTTAGTTATTCACTTGGCAAAAACAAACTTAACTTAAACTGTAACTTTCTATTCCCGCCCACGCATTAGACTTAGGTCAGGTACACGGGGTAGGCGTATTTAGAAACACCAGTTGAGTACGTTTAGTCAAATGTATATGTGTATGTAAATATATTTTAATCATTTTAAACATCATATGGCTCAGAAACCATATCAATGTTTTTACAGTATTATTTTATACTATTGCTTTTAATGTATGCACTTTACTTAACTATAAGTATTGCAATAATATCGATCCATTTCTCTTGTTCGAGAAAAGAGACTGATCAATAAATAACATCTTTTTATTGAACACGCCCGTCTCTTCCTTTTCTCTACAATCTGATGAGACTAAGAATGCACGTACTGACTGAGTAAAATAATTGCCTTGTGCTCACACGACTCTCGAGATTGACTCTTGATTAGGGGAGAGCAAAGTTGTCATGTTCTATGGTTGTCAGAAACTAAATCCCTTCTTGTCTAATCAGGGGAGTTAATTATTTCCTGAACATTCGAGAAAGTTTCTAGCGAACTCTGAGCTACGCTGGCAAACCCAAAAATTAAGTCTAGTATCGACAGTAGTAGACCTAGTTAACGTCTGGTCTAGGCCTTTACTGCTGTAGGTATTATTCCAATGCGCAGAGCCTATTGGGAAAATAGGAGCTACACTACATGGCGCCCAACGTGTTTGGAAAGGGCGATAAAACTAACGTAAGACATTTAGAGTAACTCAGTCGTGCTTTCTCACTCAGACCCCTTTTCCCATTATACTCCAAAGACGTCTGGAGTGGGTGAAAGGTAATATCCTCCAAAACCTCGCAGGAGGGAACTCCTATGTATGGTTCTTGGTATAGTCAACGTTGAAGGATAAAAACAGTCCCAAAATATTGTGCATCTAATCTCTGTTTCCATAAAGAAACCTGATCTGCAAACAAACATAATACCATCCTGTCTGTAAAATGGCAGAGAGTGATGATGAAAGAGAGGCAGTTAGATTAGCAACTGAACTCGCAGATGCTGATGCTACCATGCAAGCAGCAGACCCGAATATAACACTCATTCCGGTCATTAAAAGGAGATCTATAACCTTAAAACTTATAGAAAATGGACTGACACCTAGAGGTGGCACAGTCATATTCGTAATCGAGGCACACGAATATCGGCAGACAGAGGTATACTATTCATGGATACATTTTCCAGCAGCAAATGCTGTAACAAAGTACTTCCACTATTACAAAGTAGAGGAACCTCCTGAAACGTACACTCCTTTCGAGGAGGTGGAAGTACCACTCAAATTCCAAGAGCATTTGCTCTTATTTGATGGCGCCCTAATACATAACAATCACATTACAAGGCTCGGTCCTTTAGGTAGACCAGGAGCAACGTGGCCGTTCTTAGCCGGATACACACCACATCCAGACATCGATAGGATGCCTGCAGCTGAGCTGTTAATACAGCTAAAACAATTACTAAAAATTCATAGACAATTAGTCCAGTATGTAATGCGGACTTCAACAATTCAGCCAGCGATTAAACTTCCACAGCTGACCCCTCACCAGGGGAACACAAATAAAATTACACCACAGAACATCCAATCCTGCCTAGGTAAAGTTCCAGCTAAACGGGAACAGATACCATTCTGGTTGGCACAGAAAATCACCCAAATAGAGGCGGTGTTTCCTGACACCACCCCATTAGAAAAACACAGGATTCTGACTATATGTCTCCCAATGGGAATCGCACCACACATTGAGGACTGTGACACTTGGGGTACAGTCTTTGCTTCCATCTACACAAAAACGCACGGTGTTCCATCGATTTCGGTAATACCAGATGTGCTAAAACAAATTCAAGATGAATACGGTCCAGAACCTGCTTTAACTCTTGGTATGAAATTACTAAAAGACTTCAAGCAGGTCTCGGCTATATTATTAGCCAACATAAAAGGTGAGGCAGCAAACGTGGCGATCCGCCAGAGGTTAAAAGAGACAGATATAGCAGACCAACCAGCTGAAATTGCCAGAATCATAGAAAAATCCTATGAAGAACTAGGCAGAGATAGTCTAGGTGGAATACCAGTAAAACCGCAACTGACTACAAGTCCAGAAAAAATATTTTTTAATAATAATTCACCAAAAAAGAACTGGGATGGAAACAAACAATCCAATCCTAAAGAAAAGAAATTCCAGTCCCGAGGGAGGTCTCCCAGGCGAAGAGAGAAATCTCCAAACCAAAGACAGAGGTCACCGCAGAGTGACCCCTCTGGGAATAGATATAACCTTAGAAATAGGGATAATATTAAAAAACCTGATAGATATCAAGACATTGATACACGTCCCTCTCAATCTTTTCAGACTTCCTCGCAGAAATCGGAAAGAAGAGGACGATCAGAAGAGCACGCCAAGTCCAAAGACAAGGAACCTGCTCAGCTAAAAAAGAAATTACAATTTCCAAAAAAGAAGGTAGCCAGTATCAAGGTAGTTAAAAATGCCGAGAATACTGAGGACACAACTGAAAAACGGAGAATGGGTTCAGACAATGCTAGACAGCGCAGCAGAGGTTAGCATAGCTCGCAAAGTCCTTATGAATCATCTGGAGACAGTGGACACGAATGAATACCTTCAAGTGGAAACTGCAGACACCAGAGTTAGCAAGCCCCACAAGATATACGAGATAACATTACGTATAGAGGGAGATAAGACTAGGAAAATAAGGGGACTATTTTGGGATAATCTCTCCAAGGGCTATGATATCCTACTAGCTGAAAAAGACTGGCCACCAGAGTTTGTCAGGGAGTGCCCTCATGGCGAAGAAGTAATTATGCCTGCCTTCTCGAATCATATCCCGATTCATAAAAAATATACACTTGCTAAAAAGTGGGCAGTGGCCTTAGCACCTGCTTTATATAAAAATCATGTAGGATGGGATGAGGACTCCCCTCCTCACAAAATCCAGTTAAAATCACAACCTACTGCACAAAGGCAGTACCCAATTAAGCAAGAAGCTAAAAAACAAGTAAATGAAATACTAGATCAGCTAGAATACCAGGGGGTGATTGAAACTTGCACCTCACAAATGAACAACCCTTTGTTTCCGGTCTCCAAACCAGACAATTCATATCGTCTAGTTTTGGATTACCGACACCTTAACACATGTTGCAAAACCTTTGCAGTGCAAAACTCACACAGTGCTGCACTAATGAATAACATAGTGCGCAAAAAATACAAAACAACCTTGGACATCTCCAATGGATTCTTTTGTCAAAACATAGCACCAGAGAGCAGATATTTAACTGCATTCTCAGTAAATGGCACTCAAAAACAATTCTGTCGGTTAGCCCAGGGGTACAAGAACAGCCCGGGGGTATTCTCAGCGAGAGTAACAGAATTACTACAACTATATGATGATGAAGCATTATCTTATGTCGATGACATTTACTTAACAGATGATGACTTGGATACTCACTTGAAAAGAGTGAACACCATAATACTTGGGTTCGCAGCAGAGGGTTACAAATTCAACTTTAAAAAGTCCAGAATTGCCCATCTGACGGTCCTATTCTTAGGATATGAGTTATCAAGTGAAGGCAAAAGCCTGGCAGACAATTTCCTAGAGAAATGTGCCGTAATCCAAGCGCCTAGAACACTAAAAAACTTACAGTCGATTCTAGGTTTCCTAAATTTCGGAAGAACATACATTGCAAATTACGCAGAAAGGGTCAAACCCCTTTATGATCTAATTAAACCAGACTTTAAAAGATCCAGTTGGACTCAAACACACACAGAAATTTTGAGATCCTTACAAACAGACATGCTAATTAAAACAAAATTAGAAACACGTGATAACACACGCAATCTTGTGATTCGAGTCATCCCAGGGAGATGCGGATTCACATACCTGACTTCTAATGAAGGAGAAAAGGTACCAATTGCATTCAAATCACACTTGTACACAGAAGCTGAACAGAAATTCAGTAATACAGAAAAAATCATTCGTGCAGTTCAAACCGCAATAGCTAGAGAAAAAGACATAGCTGACGGTAGACATATCACAGTCAGAACAGCAGAATCAGCCTTTGAGGCACTAACAACACCTTGTAATTTACCAACAACAACATTGAATCCGGAATGGATACAATGGGTGAATTCAATCACAACGGACAAAGTATACTACTACTTTGATCCAGAACTAGAGGAATTAAAAAATCTAAAATATGAAAAGACGTATCCTCTGCCAATCGACATTCTTCCTCTACGACATTACGCGGGGAACATCCTTCACAACGCGGATTTTACTTCGCAATGCTTTCACAACGCGTCCGTTACAACGCAAGTCGTAACCACGACTTGCGCTGGAGGGCGCTAGAGGATTAAGAATAGTATATTTACTATTCCAACACCTTCCCTAGTGTCCACGGGGACTGGTGTTAGAATAGTAAATTATAATATTCTCAATCCGCGCCCCCAACGCAAGTCGTGGTAACGACTTGCGTTGTAATGGACGCGTTGTGAAAGCACGCGTTGTAATGGAACGCGTTGTGATGTCGTACATCCCATTACG
The DNA here is from genome assembly GCF_964261635.1 of Lissotriton helveticus. Lineage (NCBI taxonomy): Eukaryota > Metazoa > Chordata > Amphibia > Caudata > Salamandridae > Lissotriton > Lissotriton helveticus. The sequence continues at coordinate 711,619,398 of NC_136063.1, forward strand.
CCTGTGTAATCTATACAGACGGACATGCTCAACCCTCCGTTTGGGGAGAACATGCATACAACCCCACATGTGAGATTACAAAAGAAGTGTGGCACGGAGGTAAACTAAGACCTCTATTAACAAAATCACACTCAGTAGAAACTAATTCAGAACTACAAACTGAAATAATAGCTTTGAAAATGGCGCTAGATAATGCGGATCGCGAATTCCCGACACTTATAGTGTCAGATTCATATTACTGCGTCAAAGCATATAACAAGGATTTGCAGACATGGATTCAGAACGGTTACAAAGATGACACAGATGCACCAATAAAGCAGAAACTGCTCTGGGAACAAGTAGCTCTTTTACAAAAAGAACTACCAAAGACTCACGTGACACACTCACTGAGTCATCAGCGTGATGGCGTTCACGTTGTGGGGAATTCATTGGCTGAAGCAGCCGCAGCCGCAGCCACTAAACCGGCTCCCGTAGATCGAAAACAGCGTACATTAAAATACATTGACGGTGAAACAATGCTGGCGGTGAAAACGTCATCAAAAGGCGACTGCTCAGCGTTACCGATCAACTATCCACTCAATTATACATACATAATCGATGCGAACTCCGTCCCTTTTGCTCGAATCCCTGGAGTGGGGGATAGAGTGATTCCAAACATGGACAGGAGAAGCTTGTTAATCGCAGACGCACACAAGGGCGAGGGTCTCAGACACCTTAAATTAAAAGATTCTCTGGAAGAATTACAATCACGGTACTGGTGGCCAGGCATGAGCCTGCACTACACCATGTTTGTAAAAAACTGCCCAAACTGCAACAGAGATCGCAGTGGGGAGAGAAACAGTTTAATACCTCGTCGTATCAAGGCAGATAATATTACCAGCAAAAAGATTGGCTTGCGATTAACATATACAGGCTAGTTTCCACTTATAATGTAGATCACCAGCACTCGGCTGACGTCCGGACTATTATACAAGATTTGCGAGTCTAAATGGCATATACGCTAAGAGCATGTTACGTTTGACCATTGTTTTCACTCAGGCATACCAGCCTGGGGGGAAACATGGCCAAATGAGCACAGTCCAGCGGGAATCTTCTCACTTCCTTCCTGAGGGTACGGGATGGTGTAAAGAAAAAACCAAGGCAGAAAGCAATCTATAATGGAAAGGATATTAGGTTCGGGAGCTGGGTGGGTCAAACATCTAATAAGTGTCCAACGTAGTCTAAATAACTTGCCAAGAAATTCTCTGAAGGGATTCAGTCCGTACGAATTATTATTTGGAACTAGGATGATTATCTCTGACCTTGATAGTCAGACTTCAGTGGTGAAAGAAAAAACCTTTGATGTCAAAGACCGTTTGGCTATTTTGCAGGACTTAAACAAAACAAGAAAAGACCTGAGCAACATACAGTTGAAACAACAGCCAACGACCACTGAAGAATCACCACCTGTCCCAGCAAGACCTGTCTGGATTCCAAAAGTCGGGGATCTAGTCAGGGAAAAGATCGCGGTAAAGAAGGAATTTGGGCCTTCCTACAGAAAAGCAGTTCCTGTCTTGTCTGTCAACGGGACAAGATCAGTTGTACTACCGCCACTTGCTGGAAAAAAGGAGAACCGAGTTGTATCCATCGACCTGGTAAAACCACAACATGTGGCCGATAACAAACAGTAGGCCAAGTGGACTCCCAATAAGTAGCAGAACACCAAGGTTTGCTACCAGTACAGAGGTCCTAACGAAGAGGCTCATCACATTTGAAACGCCTACAGAAGAACAACAAGGACTATGCAACAATGCAATAGAACTCAGACCTCTGACAACCCAAATAAAAACATTTAGCAGAGACACACCAATCTACAATGAAGTACCAAGTGAAAATGCAAGAAACAAAAATCCTGAAGCAATTGGAACAATTGACAGAACTGCATCCGGGTACTTCATCAACTTCGATGATTCCTCTGAAGGCTTCAGTGAATCAAAGACACAGCCATCATCAAAATCCTTTAAAGACAAAGCGAAGGAACTTTTGAAACAAATGAAAGAAACATATCTGGTCTCTCCATGGATTGAATTTTGGGTGGGTTTTGGTGCATTTATCCTCATACTTTGGCTCATCATGGTATTTACTTTGGGACGCTTCATTGAGGGAAAATATGCTAAAATGGACACAGCAAGTCAGAACATCAACTTGGTCCTCAAACCACACACATCTTCACACGTCGAGAAAAGAGAACTTTCTTCAGAACTTTCTTCAGCCAACTTCACAGCCAATCCGATACCTGGTGGGGTAGCCTGGGACAACACTGACTATGAAATTTATGGTCCGGTCGAGATCCTGAAATATCCACACCAAATCAAGATCTCCTTGAGTGATTTTGCAAAACCAAACTCATTTGCTGATGATTGGGACTTCGAAAACATTAACAACATGATGTCTGACTTAGTAATGTCTGCTAAATTTACAAAACATGATTATTTGCAAGGTTCTACAAATTATGATAGTATGTATTGCTATAACCATTATGGTAACCATTTTTTACATAAATCTGCACAACCTAGAAATGTTTTAAATTATATTCAATGGGAACATTGTGCTACACCTCCAAAAGGGAGCTCTAGAACCGTATATGACAAATATTCATATTTTTCAGGTTTTAACATAAGTAATGCTGAAACATTTTATTTTAAATTGTCAAACAAGACAGGGATGAAAACCATGATAACCAACACAAAATTGATATATTCAGATTCATTCTTCGAAAAAATGAATACTTTTGGATTTGATTATTGGGACAAAAATGTTGATTTGAAAAGTGTTTGGGGTACAAAAGAATGGCAAGTACAGGGTATAGAAGCTTTGTTTAGAGCCTGCATGATCCCAGAACAAATGATATTTTTAAATGACACTGTTCAACAAACCACCTGTCTTGGCTTAGCCAAAATCAAAGATTTAAATAAACCGTCTATTCCAAAGCCAACAATGTTTAGCAATAACTCTGATACAGATGAAGAAATAGACGTAAACCATATATTAAACCAAAACAGAACCCATCCTGATTGGAAACAATGGTTGATCTGGCCCACAGATACAAATAACTGTCAAGATAGATTCCTGAATAAAACACAGGGTTTCAAAATGACCAGGCCAGACCCTAGATATCCCCAAAGACATCACCCAGGGATAATAACAACCTACAGTGTGGGCAAATTATGCCTTCAGTGGCTACAAACTTCCACACTGCCTGAAATTAAGCAACACCTAACTTTACTTACTGATGGTGCTGACTTGCGTGATTTCATTCTGGGACCACGCAAACAGCGTCAAAAGCGTTTCATAGCAGCCTCTGTATATGCAGCATACAATGAGGCCTGGAAGGTTACTCAAATTGAGACAGCAGAAAGAATACGGGAAATTGACCGTATTAATTTGGAAAAATCACTTTCTGTAGTGGACAATGGGTTAATGACTCTGTCCTCCAGAATTTTTTCATTGGACAGCATTGTGTCGTCAGCAATCGATATATTATCGCAAGACTTACTGTTATTACAACATGGTCAGTCACAATTGCGTTCTATTGTACAGCTTGGCTGGACGTTACAAAATCTGCGTTCAGGCTATGTGCCTTGGCGTTTAATCAACACAACGTCACTATTCCAAATCTTTAACCTTACTGATAGACAAATCGGTATGGCGCAAAAGGGTGCTGATTATACAATCTTGAGCATTGAAAAACTAGAAAGATTACCAATGACAATGTCAGAACGACCTGTCAGTGAATGGATAATACACGGAATCATAAATATTCCAATCTCAACCTTCAGGTTTCAATACTGCCAAAAATATATACAGGCTGGCATGTACGAGAAATTGGGAAAGGGGTACCTTAAAACAACTTGGAACCTGCCCTATTCACATGCATGTGTCAGTAATAAAGGACAGAAAGTGTTTCTTAGTGGCAACAATTGTGCTATGTCACTAAGCGGCACGCTTCTGTGTAACGGTATTAGTTTGCACGGAGCCTGTGAAGGGAATTCATACAACCTTTCATGTCACCAGCAAGGCGCACCTGCAACTGAAATAGAACCATTCTTTCAAAGACTCTATAATGGGAGTTACATTCTTATTGTAGACCGCAGATGTTGTAGTCTTATGCCCGGGACTCCTTATCTAGTCACTACGACGGCGAAGGTCAAGTGCTGTGGACGCTCTTTATTCCCCAGCTCCTTTCCAGACAGGGAGGCAAGGGCATGGCCCAGTTTGAAAATTACTTCTATTCGAATAGATACTTTAAGCAGAATGAAAACAGTGCTTCTTCAGACGCCTACAAGGCTCACGTCATCAAAAGAAACGTATGATCTACAAGTCGCAAGGACGACTGCAGAGATACATACATTATTATCAACTAATTCCCCCGTACATTTCGCGGAAATCCTGAGCGAAATCTTAAATATTTCTGATACCACTGGGGTCTCAAAGGTATTTAAGACAGTATTTTCGATGGCATTAACACCATTCAAAGCCATACTGGGTATTTTTCCAGATTTCGTCCATTCGATTTTTGGCGGACTTCCCCTGATCCTGGGACTAATTGCAGGAATCCTATTCTTAGTCCTTATTTTTCGTTATGGCAACCCATGTCACAGATCAAACTCTCGCGACAATGGAAGATACGATCCTAGCCATTGGATACCGGGACCGGATATCAAAAATCCTGGGACTATCCCGGCTTAGAGACCTGAACATGACTTGGTTTCTATCATTTTGACCAATGTGGCAAAGATGTGTTTTAGCTGTATTGAGATGTCTGCTATGCGGAGAAGAATGCGTGTTAGACACCTGTCTGACGCTACAATCGGATGCGCCAGTGGATGCAGATACACTGTTGGTTCCTACCAAGGTTCACGCTTTGTGCTGCCCTCAAAGGCTACCAATCCTGATGACGGCATTCCTGGAATCTTCACCACTGCGATTGAAGAGTAGTGAAGTTCAAGATGAAAGCAGCATCGAACAGGTACGACCTTCTGTCAGCAATGCGAATCAGAATGTCAATGCAGACAATCATGCGCACGAATGCATGGTTACCCCTATTTCCGACTTAGTGGAACTTTCCCATGAAGCTGTTGACAGTTTTTTCGAAAGCCTGAATGATATGATGTTCTCTCCAGAACAGAAATAGAGACTTTTGAGTAAACTCGCACACGGCGTTCCCTGAATTCGGCCTTCAACTTTAAAAATAAAGTCACATGAACAATTCTTCCCACCAGTTCACGGACAACAATTTTTAGCAGCCCAAATTATTTTTCACAAATTTTTCGGGACACTTATCTCTGCTTAAAGTAAGAAACTATTCCTAGAGAACTAAGATTTCTATTTTTAGATACTTTATAAACTTTAGTTGCCCGTTGGGATGTTCACAAATATTTTATTATGTGATGAGATGGTCTCGAACTTCCTTTCTGTATAGCCATATTAAGAGCCATTTCATGTGTATTTCTCATATACCAAATAAGCAATAATGCATACAAATGCGTGTTTACTTTTGCATTTAATTCATAGCTTAAGTGCATACAATATATATGACTGCAATTTTTCAGTATATTTGAAAATTTCAAAATGCATTTATGTATTTTGGGGTGGTAAGGTATACACTATACTCTATAGTATGTTGTACTATGTTATACTATGCATAGATTAGTAAATATGACCATAGTTAGCGTGGAGTGGGTGTCATGTATTCCTATAGGTTCTGAATCGATCCCCCTATTCCTGACCCTATTCTGGTTAAACTAACTATCAAGTTAACTAACAGTCAGCCCATGAGGCAAGAACAGCCCCCATGATGCAGATACCGTTATCTGACGCAGTCACACTACGGCACAGGAACGTGTTATCTGATTAGGTCATAACGCTTGAGATCTAATTAGACAAGCGACATTCCTCCAGCCCCTGATAAGGCATACGACGTTCTCATAACAAATCAAACCTATGACAACCTGGGTAATCCGTGCGGCCATTGTTTTGATTTCACAGAGAACTTCAGTAAAAGAATGTGCTAACGAGCAAGTCGTATGACATCTTTATTGACGTATCTATGTCCATCCTTACGTCAATCTCGGCACCTTTAAGGTATAAATATTGCCGATCTTGCCCTATGCAAACACACGCGTGGTGACAAGACGGAGCAGCCATACTTGCCGAAGCCGAGAGCAGAAGCAGACCCCGCTGGCGCAGCCCCGCCTTCCTGACGCGCTGAGAGACGCGCTGCTATCTCAAGCCGAGAGACCCAGCACCGGCGTTTCTGGGCAGCCCTCGCAGGCAGCCTGGAATATCGAGAGCAGAGAAAGAGACACCATTCCTCATTCATCCTAACTTCCAGGTACAGAACTGAATAACCCCTCACAGAGAATTCTTTAGTTATTCACTTGGCAAAAACAAACTTAACTTAAACTGTAACTTTCTATTCCCGCCCACGCATTAGACTTAGGTCAGGTACACGGGGTAGGCGTATTTAGAAACACCAGTTGAGTACGTTTAGTCAAATGTATATGTGTATGTAAATATATTTTAATCATTTTAAACATCATATGGCTCAGAAACCATATCAATGTTTTTACAGTATTATTTTATACTATTGCTTTTAATGTATGCACTTTACTTAACTATAAGTATTGCAATAATATCGATCCATTTCTCTTGTACGAGAAAAGAGACTGATCAATAAATAACATCTTTTTATTGAACACGCCCGTCTCTTCCTTGTCTCTACAATCTGATGAGACTAAGAATGCACGTACTGACTGAGTAAAATAATTGCCTTGTGCTCACACGACTCTCGAGATTGACTCTTGATTAGGGGAGAGCAAAGTTGTCATGTTCTATGGTTGTCAGAAACTAAATCCCTTCTTGTCTAATCAGGGGAGTTAATTATTTCCTGAACATTCGAGAAAGTTTCTAGCGAACTCTGAGCTACGCTGGCAAACCCAAAAATTAAGTCTAGTATCGACAGTAGTAGACCTAGTTAACGTCTGGTCTAGGCCTTTACTGCTGTAGGTATTATTCCAATGCGCAGAGCCTATTGGGAAAATAGGAGCTACACTACAACCCTTGGATGTCCGAGGGGCACCACTGGGGGGGGGTGCACTGACTGTGCACCACCAATATGTGGCACACAACGGATGCACTTCCTGCCAGCCTCTTTACATCTGTTCCAGTGTCTACAATAAAGCTTGATTGCACAGGCTAATGATTCCCTCATTTGCATGGGACCACACCCCCATACAATTTAGGGTATGCCTCCTTAAGATCGCTCCGGCACACATATATCGCAACCCTGATCTTTAGGAATTACAGATGTTTCTGAGTCCCCTTCTGTAATATGAAAGTCTCCCACAGGTGCAACAAGTGGGTGCACATGCCCATCATGGCCCAGGGACACTTCTGATAATATGGCCCATTGGGCTGTAACTTGGATAGCTGCATGGCACAGGAATTACGTTTTACACCGGCAGAGGCTCCAGAAGCAGAGTTATAAGGCTTGGGACCATGGAAACAAAGTTATGAACTGAATTGAGTGGCTACTTGGTGTTGTTGATGATACTACTAGTCAGTATCACTACTTATCCTATCTCCTATGCCGTAGACCTGACGTTTATGGCATAACGCATTTCACTCTTACATTGTTTTTGACTGTAACATGTTATGTACTTGGACATTCTCTGCCTTCTTGTCGTGCTAATGACCTATTGTTGGCAAAGTGGTTTTATCTGTTTAGTTAAAAATACCTTTAAACATTGTTTTTTTGTGTAAACAAATAAAAGCAGTAGAGGGGCATTTATGTGTAGTTGTGTGAGATTGCTAGTGTTCAATTTCGTGTCCAGCTGCTTTCTTCACGTGTTATCTTATGCCGAAGTCTCTGTTCCTCTGTGTACATGATGTGGTTATCATCAACATTAAACTCTTGGCTGACGGTGAATGCATTGTTTTTGTTTTTAAGCTTGCTATCTGCCTTTCTCAGTCCCTGACCTTCTGTTACTGATTTACCTCCTAAGTTGATCAATTACACTGACTGCAGAGATCGGACTAAATAAATTGCTGCTTAAATAGCATGGCCACCTGTGATTGCTGAATTCGGCTTTTACTATTATTGCACTAACCTGCGTTATATGTGAATGTTAGTAGTTTATTACTGTATCCATCTTTCATTCCCTAAGCATAGATCCACTTACTGCTAAGTGGATATCCTAAATTGTCACAGTCTCTCTGAAATGGCAGAGAAATCCAAATAGAAATCACGTGAACGGGAGTTAGGCCTTCTTCGAGTATATTAATATAACAATATCACAATATTCAGGTAGTTGCTGTTACCCATCCATGGCCCGTGCAGGTAAGAGCGGTGAGCCGGGTGGTGGAGGGGGGATTTCGACAGACGAGAGAGGGAAAATTACAATTCTGCTTCGTTCAGTATATCGGAGAGGGTTCGGGTAAGGGAATGGCCTGAATCACAAAGGTTTTGAGGTGCTGTACTCTTCTAGTATTCCTCATTCACTCCTGAATTTTAGGAATAAGTCAAGAGCAAGCCAGGAGTACTACAGAAGTAAGTCACACTTATTCATATGACAATCTTTGCGAATCGGGCCGTAAGTGGTGAATTGTCACTGCGTTGCTTGGGTAGAGCTACGAACGAGATGACACTGGTAATATTCTCATGATTTATTTGTCGTCATTGCTTGCTTAGATGAACAAATGACCTTCTTCCTCATTAGTGCTTGTCTACCTTCTGCAGTGTTTTGTTGACACGCTTTAGCAAGTTACAGCGAATGAGAAATTGTTTACTAAATCCCATTTTTTTTTTAAAAGTATTTTTATTGCGGAATGAGATACACGGCCATTTAGCCCACAACCCGGAGGTCAGGCGGCAAATTAAATACAACATATACATGCTGGCCCAACAAAAAGCCCGATGCGGATAGTCCTCGCCCTGTGGTTCAGTCCTGCTTTTACTTTTGTTGTAAATAAGGAAAACCTGAGATGTAACAACCCAATAAAACGGCCCCCCTCCCCCCCTCCCTTAATGTAGCAAAGCCCACCCAACAATTCGAAGGCAGGACAGCATAGACATAGGATCAAATGTTCGTGGTATAATCAGTATGTGTTGTCCGCACATCAACCCCCCCTACCCCCCGCCATCAGTGCAGTAGCAGTTCAACCGTGAGCGTGTAGGAGGAAACTAACTGGAGTATGTAGGAGTATATTAAAAGTCTATCGCATTACAGGGACGCAGGAAGTTCAGCGGCGTCACTGTCCGTGTCGCTAGGGGAATTGTGATCTCGCAGGGCTTGTACCAATGTTTCCCATGCCTGCGCAGAGTCCAGCGCTTTTTCATTCTGCTGCCGCCTCGCCAGTTGGTAACGCAGGGTGCTCTCCCCCTCCGCCCATTTGAGTAATTCGGTGCGCCATTTAGTGCCCGTCGGACCAACTCGTGCCTTCCAGCGCCGCGTTATTACCCGTTTTGCCAGGATAAGTCCCATGTCTATAAACTTGCTGGTTACCCGCGTCTTGGGGGTATGCGGGAACCAGTGCAGAAGCGTCACTGCAATGTCAAACTGGAGGGTTCGCCCCGTTACCTCTTTAAGGGTGTCCCCAACCATCGTCCAATAAGAGGACAAGGCAGAGCAAGACCATAACATGTGGGCCAGGTCCGCTCCGACTGTCCGACACCTCGGGCAATTGTTTACTAAATCCCATGTACTTCGAAAGCCAAGTCATGATCCTAGATATAATGACTGCCGCACACTAGATATGCAACAGTTTTTACCCTATAATAAGATAATTCCTACTGTGTGCAGTGAGTCTTGTAGTTGGGATGTGCAAGATCACAATTGTTTTGCCAGGGTGTCCACATAGAAAAAGTCACCACTACAAGCTCTTTTGGATGTCGATATGCAAAACATAGTCTTCAATTTCTACAATGTTTATCGTGTGGATCTGTTTTGCACGCCATCATTAGTTTTATTCGTGCTTCCATTAGGATCAGGCATATGTGCTGAATGATCCACGAATGATGGGAATTCTTTTTTGTATTGTTTATTTTAATATTCCTTGAAAGGATTATGTGTTCAGCATTCTTTAGCTTTTATTTCTTAGCAGCTTTAGTTCTTTTAAATTTGGAATTTTGTAATGTATTGTGTTTTTTGTCCGCCTGGAAATTGCTTTAGTGTGGAGATGTTTTGTTTGTTATTTCATTTTAATGTACCCCGATGAAATCTGGTTTTAATCACTTAATCACTTAAATGAATTTGTATTGTAACATGTTTTAATGTGTTTTTATGGACTTTTGCACATTGTTTGTATTTTACTTTTGAAGTCTTGTTATTGTGTACTCTTTATGTATTTTTTAAAACCGAAATAAAGTTGTACTTGACACCACTACATTTACCCGATGCTACTAGTGGTAGTTTAAAAGTATAAAGAAGGAAAACATTGATAAAAAGTATTGACAATAAAGATAATAAGTCAATTTTTGATGAGGATCAAAGGTTTTTAGATATTGGGGTGACATAATATATTTTTCTTATCTTTAATTAACTTGGTGAGCTAGGTTTTAACAATTATTCATGTTGGCATTTACATCCCGTATCAAAGGGATGGTTTAGCGTTGTATCTTCTATCTTTAAAGTCCTCAGAAATGCTGAGGGCTAGGGCTTGGCTGCATCAAAATCTTTGAGCCCTACGGAGCGGGGGCATCTACATCTTAATGGCTGGCCACTGCCTGCAGTACAAGATCCAACCTTCTGGAACAGTTCCAAGAACTTTTCAGATGTATTACGAATGACAATAATAGGCAACCCAGATCTGTCTGTATACCGATGATTTTAGGGATGCTGGGCCATTTAGATTTCAGAGTCAAGGAACTCCTGGAATAAAGATTGTTCAACTTTTGATTTTCGTAAGGTTTGGTAATGTGTCCTGTCTCTCAGTTTCCGGTCATTGAAGAATACAAAAGAGCGTATTGATACCTTCGGCTCAGCGCTGATGAAAATTGTTTGATAAGCGTTTGAAAAACGAATGTCTTTCTGTGCCACAGGCTAATCCTAAATGATCCCGAAGATCATAGGAATTAGAAAGTCTTTGATGCTGGGAGCTAGTTAGACTGTACCTTGCATTAGTAGTGAAAACTAAAATGATTGTAATTGGCCCAGACAATGTGAAGGAAGGTGAAACCTCATGTGGAGATTGGCTTCTTTCAGATGTGGGACATGCAATGATATCTTTCTGCCATTTCTCTTTATTGCACCTTTTTAGAAGTCCTCATTGTTGGGCAGATTTACCCTTGAAGTAAAGGAGCTTACTGCCTCTGGTCCCCTCCATTACCTTGGGGCACCCCCATACTCAAGCATCCTCTTCTTAATCCTCATCCGCATCCTGGCCCATTGTCATTCCTTTACCATTATTAGAAGAAGAACTACGGTGTCACTGACATTCAGGCCCTTGACAGCTTTAGAACTCCTTGTGGTATTTGGGGGTGTATTATGTAAGGTGGGCATGTGGATCTGCTTTCTGTAGCCCTGGAGCTGTGCTGTGTACACGGACTGTGTGCCCTGGCTGCTATAGGGTGCTTGTTCCTTGTTCATACAGCATTGCTGCTTTGTCTTGAATCAAGCCTATATTGTGATATAGACAGACAGTGGCAGTGCACAATGTATGCATTGTTATTAATACATATAACGCCCTAAAATAGAAGCGTTGTGATGTTATAATGAAACAAAGTGATTCTAGGATTTTGCACATAAAACAACATTTTAAGCTAAACAAAAAATTTAAATTCACCAGTTATAATTTACTGAACTAACTAGAACTTGTGCTCCCTCCATATCCAGTGTTGTCATCAATGATGTCATTTGACATGTTTTCTGTGATGTCATCAATCGGGGCTATGAGCATTTCATGAGTGATGCAATCTGTGAGATCATAAGCAGAGCATGGTGGGGGCCTAAGCTCTAGTTGGCTCATGAAACTATGACTGGTGAATTTCAGTGTTTTGTTAGTTTAAAATGTTACATTGCAACTGACATATTCACCTAACTATAACATCACTCTA